>NW_028258336.1:5776760-6402941 GCF_053883595.1 Heterocephalus glaber
TCAAAGACCTCTTCTCTGAAAACTATGGCACTCTGAAAAGAGAGATTGAAGATGATATCAGAAAATGGACAGACATCCCGTGCTCCTGGGTAGGAAGGATTAATATAGTGAAAATGGTCATACTTCCAAAACTGCTCTATAGATTTAATGCAATTCCAATTGAGATCCCAGGAGCATACTTCATGTACCTTGAGAAAACAATCCAAACATTCATTTTGAACAAGAAGAGACTCAGAATAGCAAAAGCAATTCCAGGTAACAGAGACATGGCAGGGGGTATCACAATCCCCAACCTGCAAATATACTACAAAGCTACTGCTATAAAACAGCATGGTACTGGCAAAGAAACAGACCTGAGGACCAGTGGAATGGATTAGATGATGCAGAAACAATGCCAGACACACTCAGCTATCTCATCTTTGACAAAGGAGCCAAACACCCTCACTGGAGGGAAGATAGCCTCTTTAATGAATGGTGCTGGAAATATTGGGCTTCAACTTGCCAAAGATTAAAACTAGACCTGTATCTCTCACCATGCACTAAACTAAAATCAAAATGGATTAAAGATCTAAGTATTAAAATAGAAACTCTGAACCAGTTGGAACAGAGGTTAGGTAGAACTCTTGAAGACATTGGTGTAGGAAAAGATTTTATGAACAAAACCTCAGTTGCCCGTGAACTAGCACAAACTATCAACAAATGGGATCTCTTCTTATTAAAAGGCTTCTGCACAGCCAGAGAAACCACCAGCAGTGTGAAGAGACAACCCACAATGTGGGAAAAAATCTTCACCTGCTCTTCCTCAGACAAAGGTCCCTATCTCGAATCTATAAAGAACTTAAAAAGATCAGACCTCCCAAATTTAAAGACCCAATCCAAAAAGGGGCATTTGAAATGAACAGACATTTCTCACACAAAGAAGTAGAAATAGCAAATAAATACATGAAAAAATGTTCAACATCACTAGTCATCAGAGAGATGCAAATGAAAACAACGCTGAGATTCCACTTCACTCCAGAAAGAATGGCTGCTATCATGAAATCAACCAATAGCAAATGCTGGTGTGCCTGTGGGGAAAGAGGAACCCTGCTCCACTGCTGGTGGGAGTGTAGACTGGTGCAACCACTGTGGAAATCAGTATGGAGATACCTCAAAGAACTAGGACTGGAAGTCCTATTTGACCCCGCTATTCACCTGCTGGGGATCTTCCCCAAAGAATTAAAAGAATCATACCACAGTGATATATGTGCACCCATGTTCATAGCAGCACAGTTTCTAATAGTTAAAACTTGGAAACAGCCCAAATGCCCATCAGGTGGAAACTGGATAAAGAAAATGTGTTTTTTTAATAAAATGGAGTACTACTCAGCCATTAAAAAATGAGAAATTAGAGACATTTATAGCTAAGTGGATGCACATTGAGGCAATACTCTTAAGTGAAATAAATAGGACACACATGTGTAAATATCAAATAGTTTCTCTGGTGTGAGAAACTGAAAGTGTAAATAAGGACTAAATGTATAATAGGTAATGTGAAATAGGAAGAAAAGAGGCCAAGGGTAAGGAAGTGGAAGAGCTAGGGGAAAGGGTAGAAGGGAATGGGATTAATATGAGAAAATGGAAAAATAGGAACAAAATCTTTGTAAATAGGGAGGAATGGAGGGGTTGAAGGGAGGGCTGGACAAGGGTGAACAATAAGAACCAAGAGAGACCATGTAAAGGTGCACATTTCCAATGATGAATGTCATTATATTGTATACCTAAAATGTACCAATGATTAGAATGAACAATAGATAATGCAAAACAGGAAGAAAAGGTCCAAAGGGGTAGGCGTAGTGGGAGGGGCAGGGGAAAGGAAAGAAGGAAAAGGAAAAATGATGAGAAATGGAAAAAATGGAAATAAAGTCTTTGTAAATAGGGAAGGGTGGAGGGGGTGAAGGGAGGGCTAGGAATGGGGAAAAAATAAGAACCAAGATGCATCATGTAAAGGTACAATTCCCAGTGAGAAATGTAATTGTGTTGTATACTTAAAATATACCGATAAAAGAATTTAATAAAGTAAAAAAAATAACTGACACATGTAATTTAAAGGAAGTGAGGTTTATTTTGGCTTGCAGTTCAGAAGTTTCAGTCTATGTTCAGTGGGCTTAAACACAGTAACAACATAGCAGAAGTTCCCGGGCAGAGAAAAGCTGGTCACATCACAGTAGCCAGGAAGCAGAAAACTAAGGAAAAGAGACTCTGAGGGAGCTATGTCCTTCCAGGTCAAGCCCCCAATCACCTGCCACTTCTGACTAGACCCTCATCTCACAGCAGCACACTCAGCCCTTAACTTACCAGTGGACGAATCCACAGATGGGGTAGTATCCCCGCAATCCAACCACCTCCCCAAATCCCTGCCTCTAGGCCTATGAGAATTTTGGGGGCATTCCAGTTTTAATCTATAACTATTTCACTAAAAGTCATAGTCCTGTATCTGTTAGGCTTTCATTGACTACCCAGTTGTTATATCTATCTTAGCAGTTATTAGAAACTCAAACAACATTCTTGATATTTTTCTCTTATCCTCAGAAGATAGTCTAGTCTTTTTAGCTTGTCAGAGGAACCAAAACTTCAGTTAACTATTTCCTAACTTGTTCCTTGTGTGGAATGACCTCCTTTCTTGCTTTTGCATGTGTAAAGAAGATTTAATGGTAAGTAGCAGAAAATCTAACTCAAAGTGACTTAAGCAAAAGTTCTTAATTATCTTAAATATTTGGAAAACTCAAGGATAGGTTTGACTTATGTAAAGTAGGAGCTCACATCATGTCACCAGAAGCTGGTTTGACTAATCTCTTACATTTTATGTTTTCCCTATATAGACATTGTTGAATGGGTCCTTTTATGTAGACACGGAGAAGTCCATATGTGCTTCAGATATCACTTCTTCTCATGTTCATATCTAAAAGTGATAGATCTCCTTTCACTGTTACATTCAAGCAAAAGTTCTGGTCTGGTCTAACTAGCTTGAGCTGGGGTAACTACCCATCCTTATACCAATTAACTCAATGTTTATGGTGATTGTCTTAAATAAATCAATCCTTGATTATAAGTTTGAAGATTTGTCAAGGTATCTATGAGGTTTGCTTTGAAAAATGTCAATATTTTATTTAATTGGCTTGTTACTGGACAAGGAAATATGAAGTCTCAAGTTCAGTCACAAGGAATGGGCTGGAGACTCTGCTTCTAAGAAAATTTTTACTAGGTCTCTCCCTTTCTGAGGTCAGAACCAGTATGAAAGCCAAATGCAAATGTTTCTGGGTTCCAAGAACCACCAAAGATAGGCTCATGCCACAGATTACACACAGCCCCTGGTTATGCTTGGCTAGATTCCCTGTAGTTCTCCTCAACCATATTCACCAAAAAGGGGCAATACAAAATTTGTTAAGAAAAAAAAGTAGTAATTTTGTGTCTGAGTATTTTCTAGGAAAAAAATATGTTTGGATAGAAAAATTACATTAAAAGAAATTCCACTGCATGTTATTATTAAACTACTTACTCCCATTAGTACTTTTTGTCCGTAGCTAATAAGTAAGACATGATAAAAAGAGATACTATAATCAGGCCAAAGTATAGTTTAGTTTCTATGACACTGTCTAGCTGAACTCTATTTAGTATGTAGCATTCCTAAAAATTCAGTCAGAAAGTTGAATCTTCATACTTTTTATCATCCTCTTATACAATAAAACATTTATATTGGCAAAGAGAGTAGAAGTCAACAGTGTTATTCTTCCATTTTTTAACAGTAGACAAGAGACCTTTGATGTAAATGTGAAGTTGTCTTACATGCCTGTGTACTAAACTAAAATAGACATCTTGTTTCTATAAAGCTCAAAACATTTTGAGATTCTTCTGTAGTATTAAAAGTCTGAGATATTTTGCATACTGCATAGGAATAGTTCTTTAAAACTTTCTTTCAAATATTATTACCAAGTCCACGATATTCACTACATTTTTTTACTTCTTGCCTCCACTTCTACTCACGTGAATTTGATAAGGAGTATGTCATATGTCCAAGTGTTTTCTTTGTAGAGAAAAACTTCATTATAAAAACTATTTTAATAAGGTTTCCATCTAATTCTGAATCAATCACATATTTTTCCATTTATGCATAAATTTGCTTGGTTCCCTGTATGAAAATGAAGAAAGAGATTGCAAAACCCTTACTGATTCATTTTACCTTTTCCCCCAAGGCATAGTTAGAAAATAGTTTGGATGAATGCTAGCTCTCTTGTTTATTATGTATAGATGATAAATAAGATAAGATAATCATGTAGATGGATTTGCTAATCCCTATAATCAGTATAATTTTTCAAAATCTGATTTATAACAGCATTTAATTTTTTTCCTTTAGCTCTTTCAGTCCAACTAAATATATATATATATATGGATATATATATGGATATATATATGGATATATATATATGGATATATATATGGATATATATATGGATATATATATGGATATATATATATGGATATATATATATATATATATATGGCAATAAGTGTGTTAACATTTCCTATGCTCATGGAAAGAAAAAGAAAACTGTTTTGAAAATATCATTTTTATTTTGAAAGGATATTTGCTCCTTCTTTAATAAAGAAATGATGCTATCAATGGTAACAATAAACATGGGGGGAACACATGTCTTTAATCCCAGCACTTGGGAGGCTGAGGCAGGACCACTGCCATGAATTTGAGGCCAGCCTGAATTGCAGAGTGAGAGCCTGTCTCAAAAAAAAAAAAAGTAGTAACAATATAGGTCAATCTGCAAATTCTTACCTCACATTGATCTCAGTTTTGAGGCCAAATGAAAAATATGAATCTGAATCAGATTCAGGCTTAGCTTTCATAGTATGAAACAAATGTAACATTTTATAGTGTAGTTTTCTGGCAAATGACATTATTTTGGCAATAAGATAACAACTATGATAAAAATATGAGAGGCTGGAAGTATTGGAACTTTCTCACTTGCTAAAATGATCAATTACTTCAGAGATGTGTCTTTATTCACATATTTTAAACAAAGTTCCATTTGTTTACAATCTTGATGGAAATTATTATTAACTGACTTCCTGGAGTAAATAGCTTGTTTTGTAGTGAGAGAAAACAGATTCCCCTTTCTTTTTCAAGAAAATACTAAATTTTCTTATTTGAAAGATTTAAAAAATTTTCCTTTTAAAAATCATCCTTAGTACCTGTGACTCAATATCCGTTCAGATTAATTTGCATTATTCATTTTTCTTTTTTGTTTCCTCAAGCTTGGCTTAGTCATTACAGAGATTTTGCTATCACTGTCCTACCAGCAGAGGTGATTTGCATCAATTTACACTCAAGCTGCCAGCTCTACTTCACAGACTACAGCTGCTACTGTTAACACCTATATCCAAAGCTGTCTGAGTTGTAACTTTTGTAAAAGACACACTTCTCCAACCCCAGATTCCCTCTTATATAAAGCACTTTAAAAATTAAATATGTAATACAGTAATACCTCAATTCACTAACTCTTCTGTTTGCAAACAATTTAGTTTGCAAATAAAAGCGTTCAGCAAAATTTTGCTTCTGTTTGCAAACTCTGCTTTGGGTGACAAACACAACCACAGCCATCTTCCCCACATAAATACAAATTCAGCTATCTTCCCCAAAATCATAAGGCAAATTAAGGTCATAAACAGAGGCACCACTGCATGTTCATATATAATATACATGTAATATGAATGTATATGTATGTTTTTATGTAAGTTACATGTGTATGTATATATAAACTAACAGTGCTGGGCATAGATTGGAATTAGAATCAAGGCTTCATCACTTTATAGTTGTGGCCCTATGGCAAGTGACTCAATACTTACCATAAGTATTTTCAACTTTAAACTTTAAAATTCAGCTTTCAAGGTAACAAATAGAGACCTCACAGGTCTTCCCTGTAAGGAATAAAGCATATGTAAATCATCTCTCACAGTTATTGATGCCGAGTTAATTTGAAAATGGTGACCAGTTTTGATATTGGTACATTCACAGACCCCTCTCCCAATTTACCAGAATGGGGGTGTGGGTGGGGGAGCAGATGATAGGATGTGCCAAGAGGGAGAATGGGAAAGTGGTTGGAAAAAGTTAATCACCATATAGTGTATGAAGGTGTAAAAATTCAAGAGTACTCTTGGTCTGTTGGAATACTATCAGATTCAGACACACATTCAGGGGGAATACTTTACATGCCTGATGCTGTTTTAGGCTCTGGGGATATGTGAACAAAAAAGACAAGATTCCTACCTATTTGGGGATCATCAATTTTAAATAAATTGAGACAGCCGTGGAACAGCTAAAGACTGAGAAGATTTTGTGTGTTTTAATGAACAACAGAAAGACTAGTTCTAAGTATCAAAAAAAAAAAAAAAAAAGGAGAAAGGGATTTAACCCTAAGCAGGTCAGATTCAATACAATTCCTTAAGATGAAGGGCAGGAGGAAGGATGATAAATGTAGGAGAGAGAAGAAGTAATCAAAACCTGCAATGTGCCCAGGGGAGGTACTGCAGGGCCTATGAGGCAGCCCCGGCTGGAACCCATGCCTGGTTTTTGCAGGATTTGCAAGAGTGGAGGTACATGGCTGCCTGTTCTTCCTGCCTGGTCATCATCACAGAAGCAACAAGACAGAGAGACACAACACAATATTTCTATAGACATAGTGAAGAATGCGTATGTGGAACCTAGCTGTGAGGTCCAAGTGATATCACTAGCTAAATTATAAGTGTTTATCTGGCTGGAATTTTAGGAGGACATGTATATTTGAGGATTCAAAGTCTTCCCATAACCTGACATAATGTTACCCTGGAAATATTTCTATCACAACCATACTCTGTGATGAAACTGGAATTAACAAGAGAAGCCCCATGGTATCTTGTATTTTTTTGTGAAAAGATCCCTTGTGCTTAGCAAAATAAAACACCACTTGCATATAAGGACCAATTTTAACCCATTCTCAAGCCCAGTTTTCTGTGACATTAACTCAATTAACTATATTTATTAAGTAGAGGAGCTGGAGGGTGGGGGCAAGAAATGCAAAAGGAAAAGGGGCATAATTAAATATCCATATGTAGAAGTCAACCTGTCTCTATCTTTCCCTGAATACATTGATGGAAGGTTGTCAGTTACGGCTTTAAGCTATGGAAGACCCTTCTCTCTAAAGAAATAAAACATGGTTAGGAGGAAGAAAGCTTGTAGTATGTGAACTGGAACTCCTAAGCAAAGCCTTCCAAATACCAGACTTTTAGGATGAACCAAAGAAACCATCAAAACTCTACTAACTCATCTGAAAGTAATGTCTAAAACTCCAGAAAGGTCGTATGTCTCCTGATCAGCAGTAGTTTTTTGTACTTGCCATATTGTTGTTTTTTCTTCATCTTTTTATACCTTATCAGCTTTTAATTGAACATTCTGAATAACAGCATTTTTGTTTTCTTAACATATCAATTATGCTTTCTAAAAATGGTAGTTATTCTAGAATTTAAGATATGAATTTTAACGAATCTAAGTCCACTTTCAAGTGACACCATACTGTTTTAAATATAGTACAGAATATGTAAGAGTATTCCTAATTCCTAGCTGTCTTCTCTTACATTGTTACCTATTCACATGAGTATCTAGTACTGTAAATTGTTAGTACTATTGGTTTAAACAGAATTTTGATTAATTAAGGATAAGAAAATAATATATTTCAGCTTATCGTCATTTATTTTTTGAACTTTTTTATGTTCTGACCTATTCAAGAGACCCTCTGGCTGGGCATGGTGGCAGATACCTGTAATCCTAGCACTCAGGAGGCTGAGGCAGGAGGATCACTGAGAGTTTGAAGCCAGCTTGGGCTACCTAGTGAGTTCAGGGCCAACCTGAACTACAAAGGAAGACCCTGCCTCAAAAATCCAAAACAATAAACAACAACAACAACAAAAAAAGAGAGACCCTCTGACTTCTGTAGCCTTTGCTGATTTTCATCTCCCTGGAAAACCCACACTGGAGTCTTTAAAGTATACCTTCATGTTTTAACTATTATATCTTTCATTGTTCATTGTTGCTTTATGGTGTAAGTCATGATCATCCCATGCAATTATAAACTTAGTAAGGCAGTACTAGGGCATTTTTTCCCACATAGTGCTTCACACAGAAAGTGCTAAGAAACTGAATTAACATTGACTATAGACCAGTAGAAAAGTCCAGGTTTTTCATGTAGAAGTAGGCTTACTCTATTTCTGCCATACGGATAAGGAATATTTTTTGAAAGAGTGCTTCCACAGACTTCGTCTCTATCAAAAATTATTCCATTTTGTGTATGCTCTGTATGTGTTGCTATTACTTTAATGATGCCTAAGCAGAATCTCTGAGCATGGTTTATATTCTAAGTTTTGATAGTTACAAAGAAGAAAGTATACACTGGTGAAGGCATAGGGAAAGTGATACAATTTTAATCATCATCCCTTGATACTCAAGGTCCTATATCCAGCTTATATCTTCCCGCCCATACCTTATAATAGGTAGGAGAGAAAAACAACTTCAGTCGACTTTCACATTTTACATCTATTCCCTTAAACTTATTCATTTTTATGTAATTTTTCATGTAATTTTATAGAATAGAAGTTTGGTGGCATTTGCAAGAGATTATTTTGGTCTCTACCACAGTCGCTTTTGTTGCTGTCTCAAAAATTGTCTGTGAAGGTTAAATACCATTTTTGTTTCACACTGCTGTGTCATCTACTTATTGGGGAACTAAGTTTTAACTACTTAGTATTTCTTTTTCATCTATTGCTATAAGGAATGAACAATATAATCCTCATAATTTCTTTATCATTTAATGACATTTGTTGAAGTGTCTTAGCTATAGGACCAATTCTGAAACATTTTCTGAGATGAGCAATAAAATTACTGCTGACAATACTGTCTCAAATTTCAAATATTGACTTTATATTGGTATCTTTTCCTCAGAATGATGGACATCTTTGAACTTCAGCTTGAGTTATGCTGACTCTTCTTTATTTCTTTTTCAAGACTTTTTTTTTTGGTACTTAGTGATACTGCAGCCATGCATTTGCTTCCTTAACTTTGTTGTAATAGTTTCCTAACTCTGTTTCTTCAATTGTATTAAAGGTGTCTCAACAAAGCAGTGTCTGATACAAGGCCTCATGGTCCTGCATTGTCCTGTTTGCCCAAATTCATCCATTTCTCTACTTGGGTTTCCTACATACCATTTTTCTGATATTTTTTATTTAAGGATTTCCTTGATATGGAATGTCAGTCATATTAAGGATGTGCAGTTAGGGTTTTTTTAAATTAAAGGGCAAGGGAATTTCACAATTATGGCTAATTTTACAAAAATCATTAAATTTTAGGCTGCTTTCTTTCAATATCTCAGAGGAAATAGAAATTAATATTCTTAAATATTTGAATAAGTGGGACCTATTCAAGCACCAACTCTGCCATTAACTTTGTATCCTAAGCTCTATGAGCTCTATTATTTGCATCTGTAAAAATATAGGAGGAAGATGGTTTAGAGTATTATAATCTGGAAAATTCCCTATGCAATTTAATGTTTCATCCCCTAAGCACCCAGTCTAATCACACTTACCCCAGTTGTAGAGCACTTAGGAGTTTACAAAATAATATATATATAGTTAAAAATTAAATCTTTAAAATTATCTCATAAAACAGTCAAGGTATATATAATTGTATCCATAGATAATAAAACTGAGGCCTGAAGTTCACATAGGTCCTAAGTCTAAGAACAGAACACAATCTTCTAAAGTGGAGAAAATATATCTAGT
This sequence comes from Heterocephalus glaber, assembly GCF_053883595.1. Classification (NCBI taxonomy): domain Eukaryota; kingdom Metazoa; phylum Chordata; class Mammalia; order Rodentia; family Bathyergidae; genus Heterocephalus; species Heterocephalus glaber. The sequence continues at coordinate 5,786,616 of NW_028258336.1, forward strand.
TCAAAGACAGAATCTGAGGCTAATTGTTCCCTCAAAAATTTCTCCCCTTCAGCATAATCAGTGACCCATATTTCTATGGCTTCCAAATACAGAGGAAAATACAATCAGTCATCCTAACACCTTATGACAGTTTGACACTTCTGCAGTTAAATCACTTGCCATTTTGCTTCTGACAGGAAACAGGGCAGGGGTGTGCTGATATTGAAGGTTCTGTTTCTGGGAATAATCTAGTTACTTCCCTCTAGACTCAGTGATTTGTGTTCTGGATTTTCTGCCACAGGTATGCCTTCCTATATTATGCCTCTTGTTACCAGAGCTACTTTTGCTTATGATGCCACATAATCTGAATTTTTCTTTGAATTTTATTGTCACAATAGATATTGTGGTTTGCTTTGTAGTAGTTTCCCTAGCCTGAAGCTGAAATAACATAAATTGTGAGTAAAGATATATTGCTCTTGCACAAGGATCGTTAATGTATGGTGGGTATTTGGAAATAAATAGAACAAGTTAAATGTGACTAATACCTTGAAGAGAGAAGAAGGTCACATTCTGATACCAGACTGATAGACTTCACTCTCCACTTGCTCTTCATTGTCTCTATGATCTTGGGGATTTATTTACTCTCTTTTTACTTCAGTAAAATGGGAATAATGATGTTATTAGCTCAGAAAGTTGTAAGGATTGAGTTGAAAAATATATGTAAGCTGCTTATAACATTGCCTAGTGCATTTTAGGTGCTGAATAAATGTCTGCTGTTATTGAAACAGTAACAGATAATATTTGTGGTGATTTTCTGTGTTAGACACTGAGTTCAATGATTTGGATTATCTCATTTAAATTTCACTATGGTCCCTTGAAATAGGGACTATTTTTATCACAATTTTTATAGGAGAGAAAAATATAGAGAAATTAAATAACTATTCCCAAAGTCACACAGCCAAAAAGTGACAACATCTCTTTTAGAGTAATGCCCTCAGCTTCTAAACTAGAAATGGTCATGTTGTGCTAGAAGTAATTCAGAGAAAGGGAACATAGGGAAGGCTCTATTTCAAAGCACTTCTAACCTTTAAGTTTACAAGAGTAGCCTTTAAATCATAAAATTTGTCTTGCAAATACATGGCTGATAATATCGGTATTATCTTACTGTTAAGATATATAAATTAATCACTATATTAATTTCATAATATTAACTTTCAGTTGCCAGTGTTTTTGGAAGTTGCAAATCTGCTTTAATTACAAGTGCATAGAACCAAAAATAATATTTAGTACTGAGGATTTCTAATTTTAAGTTTAAAATAAGTATAATTAAATAAAAACATACTGTCATTTGTTTAGTACAGATGCCTGGAATAAATTTGGCTTGCAATGAGTTTGAATGATTGAGCTATCTGTACTGATTCTTACCATCATGCAGTACATAAACACCAAGTATTTACAATCACCGAGGATTTTATCTTAATCACATATTTATAAGCCTAATATTTCTATGACCCTTTTTAGCAATAAAGTTGGTTCATTGAGAATATAGATGACAAACTTTAGTGGAGATGTAATGTTATAGGAGGCACAACTTTAAATAACTTAGATTCATGTTCTAAACGAAATATCATTGAGAAAGTTACTTAAAATCTCTAAATCTCTTTCCTGATTTATGAAAAACAGGGCTGTACTTTATGATGCTCCAGTAAAATCCATTCCTATTGTGAAAGGTCTATGTAACAAAACAGGAATTGGCATAATTTTATATTTATTAACCAGGATTCTTCAGAGAAAAAGAAGCAATGGGATGTCTGTCTGTCTGTCTCTCTGGCTATCTATTTATTTATCTATCTATCATCTTTTATCTATCTACCTACTACCTACCTGGGTGAAATTTTTAGGGTTGGATAGAAGTGGAAATTCAAGAAGAGATGATATTTCATTCATGAGTCTAAAATCTGCAGATAGAACCCATAGCAATATTTTTATGAAGCCTAAGAACCAAGGTAATATTTTTATGTTGTAAGCTTGAAGTGGAATTGCTGATTCTTTGAGGTATCTCAGTCTTGCTCTTAACACCTTGAAACACTAGATAAAGTCTACTCATTGTGGAAGGTAATTTTATTTACTTAAAGTCAACTGATTATGAATGTTAATCACATTCACAACTACATCCACAGTAACATCTAGACTAGGCTTTGACAAAATGAGTGGATATCTTAGCCTAGACAAGGGTACAATGCTACATGTACATGGTAAGACCACCACTACACTAAGTGTTCTAATTGTCAGTATTTTTAAGGATTTCTTGACCACATTTCACTGTCAAATGAGATGAGAGAATTGTTAATAGAAGGTGAATCACAGTCAAAGTCGCAATATTTGGTCCTGGGATTTCCTGTGCTGATGGAATCAGTATTCTTAAGTTGACAACAAAGATAGTAGAGGGATAGCATGCAAGTAAAGATGCAAAGCATGCCTTGCTTCTTTCAGAGGTCTTTCTGTTGGGTCTACTACCTCAGCTCAAGTCAGATTCACTTTAGGTATCAGAATGTCCTTCCTATAAAATTATCCTTCTTTACTGACAGATAAAAGAATGTCTCTTAAATCAGCACCCCAAATTCCACTATTATGCTAGAATGATGAAGAGACTTCTTCCTTAACAGCTTCTGTGGCTGTCTTGTTTCCCAGGAAATAGTGAATGCTACACAGGTGTCAGGCCATATCAGTTGCGTATCAATGCCACATCTGAGGTCATGTTATTTTGGAGGGAAACATGTGAGCTATCCACTCTATTTCTTATGCAGCAATTTAAAAAAAATATCCCTCCAAGGAAGATAAATCCAGTACTGCATTTTTTAAATGAGAGCCTAATGGAGTGCCATATATAAGCTGTTATGAGTATTCAGCCCACATGCTCAGTGGGTAGATACCAAGTCTTTGAGAGTATGTTATCTTTGAAAGAAAACAATATAAATACGTATTGACTACCCAGTCCCTGCTGAAAAATGTATAGATATACAAGTTAGCTGTTAGCATCTCAGATACTCTATTCAGAATGAAGATAATCTGGGTTGTTGTGGTTTGATTTGGCACCACTGTATAACATTATTTTCTTATAGTAAATTCTACAAGCAGGTTACTGTAGGAAAACAGGGGCTTCTGGGTGTTTTTTAAACTCTTCCAAAATAAAGGCCTGAAACAGAGTTCAGACACTGGTATATGGACATTGATCTCTGTGGGTTCTTTCTGTACAAAGACCTTTCAGAAAATGATGCCACTGATAATTGGGTGAGAATATTTTCATTAAAACATTTCTTTTTCAAGTTCATCCTTCCTATTCTATTGAGGACTGACAGATGGCTACTCTGGAGAGTAGTATAGACCGGTTATTAAATATGAGACCTGTGCAGAGGGTGCATAGTGAGAAGGATTCTTCTCACAGGGGCACAGCCAAGGCCTTCTACTGATGACAACCTGCTGAGAGTTCACTAAGAAACTGTGCTTGCAGAGCATGTGGTTTCAGCTTGATGTGACGGCTATAGTCCGTTTGTTTTGCAAGGCCTGTGCAGTGCCAGAGGCTTCCAAGACTACCTGAAAGACTGCTTTGTGAATAATTCTTGAATAACTTTGCCATCTCATAATGAAGGGGAGCAGGTATATGTCTAAGAAGATGGGTTCGAGTTCAGGGGTCTTAAGGATGAAATCAAATCTGTCTCCCTAGCTGTGTTCTGTGCACAAATGTACCTCTGTTTGGAGTTTCAGCCATGACTTTAATAAATAATAGAGGATGACTCTATTTCTGTGTTTGATTTGTCCTCTTTCTTGAGGAATTTACAAAGAAAAGAACTGCTTCAGCTAGCCAGGGCACAAAGAAGGACTGACTACATAGCGGGCAGGTGGGGTATGTGTACTTATTTCTGTCTCCAACTCTTCTCCTGTGGAAAACTACCATCAATTCTGGTCAATGGAAGATATACGAACAGTGATGACTATATAAAATTGTCCCCACATTTTTATTAATGCATACTGCATTATACAGATTAATGGGTTTCATTTTGGCAGATTTGTACATGCACATATTTTATTTAACCCACCCATTTCCTCTACCCTTCCCCCTTGTTTCACATTTTCAATATGTATAATGTATGTTTATCATATTCATCCCCTTTAAACTTTAAACTTTGTTTAAAACTTGGAAGGCACAGGGGATAAACAAAAGCACATTTTACTTATTTCTGTATCTACTGCTGGTATCTTTGAAAGATTAGATAACATGTATCCCTTTCCCCACACTCTCTTCTCAGAACAGTGATTTATTCTGGCATTGTCAGACTAATCAATAAATCCAATTTTTGTCACAAGACAAGACAAATGTTATTAAAACCACCTTTAAGAGACACAACTTCATATCAGAATATCATGGTTTTGTCTCACAGGTCAAAACATTTATCATTAATTTAATCCTTTTCTAACACACGTACCTGCATATTGACATAGGTGAATGTGAAGACTGAAAAGGAGAGCTTTGGTTCTTGGAAAGAAGATTGCCATCTGGTGACATAGGACCTCAATTAATTTTTCTAACCCCTTCCTGAGTATTTAGCTATGTTTTTAAGTCCCCTGTGCTATGAAACTTTGATAAATTTTCCAAATTTTTATTTATAGCAATTATCTTTTATCAACATTGAAATGTCTTTAAAATTGATAATTTTCTTTTGTCTGTTGATTATCTTATTAAAGCTCTTTCTAGATTTCTCTGATTATCATCTAAATTTACATTTTAATAACTTATGCCTGTGATGTTCTTTTGTATTTTTGCTAATTTTCCTCCTTCTTTGAGAAAGACCTTTTTTCATCTTGTTAAGATAATTAGACAACATAGTCAGGAAACTTTCACCAACAGCAGCTAGAAATAACGAATGACAGGACAAACTTGTGGTTGATACAGGGAAGGTCAGATATTGTAATTAAACATTATATCCTCTTCCATAAGCTTATACCCTGAAGCTTACTGAAAAATCAACACACTCACGCTCAGAGTATGAGAGGCAATAAGGATTTTACTAAGCTGTAAAGGGTGAAGATGTACAATAAATATCATAAACTTGGGATTATCTGAGTGTATTGCTGCTGTGCCCCTTACTTTTGCTTTAAAATATGAATAAATCTATCATACAGTTCTCAATTCTACAAAAACCAAAGCTACATTATTTTTGATACATTAAAAAGTATATGTATATCAGTTAGATTTTTATTGCTGTAAATCTTAATAATGATCCCAAACTGTACACTAACTTCCCACTCTTAACTCTAGGAAGATAAATTTTAGTTAAAAGATTCTTCCATTTTATTTTTAGGGAAAGGTGCTGAATACTTACTGGCTGGATTGGTTTGAATTAACTTGTGCCTTTCATCTGAGTGTCTTACAGTGTCCTCCCTGTAATTTTCTCATTTAGATACAAGAATACCTTAGGAGATACAAAGTATAGGGTGGCAGTCATCCTTTGTAGATAAAGACTTAGAATATAGAGAATTTGGAACATGTGAAGCAGGGTGGGAGAGGTGGTAGTAACACCTCGGATTCCTGCACAAAGCTGGACTGAAGCATTTTCTGTGTACTGGGTACAGAGGCTTCTTTGTTTTCAGCAAGCACTGAGGGTTTCTTGCACTGCCCCTCCACATGACTATGTGGCTACTACATTAATCATTCATCCATTTTCAGTTTGGAATGCCTGAGCACAGATTGCCTGCTGGTGCAGGCAGACTACAGGCATTGTAATGATATCAATATCCTAAGGACATTACCTTCTTTGACAGCAAAAAAATCTATGACAGAAATATCTTTGGAGTTTGAGGAATAGTCAAATCCATCTATGTCTCCCAATTCAGTGATGATCAATCACTTCCAGAAACCAAAGTTCTGTTCTTGACCACATATGCTTCTATACCTTCATATCCATACTGTTCAGAGATTATTACCAAGCTTCCTCCTTGTGCTTTTGACCTTCTACAGTAATAAAATCTTGGTACCCTCTAGCAACCCTATTGAATTATAGATTAATATCCTGAATCTTTAATGTTTTATTATTCAGTGGTGTGTTGGTAAATGTTTAGCCACCAGCTCTGTGATAAAAACACATATTTTTATGTATGCACAAGTTTTTTTTCTTTTTGGACTAGGGATCGAACTCGGGTCCTTGCACTTGCAAGGCAAGTGCCAAAACCATTGAGGTAAATCCCTAGCCCCTCTATGCACAAGTTTTTAAAAATACGTTTTACTGTTACAAAGAATGTGTAGCACACAGTTTGTAAGTAATAATACATAACTTTATGGTAATTCAATATAGCCAATCATTTTGCATAGAACACTTTCATTGATATTTGCTGAATTCTTGTACTCATACCCAATCAATAGTTGCAAATTAATGTGTTTCCAACATGTATCTTTTTTTTGTTTGTTTGTTACCAGGGATAGAACTCGGGTCCTTGAGTTTTCCCAGCAGGCAGCAAAACCACTGAGCTAAATCCCCAGCCCTCCCACACATATCTTAAACAACTTGACTGTTGGTTGGTATTTTCATTTAGATTAATAGATACGAGAAAAGTGAAACAATAAAAGCATGTGGCAAAATCACATTAATTTTTCAGTGACACAAATGATTTTGCTAAACTGGGTAGTGGTTCTAAATACCAAGAAAGACGTCACAATTTTTTCTTTGAATTACTCATACTGAAAGGGCTATAAAGTTGACACACTTTTAAGTCATTCTGCAATATTTATTTTATTTTTTGCCAAAATTTCCTTAAGTCTCAACTAAGAGCCATCACTTTCTTTGTTTTCTTAAAGGGCTGGACAGTAAATATTTTAAGCTTAGAAATCATATGATCTCTGTTGGAACAATTCAACCTTTCTGTCTTGAATCTACAGACAATATGAGTGACTACTTGGTGTATTCTGGTAAACCTTTGTTTTTAAAACAGGCAGCAGGTGGCAATAATTTGACTAGATAGTGACAAAACAATAACCAAGCCTTGCTATGTAGTATTTACTGATTTCCATAGCATAAAACCTCTACCACAGCCAGTGTCAAGATATCAGCAGAAGGAAGTTGAGAGAATGGCAGTACAGTGTCAGACCAAATGGACATTAATGAAATGGGTGTGGAATGAATGAACAGATCCTGCTTCTCAATTCTATGGCAAGAGGAACAGAACATAATATAATTCCACTGAGCAAGATGCCAGGAAAAGTAATGTAGAAGAACCAGCTCATAGATTCACCATTCACTTCTAGCTCACAAAAACCAATCACAAAACTTTCAGAAATTTTGGGAACTGATTGTTAAACATTATTGTTATATAAAACATTACATGAATGTACAATTAAGGAAGTAATATTGTTGTGTCTATTATCTAGATGTCCCCTCAAAGCCTCATGTAGTCTTTTTGGGAGGTGGCTGAATCTGGAATATGTGATGCTGGGATTGAGAAAGTGCAATTTCTAAACCACTACACGTGAGTGACAGGTGTGGCACTGGACAAATATCAGTAGTCTGGATGGGATAAAAGGGCCAGCAAGACACTGTATAGGTCTTTCGCTGTTTTTGTTGTCTTCCACCACCATGAACTGTTGCCCCTCTGCCACCCTGCCTTACAGCCAGCCAGTTATGGACTAAACCCTCTATGAGCTGTAAGCCAAATAAACCTTTCCCCCTTTAACTTTGGGTGTCGGGTATTTTGTCTCAGAAATGAGAGAAAAGTAACTAACATAAATATTAAAGCTAAAAGTACCAAATACTCAAAACTCATTTTCTAATGATTACACTACATTTTATATTATTCATTTATCTTTTCTGTGAGGTAGAAATACTTGTGTGAGATAATAGTGTACAAGCTTGCAACTTCAACACAAGACCTCTATACTGGATTTGGATTGTCTGAATTTAAATTGATTCTTTGAAATAATTGTTTTAATCTAACCAACCTGCTCTTAGGATGAAGTGAACGGTGAACTGAAAAGCCTAAGTAGGCCTAAGACGGTATGAGAAATAATGTAGTCATAAATAGATCAAGATCCAACTTTTCCCTGAGGTTTTGTTCTTGGTGTGCTCATTTTTCACTCTGCCAGTTCTCCCTGACCAGACATAATTCATGACACTTGCTAAAACCTTAAGGCCAATGGCATGTTAATCTTTACTCTCAGTTCATAGCCCTCTTGGGCTTCATAATTGTATTTATAACTACACATCTTCATATGAAACAGTTATGGTTTTATGCATTTTCAAATGTACCATTTGTGGGAAAACAAAACAAAAAATAGAAATCAAGGCATTTGAAGTGAGAATCAGATAGTTTCAGTCAGTCACCTAAGACCTAGGGTATGTGTGTTAAGCAGACAAGTCAGGGTTCCCTTTTTTTGGCTCTTGCATTCTCCATGAAGAAGACAATATACTCTTTCTATTTTTTTTTCTCCCTGTTTTCTAAATGCAGACCAGTACGTTAATCTCAAAATACCATGCAGGAAGTGGGTAGTAGAGAGAGACTATTGTGGTTAGGTATATGTTAAAATGGTTCTGATGGTAGCTGCAGTGTAGAAATATATGTGGAAAACTGGAAAGAGTGTCAAAGAAATCATGACCTCAGAGAGATGGCCAGTAGTGTAGGACAGAGGTGCTTCTCACATCCAAACAGAGGTAACTGAAACAAAACCTTTTAGAAAGAGGAAACTATACATGATAGGAACATAAATAATCTCCTCTTCTGATCTTTAGGAAGATTAGAAAATACAAGAGTAAGCTGAGAAAAGAAATAAAGGTAGTGTAGACACATTTTTGAGAAAAAATAAGATTTTTTAAAAGGGGGGAAAAGGTCATATAAAAATAATTTTAAGAGAATAAATCAGGGTGTGGTGGTGCACACCTGTAATCCCAGCATTTGGGAGACTGAGAGAGGAGGATCTCTGTGAGTTCAAGACCAGCCTCAGCTACATATTGAGTTCCAGGGCAGCCTGAACTACATACTGAGACCCTGACTCAAAAAACAAAACAAAACAAAACAACTCAAAAAAAAAAAAAAAAAGCTAAGACAATAAGAGTAATATTTTGAAGGCCCAGAGAGTGTTATTCTAAAAATTATTACCTGTAGTCTCTGGAAGATTTGGGTTCATAATTTCTTACAGGAAGGTATAGCATTGGTGCGAGAGAGGAGGAGAATGAGACGAAAAAAATTAAGATCTGTTATATATATATATGTATCAATTCCTCACAAAGAAAGTAATCATTATGTACCACAAACATGAACTAATAAATAAATAAAAAATAAAATAATATTTTAGACATTGAAATATTTCAGACACACCAGGTTAAATTCAACATATTGTTAAATTAATACTGGTATAATGTTTACTTTACAAAAATGTGTATACTGGAACATGTAGAATTGTATGGGTACCATCAGGAGTCTATCATTAAGAAGAGAGAATTACACCATGATGTGTGACCAATTTAATTCCCTTTGGCTTTCTGAGGAATTTAAGCAATATTGAAATTGGATACGGGGGAGCTGGATAGAAGGAATAGCTTCTAAAGTTCTATAACCATGGTTTGACAACAATTAATTTTATACAGTATTTCTAAATCTTTCTAAAGAGAATTCTGAATGTTCCCAACACAAAGAAATGAGGTTTGAGGTGATGGATATACCTTGATCTAATCATTACATATTACATGAATGTTTTGAAATATCACACTATTCCCCACATATATGTGCAATTATTATGTGTCAATTAAAAAGTTTTTATTTCTTTCTGAAAAAAAAAACCCAGAAAATTGGAGCCCAGAAAATTATGACCTGAAGGGAACAGACTTTATCAGAATAAAATTAAAAATATGAAGACTGATATGTTAAAATTGCTACAAATAGATTAAAATCTGTGAGGGAAATGAAGAACAGATATGTTATTCAAGAATAAAGAAGTATTAATATGAAGGAAAACCCTCATAATAACACAGGAAAAGTTCATGTAGATTAATATAATGACAGAAAATCACTAATGTGAAACAGAAAGAATAAAGACACATTTTTCATGGCTGTATTTTTGAGAGGGGATCCAAAAACAAAATAAAGACAAATAATAACTGTACAAACTGAGACGAAGCCAGGTATGGTGACCCATGCCTGAAATCTCAGCATTCTGAGACCCCAGGGGAGGAAAATCTCACAATTTCAAGCTCAGACTGGGCAATTTAGTGACCAAGGAAGACCTTATTTTATAAATAAATAAACAAATAAATAAATAAATAAATAAATGTCTGGTGATGCTGCTCACAGCAAAGGCCCTAGGTACAATACCCGATATCTATCTCCTCAGATGATGATATTCTTAAATGAAATTAAGAAAAACAAATTACTAGGCTTCAGCAAAATACAGTCAGTTTATAACCCCAAGATTGTTTTCCTTTTTTGAATTATAAGAACTTTGTCAAGAGGAAAAAGGTTACCTAACAGAGGCTTTTGTAAGGAGGGTTTGAAGGGATTTAACAATCCCTGCCCTAATACTCATGAATCATTTTCCCAAGTCACCCCAAATTAAAATAAAATTTAAAATATTCTTACAGTTCAATCATGATTTTAAGTTCAAAAATATCCTTCTAGCACCCACCATCAACATTACTAGATTGAAATAGCTAGTCCTTCCTGTATAGATATTCTACAGTTTCTACTCTTAAAGACATATATAAACAAAATGAGAAAGAAAATGAAAACTAAATTAACAATGCCACAAAAAATCACTAGTGGTGAATGTTTTACAAATGTACATTGAGTTTACTCATTCAAAAATGTATTTGAAAGACTCATGAAGTATATTCTATGTGAAAGTCACTGTTCAGGGCCCTGAAGATCTAATAAAAACCAGAAAGTCCTTGTTAGAGAAGGCAGATAAGTAATGGAGAATACTATTTTAATGTATTTGATTAGGAGACACCCGATTATTTCTAAAATGAATTTGACATATTAAAAAATGGCATTGCATTAATAAGATACTGGCAAATAGAATGCATAAGATCATCATGAAGATCATACACCCTGACCAAGTGGGATTCATCCCCGGGATGCAGGGATGGTTCAGCATATGCAAATCAATCAATGTAATACACTATATCAATAGAGCCAAGGACAAAAACCATATGATCATCTCAAAAGATGTAGAAAAAGCATTTGAAAAAATCCAACATGCATTTATGATAAAAACCCTAAAAAAATTGGAATAGACAGTCTCTACCTCAATCTGATAAAAGCCATCTATGAAAAAACCAACAGCCAATATCATACCAAATGATCAAAAACTGAAATCCTTCACACTAAAATCGAAACAAGACAAGGATGTCCACTATCACCGCTCTTGTTCGATATAGTTTTGGAAACATTAGCCACAGCAATTAGACAAGAGAAAGAAATAAAAGGAATAAAGATAGGAAATGAAGAAGTCAAATTGTCATTATTTGCAGATGACATGATACTCTAGAACTCCACCAAAAGTCTTCTGGACTTAATAACCAAATTCAGTCAAGTAGCTGGTTACAAGGGCAACACACAAAAATCAATAGCTTTCCTCTACACAATGACAGACTCACTGAGAGAGAAATAGGGCAAATAATTCCTTTCACAATAGCATCCAAAAAACTGAAATACCTAGGAATCAACCTAATGAAAGAAATCAAAGACCTCTTCTCTGAGAACTATAGCACTCTGAAAAGAGAAATTGAAGATTATATCAGAAAATGGAAAGCCATCCCTTGCTTCTGGGTAGGAAGGATCAATATAGTGAAAATGGCCATACTTCCAAAACTGCTAAATAGATTCAATGCAATCCCAATTGAAATCCCAGCAGCATATTTCACAGACCTTGAAAAAACAATCCAAAAATTCATTTGGAACAAGAAGAGACCCAGAATAGCAAAAGCAATTCTAGGTAACAGAGACATGGCAGGGGGTATCACAATCCCCAACCTGCACCTATACTACAAAGCTACTGTGATAAAAACAGCATGGTACTGGCAAAGAAACAGACTTGAGGACCAGTGGAACAGATTAGAAGACGGAGAAACAACACCAGACACACTCAGCCATCTCATCTTCGATAAAGGAGCCAAACACCCTCACTGGAGGAAAGATAGCCTCTTTAATAAATGGTGCTGGAAAAATTGGGCTTCAACTTGCCAAAGATTAAAACTAGACCTATATCTCTCACTATGCACTAAACTAGAATTGAAATGGATTAAGGATCTAAATATTACAATAGAAATGCTGAATCACCTGGAACAGAGGTTAGGTAGAGCTCTTGAAGACATTGGTGTAGGAAAAGTCTTTATGAACAAAACCTCAGTTTCCTGTGAACTAGCACAAACAATCAACAAGTGGGATCTCTTTTTATTACAAAGCTTCTGCACAGCAAGAGAAACCACCAGCAGTGTGAAGAGACAACCCACAATATTGGAAAAAATCTTCACCTGCTGTTCCTGAGACAAAGGTCTACTATCTCAAATCTATAAAGAACTTAAAAAAAGCAGACCTCCCAAACTTAAAGAGCCAATCCAAAAATGGGCATCTGAAAGGAATAGTCATTTCTCAGACAAAGAAATAGAAATAGCAAATAAACATATAAAAAAGTGTTCAACATCACTTGTCATTCAAGAGATGCAAATGAAAACAACACTGAGATTCTACCTCATTCCAGAAAGAATTGCTGCTATCATGAAATCAACCAATAACAAATGCTGGCGGGGCTGTGGGGAAAGAGGAACCCTGCTCCACTGCTGGTGTAAGTGTAGACTGGTGCAACCATTGTGGAAATCAGTATGGAGATACCTCAACGAACTAGCAATGGAAGTCCCATTTGACCCAGCTATTCCCTTGCTGGGTATCTTCCCCAAAGAATTAAAAAAAATCATACCTCAGTGATATATGTGTTCCCATTTCATAGCAGTACCATTTGTAATAGCTAAAACTTGGAAGCAACCCAAATGCCCATCAACTGGAGACTGGACAAAGGAAACGTGGAGTTGTTTTTTTTTTTTTAATAAAATGGAGTAGTACTCAGCCATAAAAAATGAGAATTTAGAGACATTTATAGCTAAGTGGATGCACATTGATGCGATACTGTTAAGTGAAATAAATAGGACACACATGTGTAAATACCGAGTAGTTTCCCTGGTGTGAGAAACTGAAAGTGTAAATAAGGACTAAATGTATAATAGATAATGTGAAATAGGAAGAAAAGGGGCAAGGGGAAGGGGAAGTGGGACGGGTAGGGGAAAGAAAAGAAAGGAATGGAATTAATATGAAAAAATGAAAAAATGGAAACAAAAAAGTCTTTGTAAATAGGGAGGGATGGAGAGGTTGAGGGAAGGGCAGGGGAAGGGTGAAAAATAAGAACCAAGAGAGATTATGTAAAGGTGCAAATTTCCAATGATGAATGTCATTTTATTGTATACCTAAAATGTACCAATAAAATTAATTAAAAAATGTATCACCAAGGGCTGGGGATTTATCTCAGTAAAGAAAAAAATGGCATTGCAAAGTGATTCAAGAATGATGACACTGTGAAATTCCTTTGTTTTTAAATTATTTTTTGTTTACGATTAAGTAACTTATCCTATTTTTCAGTCCTACGTACCCGTTAGGAGGTAGTATGGTGTACAGCGGTCAACGTGATGATTGGTAGATTCGAGTCTGAATGGAAGCAAGGGAGGGAAATGGTTGATTAGAGAATAACATTGATAGTCGAGAGAGCATTTCACTGGATCATTTGGGGGAAAAGTTTAAATGCTCAAAATTCTTGTTTGGGTTGTAAATCCTGACTCTGCCACTTCTAGCAGATAGATCTTAGCCAAGTAGTTAACCTTTATTTCTCATCTTATATGATATATGAAAAATAAATTGTCTAATATATATGATATACATTAAATTAGGAGATCTTCTTCATTACCTGTGTCCAGTGGATGATGATAATTTTCATTTTTTCAACTTACTTTATAATCAGTGTTAACTCTAGATCTGATATAAAAGAATTTCCTTGCCCATATTATTTTGTGTAATTTGTGGTTGGATTTTGACACAGGAAAATATCTTTAGAAACTATAAATGGAAAAATAATTTTCTCTTCAATATAAATTAAGGAAGAAGGAATAAATAAGGAGAGAAAAATATGTGAACAAATATAGTATTTATTATTTTGGGAAAACTAAATGGGTAAATAATTAGCAAAAAAAGTTTCAAATTAAATTTTTTCTGAGTTTTTGTGATTAGAAAATTAGGACTGTAATGTGATGAAATTTTCTGTCAGTAGAAATCTTTGGAATGAGCTTCCCTTTTTTCAGAAGTACTCTATAGCACGGGTGTACTCCCTTTCACTTCACCCTTCTCCCCCTGCCCCCAAATCAGGTTCTGGATTACATTCTGTGTCCTTTATAAGTCTTTATATTGCTGACATGATTGAAACTTCTAAGGATAAGTGCTTTTTTTTCTCTTAAAAAACCTCCAAAATATTAAAGAACCTAATATCCAAAAAGGATAAGTAACCAAGGCTACAGTCGAATCTTATTTCACTGAAATAAGAAAAAAAATTAAATTGACCTTATTTGGGACTAGGAACTGCAATCACTTTGCTATTTTTTAAAAAAATGTTTTACTTTGGAATAGAAGGACGTCTGATTGAGATGAGTTGCTTAGTTCTCAAAATGCCTTATTTCTCACATGGGTGAATGAAGACTTTTTAATTATTCCATCTGTTTCAAAATAGATATATTCTCTGTTTATTGTGGTGAGGATACATTTTCAAAAGTATAGATTAAGTTCATAAATATGTATGGAGTGATGTTTAGCAAGTGTATAACTTACTTATCCCAATTTGTACATATTCCAGAGATACTGCAAGTCAGAATAGTCTAAAGCACCCTCAAAATGGTGAGAACTGAATAACTTCTTGGGAGTCATTCAGTTGGCAAATTATGATCCACGGAGCAAATTCAGCCCGGCACTTCCTTTGTGTATTGTTTATGGCCACTTTGGCACTGTAAGAGGCAGGTTGAGTCACTGTGAGAGAGCGGATACATGAACTTTAAATCCCAAGACATTTACAACTTTACTCGCTCCTTTCTGAATCTCACCCCTTCCCTATTTAAGATTCAGAATGGCAATTTACTAGGCCTTGGTACCAGTAGGAGAATTTTTTTAAAAAATGAGAATCTAGGGAAATGAAGGTTGCCAGTGTGTGAGATGATGACTCAAGGAGAATTCTCTGGATTCTTCAATTCACAAATGGAGACCCCAATCAATATATTAGTATATTTTATAACCTGCTTGTCTTCAAAGTAAGGCAACAATTGGTGAGGTATATAGTGTTGCTGTATTAGCTTTGCAAAATATAGATGAAGATAAAAAAGAAGGGTTACCAGATAATTTATTAAAACTTAAAATATGAAGAAATAACAAAAAATAATCAAAACAGGAAAACTGACCTAGAAGGAAAAATAAAAATTTCAGAGAATAGAAATGAGGATTTTTTTTCTATCCATAGGGTTGCATTAGTTTGTGTCAGATTATTGCTCTCATGAGAACAACTAGAAAATCCAGATAAAGTTAAAAAATATGTTTAGTATGTAGAGGCATTACAGAGTGGCTGTATTGATGATAACTAAAGAGGTGAAAATTTCTGAGAACTGAGAATTTCTCAACTGTTACCTGATATTCCACAGCTGCCTTTTCTCTAGGAGCATTTGGAGATTCAGGGAAAGAAGCTACAAATCAGGTTCATGAGTATGAGGCTTTAGTGGCCTCAAATAATGGCTAATTTTCTTCCAAATCATTTGGCCAATCCCAGGCTGCATGGAAAGAACATGGTGGGGAAATGTGAGGGTGGATGGTACAAGTTAAGTTGTCATTTATGACATCAAAGGATCATTAGATATTTCTAACATTTGCTATTTTAAAAGTATATAACTAGAAAATATGAAAGTAGCAATCACAAGCATTAAGATTGAAACCAGTAAAAGTAATATTATGAAAAACAGAAAAGTATTTTTCAAATTTACTGTCAACAGATATAGAAAATCTTTCACATTAAAATTTGTGGAAAGTAACTAAAAAGAACACTTACAGGGAAATTTACACCATAAAATTCATACATAAAGACAAGGAAAGAAAATCAATGACACTAGCATTTTATTAAAGAAGTTAGAAGAGGAACAGAATAAATTAAAGTGAGCAAAAAGATAATAACAAAATAGAAATCAATAGTATAAAAAAGGGAGAAAACACATACATAAATATTTTCTGTGAAAAGAGAAAAATTTCTGGTAATACTAAATAAGACAAGGGAAAAGTAAAACATTTAATGTTACAAGTGGAAAATAATTCATAGGCTAAACAAATACACAAGAAAAAAGTCTATGAATATCTGAGCTGTAAAATTTGAGATCTACCTCCTTTTTCAATGTAGACTTTAGAAAGAACTGCTTTTGCTGCAGTTCCTATAGGTTTGGATATGATAAATTTTCATTATTTTATATTGAGATATTTTTTAACTGTGATAATTTTTTTTTAATTCACTGATTGTTTGGGAGCATGTTGCTCACTTTCCACATATTTGTGAATTTTTCAAGTTTTCTCCTGTTATTGATTTCTACTTTTACACTATTATGGTCTGAAGTGCTCTATTTTATTTCAGCCTTTTTAAGTTTAAGGTTTATTTTGTAACCTAACATATAGCCTTTCCTGAAGAATGTTCCATAGCACTGGAGAAAAATGTATTTTGTTAGTATTGGATAGTAACTTCTGTATATGTCTATTAGGCCCATTGAGTCAAAGGTACAATTCAAACCTAGTATTTTCTTATTAATTTTCTATCTATCATATATCCATTGTGGAAAGTGGGGCATTGAAGTCTTCTATTCTTATTGTATTATCATTTCTTTATCTATTTCCATAAATATTTGCTTTATGGATTTAGGTGCTCCAAAATTGGGTGCAGACACATTTATAGTTGGTATATCCTATTGGTTAATTGACATTTTATTAAACAATAGCTTTATTTGTCTCTTGTGGCCATTTTATAACTTGAAGTCTATTTTATCAGATATAAATATGCCCACCCCTACTCTCTTTTGGTTATTATTTGCCTAGAATATCATCCTCTATCCCTTCACTTTCAGCCTATGTGTGTTTTTAAAGGTAAGGTGGATCTCTCGGAGGCAGAATATATTTGAATTCATTTTTTAGAAATCAGCCTTTGAACATCTTTCTTTAATTCTTATTTTTATTAGTACACGTTTGCAGTACTGGATTTTTTTTTGGATCAATCAAACTCAGGACCTTGCGCTTGTGAGGCAGGCATGCTGCCACTGAGCTACATCCCACGCCCACTGGTTATCTTTTAATTGAAAAATATATGCTATTTACATTCAAAGTTATTAGTGATAAAGGATTTACTACTATCATTTTATTATTTGTTTTCAGGTTGACTGTAGCTCTTTTTTTTCTCTTATTATCTACCCTTGTGATTTAATAATTTTGTAGTGTTAATCATTGCTTCCTTTTTCCTTATTGTTAATATATCCAATATCAAGATTTATAAATTAAATCAGGCAATGTAATAAAAATTACTGTGACTAAGTATAGTTAATTCCAATATTAAAATTAGGAGGAAATATATGCTCCCTGAATTTGATTGATACCCTTATCTACTTGCAAAATCTAAAGATTATTTATAAATAATTAGGCCTAATAAAAAATTCAGTACAGTTTCTGGAAAACTTAATATTTAATATAAAAGACATTTCTGTATTTCAGGAGAAAAGCAGTCTGTATTTTGTAAAACATGATATTTGTAAAAGTCCTTTCCCTTTCTTAAGTATCTCCATTTTTTATAGAGGCTGGAAATACGTGCACCAGCTTTCTTTACAGCCAAGTTGCATCCTATTTCTAGTCCCACAAAGAATTAAAAGCAAGCGACTGGGAGCTTGGCATGCAGAATGGAGCAGGCAATTGAACTTAGCATTGGTTTATAATGGCAATGCTAGTGGCATTTGGTTCTTTAGGAATCAGTTATGATCAACTGTCTGTGGTCAGTCTCTGGCATCATAGCTCTTCTGGAGAATAGCAGCACCAATAACAGCAGGTTTCTTCTACAGATCACAGAATCTGGGTCTCATCCAGGTTCTTCCTGCTAGTAGCACAAAACCTGGTTGGGCTGGGATTTAGCTCGGTGGGTCCGCTGCCTGCCTCGTAAGTGCAAAGACCTAAGTTCGATCCCCAGTACCAAAAAGAAAAAAAAAAAAACACAACAAAAACCTGGTTCACTGCTCCTATTGCATATTTTGTAAGCCCTTCTAAATTCTTTTTGTTTTATTTTTAATTTATCTTCTGCATATAAGATCCTTGACAAATATAATCAAATTAAACTGAGCAAAAACAATATAAGAAATTTATAGTCATTTGATGGCATTGAGACCTAAATAATTGGAAGACTTTTCTTGTTTATGAATAAAGAAACGTAATGTTGCATGTTCTTCCCTGTACCACTACAATCAAAAGCATAGTAGGAGTTTTCACAGTTCTTGAAAATATGATTGAAAATTCATTGGAGAAATAAAGTGCCTGGAGAAGCTCAAATAATAACGAAGGGTAAAGAGGGATGGGACAGACTTTACTAGGTCAAGACACTTTCAAAGCTTATTAATTATAAAGTGTGATACTGTATTGGTGCAGGGATAAATGATTAACCAATGTTGTCAAGATTTTGGGAAAACAGATTATTAGAAGTTAAAGTACTGTTCATGGATGACGTTGTTGAGAAATATAATTAATTTAAAGTGAAACAGAGGCACGTAGGGCCAGAAACCAACATTGCTATCTTGAATGACAAATCCTTCTTGAGTCCAGTTTTGTTTCTAAGGCAGGGATCTTTATAGACAGAAAGAGAAAGGAAGTAAAGGGAGGGAGAGAAGGAGGGAAGGAAGGAGAGAGAAAGAGAAAGAGAGAGAGAGGGAGGGAGAGAATTTTATTTTTTAGGTAACGTTTTTAGTTGTAGGTGGAGCTATGAATCCAACAATTATCAAAATTCAATAAATCATTGTTGATTATGTGAACTAAGTAGCTCCAACTCACATAGGTGAATTAGTTGATAGGTGGAGCTAAATTTTTCTTCATGTTGGAATCAGATTGTTTCTTCTAGGACAATCAAACAGAAAATCTGGTTTAACAAATGTAATGTGATTCATGTTCTTAACAAAATTTTAAAGTTCATGCAAGCCACAGGTAGAATCTATTATGGAGGTTGAGCACATGGATTCTGGAATAAAAAAAATGAGGGCTCAAAATCTGACATTTTTATTCATTAGCCATTTTTAATAAGAAATGACTCATGTACTCATCGAGAGATTTAAATCACAATATGGACATAAAAATGTGTAGAATGCCTGGTAAACTGTTTCCTTGTAGAAATAAACTTTAAAATCACAAATATGTTTAACTTAACTTGCTTCATGTTTCTTAATGCTTGATCCTTTTTCTTTTTTTTTTTTCTTTTTTGGTACCGGGGATCGAACTCCGGTTCTTGCGCTTGCAAGGCAGGCGGCGGAACCACTGAGCTAAATCCCCGGCCCTTTGATCCTTTTTCTTTAGGGATGATGTAAATGAGTAAAGAACACTAGAACAATGTTTGCCCCATCCCATTCACCTACCCTAGCTTTCTTTTTTGAATTTAGGAACTCAAAATCAAGGCATACGTGGAAGGGAATGTGGGGCATCTGATGATTCTTAGAGTAGCATTTTCTACAATCTTTCAGGTAGATGAATTTTAGTTCTCTCAGTATAAAACTGAGAGCACATGAGTAGACTATAAAGGGTGGTTTTTTGGTTTTGTTTTGTGTTTTTACTAGATGATATAATCTTATATAGAAGCTTAAGGCTCAAAATGATTAATTGATTGAATAGACATCTCAACTTCCCTTCAGATACATGGAAATTTGTCCAGCTAAAGAATTATTTGTGACAATCATTCAAATATCTTGAAGCAATTACCCAGGACCTGCCATGGGGCTGGCCATGTTCCCAAAGCAAACCACCTAATTGAGTAACCATAATTTTGCAATCATTTCTCTACTTTAAACCAGCAGTTTGAAAGTTCCAGGAGAATAGAAGAGCAAAATGCATTCGTTTAGACAGAGCAAAGTCTGTGGATTCAAATGGCCTATGGATTTCTTCCCTGCCAGTTCTTAGCCAGGGAACGCTGTGAAATTTACTTCTGTCCCATTTTTCTGATGTGTAATATGGGCATGTTTGGATCTTAGCTTATTGTTTTTTGTGAAGGTTAAGTAATTTAATATGTGGAGAGTCATGATGCCACAGGGATTTAGATCTGCGCTTCTCAAACTTTCATGTGTATATAGAGTTCAAATGAAGATTCTGATATGGTAGGTCTGGGATGGGCCTGTCAATCTGCATTTCTATGAAGTTCCCAAGGAATGTGAAACTGTTGCTTTATAGACTTCATAGACCTCAGGTTTTATTTAAGGATTGAATTATCTAACTCATCTGAAAAGTTTAGTAAAATGATAGCGGGTCACCAATGCACATTACTTGTGCATTACTAGTACATTATATGTATATTATATGTTTTTTCTTCCATTATTGGATAATGCAAGGTACTTTCTCTAATACTATTATCACATTTAAAGGGTGTGCATATCAGTCAGAGTAGAGGGATATTGTTGATGCCATTTGAAACGCTGTCCACGAGAAATACAAGCTAACACATTCTGCTTAGTCTGATAGTAATACATAAGACTTACAATAGAACACATACTATTACAAGGCTTAAGTATATTAATATATGAGACAGACAAGAACTTTGGCACAATATACTGCCTTGTTCATCTACTCACCATACTCTGTGTGACTACTTCCTCACACTGTACTCGAGTAAAATTGAGGCATATTGCTTAAGTAATATAATCAAGGTCATGCAATAAATTATTGGAAGAGTTAAAATTCCAATAGAGTCAGTCTAATTCCAGATCTATAGTCTCTAGTACTACAACAAATTTGCACTTATGCTATTTATTATTGTCACTTAGACTTAACTAGGTTCTGACTTCTAGCTCTACAAGTTTTCTGCTTAATATTACCTCCACATTTAGACATTTTCATGAAGAGAAAATTCACTGGGTCAAATTGAATATTTTTGATCATATGGCAGCTGTATTTCTGTCTTAAAGATGCACCTCTGTCTCCTAAGGCTTATTTAGTATGAATTTGTTCTTGAACAATGGCTCAACTTTCAGAGCACCAGAAAACTTGGCTTCATGAACCTGGAAAGCATATGGCCTGATCCTAAATGTGGTGAGTTTTCAAGTAATGAGAACTCCTGGGAAGAACCCAGAGAGCTGCTCCTGATAACTGGACCATGACACAGACCATTCTATCCAGTCCTCACAAATATCATCAACAATGGGCCTCTAAGGGCAGCCAGCCCACAAATGATATTGCTATGCTGGCTGTAATTCAGCTTTCCAAGGCTAGACATAATGAGAAGTTTAAGGCAGGAGGATCAGCTAAGCCTGGGCTTCTGAAAGCCACACAAACTGAAGAATGAAATCTTCTCTGTAAATTTAAAAATGGATATGGTCATAAAAATTATCTTAATATGGATCATAAATGTAACCATAAAATGCAAACTATAAGACTCCTAGAAGATAATACAGAAGAAAATCTAGGTGTCCTTGAATATGGTAATGACTTTTTAGATAGAACATCAAAGGTACAATCCATGAAAGAAATAATTAATAACCTGGACTCTATTAAAATTAAAATCTTTTGCACTATAAAAAATACTGTAAAGGAAATGAAAAGTTTCCAGATGTTTGTAGAAAAATGAATGGATCTTGAGACCATAATGTGAAGTGAAATAAGTCAGACACATGTGAATTCTCTTATATGAGAAATTCAAAATATAAATCAATTAAAGAATAAAATAAGGAAGATATGGTAGGAAAAAGGGAAGCTGCCTTTTTAGAAAAGGGGAAGAGGATCAGTGCAAGGAGGGAGGATGGAGGGAGGATAAAGAGATTGAAAATTATTAAAAAATTGTATATTTCATTTCCCCAAAACAAATGTAACTATTATGTATCACAAAAATACATCATTAATTTTTTTTTTTGCAGTACTGGGGATTGTACTCATGACCTTGCACTTGTGAGGCAGGCACAGAGCCACTAAGCTAAATCCCCAGCCCAAATACATTAATTTGAATAAAAGAAAATAAGACAAGCCACAAACTAGGAGAAAAAATGCAAATGACCTATCTGATGAAGAGTTGTTACTCAAAATTTATACAAAGAATTCTTTGAATTCACAATAAGAAAACAAACTAGCCAATTAAAAATGGCTCAAGGATATTGTATTAGTTTTTTTTCATTACTATAATGAAATATAAAGAAAGAAGTTTACTCAGTTCATAGTTTTGGAGGCAAATATCCAAACAGCATGACACGGGCTCTGGCTAGGATCCCATGGGAAATGGTAGGTGTGTAGGTAGGAAGACAAAGAGATCACATTGCCAGAGAGGAAACAAAAAACAGACTAGAGAAACATAAACTTTTGCAAAGACATCACAATTTACTTAAGGGTCACCTACTAAGATTCACCTCCTAAAGCTCTAAGAGCTCCTAGCTTCCATATTATGACCCTGAGGACCAACCTGCCAGCAAATGAATCTCTGGAGTAGCAAACAATGTCTAAATCATAGCAGAGCTTAATAGATACCTCACCAAAGACAAAATTAAGTGTCAAGTAGGAATATGAAAAATGCTCCATATCACATGTCATCAAAAGAATACAAATGAAAATAATGAGAGGTCATTATATACCTAAGAGAATGACCAAAGTCCAGAGTGTTGACAGCACCAAATACTGGTGAAATGTAAGTTGACAGGAACTTTCAGTCAGTACTAATGGGAATATAAAATGACACAGATACTTTAGAAGACAGTGCAGTGGTTTCTTATAAAATAAAGTGTTTCCCATATAATCCAACATTAACATTCTTTGATATCTACCCAGAGGAATTGATAACATGTTCACATAAAAACATATATGCTTACAGCAGCTTTATTGACAATTACCACACCTTGAAAACAAGCAAGATGATTTTCAGTAGGTGAATAGATAAACTGTGGAACATCCTGATGATGAAATATTGTTTAGAGATAAAAAGAAACAAACTCATAATGCTGAAAGAGAATGGCTGAACCTTAAATTCATAATATTAGGTGAAAGGAGCTGCTCTGAAAAGACTGTGTGTTGTATAATTTCAACTATGTGACATTATGAAAGAGGCAAAACTAAGGAAATATTTAAAAAATTTAGTAAAATATCAGAGGATAAACTCAGAGAATGAATCAGGATTTTTAAGATGATGAAAATACTATGATACCTAAATGATGGATATGTATGATTACATATTTGCTCAAAATCACTCAGTGTAGAACACCAAAAGTGAACCTTCATCTAAACTGGGGACTTTCAATGATTTATGATCTGTCTTTGAGTTTCATATAGAAGTACCACTGCGGCGAGGGATGTTGATAAAGGGGGATGCTATGCATATGTGGAGAGACGGTTATAAGGGGAGATTCAGCACTTCTCAATTTTACTGCAATCCTGAAATTCATGAAATAGTCTTATAAATATTAATATAGTTTTCCTACTGAAATTTGATTGTTGCTGACAGATCTCTTTTTTCATTAAAGATAATTAGGAATTGATTCTAGGAAGTCTTGAGTTTATAAAACTTTCTTCTATACACGTTAAAAATGATCATTAACAATACATGTGACTATTTAATTCTCATGGAGCCTTCAAAACTGGTTCCATTATCAGATAATTGAGTTCTGAATTCTGATGTGAAATTGACCTAGAGCAGGGACCACTATAGCACATGTGCATTTCATTGTACTGACTTGAATTTCCATGCCAAATTATTTGATTTTTTCCCCCTTTGATTCAAGCTGTAACACATACAAGCCTCAAGAAGCATTTTTCATTGCTTAGCTTCAGATCTGTAGTTGACTAGCAATATAAAGAGCTTACTTTCTGTCCTTTCTCTTTCCTTGTTTTGTTCTTCTGAACTTAGCTTTTTAACTTCAAGGGGAAAATAAAAGTATTAAAAGAAGTAGGATTTTTCTTTTTCCATACCATTTTAAATGGCCCTTAAAATCTTCTCTCAAGGCATCTCACAGATCTAAAAAATCCCCTCGAGAATTGTATTAATTTCCATTAGTGTGTTAAAAAATCACTACAAGATCAGAGCTTGAAAAGAGCAACCATTTATTAACTCAAAGTTCTGTAGATTAAAATTCTGGGCACTGTGTGACTGGATTCTCTGCTCAGAGCCAAAGGATGAAATCAAGATGTTGGTTAGGTTGAGTTCTCCTCAGGAGGGTCAGGACGAAAATCTATTTCCAGCTCAAGCTAGTGGGCAGAACTCACTCCCTTAGTATTCTAGCACCAAGGTTCCTATTTCCTTGATGATATCAGGCAGGCACAGCCTGCATTACCTGCATGTGGCTTCCTGAATCTTCAAGCCACCAGCCTCTTGTCAAACCCTTCTCATGTTTTAGTTCTCTATATTCCTTTTCTAGCCCAAGCTGGACAATCTTTGCTTTAAAAGGCTTATGTGATTACATTAGGGCCATCTGGATAATCTCCCTTTCTTAAATTCAACTTTCTTATATTATGGAACCTAATCACAGAACTAAAATCTCTCTCATTCACCGTACCAGATGTTACACAAGATGCGTACATTAGGGAATAGGAAATCTTGAGAGCCATCTTAGAATTTTACCTACCACAGGACTGAAATGCAAGGGTAAAACCTAGGGTTGCTTCACAGATTTTGAGTCTTTGGACATCATAGCATGGTGTGATTTTTCATCAATTTATAAAGGAATTATAAGCACAAAGCTATGTTTATTATAACATTGTCTAAACTGTATAGTTTATTTTTTCATAATTGGCTTATTTTGCATTTCACTTTTCTTCAGAAAATGCTTATTAAATGTTGTAATTTTTAACGCTGTTGACAAATGATTTTTAATAAGGTGTAGCATATCGAGCAGTTCTATTTCTATCATAAATTTGATATTTTAAGCTTCCTTTGATTTGAAGTGAATCTATGTTTCTAAAAAATGGTAGCTATGCCCTTATCTAGTCTGCATGTACTGTCCCTTTAGGCTGTCATATGATTCTAATTATTCTTAATAGCTGTTTTATTGTTTGCTCTATCAAGTAATATTGAGTATAACTCATCATTTTTTTTGTGTGGATTTTTTATTGCAGTGTCATACACATACAGCTAAATGTTCATCTTGGAAAACACATATAATAATATGTTTTGTATAGAGTTTGACCTGACCTTAAGTATCAAAACTGCCAATACAACTGCTTTAGTTCTTGATATTTATTTTCTCTAGAGAACGATAAAATGGAGAGCACAGGGAAGATTAGTGTACTGCTTGGGTGTCAGTCACCTGATAACTAGCTTAGGACAGTATGGGTGTGCCAAATATTGCAATCTTCTTTCTGCAAGTAAACTGGATAGTGATGCTTTTTATAAATCCCTAGACCTCTTTAATGGGATATTTAAATCCTATAAACTGAATATCAGGGCAGCTATGAACATGATCACAAATAATCCTGAAGATTATACTTGTGGCACAAGTGGTTGTAATGTGAATTGATATTAAAAGAAGAGCCAGCCAATAGTGTGCATTTCTAAGAAATCCATGTGAAAAAGGCATAGTGCTTGAAGCAATTCAATAATTTTCAGTATGCATTTAGGTTTTCTCTTAGACTTTTATTTTGTTCCATGAATATAAATAATTATATAGAAGCAAAAAAATGTTGAACAATGATCAAAAACTATTACATATTTTTTAAAAAAACAGTAAAAACATGAGAAGGCACAGGTGAGTAATTCTAGGTATTTTGGGGGTATGGGGGTATCCTTTTATACACAGTTTACTAGTATTCTGTATCACAGTCGTAACTTTACACTTTGTTCAAGTATTTTGTTGACATATATGTGTCATAATAGACTAATGTTTTCCATGGAATGTTTGTTTCTCACCATAGTACCAGCCAGTATATGATACCTTACACTCACTTTCCCTTATTAATGATATTTTACATTAAGTATGGTACATTTGTTAGAATTACTGAACCAAAACTAGGACACTGTAATTAATTAAAGTTCACACTTTATTTAGATTTCTTTAGTTTTTAATGTAATGTCTAGATTTCTTAATCATTTTTTGTTTATAAACTGTATTTTTGTAATTTCTAAAACATTTCCACTTTCCAATAAAGGAAGATTTTTTTGTCATAATAGTCTTCACTCATAACAAATTCTGGAAATTACTTAAAAGAAAATGCTTTAAAGGCAGATTCTCCAACTCTGAAAGCATGGGTCAAGAATCCATGGAACACAGTAAAGCAACAACTAGAAGGTGGGAAGTACCTCTTGGTGCACAATCTCTTGGTGCACAAAGATTAAGTTGAACATTGAAGTGTCACTAAGTTGAAAGGATTTATGAAACATTTCACACTTTCCAATGAAATGGCATAAGGAACATACACACTTTTAGAGGAAGGTGTACCTACTCTTGCAATAGCTATCAATCACAAATCAATGTAAATTGAAGTAGATTAAATAAAACATAAAACAAAGCCTCAGAAAACAAAACGAATCTTCTAGTGATTTAACTGCATACAGAAAATAACAATAATTTTCAGGGGAAAATAAGAGAATGCAAACTGCCATTTAACGTTTATATTATCCACTGTAACAAAATTTGTGGTAAATATAGTTGTGAGAAAAAATAGTGGAAAGAGACTTAATAATGACCACTATGTTGAAATTCACATGTGAAAAAATGCCAAAAACAAACCTCGGGAATAGGTAAACACATGCATAGGTTGTATTGAAAAATTTAGAAAGAGATAAGAAAACTTATTAATGGTCAGAAATTTCAGAGCTGAAATAAATAGGTCCTGAAATCAAGAAATTTACAGGGTGTTATTAACAGCATATTGGACACAACATAAAAATTAGTGAACTTGAAAATAAATCACTAGAAACTATCTAAATTGAAGAACAATGTAAAAAAGTAAAATGAAGAGAGCCTCAATGACCTATAGGTGAATGTGAATGGGAATAACATTTTCTTACTGGAGTCTGAAAAGAATAGAAAAAATGAAATAAATCTGAAAAGGTATCAATAAATAATGGCATAAAGTAAATAAAAAGTTTATTTTCTTAAACTTTTAAAGTCATTTGTATACTTAAAACAAATTATATTGTAAGGAGTATATAGCTATACAGAAAATTCATGGCTCAAAGAAGATTGGATAGATGTAACAAAAAGGAGACAATATGGTTAATTATACTGATGTAAGATTCTTGTAAATACTGTTAAATAGATTGTGGTCAGTTAAGAATGTGCATTTTAATCTTTAAAGGAACCATTCCAAATATAATAAAATGAAGGATAGGTGAAAGTTATAACTCTGTATTTTAAAAACACAATTAAATCCCTCCACCCACCCAATGTTAGGGAAGGAAGAACAAAGAAAAAATTTTAAAAGAGATAAAATTGGAAAATGATAAAAGAGACAAAATGGGAAAATGATATAGTACATTAAATAAATCTATATAAATAATTACATTAAACATAAATGAATTATAATCCCAAATAGCAAGCAGATGTTGTCAGATTGGCTAGAAAAACATGACCCAAGTATGTGTAGTTATTAAGAGATTGTGTATTTCCTGTAAGTACACAGACTAGTAGAAAGTAACAGAATAGAAAAAGATATATCAGGCAAACACTAAGTTTAGGAAGTCTAATGAGACTCAGTATCAAAGTAGTTTTAATAAAAATGGATATTATGAAGTTTATCCAAGGATCAACTTATTAAATATATAAACACACCTGATAATAGAGTTTCAAAGTACATGGAAAGATAGTCACAAAACTAAAAGGAAAAACAGACAAAGCCAAGATTCTACTTGGCAATTTTAATTTTCTTTTCCTTTTAAATTCCTTTCCCAAGTACACATAGACTATATGCCAGGCCATAAAATTAACATCAATACATTCAGAAGTATTGCAGTCATACAGAATGTTGTATCAATAATAATAAAAACATAATTGCTCAAACTCAATGCATTTCAAGTGATTATAAAAGAAAAACCTGCTTTAAATTATGTATATGTATGTATCAAGGTTATTATTTATTGAGCTAAGTTTCTTCTGTCTTTTCAGATTCTTAAGAAAGTAGAATTTAAATTAAATGAAATTAAACTAGATCAAATGAAAGGAAGGAAAAATGATAATCATAGATATTGAAGTGAAACAGAAAAATCAATAAAAGATCCAATAAAACAAAAACTTGATTCATTGAAACATTTATAAAAATGATGATGTCTGGCAAAAAATAAGTTTAAAAAAATAAAAATTATCAATATCAGGATTGAGAACACTGTACTGTCCTACAGCTACTGAAATGTTAATAAAGAATCGCTTGAACAATTATATACTAATAGATTTTAATACCTTGGTCAAATTAACAGATTTCATGAAAAGTTCAACTTCTAAAAAAGAAGTTTGCAACTAAAGCCCTTCTCACAAAATAATTCTAGGTCTTTACCAGATGTCTTTATTTATTTATTTATTTATTTATTTATTTATTTATTTACTTATTTTGATACTGAGGATCTAACTCAGGATCTTGTGCTTGTGAGGCAGGTGCAGTGCCACTGAGATAAATCCTCAGCCCTACCAGATGCCGTTATTGTTAAATTCTATCAGGGATTTTAAAAAATATAATATTAATCATATGTAAATTATTTTGTAAAACAGTAGAGAACATTCCCCAACTTTATTTTTTCTCTTAAAGTTAGCATATCCCTGATATACTAGAACTTGATAAGGACATTATAAAATAAATGGGATTTATTTCACACCTGTAATCCCAGCACTCTGAGAAAATGGTTCAGTAGGATGATCAGTTCCATCCTAGTCTGAGCAGATTAAAGACTTGGCAAGATCTTGCCTCAAAGTAAAAATAAATGAATGAATGAATGAATAAATATATAAATAAATAAACAAAAGTGCTGGGAAATGTATGTAGCTCAGTGCTAAGACTCTGGGTTCAATGTTCATATACTATAAGAAAAATACAAGAAAATAATTTTGGGTAATATCTTTCATCAATACATACCCAGCAACAATCCATAGCAACATGTTTGTAAATGGAATCCAGCAATACAGAAAAAATTTCATATACCAAGACAACTGATATTCATCTAAAAAAATCGAAGAATGGTTTGATATTTGATAATTAATGGAAAAACCCTTAAAATTAACATCATACTCAATGGTAATATTGAATGCTTTCCAACTACGATTAGTAATAAGATTAGGATGTTACATCGTATATGACTTCTATTCAAAATTGTATTATATAACAGTATATACACATGTACGTATGTATATCAACATTCATATGAAAACATGTTTGACCTCATGAGTCATCAGTAAATTTAGATTAAGGAAACAATGAAAACATTTTATGTATGATCCAGAGTTTTAAGTTGGCACAATTTTAGACATAGTATCTTTAAGATCCTCTAATTCTGATTTTCAGACATTACAAACCTTCCTTTAAATTCAGCTCCATTCTGAAAGAAAAACTTTCCCCATCCTTAACATTTGAAAAGTTCTTGTGTTTAAGGGTCTTTTATGCAACATTCTGTGTAGTATTTACATTGGGACAGGTAGGCAGATATTCTAAATGCCTCTTGTCAGATCATCATCTTGGTCTTTTCATTATCTTGATCAGAATTTTTTTAACAATTCAAATTTCATCATGTGACTTCTCATAGCAGCCTTAGAGAAGTATTCCAAGAATCTTCATTTTTTCCCTTGCATGACAAGGCACATTAAAAATGCCTGCTATTAATTATTATCTTCACCACAGGAAAAGAAAATTTCTTGTGAAGTTCTACAGCAGTGCAAGTGGTAAAGAATAGGGGATATGTAGACATCTGCTCTAGGTTCTAAATTTATTTGGTCAAGGATATGAAACACAACAGAAGCAAAGAGATGCAAAGAAGTTCACTTTGAAGCAAAGGAATGACACCAAAAAAGAGCATATGGAGCTTTCATAAAAGGCTTTTCCATTGCTTCCTTACGACAGACCGCAGCCATGAGGTTTAGTTTTGATCCTTCCCAACACAGGGAGATATATATTTACATCATCATTCCCAGAAAATTTTCATTAAAAATCTATACCTTGAGTTTACAAAATGTTTTTGAGGATCTGTGTTTTCTATATCTTGATCAACATTCAGAATTAATGATCCCATATATTCATTCAAGGCCAGGAAGCAAGCTTTGTACCTAAGGGTCTCTGAACAATTTTGTTTTCAGGTTCTCAGTGTCTGGGAAACCCTAACTTCTTTCAAGTTAAAGCTAAAGACAAAATCAGAAGTATTTGACTGAGCAGCATTTCTAGAGAAACATGTAAGGGTTCTTCAAAATGCTCTATTTACTGAAAATCAGTAACTACTGCATAAACTGTAAGTAGGCAAGCTCCCCTTGTATAGTCACAATTATTTTTTGAGCCTCAGCTTTATGCTATATCACAAAATAGGGTCATTTTGTCTCCTCTAAAATTTAGGTTTTTAAATTTTTAAAAAAATTTTGTTAGTATATGTTTGCAGTAAATTATGATTATATTCACTGTAGGGAGTTGTTCATGTATATAAAATTTAAGGCTTTTTAACAAAAAACATAACCTTATGACTATGCTTTTTACTTTGAACTCAGACTTTTTTGTAGAATTTTAACTTTCAGTTTCTTGTGTTTCCTCTAGTTTTATTAATTTTGTAATCTTGTGAGAAACCTTAGCCTATCAATAAAATAAAGATTCTAAAATTGTACATTGGGTGAACTATGGTTCCATTGTAATTTCCTTAGTTGAGATTCAACAATGAACTTTCAGGTCATTTTAAAATATGTTCTTAAAATTTAATTTCCTTTATTTTTGATAGTACCATAAAACCAAGATATTCAAGTTAAGGTAATTTTATTTGTGTACTTTTTATATCTTTCAGCTATTGTGAGGTACTTTTCAGGACTTTGAAATGTGCTTAGCTCAAGTGCTGCCTTAAAAATGAAAAGAGGAGGTTTTTCAAGTGTTGCAAAGAAGGAATCCTTGGCAGAGCCTTAATTTTATGATGGTTTTAATATTTTCCTTTTTGCTAGACAAAAGTTCAGTGGAGCCATGGTAGCTACATTCAGATTAAAACCTGCAAAGTATTTTAATGTAGAAATATGGTTATTCTGTTA
Source organism: Heterocephalus glaber (assembly GCF_053883595.1). NCBI lineage: Eukaryota > Metazoa > Chordata > Mammalia > Rodentia > Bathyergidae > Heterocephalus > Heterocephalus glaber. The sequence continues at coordinate 5,818,070 of NW_028258336.1, forward strand.
ATTTTATTCTTATATAACCAGTGAATTTTTTTCTTGTTCATTTGATATTTCAGATCAAACATATTATTTACATATTGATATATAAATATGATATTGATATGTTGGTACTTTAAAAATTAATTAAAAATTATTTTTAAATTATTCTGAAATCCATAATATTCATCCTCAATTCACTAATCACACTACTAGATTTCTTCAATTCTAAAGAAATCACCCCTCCTTTCCTATGAGATAACATTTTAAAGGTATGATCAAGTTAGAGTGAGAATTTGCTCTTTAAATCTAAAAGTCTCCCATTCTTATATCTTTTGATATTTATTTATTTGGTATAAGGAATCAAAGTCCTTAAAATATTGTGTATAAGAAAAATTAAGACAATATCACCTGCATTGTCTTTTATTTCCTTAAGTCAAGGTCTACTTGTAGTTTGCATCAAGCCATATAACTTTGTCTAGAGAATAAACTGATTATTTTTTTTCTCTTTGAGTTATAAATCACCTTGTCTTTCATAGTACTGCAACTTTCCTAATTAGGTCCAACTTCAATAATCTCTAATGTAAGTCTGAAAAATGTCCTCCTTAAAACTGCAGGTAAACCACTCCCCCTGCCTTAAGCTATATGTCCCATGTTCTGTATCTAATGAGATAGAAAAAATCCAATTTTCTGTTGTATAGTCCAATTGTATATAAGTAAATTTCAGCAGATCTATATACCTAACATGAATTCCAAGAATGGTATTCAGCCTTTTTTAACCAAATTTCAGTGAGGAAATTCTAGCATACAAATTTCTATTATCTATATATGAAGACAAAATTTATTAAACTGTAGAAGAAAGACTAAAATCCAGAGTTCAATCTTACTTGGATTCTGTATGAATTGAATACATTTAAGCTAAAGAAGTAAAGATTTGAGAGCTGTCATATTTGACTTCAAGTGAAAAGACTGTCAACTGAGAAAAGGATTAGATTTACTTTATTTTGCTTCACCGAGTATAACCACACTTAAAGATGGAAAGTTACTGGATATTGAGTTTAATATAAAGAAAATTCTATTGCCTATTATCTATCTCTTATTTTACTCTTTTTTATAGTTTAGGTTTCTCATAAAAGAGAAACCATGCAATATTCAACCTTCTGTGTCTGATTTATCTCACCTAGCATTATGGTCTCAAGTTGCATCCATTTTCCTACAAAATGACTCAAATGTATTCTTCTTGATAGCTGAGTAGCACTCTGTTGATATATCACTTTTTCTTTATCCATTCATCTGTTGGTGGGTATAGGGAAATAGAATTAGTGGAGATGGGAAGGGGATCTTAGGATGGGGTATTTAGGAGGTAGAGGAGGGAAAGGAGAAGTAAAGAGGATCAAGATGCACAATGTATATGTATAAACTCCCCATGATGGTTGGATATTATGTATCACAAACATATGCTAGTAATAAAAGAAATTCTAAAAAATTTAAAGTAAACTGTTATCTGGAAAACCAGTAAATTTCTAACTTAAAAAGGTTTTAGAGGCTGAGTAAGCATTTCCCAGGGATGTTGAAGAGGACCTTTGCCTGGCGTGAAAGTTGGATTTGTTATTTTTAAGCATTCTTTCAACACCATTTCTGTTTCCAGGGATAATTGACAATGCAATCCTGTCCATTTTCTGATTTCTTACTTCCCTTTTGTTCAGACTGTAGTGCACAGAGGAGGGAAAAGTGATCGCTAAATTGTTAGTTACTAGTGTGTGGACTTAATAAACCCCTCAGGAACATTTTTCCATAAGACCACCTTTTCATGACTGTGTCTTCCAGATTCTCATTTAATTCTCTTGTGTCTATTTCTTCTGGAGTCAGATGTGTTTGCTTTCTCTGTCTTCCCATTAGTCTCATTTAATATAACATTTGGTCATGTGAGAATAATAAGAAAGAATATTTATTAAGAGCCTAGAGGTAAACCTTGTTTCTGTTAATAATTGCTTTACATTGAATCAAATTATTTTTGACTTCTTGGCAATCTTACTAATGTCAGGGCAAGAGATTTGCGTATGTATATAAGACCCAGAATCACATGAACCAAAGAAAAGTGATCACACAATTGCTTCTCATTTAATCTATGCCTGGTCTGACAATTTGCAAAATAGATTTCCATTATTAAGTTTGGAAAATATTATTAATACTACTATTAACAATTATTGAACAATTCCCAGGTGTATGAATTGATCAGGTTCAGAGTTTAATATACCATTTAACTCTCATAATATCCCTCTGAGGAAAAAGCTGTTATTAGCCTATTTCATAGACAAAAAGATTTTAAAGCATTGAAAATTAATGTACCATTATGTAAGTAGTGAATAGTAGTGCTAGAAATTCACCCAGGCATATAACCCTATGTATTCCTTAGAAAACTTCTCAGAGGCCTAAATACACATTTTTTATTCATGAGTCTTCACAGGAAAACTACCTTATGAACTCTGTTCCAAATATATATGCTTAGGGGCCCTTTAGTGGCATGTGATATGAAATTAGTATTTTTATTTGACAAACACCACTTAATCCTTTATCTGCCTCCCTGGTACTCTTTCTGATTAGAAATAATTTTGATAGGGAAAAACTTATTAGAGGAACTACCATTGTGACTTATAACAGAATGATGTGAAATACTACTTGAGGTCATCTCTTCTCAGTGGAAGTTGCCAAATAGAGAAATTTGTAGTGGTAACAGCAGCATGTTCAAAACAAAATCTTGTGTGCATGACAATGACTAACCATTGTTTTGGGATGTTTAGAGATGGTTTGTTATGTAGCATTAGTAAACTAATGTAGGGAGAAATATATGAGTTCTGTTGGAGTCTATAACAACAAAACAAAACATGTACTCTCACTGGATGTTACCTGAGCCATGAATTTATTGGCATTTTTCAAAACCTTTGAGATTGGGCAAAAAATTCAGATGAAGTATAGCATGGTGATGTGGCCATATAGTGAGGATACAAGGACTACTTCTAAAGTTGCTGTGTTGCTGAGAGATATGGCAGGTTTTCCTGCCAATATGTTCTTAGTTTGGGGTCTAGAAATGCATTAATTTACTATTAGATACTACTGCAATATGGACAAAAGTAAGTTACTTCTGAAGATTGCAACATTATGCCCTATGCTGTGGTAGTATTCATGGAGATGCAATTGATTCTCATAAAGAAGCAAAAAATGTAGAGATACTTAGAATACAGTACCTCTTGGTCACAGTGTATGATCTTCTTGATGATCTTCCACATTCTATTTGCCAGTATCTTATTAAGGATTTTTGCATCTATGTTCATTAATGAGATTGGCCTATAGTTCTCTTTTTCGGTTGGGTCTTTCTCTGCTTTTGGGATCAAAGTGACTAAAAGCTGTAATAGATAATGTGAAATAGGAAGAAAAGGGGAAAAGGGGAAGTAGGAGGGGTAAGGAAGGAAAGGAATGGAATTAATATGAGAAAATGAAAAAATGGAAAGAAAGTCTTCGTAAATAGGGAAGGATCAAGGGGTTGAAGGGAGGGCAGGGGAATGGAGAAAAATAATAACCAAGAGAGATTATGTAAAGGTGCAAATTTCCAATGATGAATGTCATTATGTTGTATAGCTAAAATATACCAATAAAATTAATTTTAAAAATACAGTGCCTCAATAAATAATGTGCTTAAAAATAGTTGATAATCACTGGAAAGAGAAAATAAACTTAACAATATGTATGCATGATGCTCATGAAAGAAAGCAGAAAATATGACTACAAGAAAGGACAGGCAGTGTAACCAGGTCTGGTGCTCCAGGCCTGATACACTATTCTAGAAACAAGCCCAAGGAGCCACAGCAGGCTAGTAACAAAATAAATGAGGGCTTCTTGAGAGAGTAGTCAACACATACAGGAAGACAAACTCAGAAATAGATCTGGTTTAATTTCAACTCTGTCTGAAGCACAGGACAGTTCTTTTGTTTTAATAGCTAACAGGTTGGCAAATACTCTGATGATTTTGATTAAACTATGATATTTATGCATCCATAGTATATATTGACTATGCACTACTGGCTAGTATTTGTTACATTCTTTGGCCTTGATTGCTTCTTCTATAAAATAAGTATCCTTGATATGCAAGGAAATTAAGGAAAATTCTATTTACTCACCTCAGTCCACATTTATGAGCAAGAAGCTGAGCTATGCTAGAAGGATGAGGAGAGCTGTTCGTCTCATATGAAACTTAAGTATTACCTGTATTAAACTGCTTAAATATTGAAAGTACACCAAAAGTCATGAAATTACTATTTTAAAGTTGATATTAAGCCCAATATTCAAAGTATAAAATATTTCCCAAAGCAATGTTCATAGCAATTGTTGAAAAAAATGTTTTGTGTTCATACTTTAATAAACTGAGATTCTTCGATCAAATTGGTTTATGACTTTTGATGAACTACTTAGTTATCCTAAACAGATGTGCACTTGAAATTTTTTAGCATAATTTGGAATTTTGACAAAATGACCTGATTTCTCTATTTAAAAATCAGTTTGAGAAAAGAAAAGTCATGTTTAATCAGTCTCCCAGGAAGAGATTGAGTGATTTAATTGACAACTGGTGCACAAGGGGGTCTCATTTCTTGTGAAGAAAAAGGCTGCTTAGTTACAACTAAGAGCCAAAGTAAAGTTGACAATATGTTTCAGTGATGACATAGCTCTAGGAACAAAATAAAAATGAATTTCACTGGGGAAAAATGAATTTGTTTATATGAGTACTGAACTAAACCAAATTGAAAATAGATCAAAGATCTAAATGTTAAAACAGAAACAATTTGCTGTAAGGCAAAATAGATAAAAATCTTGAAGTCATAGGCACAGGCAAGGATTTTCTGAATAGAATCCTAGTTGCACAGGAAATAGCACCAAGAGTTGACAAATGGGAGTGTATTAAATTAAAAAGCTTCTGTACAGCAAAAGAAACAACAAACAGAGTGAAGAGATAACCTACAGAATGGGGAAAACCTTTTGCCAACAACAACAAAAAAATCTGTCTAGATATTAGACAAAAGATTAAGATCTAGAATATACGGAGAATTAAAAAATATTAGACCCTCCCCAAATAAAAGACTCAATTGAAAATGGGAAAGTGAAATGAATATACACTTCTCAGAAGAAGTACAAACGGCCACAAGTACGTGTAGAAAAGTTCATCACCAATGATCACTTGAGAAATGCAAATTAAAACAACACTGAGAGTCCATCTTACCTCAGAAACAATGGCCATCATCAATAAATCAATTATAATCAATGCTGATTGGACTGTGGGGGAAAGAAGGAAACCTTTAATATTGCTGGTGGGAAAGTAAATGAGTACAACCACTATGGAAATCAATGTGGAGATTCTTGAAAAATCTGAAACTAGAAATTCCATTTGATCCATCCATTCCCCTTCTGAGTATTTTCCCAAAAGAGTTAAAAAAAATCATACCACAGTGTACATGCATACTCATTTTTATAGCAGCACAATTCCTAATAGCTAAATCTTGGAAGCTGCCTATATGCCCATCAACAGATGCATGGATAAAGACAATGTGGTATTTACACGCAATAGAATACTACTTTTATATAAAGAAGAATAAATTAGTCATTTCTAGGAAAACTGAGTCACCTTGACACCATAATTTTAAGTGAAATAAATCAGACACACAAGTTTAAATATCATAAATAAAATATAAGTAAAAATTGAACTAAGATATAATAGGAAGTAGGGAGATAGATCTTTTTCAAATAGGAAGGAGATCAGGAGATGGAGGGAGGCATGAGGGGAGAGGAAGGATTTGAAAAAGGAATTAAGATGTTTTTTATATATGTACCAACTGTCTATAAGGAAGACAAACATTATATCATGGAAACATGTACTAATAAAACAAAAGCAAAAAAAGCAATCCCCAGGTAGAATTGTTGGGTATTGTGCAACTATTTAATAATGGAGACTACATCACAATTTTTGAGAGTCAAGCATATATGATGGTCTAGAGCAATATAGGAACTTGAATGTGACAACCAAGTAACAGTGAAGTTTTTGGTTTACTTGGAATTATTGTAAAACTTGGGCTTGTGTATAAGGCATAGCATCCATTTCTTTAAAAAATTGCTTTCTTAAAAAACTCTAGAGCATCAGAGAGAGGTAGCAATAACTCTCTGACAACGGATGGTATTGATGGCAGAACTAGACGAAGGAAGGCAAAGCCCCAGATGGATTGGAAGAGTGAATGTGGAAAGAGATCAGGGTCATTGTGTTTTGAAAGCCTAAAGTACTGGCCATGATGAAATAACACAATCTGAACTAATGGGCCTCTGAAATGCTTCCTGGCTTCAAGATTGTTTCCAACAGGGCTTCTAATTTGCAAAACATTTTTACGGGCAAGCTTCAAATAAATAGATGACTTAAAGTAGAAATATAGTTTGAAGGAAAAGGGCAAATACCGGCCTTACTTTTCCATTTACCTCAGGTACAAGAACATACAATTTAGTTATTTAGCCACAAACTTATAGTCTAGTCCTTTAAAATTATTTTCTTCAGAATTTGTTCTTTATGTCAAGAACTTTTGGGCTATTTCTAGCACAAGCTTATTTGTATGTAGAGAGTTTGTGAAATGAGAAGTTTATGATTCCCTAGACTTTCCTTTTGTTCTATACTTTGATACTTTGCACATCTCATAATAGAATTACACAACCCACATACGCATTGTTAGGTTGAAGGCCAGGCAACTGATGGTTCTCTCTGCCTGTAGTGAGCTTGATTGGGCCAAATGGAAATATGAAATATGACTGACTGTAGGTAAGTTGAGGATTGGTGTTCACAACTCAATATTCTATGCAACATTTCTCCCTAAATGAAAGTGCTTTTTAACTCAAAGCTGAATGTGTATCTTTCATTATAACTGTAAAGGCTTTTAGCCATTTTAATCAAAGCCATTCTGTTATGTGATTGTCTCCTGGGAATCTTTAGAACTTGATTTTTTGAATTTTGAAAATAATTGTCATAAAGTTATTTGTAGACATCTTAGAGAAATAATGAATCACCTCCAGCAAGTGGGAAAAACCATATGGGTAAGGAATACATTCATTCAACACCCAAGGTAATCATCATTTAAATCCTCTTATTCTAAGGTTTTTAGAATGTTGATACTCAAATATACAAGTTCATTATTAATTAACCTTATAGAATCCATTTGATCATAAATAAAGAACAAAGAAATTATAGTCCTATATGTTTATTTATTTGACAAATATTTAAAAAGAGATGGCATATCAGATGTTAATGTGCCATTGTCAAAAAATTATGACAAATATGGCCACTAATAACTTGTATATTTTCTCACTTGGAATAATTTTCTTATAAATTTCTGAGTTTTAAGTGACAAAATGGTATAGTTTACCTGTGAGTTATTATCACCAAGAGTCTCTGTTTATGAAAGCTCTACCTCCTGCAAAGTCAAATTCAGCTGCTTCCTCTACTAACCTGAAAGCTTTCTGATCATCTGTTCTACCTGTAGTGATTTACAAGTGTTCTTCAGTGGAGTGACACCTAGTTCATGAACTTGACTGCTTAGAGAGACAGGGCTTCTTTGCAGAAAGGCAGATATTAAGAATTATGAGGTTTTAATCAATTTCACATATAACAGGAAACAACAAGGGTGATATATTACCTCACGGTGAAATGCAAAGTTCCAGTGGGCTTCACAGAAACACAGGCCTTGGATTAGATGGCGAAAGATGTCTAAAAGCAAAGGAAAAATGAAAGAAATAGTAGTGGATATATAAAAGGGGCAAAGATAAGTGAGAAGTATGTCAAAGAAACAATGATTTTACTCGGATTACCAGAGAACTATTGTACCAGTTTTCCAAGACTTCTATACCCAAATATCATAGGCAAGATGGCTAAAGTATATAAATTTATTTTCCCACAGTTTGGGAGGCTAGAAGTCCAAGATCAAGGTAACACCTAATTTCTTGTGTGCTCTCTTTTTGACTTGGACTCACATGGCCTTTCCTCTATGTCTCTTCGTCTTACACGGACACCAGTCTTGTTGGGTTAGGACTTTACCATAATGACCTCATTTAACTTTAATTACCTTATTAAAGGATGTATCTCAAAATTCAGTCACATTGAGATTAGTGCTTCAACCTATAAATTTTTTTTAAAAAATTAATTTTATTGGAACATTTTAGGTATGCAATATAATGACATTCATCATTGGAGATTTGTACCTTTACATAATATGTCTTGATTCTTATTTTTTCCCCATTTCCCTGCCCTCACTTCAACCCTTCCACCCCTCCCAATTTACAAGAACTTTGTTTCCACTTTTTCTTTTTCTCATATTAGTTCCATTCCCTTCTTTCCTTTCCCCTATCTCTCCCAATTCCCCTTCCCCTTTGTTCCCTTTTCCTATTTCACATTACCTATTATACCTTTTAGTCCTTATTTACACTTTCAGTTTCTCACACCAGAGAAACTATTCAGTATTTACACACATGTGTCCTATCTATTTCACTTAAGAGTATAGCCTCAATGTGTATCCATTTAGCTATAAATGTCCCTAATTTCTCATTCTTTATGGCTGAGTAGTACTCCATTTTATTAAAAACTTACATTTTCTTTATCCAGTCTCCAGTTGATGGGAAACTTGGCTGTTTCCAAGTTTTAACTATTACAAACTTCCACTATGAATATGGGTACACATATATCACTGTGGTATGATTTTTTTAATTCTTTGGGGAAGATACCCAGCAGGGGAATAGCTGGGTCAAATGGGACTTCTAATCCTAGTTCTTTGAGATATCTCCATACTGATTTCCACAGTGGTTGCAGGAGTCTACACTCCTACCAGCAGTGGAGCAGGGTTACTTTTCCCCCAGAGCCCCACCAACATTTGTTATTGGCGGCTGGTTTTATGATAGCAGTCATTGTTTTTTGGTGTGAGGTGCAATCTCAGCATTGTTTTCATGTGCATCTCTCAAATAACTAGTAATGTTGAACATCTTTTCATATGTTTACATGGTATTTCTACTTCTTTGTCTGAGAAATGTCAATTTCAGACGCCCATTTTTGGATTGGATCTTTAAATTCAGGAGTTCTGATTTTTTTTAAGTTCTTTATATATTCTAGATAGTAAACCTTTGTCTGAGGAACAGACAAAGGGGATTGTCTCTTCACACTGTTGGTGGTTTCTCTTGCTGTGCAGAAGCTTTTTAATATGAAGAGATCCCACTTGTTTAATCTATAAATTTTGAGAGAACACAATTCAGATCTTTAGATTTGAAAACTGAATTAGGGTAATAGTGTCAAGGAACTCTCTGGGATAATATATTTTTATCTACTTCATTCTGACTAAAGATCTATGACCACTGATATTCATGTACATGGTTTTTACTACTACAAAATTCATGAAAGATCAGTAGGTTGTCCTCTGTGCTTCCTTTTTAAATCGCTACTATTTTACTTCAAAAATGTAATGAAGATGAATGTGATCTTATAGAGAAAACATTGATTCTGCTTGGATTGGATTACAAGAAACTCATTTTTTTATTCATTAAGTTTATTGGTACATTTTTGATTGGGAAAAATATTAAAGCACTAATATTTGCAGCTGTCTCTTCTTTGGCATCGTAGGAAGATTCTTACAAAGAAAAAAGTTTTTGTAGCTTTGCTTCTGGACTCTGATTATGATAAGATTTTGGGAGGACAATATAATTGTAAGTCACTTAAGAATACTGCAATGGATATTTGTTTACTGTACCTGACAGCCTGTCACCACAGTCTGAGTGGGCCCATACCTAGGCTATCTTTCCCAGTTCTCCAAATAGACAGCTATTTCCACAGGACTTACTACTAGCCAACAGTATTTGATCAAAAGTACTCAACACCACATTAAGCCTGGCCATAAAATCCTCTCATTTCCACTGATCTAAAGTACATAAAGAGGGAAAACTAACTAATGGGTTTAGAAGCCACCAGTAGGATTGGCTTTGGTGCAGAAGGAAGGAGTCGTGGTTGGGAGGAGACCTAAAGGAGCTTCCTGATGCTGACAGCATTCCATCCTTTGAACTGAATGGTGGTTATCAGAATGATGACTCAGCAGGCCATACATTTACACTGTATAAACTTGTTTGGCTTTATATTGTATTTCTGTTTTTAAAAATGCACTTACATGGCTTTTTTCTCAATGAAGTCCAGAAGTAGTGCTTTATCTCTCTTTTGGAGGGATGTGATTTTTAAAAACTGTACAAGCGTGCCTCAGGAAACATGTTAGAGATTGCAGAACCTTCATCAGCCTGGGTATCCAAGAGCTGCCCCTTCTGTCAGCCTATGCACTAGAATGGATTTGAACCATTTTACACTTTTATGTCTCATTGTTAAAGGCACTAACAAATATCTCCACAATCCAGTCACCCATTTCTGCTGTCAACAATTTTTTCCTCTTCTAATGTAAATTTACCTTTCCTTCATTTCTGACCACATGATTACCTAGAATTAAAGACTCCATTAAATGAAGCAAGTCAACATAGTCATTCCATTTTTCACTCTGAATGATTGGCATGAAAGCCAATGTAATGAGATCCAGTGATATTTAAGGAAACTGGCTGTATATGTTATGGAAATAAGCTTCTCAGAGGAGATGTAAGAAGAAACATTTCCTTTAGATGAGGTGTTTTGATGATGTGGAATAGAGGCCACTTCAACCTCCTGACATCAAAAAGAAGTGCTTCCCGGGAGTGAAGCTGACACATAGAAGTTAAATGCAGAGTGCCGGGGATTTAGCTCAGTGGTGCCATCACCTGCCTCCAAAGTGCAAGGTCCTGAGTTTGATCCCCGGTACCATAAAAAAAGAAGTTAAATTCAGAATACAACAGATAACATATTTTGAACTCTATATGAAGCACAATAGATTTATTTTTAATAATTAAGAAATCTTCCATGTTGGCAAATACCATAAAGAATTTTTAATTTTGACATTTATTCATCAATAAGTATAGACTGAATATTTTATATGCTAATTTTTGTACCATACTTAGCCCTAAGTTGCTTCTTCTATATTGTAGGGTTATATGAATACTAAGAGCTGAGCTATATACTTTGTAGTCCTTCTAAATCAGGCATGAACCTTCTGATTTTTTGATTGGCTTTATATAAAAGGACATTCTGTGTAATTATTTTAGTCTATATTCATTTCAACAAAGCTAAGCTCCTCCATGTTTCTATTTCAGCCTTGGAAATCAAGTATTTCTTCTATTTTTCTGTCCATTGTCTGTTTTCTATAGAATGTACACCAATAATATATCATAAATTTTCTGTCCTATCAATGTTTTCAAGTGAAACTTGATTTATACTGTTGAAAAGCAATTGTAAAACCATGGTTTAAAATGAATAGCTTTATCTTTCAAATATTTTCTTAATTCTTTTCTACATCAGCTTAATTAAAATAGATGCTTAATTTAGTGGAAAGATCCATGGAAAGTTAAATCTTGAATTATATCCATCTCAAATAATTATAAATTTGAAGTCATAGAGCTTTAGGTTTATCTCCTTTGGATCAACCATAGAAGAACAAATTTTCCTGATATATTTTATTCACTCAGATTAAAGTATCACAAAACTTGCCTTTTCAAATTAAGAGGAAAGTGATTTTATAAAATAAAATTTTAATTTAATTAAAGTTTCTAGAAAAGTTCCCTGAATGATGGAAATACACACATGTGGTTAGGACAGGTGTATTATGGTCCAGGCTTTTCCACTAATTTGCAGTATAAGATAATTTATTTTACCTACGTCTCAGTTTTTCTGCTGTAAGAAGCCACACAATGCACAGGAACCTTCTCAGAATTTATAATCTATGCATAAGGACTAGTGTGGGTTTGGATTAAAATTTATCCTCCTAATGAAAGTGGATATACTCTCTGTGTCTAAAGAGCACAGGTGACACATGACATAGCCTTAATGAGTAAAATCAGGGTATCTCTTGATTTCGGTACATTCCCTGTTGTACCACTTGATGAGAACATGTGTGTTTCTCAGGACCACAGAGAAACTCCTGGGAAATAAGAAAACTGAAATTCACCAGGAGGCCTGGGTTTGGCTTACCTTTGCTACAAGATTTGTGAATTTTGATGTTCTATTCTACTAGCTTGGTCTAACTCATTCTCTATCCTAATCTAGAAAAGAAAACCTTAAAACTCTATCCCTCCAATAAATATTGCACTTCTTCAGCGATAAAATATAAATATAATGATTTACTGTGTAACCAGAGAGAATTGTGCTTCAATACTTGACAGAGCTTTAGTGTTGGGTGATTGACATATAAAAACAGAGATGTAAGAGATCATGTGTTTTCATATTCTGAAGGTAATTACTCTATTCATGGTATCTTTCTATTGATCTATCTTGAATATCACTGAATGCTTCAATTGGCCAGTACTTCCCATTCTTGGAGGCCAAGATTATCTCTATATCTTGGAAATATTTGTGTTCATTTTGAACATTTCTGTGTATTTTCTTTATTAGGAAACACATGTAATTTTAATGCCTCTGTGCATAAAATCATTGATCAAAATCCTTTAAAATCTGTCCAGCCTGTAAGTTTAATTTCCTCTCCTAAAGGTTTTTACATTTCTTTTCCAGCCTGTAGCTTTCTAACACCTTAAGGAGAGACCAAAGACTATTATTTTCAAATGATATTTTTGAACTACATAAATACATATGTACTTCTATTCCTTCTGTGCACAAAGGAAGCACTCTGGTAAATTATTGGATTTGCTCTTTTTATGTTAATTTGAGCACAGACTTATTGAAATGAGTTTATCAGCCCCCAAACACCCACTGGGAGTTACCACAGGCCACTGCTGTAAATGAGTTATTGCATCTCAATGAGTAAATACATTTTGAAATGAAAAGGAAATCTATTTCAGGAATTGCTCTTCCTTTTCTCAAATGTTTTGTGGTTGCTAACTAATTTTGCTTTTCTTAATATTAAAAGTATCATCGGATATTATACAAAAAATCTTGTTCACTTATTACAGAAAAAGGACTGAGGAAAGCAAACATTAAAAATATAATTGGTATAATTTACCTTGAACTTGGAGTTTTAGGTATAAAAAAGAAAATTCTGCTAATAGATATATGTAGTAAAAAATTGTTTAAATTATAATTATTACATGAAATTTTTTCTATGATGTTGATTGATGTGTAAAAGAATCAGGGCTCTTTAAAAACAGTAAAATGTTTACCCAGTTACGAGCCACAGCCTGAGAAACTTAACTGAAAGCAGCTGAGGCTGTGATAATGCCAGGCCTCAGTTTAAATGTCAATGAAAAAAGAGCGTCATTTGTTGGTGTCTTAGTTACTTTTTCATCACTGAAACACAATACTGAACACCTAAAACTTAAAGGAAGAGAAGTTTATTTTGACTCACAATTTGTAGAGGTTTCAGTCCATAGTCAACTGGCTCTAAGGCAGGGCAGCATAGTGGAGAAAGAAGTGCTCATGTCATGGAACCCATGATGCTGAGAATGGAGGAGCCAGGAAGGGAGACAGACCCCTTCAGGCCATGTGCACAGTGACACTACTCTTTCTATCAGACTACTTCCTAACAGCAAGCCAGCCACACTGCCCCATAATCCATCACTATTCAAAAGCTCTGTCTATGAGCACATGAAGCTTTGGGGGACATTTTAGATCTAAAGTATAACAATTGGTGGGTTGTTTGTTTTTCAGAGAAAAAATTGACTTTAAGAAAAGGAAATTGTTTCAAAATAGAACAAAAGAAATATGTGTCTATAAAGATGAGCGGGGGAGGCAACTCTGATAGGCTAGCAAGCCACAGACTAGGTTAATTGGAAATATTTTGACTCAATATAATAGAAAAATTATGGTATATTACTGACACATCAGAATATTAATTTTTTAATCATTCAGGCCAAAATAAGAGAACCAGAAGCATAAAATTTTTTCAATAAATTTCATTTAGACATTACACATTTTAGTAGTTTTTACATGTCAGTGTGAGTACATATGTAAAGCAAGTGTTTTAGCTTCAATAATCCTCTATGAGATAACAGTAAATCAGAGTAGTAGCATGTATCTTCTTAAAATCACTGGAGAAGTGGAGATATGACTCAGTGGTGGACACTTATCTAACATGATCCAGACCCTGAATTAAATCCTTGACCCATCAAAATACTTTTTAAAAGCCCATTAATTAGCTTAATTTAATTAAATCACTGGATACTTGGGGAAAAATAAGGTTTTCCCTTCTAACTTCTGAGAAAATGATGTTTAGCCACCCGTAAAGGACTCCTAAATAGAGTATTCTAAGTTCTTAATCTCAGCTTGCCTAGTGTTATAAAGAAAATGTAGCCAGAGAGATTGGTGCATGATACCTAAAGTTAAATTATTTCTGACGCTCCTGCTTTGGTTTCATTCTGGATGTAGCCAATAGCCATATTTTGTGCACAACTACACCCAAATGGTCTTTATGTGAGGAAGCCCTATTTACCCATGGGAGGACATATGAAGAGACAATCATGATGGACATCTCCAATCTGTAATAACTATCTTAAGGAAGCCCCCATAATGGGCATGGAGAAGCCATCTTGGTCATACTAGTTCCAATAGACATGGAGTGGAGAAGAACCAAAGCCTGTATATGGCCCTAGTTTGGCTTTCAAAAAAATCTCCAGCTATTTCCGCCACACCAACTGAGGTAGCTAGCATCTTAAAGAAGAAATAAGCCACTGTTTTGTGCCCTACTCAAATTCTTGACCCATGGAATAATGGTATAGTGAATTATTGTTTTTGCATAGACAGTTGAATAGTTTATTGTATAGAATTAGATAATCAGAACATAAATTAAATGTAAAAGAGGAATCAGTTTACTTTCAGATAAACAAGGACTCAAAATTTACTTTTCATCTACACACATTCTTGGGAAGTTGAGAATAGCAAAATGAGGGCACAAAGTAACAATAAAATGTTGAACCAATCAGAAAAAGTGAAGAGATGAAAGCTGTGTATTCATACAAGAAAAGAAGTTATTATTGAAGCAAGTTGAAAGAAGGACTAAGGGAAGGGAAGTGTATATAAGAGGACTCTTTAAGAATTGGATGCTGAGGACAAAGAAACTTGGAGCTACAGTGAAACATATTAGGCAGAAAATGAAAATAATTTCAAATTGCAGACTAACAACAAAAATAATTTATTTGTGATAATGTTTTTAACAGTTTATTTTTTGGCAATACTGTGAAGTATATTTATGTAATCACAATGACATAGATGCTGGAAATTAATTTTCAATTATTAGGTCAACTTTAAGCAAAACATGTAGCCCTAAATTATCATTTCAAAGGTTAGACTTTGTTTGATCTGAGAAACATCATGGTATAATGTGAAAAGACAGCCACTGTCACAAGAATTCTAGAGTAAAAAAATTTTTATCTACAGTTGATAGAACAAGAAAAACTATATATAAATCTTCAAAGATAGGAAAAGAATTAAAACAAAAAGTAATTATGCTTTGGTGCAATTATAGTACATGTGTATATGAGAGGATGGCAAATGTTTGTCAGCAGATAATCTCTAAAATATTGGTGGAATTATAGTACGTGTGTATATGAGAGGGTGGCAAATGTTTATTAGCACGTAATCTCTAAAATTAGTATATCAAGAAGTCACCATGAAAACATATTATTCTGCAATATAGAATATCCCATTAAAAGAATTGAAAATGTTTTTCCCTGGGAGCATATTTGGGAGTTGGAAGAGATAGAACTGATAAATTTTATTACTATAAATATTTATATCCTATTTCCTATTTAAATATTTTAGAACATAAGTTCATTGATTTTAGGTTCTTAATTTACTAAAGATATTTGAAACACTCAGTGATGAAAATAAGGAATACTTGTACATACTGATAAACTTTAGTGATAATATTTTATTACACTTGTTAGATATTTAAAGAGATGAAGAATTACAGATATACTTGAAGCCATTTAGTATCCTTTCTTCTTCTTCTTTTTTTTTTTTTTTTTTGGCATTGGGGATTGAACTCAGGACCTTACGCTTGCGAGGCAGGTGCCAGAATCACTGAGCTAAATCCCGGGCCCAGTTAGTATCATTTCTAATCTGACTTCCTTCATCATTCCTCACCCTCCAAGATTAAGTACTGTTAGGATTTGAGGTTTTATTTTTCACATTTTATGTTATCACTAAATATATATGTACTAATAAACTATGTACATTTAAACATTTAAATTTAAATGTATAAAATATATTTATGTTCTTTTCTATTAAATACTGTATAGTATTTTTGAAATTCATCCATTATTACACATGATTTTAAATATCTTTTCCTTTTTGCCTATTAAGTTAACATACCAAAATTTCTGTTCTGTTAGTGTATGGCATTTTTACTTTTTCTTCACCTAGAAACTTTTAATTATCATTGTCATATACAGTATGTTTCTTTATGCAAATGAATGGGTTTATGTGGGAAGTAAAAAATGCTGCATCATAGGATACGAATGTTTTCTATTTTTTCAAATATTACTCAAAATATTTTCACTGAATAATTTTACTAATCAATATAATATAGTACCAATTTTAAGAAATTATATATTCTAAAAAATAAACTTTTTCAGATCATATGATTTTCCAACAACTTCTCAATTTGACTGTTTCTGTTTGCTCTGGTGCGTTTCTTGTTTTGCTTTGATTTTTTGGTACCGGGGATTGAACTCAGATTCTTGCGCTTGTGAGACAGGCGGCGGAACCACTGAACTAAATCCCTAGCTCTGGTGTGTTTCTTTGTGAGTTCCCAATTTGGCTTATATAATGTATGTTTCACTATCCTTTTTTACTCTGAGGGCACAAATATATTCTTCTACATTTTTATATATGGTTTTTAATTTTTGTACTTCACTTATGGCTTTAATACATTTGGGTTTGATTTTTTATATATGACTTTAGTAAAGGTACAATTAGATTTTCTTCCATAGTTAGTATTTATTTCTAGCCAGATATTTATAACTCCAAGTGAGTTATATTTCATGTTTTCATGTGTCCACTGATATGCTTTGTTTGTGTCTAAATTGTTTCATATCTCTTCGCATCTCTATACCAACAGCATAATTATTTATCACTGTAAATTTATAATAAAATCTGATATCTCATATAACTCACATTAGTCTTAATTTTAAATTGTCTAGCTATTCTTAGTTACTTGTTTTCTACATATATTTTAAAATAAGCTTGCTATGTTCCTCAACACCTCTGTTAGAATGTGTATTACTGACTTTATAGATGCACTTGAAGAAAATTGCCAATCTGAAATAGTAATATTTTCTTGTATATGATCATGGATTATTTCTCCATTTATTTAAATCCTTTAAGATGTCAGTGAATAATGTTTAAAAATATTTCCATAAATTCATAAGCATTGTATTTTATTCATTGACATTTATGTTCTATAAACTTTCTGTATTTACTATGCAAAAAATAAGTTTCAAAGACAAATGACAATTTTTTTATAATAATTTTCATTAATTTTATTTTAGCTTTATAAATTAATGTTGTGGCCATAACATTGAGAACTCTATTAAAGTACTATATAAAAGAAGATGTGATAGAAGCATAATTGATTTTATGTTAGTTTTTCCATTAAACAATTTACAGTAGGTTGTTTTGTAAGAGATGTTCCTTGCCAAGTTAAAAATAAAATCTTGATTTTCAATATAGTTTTTTAGAAGCTCATTACTAGTTTAAATTTAATGGATGTTGAACTTGACAGAAGTCCTTCTTACATTCATTCTATTAATTTGATAAATTGAATTAATATATTTTCTTTATTTATGATATGAATTGATTTATGTATAAAATAGTATATAATACATAATATAAACATGATTAATCATAGAAATATGAGGACACTCTTCCCTCAAATTAAGAAACAATATAATACCATTAATTTTGAATTAATCACTTGTTTCCTTGTCTTTCTAAAATGGTCAAATTACATGCTAATTATCCTTTTGTTTGTTTTTACAAGTTTATTGTATGTGTTTCTTAACTGAATATATGTAAACACATGTATGTATTTAAACAAACATGCAGAAAGCTATAATTAACTTTTCCCATTTAAAAATGGAATACACACATCATTTAGGGAAAACTACTTTTCTTTAAGTGGTATTTTAAATGTTAATTTGCACTGATTTCTGCAGCTGTAATTTATTAATTTACAGTATTTTTGTTTATATTTTTAGTGAATCTACCATGGCTAATTTATCTTCTCCAGTACTGATGAATTTTAAGGTTGTGTTCCCTTTTTTTTTATTAACAGTGATGTCAGGCCTTCTAGTGAATTTGTGTAAGGATTATTTATTTATTTATGTATTTATTTATTTGGGTATATTCCTGAGTAGGATTATTGCTTTCTAGAGTAACACATTTGCAATGTGGTTTAGTTTTGCACTTCATGAATATTAATGAATGCTTTCATGTTCATTTTTTATCTATGTTCTTCCACAACATAACTTTTGATGACTATGCCCCCATATCTCCTTCCTTTTTTTCTTGTCCTTTAATCTTTCTCCCCCCACCTATCTTTTGTTCCTTTACTCTCTCTTTCTGTTGAGATTTGGTTTTATTTATTTTTTTATTTAATTTATTTTTTGGTACCGGATTTGAACTTGGGACCTTGTACTTGCGAGGCAGGCACCAGAACCACAGAGCTAAATCCCCAGCCCTAG
Source organism: Heterocephalus glaber (assembly GCF_053883595.1). Classification (NCBI taxonomy): domain Eukaryota; kingdom Metazoa; phylum Chordata; class Mammalia; order Rodentia; family Bathyergidae; genus Heterocephalus; species Heterocephalus glaber. The sequence goes on from NW_028258336.1 coordinate 5,836,856, forward strand.
AGATTTGGTTTCATATACTCAGGTTACTAATATTCTTTGATGAAAATATGATATTTCCTTCTAATTCTTATCCTAATTCTATTATTCTGTGATTCCAGTGTCTAGGAGCTCACTAAAATACGTTGTCTTAACAGGAATCTTTATTTTGTTGATGATTCATTTCAAAATAATACTAATATTTCAATATTGACCATGTTTTTGGTGGCAAGTATATCACATTAACAATATATATTTCTGTTTCTAGTTTGTTAAGTGTGAGAGATATTGAATACTTTTTCCTTATGCATTTTTAAGCTCTCATGTTTAGTCATCATTAATATATCACTGCCTTACTTACCTTAATTTTGATATTCTAATTTGAAACAACTTAAAATTCCTGAAATACCTAGCTTGCTTATGTCTACTATCTATAGTTCATTTTCATTGCTATGAAGATTTTTATTGCAGAAATATAACTCGTCATAGTGGGCTTGCCTTGCAAATGTTCCTTCATATTGTTCTTTATTGGAGGCAAAATATACTACTCTCATATAATGAATATAGGTGAACTCCCTTTATTTTCTCCTCTCTTAAAAATTATATTGAATTGGAGTTATTTGTTCCATCAGTGTTTAGTAGAATCACCAATAAATTTTTCAGAATTTTTAAAATTTTGGTTTAGTGGTGTTTTTATAATGGTATGAGGGCATTTTGTTTTCAATTTCCACTGGCCATAGTTTTATAATTTGGTATTATTCTAGAGCTTACTCATTTCAGCTGTGTGTAAAGTGTACTTCCCTAATTTTTCTAATCATTTATTATGGCTCTAATCCCTGCTAAATTTCCATTTGTGAGCCTTTTTACATATATATTATTTTGAGGATTCTTTTCCTTTTACATTCATCTTGTTAAGGGTTAGTCAATTTTAAGAATTATTTCAAAGAATCAAATATGGCTTTGTTCAACTCCTTGTGTGATTTCTGCTTGATTTTTGCCTTCATTATTCCCTTTTCACATCTTTCTAAGAGTATTCTTTGTTCTTCTCCTTCTCCTTCTCCTCCTTCTCCTCCTTTTCCTCCTTCTCCTCCTTCATGTTCTTCTTCTTTTCTAATTTTCCAAGCTAGAGGATTAGCTCTTTACTTTTTATTTACAAGGAAAGTCTAGAGATTTTTCCTAGGTAATAAACCAGGTGGAATTCTACACTAGGCCATGCTAGGTATTTGGGAGTGATTATAGGAGCAATTATAATTCAGTTAAAAGTTTTATGCATAGGAATGATCTATATGTAGATTTAATATTTAAAATAACTTTAATAAATACAGAAAATGGTTTGGAGGATTCAGACTTAAGAAAATTTGTTAGTGGACTATTCTATAATCCTTTACTAGCCATTACAAGAATTTTGTGTAGAAAGTGGTGCTAGTGAAGAGAGATAAAAATAGATAGATTCAAGAAGTATTTGAGCTGATCTTGGCCAAACTTCTTGATGGATTTTTTAGTATTGACTACTACCACTTCTTAGATGTGACATTTTCAGTAAGAAAATGGTAATCCACTTTTATAATTATTAGATCTCTTAACAATGTTGGTTGAGTGGCAGGAAAACTACTAAGATAGTGATGCACAGTCACTTTTCCCCATATTTACTCTACCTAATGAAGACTGAAACATTGCATAAGAGAACAACACTAGGCAAATCTCTTATTTAGTGAATCCCCTTATTTATTATGGTCAGTACCTTCTTCCTCCAAGTGCCTTCCTCCTGAAGCAGTGGATTTCAAAGCACAAAAACAATAAAATTAAATAATGGCATTGATTTTGTTCCATTTTAATCTTTGATATCATTTAATGATAATTTTATTGCCTTTAAAGAAATATATGTGTGTGTGTATATATAAATATATATAGCTGAAATCTTCACATAAATCTTATTGAGTTCTTGTAATATAGTCTCACTTGTAAATCATCAAAAATACCTTTTTCCAAGGCTGTATAATCAATGCTTTGAGATATTCTATTTATCATAAAATATATACTTTACCTTGAAATCCTTGAATGGCTGCTTTAACAATAGTATGTCTTATTACTTTTCAAGAGCTAATCCCTCTATATATCAACATAACCACAAATATAATGCCATTGATTAAAGAATTTTCCCTTTTTTTTCTTTATATTGGTCTGCATTGTAGTTCTTTTTTTGGAAATTTGGAGATCCACTGATGGAATATGCTAATTTATAACAACATTTGTAATGATCATCTGATTTCAAAGTTCACGGCTCTCATTGTTGATCCAATGGTTTATATCTTTGTTGTCCCAAATGACTGAATTTCATTTATTTTTTTTTATGGCTGTGCCAATATCTAATGTGATGTTAATCTTCATTGGATTAAGTGATGCCTAGCAGATTAGCTAAGCATACTCCTAGGTGGATCTGAGTGGGTGATGGGGCATGACCTGGAGACCGTATCTTGGCCCTGGCCCCTTCCTCTCTGGTCCTCTTTGCTGTTCTCTGCTTCCATGAACCATAAAGTGAGCAGATTTTCTCCATCATGCCCTTCCACCATGAGGTTCCTACCTTGATGCTAGCTGACTATGGAGACATCTCTGAAACTGTAAACCCCTGCTGCATTAAATTGTGGGTGTCAGGTATTTTCCTCCAGTGATGGAAAATCCAATCAATACATTTTACTAGTTTCAAGTACTTACTTTCCTTATAGAGCTCCTTTTATAAATCATACATTTTCTTGTCATGCTGGAATCAATGTACATATACAAGTAGCACATAAATCAATAATAGCTTGGTGAATTTTCTTAAAATTAAAACATCCAAAACATTTAATCTGGAATTTATAAAGTTGTAATATGAATTTAAATAATACTTAAAATTCTCTTCCATTCATGGGTTTAGTGATTCTATAAAGTATGACAGATTGATTTGGTTTTCTTTCATTTCTCTTTTTGGTAACAATATTTTAAAATATTTTATTAAAGAATAAAATATAGCAATCTTTTAAAATTATTTAGATATAGATTACTATATTATTCTAGACTGAATGCACTATGAAATTGCCATTTGGGTAAAAAAAGAAAAATTTTAATAAATTCTGCAGAATCTACCTATTTCTCTAAGTTACTATTCAATCTCTTTCTTAAATATGTCTACTATCCAGATTTCTTATACCAAAAATTGATTTTTCCTGCTTTTGAATCTTATATAAATAGAATTGTTGTTTCTGGCTTTTTATGCTACAATATGTTTTTTATGAGTTGCAGGTGTATTGTCACAGTAATTATATTTCAGTTATTCTGTGCTGTTTGGTATTCTATTGCATGAATGTACTACAATTAATTTGTTCATTTTCCTGTTGATCAATGTGTAAGTCCTTCCTCATTTTAATTGTTACAAATAATGCTCCTAATGACAACCTTGCATAATCCTTCAGTGCAGAATATTCTGTAATTTGTGTTAAACCTATGCTTCGGAGTGGAATTGCTATGTCAGATAGTGCTCATAGTCTATACTGAAAGTTTTCCAGCATAGTCTTTCGAGTTTACTTACTCTTTTTAATGTACACAGTTTCTAGATGTTGTACACTCTTGCTAATGTATTCTATTGTCAGTTTTAAAATTTTATCCATTCATTGTGAATTTTATCCTCATTCTCACTTGGTTTGGTTAGCAAATATAGTGTGATTTTTATTTATGTCCATGTGAAAGGTTGGTGTATAATTTTCCATACTTCTTTTCCTCTTGTAAAATTTTTGAGGTAAGGTATCTCTGGTCTCAGGAACAATCATGAAATGTTGGTCCTCTTACACTATGAAAGAGGAATAGAATTTTTTGTTGTTGTTGTTTTGTTACCGGGGATCGAACTCGGGACCTTGCACTTGAGAGGCAGGTGGAGGAACCACTCAGCTAAATCCCTGGCTCAGAATTAAATATTTTGAAGAAATAATTACTAAAGCAATCTGAACTCTAAGGTGTTTGTGGAAGATTTTAAAAATATATTTAATTTATTTAATGATATCTAACATTTAAAATTTTCTATTATGCTTGTTAGTGTTTTGGTAAATTGTTCTTTTCTAGGAATTTATCCTTTTCATCTAATTTTTTAAACTGTATTGAAAAAATAACTTTTATATCTTGAGTATTTAATACCTGTGATGTTGCTCTCCTTTTGATTTTCAGATATTGATAAATTTTCCTTCTTCTCTTTTTATTTTTTTCAGCATATACATTCCCCCTATTTTATATTTGGTTTTCACTTCACTAGTGTCTGATTTTAATTTACTGTATCTATTTTCTGTTCATTTGGTGTTTTTAGATCAATATTTATATTGCCTGAGCACTTTCAATGCACAATGACCTTCAAGTTTTACTTCTCAATATCTATAATAGCTTGAATATCTCTTGAATCATGAATTTAGCAGCACTCTACATGTTTTAATATAGTAATTTTCACTGTCATTCAGTAAAAATATTTTGTTTCATTGTGATATTTTCTTGGTCCATAAATTATTTAGAAGTGTGTTGGTTCATTTTCAAATACACAGAAATCTATAGGTCTGTATCTATTATTGTTTTTAAGCTTATTTACATTATGGTTAGAAACCATGCATTTCCTTTTGTGTATGCCTAAAATCCATTGATATTTAAGACTCACTCTATGGCTCAGTATTGGCCCATTTTGATATTTCTCATGTGTACTTGAAATTAATACGTGTTCTGTGATAATTGGATGCAGGAAATATGCTTTCTATTTTATTTATTAATTCTAGCCTTAAGCATTCTTACTTATTTTTTTCTACTAGTCTTATCAGTTCCTTTAAAAATCATATTGTTATTCCATAGTTTGTTCATATAACTGTATTCCTCCTTGTGGGTTTTAAACTGGGAGGGTATATAACAACTAGCCAATAATAATTTTATCTTCTTTTTCTCTTTTTACATTTTGGTAATGTGTTCACCTTAATGTTTATATTGTCTGATAATAGTATAGCTAGAGTGGTGTTTGGTTAGCATTTGAATGGTTTGTTTTTCCCATTGTATCAATTCTTTTTTTATCCTTCATATAAGATATACTATATGATATTTAATTTTCAGCAACTGACTTATTTCATTTGATGTTATGTTTCAAGTTGTATCCATTTACCTACTGGTGCCTGAATTTTATCTTTCTTTATAAGTGAGTAATATTCCATTGTGTAAATACTACATCTTTTTATCTATTCTGTAAATGGACATATATGCTGTTTCCAAGATCAAGTTATTATAAATTGTGCCACTATCAACATAGGTATGCATATATCCCTGTTATATGGTGACTTTAACACTTTTGGGAAGATACCTAGAAGGGCAATAGCTGGATTAAATGAAATTCTTACAGTTTCATTTTAGAAGATCTATTAGGTATCCCTGGCTACTTTGAAGATTTTCTTTTTGACTTTTGTTTTCAGAAACATTGGTATGATATAGCTAAACATGTTCTTCTTCTTTGGATTGGCCTTCATGGTCTTCCTTGATTCCATGGTTTAGTACATTGGGAATTTACTTGCCATTGTCTTCTCACCAATCATTTCTTCCTTTTGTGTTGAGAAGGTAGGTCCTAAAAATGTCACCGGAAATTTCTACACCTTAACAATATTTGACAGGGGAAAACTTATGTGAGGCTATAAAATCTGTATGACATTTTGCAAGAATAATTACTTAAGGTTTCAAACTGTTATCTTACAAATTTATACTATGCATCAGAGGGTAGAAATAAGCAAGTCTCTACAATGTTTTGGCTTGACAACCTTTTATTTTTTAATGACAACTCATTTCTATTTTTAATGTCACTTATTTTTGTAAACAGAATGATCAATCCTATCAAGGACATATACCAAGTGCAGAACTGTTCTACCAAAGCTAGCAAATGGCGTCCTTGTCATGGAAGTAATTTTCTATTCAGATAATAATAAGTGATGGAGTCTTGCTAAATATCACAGATCCCATTTGATTTTTATACAAGTTTTCCCAACTGCCAATATTTGCTCAGGCTTCACAAAATTTGTTTAAACATTGTAGTTTTACTCTGTAACTTGTAGTAGAACTGTATACACAAATTCAGCTTACACAATTTCCTGACAGTTTTCCCACTGAAACACAATACAGAAGGAAACCCAGCTTTCTCTCTCCATATGCATTTTCTCTGTCATGCCCAAAGTGCATAAAATAATAGATGACTATTAGTTAAGGAAGCAAATGGAATTCAGAGATACCAAGGGGAAAGATGTTGAGCATACAAGGAAGAATATTTCATAGTAAATTTTTAACTATGAAATATTCATAATAAAGAGAATGAAGGCAGCCTGGGAAGTCATAGGATTCCCAAAATGTAGATTTATTTATTGCTTAAGTAATATAATGGCTTATTAAAAAATGGGGACCCAATAATACCAATAGCACATGTTCTAAAAAAATTTGGCCCTCTAAGTAATTTGAAAATCTTTTAAATTTTCCTTAAAAAGTAACCCAATCAATGTTTATTATTACAGACAACATATTTATCTAAGCTTACATATATTTTCATATCATTGTTTTGTTTTGGTATTAAATAATTGTGTATTGTTTTAATAAATGAGATGATACTCATAGTCTACTCTTTATTTCATGAAGAATAATATTGAAATAAGCTGAAACTCCTTTCCTTCCCTAAAGTTTCATTTATAGACTATAGTTTAATTTCAATTGACATCTATAAAGTATTCATTTAGAGTATAAAATTTAATGAGTCTTGTTGAGTTGTACTTATTGAAGCCATAATCATAAGACACAAGACCTTTCCATTATCCTAAAGGTATCTTTGTGCCTTCTTGCACTGCATTCCTTTTGCACAGGCAACCACTGATCTTATGTCACTACAGATTACATTGTATATCCTAAAATTTTTATATAAAACAGATAATACAGTATTTACTGTATTTTGCTGGCATCTTTTCACTTAGTATAGAGAATTTGAGACCCAAACTCATGTTTGTTATGTATGAGACATTAATTGGTTTTCATTGCTGTGTATTATTCTATTGTTTTTTGTTTTTATTTATCTAATCACAAGCTAATAAACAAGGATTATTTCTTGTTTTGGGTCATTGTGAGTCAAAGTACTATGAATATTAATGTATAAGTCTCTGTACAGACATATGTTTTGTTTCCTTGAGTAATTTGGGAGGTAGAATGAACCAGTCATATGCCAAGTATATGTTTAAGTTTTTGCAAAAATGACACACAGTTTTCCAAAGAGGTCAAAATGCTTTATACTTTCTTTAATGACATACCAGTATTTCAGTTTCTTTACATCTTGACCTACATTTAATATTGTGTTTGTATGTGTCTATCTCTGTGTTTAATTTTATTCTATTGAGTATACAATATCTCATTTTATGTGCATTCTCCTGATACCTAATGATGTACATTTTATCATGTGTTTATTTGCCAGCTATAGATATCCTTTTGTGGAAAATATATTTAAAAGTTTTTGTTCATTTTTATTGAGTTGTCTGTCTTCATAATAAGTGATAAGAGTTCTATGTTCAGCATGCAAGTCTGTAATCAGATATGTACATCACAAATATTCCTTCACAGTTTAGCTTGCATTTTTATTTTCTTAATCAACTATTTTAAGGATTAAATTTTTTAAGTTTGAGAAAGTTAAAATTACACTTTTCTCTTATAGTTTCTGCTTTTAGTGCTCTAAGAAATCTTTCCTAAGGGAAGGCCTCCGATTAACCTGCTTTTGATTACTTGGAGTCCTCTGATTATTGCTTTTGAAATTCGTCTGAAAATTTTAGTGGAAATTGTTATTAGAGATTGGATAATTGGCCTTTCTCCATTTGGATGCATATCTCCTAATAATATTTTGAGATACCAAAACAATTGGGAAAGAAATCTACTTAGGTGAAGGAAATATTTGCCCTCATCTATTTGAGGACAGCTTATTTGAGAGAATGGAATTTATAGATGTTGAAGTATCTAGAAATAACTTGAGTATATGGGAAGCCATGCATAATAAATGTACAGAGTTGGACTTATTTTAATATGGTGTCCCTTCTCTTCTTTGTGTCACCAGAATTATTGCCCATCTAAAAAGAGCTGATTGTTTTTTGTGACAATAGTAATATAAAATTCTATAGGCCAGACTACTTTGTATGACATGTATTAAATATTCTTTCTCTATATTGTCCAGTGTTAAAACTATAAATCTCTTATACTAAATGCTCAGAGAGGGAAATAAAGATCAATACTGCTTCTCCCATGCAGGACTGCATTTCAGCCACAAGGATTGTCATGTATGCCAAACTACTTTGCGATGGGTGGCAAGGCCAATGTTCACCTTTCTATGAGACATTGGCAGTATTTGGATCAAAACTCAGGTGTCTGCTCATGAATCTACCTCACTCTAGGGGACTTAAGAGACTTACTTGTAAGGTAGATAGAAAGATTTCATATGGGTAGATATCAGTCCTAAGAGACTCTACTGCATGTTCCAATAGCATCACTGTTGATTGTCATTTTGACATGAAGGATATAGACTTTATAAGATAGAGTTTCAAGTAATATATATACTTGGAGTCTTGCTCAATTTGTGTGTGTATTTGTTGAGGGGTGGAGTTTACCATCACAACACACAGAAGGACTACAATAGTAAGAACATCCATCTGATCATTTTTCTAGTACACTACTCTGCTCACTACCGAAAATGTTTACACAAGTTTCTGGAAAGTAAACTATTGGTGTCAGCCCGAACTTATTTGGAGTGAAAGGTAGCAGAGGCAAGTGTATTAAATCTTTCCAAATGTACTTCAAATACTAACATAAAAAATGAGCACCTTTATTTTATCTATTCTTTGGAGTTTTAAAGAAATAAGCCACAGATGTCACTTTTCAGTAATTTTTAAGCTAATGAGAATTGCATAAGTGCTAGTAATGTAACTTTCGAGTAATTTTTAAATAAGTTCCTTTAAGAGATTTTGCAAACTGAGAAAATAAAAATATAGACCTCTTATAATATTTTTCTTGATAATGAAAAATGCTTTAGCCACTCTATCAGTTGTGATTCTTTTGAATATGACCTCTTTTCTTCCTTGAATATCAGTGTGACAGCCTTGACTGGCAGTCATGAGTTTCATGATCTCTGCTTTTGATTTTTATCTCTACAGATGGAAAAAGACAGGTTGTTTCCCAGATGGAAGAACTCCATAAATGCCACAGTGTTGCTGAGTTTTAAAAAAAGCAAATATGTAATAGAGTCTTTTTCAGCCATGACCAATATTATTCCAACTAAAGTAGGTATTTCGTACTCCTATAAATGGCTAAAAGTACTAAACCAGTATATTTAAAGAAATTTTTAATTCACATACATAATTTTCTGCTAAGTTTTCACTTTTGAAGTGTCTCATATTACCTGTTTTGCAGTGCTGGAGGGAATATATCTCACAAAAATCACATGTTCTTTATGTACTGCATCATTGTCTGCCTTACTTTCTTTTTACCTAGTCATTTAGTACAAGAAATTTTTTTGAGTGGTCCTGAAATGGTCTACTCCCTGCTCTTCCTCTTCTAAAGCTCCACAGACCTGCAATACTCTGCACCCAGGGGACTCCATTGGTAAGTTGTGTATGAAATTAAGTGAAGAAAAATTCAATTATGCACAAACTTGTAAAGAGAATAGGAAAAGAAAGTACCATGATAATGAAAACTTAAAAGAATGGTATGAGAAAGATATACTATTAATCAGTCTTATTTGTGACTATAGAGGCAAAAAAATCGTCAGCAAAATAATTAAAATAATCTTAATAATTAATCATATCATAACGTTTGACTTTCTTACAGGAAATGTATGTTTATTGCACATCAAAAAATCAATGATTGTGATTCACATTAGAAGATTAAAGGAGAAATAGAATAGATGAGGAAAAATATTTGGCTAAATTCAACATCATTCCTTAAAAAAAACACTGATAGAAACTAGTATTCAGAAAAAACCTTAATAATAATGAAATACTTATTCTTTGTGTTAGAAAGAAAAACTCACTGCTTCCAAGACAGTTTTTCATCACAGGATCTTGTGCCTCAGAAATGAAGTGAGAAGCAAATTGTAATGTGCATTGTTAAAGGAGCTGAATTTTGGGTCTCCTCCTACAACTCTCATATAGAAGCAGGAGCAATCAATACAAAGCTTAAAACATGTTCCTTAAACTTTAGCATAGTTTGGAATCACCTGTTGAGTTGCCCAACGTTGCTTTGTCCCATGCTGTATGACTGTTTTTGTAAGTCTAGAGTGAGGCCTGAAAATTTTTATTCCTAGGCAGTTCTCAAGTGCTACTCGCGCTTCTCATTGGAGTACCCAACATTTAGGACCATGAGTGTTAGAACACCACGTGTGGTGTTCAGGTTGGAGAGGCAAGACAATGACCATGGTAACTATTTTTATGTGTCACTATGCAAAAGCTATTCAAAGCTTTATAATTTTCATCTGTGTGGCACTTTTAATTCACTCCTGTGAATTATGAACTACTTTTAATTAACTCCTGTGAATATGAACTACTTTCTGTAGCTCATATTCCTAGAAAATGGTGTTTGAGATAAAATCTTATTAGCTTATATTATTGGGAAACACAATTTCAGTGAAGAGATAAAAGAGTGATACAGGAAGAAAAAAGAACAGACACAAAGTGGTATATTGTTAAGCTTGATACTCAGGACAACCGGTGGCTTAAGCACAGGACACTGTTTTCTGTATATTTCAGGGCTGTACACAAAGAAGAGAAATAAAGTAAAATGTATCTGCCAAATCCTGCATCCCCCATGAGTGAACTCTCTTCCACTGCCTGATTTAACTTGCATGAGTAGCAAGTATGTATATTCTGTAAGTACCCAGTATATTGTGTCCTCAGAAAAGCCCTGGGGTCACAGGAGACCTATACAGTAGACCTTCCAGGAAGAACCGTAAGTTTTGCACAGCTGAAGTGAACTGGAACCACACAGAAGCTAGGGTAAAGTAGGGCTCCAGTGTCAAGGAAGAGCAAAGGAATTTTTAGTAAGGATAAAAAATCTGCATCTTGTATAATGGTTTGCAACACTTACCTGCATTATAGCTGGCTTCACATTATAGCTGGCTTCCAGAACACAATATATGGTTAATGAACAGTCGCTCAGGTTTTGCTTAACTACTTAATATTTTTAAACCATCTTGCGATGTTGCCAAGATGACTTTGAACTCCTGGACTCAAGTGAACCTCCTGCCTCAGCCTCGAGAGTAGCTGAAACTATAGGTACATGCCCCTGTAGGTGGTCAACTAGTGTAATTTTTTTTAAAAAAAAAAATTGTTTTTTTTTAATATTGTTGTTCATCTAAGGAAGAAGATGTGTGTTTGCTTGAAGACAATGCAGGTCTATTTTAAGATTTAGTACATGCGATTTAGTTGAACAAGACAGAATCCTAGCTGTCCTGATTACATAGATGATGATACTCACCACTCCCTTTCTGAACTGCAGATTTCTCTCACTCTCAGTCAGCATGTTGGGTGCTTTGGAGCAGCAAATTCACCTAACAATGAGCTAAAGGAAACCCCTAGGGTTAATAGCAAATACTGAGCACAGTGATAATCATCAGGAATGCATCTAGAAGCTGTCCTGGAATTCTTTTCTCCTTTCAGTTGGGAGTACTCATTAGCTATATTTCTGAAGAGGCTTCAGAAAAATGATATGGGATTCTGGATAACCTAGTCATGGGATTTAATCATATGTTATGTAGTTGCTTAAACGTGCTGCTGGATGGATAGTATGGACTGCTACATGTCCTTTCGATATCTAGTAATATTCTAGCCTTGAAGGAAGGTTTTGACATTATTGTTACTTGGTATCCTGCAGTCTGCCACTCTGTCTGGTACTCTGTCTCTAGCAAATTCACTAGCACAGCCAAAACTATCATGCAAAGTACTTTTCTTCTGTAGAAGGCATGGATTTGCTCCGGAACCTTGTAAGTTTAAGTAGATTCTACTATTGGCTTGCTCAAAATTTAACATAAAATTGCTGTTCTCAACAAAACTATAGAAAGAGGTTTTTCACCTTGGGAAACTCTGGCCACAGTACTCTCTTACATTAAACTCCAGTTGAAATTGGGCAGGCTTCTGGGTGACCATAAAGGTGTAAAGTTAAATATGCATTTATATAATTAACTTTATTATATAATTTAAGATATATAACCATTTCAGTTTTTGTTCATTTGATTTATATGGTAAATTGAAAAGTCATAGGGTTTATCAGAGTTCTACTTTAATATGTGGATTATACATTTATATACCCTTTAACTTGTATTGATTTTGTGATTTGTTTTAGTAAAAAGTGGGAGAAATTATGTTGTAATACTTCCAATCTGATACTGTCTAAAAGCCTCTAGTGCCAGCTGGGTCACCATCTGTGTTGTAACAAGTAGAATATTTAACTACTCAAAGAACAGAATAAGAAAACATAATTTTTGTGTAAGTCAATAAATTCTGGTGTATTTGGGTATGCAGTGATCTACAATTGATACAATGTGTTTTGTTTTAATAATTATTATGTTAAAAATCTTTTTTACTACTGTGTTACCGATGTTTCTGATTTATAAAGTTGGAAGCCATGTTAACTGCATAATCATGCCTAATATGTTCATTGTGAATATTGCTTTATAAAGTAGGTTTTTTGTCACATCTAATTCGTTTTTGAATGAATTCTACATATATACAGCATAGTTAAGTGTGTGAGCAAAACTGAAAATATTTTCTTTTTAAAATTTCTTACCACATTAATATTTTTAAATGTAAAATAATAAAAAAAATTTTTAAATGTATCCTTAAAATTGTTTTATTATATTGTATTTTATAATTTATTGTTATATTATAATTTCTGTATTTCCCTTTCTACTTGATATGTTTTCTTAGCTCTCTTATTTTTTATTTCTTTTGGTAAGTAGAAGATTTGCACTTTTATTACCTTTATCTTACTCTTCTCTTACTTATCCTGCCACAATATTGTCAGTTTTTAATAGACTCCTCCCACTCTATTACTATATAGTAAACAATGGTCTATTCTCTACTTTCCATTTGATTCTCACATTTTTAAAAAGCTCCATTATTTTTACCTTATTGGACATTTTAAAATAATGAACTATTCTTGGAGATTTTTTTAAATGAACTATTTTTCCACCCTGACCTCACCTTTGTTTTCACTCTAGGTCCATGACTAAACACAAATAATTCTCCTTCAAAATCTTTTTGGCAACATGACTCCAGTCATCTCCTTGTAGGCAGAAGATCATTCTCTCAAGACTAAAGAAAGCACTATTCCTTGAATTCTTGCTTATTTAAATCTTTCTTATATACTTTAGGAAATGCTGAATGTACAAAATCCCTGGTTCATGGTTTATCTCTTTCAGTTTCAAAATAATAATGTTCTACTGCTGCCTTGCTTTATATGCTATTCTAAGAAATCTATTGCCAACTGAATTTTCTTGCCCTTGTAATTTTTTTGCCTGAGTCTTATAGTGTTGTGGTTTGTTTCCTTTCCATTGAAATTGGAAAAAATAAAATGAATATGACACAAGTCTGTCCTGGATATTTTTTGAAGTTAATCACTATTAGTCAAATTTGGAAAATATCTGATAAGTACTTGTAATATGTAGAAGACATATTTTTTAAATTACATAGCTTAAATTCCAATTTTAAATATGATATATATATATATATATGGCCATTGTTTATTTATTTTTGCTTGTTTCTTTAAAAACTCCAACTATATATATGTTGGACTCTTTCTGATCTGATTCTTCGTATTTTGACAACCTTGTCTTTAGTTTCACTATTATATTTCTTTCATTCTTATCCTTTTAGTTCTTATTCTGCAATTTTTATTCATTTAATACTTTTTAAATTTGGTGTTTATATTTAGGACAATTATGTTTTCTTCTGTTTTTCTAGATTCAGTTAAGTTTTGCTTCATTTCTTTGTACTTCTTGGCTGTATTTCTTCTGAGTTTTTAGCTTCTCTGATTCAAGTGCTTCCCTCCCATATTCCTAAATGTTAGGTATACACGCGCATATACACACACATATAAAGAAGTGTGGTGATAGGACCAGCAGACCAGTGAGTAGCTGAGCCTCATGGACCTGAGCTGCTGCTCCACCCCCACCCCGGGCCTCAGAGCCATGAGAGTGCCCACAGCACCACCCCAGTGCCCCTGCCCCAGCCTCTGGCCTCCTGGCTGCATCTGTACCTGGATCCACAAACCAGAGGCACAGGAGGTCATAAAAGCCGTCATTCTGAGCTCCAGAAGATGGAGCAGAAGTGAACAACAGAAAGAGGGGCTCTCTAAGGCTCCTTGATGAAAATTGAAGCCCACTGGAAAAGTGAAGAGAATCTCTGCAATAAAGACATAGCACACCACTGTAGTTGGTAAGTTGGAGGTATCACCACCTCACATTGGAATCTGGACTATCTTCAGGATAAGGGCAGCTGGAACCTGCAGTACAACCTTGCAGAGTTCAAACCTGCAGGAGGTCAGGGAGCTTAACTTGGGCCTTGGAGCCAGAAACCACCCTGAATCTCAGGGGTCGGCTGCAGGCTTGGTGAAACTAATTGACTTAGATCTGCACACTGCTGCCCACATTGTCTATTGTGACAGCAGAGACATATCCTGAAGGAGGTCACTCATTTTTATGTTTTATTTTCAAAACGATTTTTACTCTTATTTTTAATTTTTAGTTTTTTTCTTATTCATTCAAATTTGTTTTCTTCTTTTTCTTTTTTAAAAAATTATTTTATTGGGGGCCGGGGATTTAGCTCAGTGGTTCCAGCACTTGCCTCGCAGTGCAAGGACCTGAGTTCGATCCCCGGTACCAAAAAAAAAAAAAATTTCTTTTATTGGTACATTTTAGGTGTACAATACGTTTACATTTATCATGGGGTGCTTGTACCTGTACATGTTGTCTCTTAGTTCATATTTTTTTCCCCATTACCTGTGCACCCTTCACCTCCTCCACCCTTCCCTATTTACATAGATTTCATTTCCATTTTTTTTCTTTTCTCATAATTTTTCCTTTTCTTTCTTCCCTTTCCCCTTCCCCACCCACCACCCCTACACCTTTGGACCTTTTCCTAATTCAAAGTATCAATTATTCATTTTAATCCTTATTTACACTTTCAATTTCTCACACTAGAGAAACTATTTGGTATTTACAAAGGTGTGTCCTATTTATTTCACCTAAGAGTATGGGCTCAATATGCATCCATTTAGCTAGAAATGTCTCTAGATTACCATTATTTATGGCTGAGTAGTACTCCATTTTATAAAAAAACACATCTTCTTTATCCAGTTTCCAGTTGATGGGCACTTGGGCTGTTTCCAAGCTTTAGCTATTACAAACTGTGCTGCTATAAACACAGGTGCACATATATCACTGTGGTATGATTGTTTTAATTCTTTGGGGGAGAGACCCAACAGGGGAATAGCTGGGTCAAATGGGACCTCTAGTCCTAGTTCTTTGAGGTATCTCCATACTGATATCGACAGTGGTTGCACCAGTCTGCACTCCCACCAACAATGGAGAAGGGTTTCTTTCTCTCCACACCCCAACCAGCATTTGTTATTGATTGATTTTTTGATAGCAGCCATTCTTTCTGGGGTGAGGTGGAATCTCAGTGTTGTTTTCATCTACAACTCTCGAATGTCCAGTGATGTTGAACATTTTTTCATATATTTATTTGCTGCTTTTACTTCTTTGTCTGAGAAACGTCTGTTCATTTTAGATGTCCATTTTTGAATTGGGTCTTTGAATTTGGGGAGAAGGTCTGATTTTCTTCAATTCTTCACATATTCTAGATAGTAGACCTTTGTCTGAGGTATAGCTGCTAAAATTTTTTTCCCACGTTGTACGTTGTCTGTCAGCTCTGTTGGTGGTTTCTCTTGCAGTGCAAAAGCTTTTCAATAAGATGAAATCCCAGTTGTTGATTCTTTCTGCTAGTTCCCATGCTACTGTGGTTTTGTTCATAAAGTCTTTTCCTATGCCAATATATCCAAGAGTTCTACCTAACTTATCTTCCACCAACTTTAGTGTTTCTGTCTTAATATTTAGATCTTTAATCCACTTTGATCTTAGTTTAGTGCATGGTGATATGTATGAGTCTAGTCTTAATCCTTGGCAGGTTGAAATCCAGTTTTTCCAACACCATTTATTAAATAGGCTATCTTTCCTCCAATGATGGTGGTTGGCTCCTTTGTCAAAGATGAGGTGGCTGAGTTATGTCTGGAATTGCTTCTGCATCTTCTAATCTATTCCACTGATCCTTGGGTCTGTTTCTTTGCCAGTACCATGTTGTTTTACCACAGTAGCTTTGTAGTAGAGTTTCAAGTTGGGGATTGTGATACCCCCTGCCTTGTCTCTGTTGCCTAGAATTGCTTTTGTTATTCTAGGTCTCTTTTCGTTCCAAATGAATTTTTGGATTTTTTTCTCTAGTTCTGTGAAGTATATTGCTGGAATTTCAATCAGCATTGCACTAAATTTATATAATAGTTTTGGAAGTATGGCCATTTTCACTACATTGGTTCTTTCTACCAAGGAACAAGGAATGTTTTCCCATTTTCTTATATCCTCCTCGATTTCCTTTTCCAGAGTGCTGAATTTTTCAGTGTAGAGGTCTTTTGCTTCCTTTGTTAGGTTTATTCCTAGATATTTCATTTTTTTGGATGCTATTGTAAAAGGAATTGTTTCCCAAATTTCTCTCTCAATGAGTCTGCTATTTGTGTATAAGAAGGCTATTGTTTTTTGAGTGTTGACCTTATATGCAGCTACTCTACTGAATCTGTCAATTAGGTCTACAAGACTTGTGACCGAGTTTTTTGGGTCTTCTATGTAAAGTATCATATCATCAGCAAATAATGACAGTTTCACTTCTTCCTTTCCTATCTTTGTTGCTTTTATTTCTTTCTCTTGTCTAATTGCTGTGGGAAATATTTCCAAAACTATACTGAATGGGAGTGGTGAAAGTGGGTATCCTTGTCTTGTTCCTGATTTTAGTGTGAAAGTTTTCAGTTTTTGACTATTTAGTATGATGTTGGCTGCTGGTTTTTCATAAATAGCCTTAATCAGGTTGAGATAAAGACCTTCTATTCCAATTTTTCCTAGAGTTTTTGTCATGAATCAATGTTAGATTTTGTCAAATGTCTTTTCTGCATCTATTGAGATGATCATATGGTTTTTGTCCTTGACTCTGTTAATAGTGTATTACATTTATTGATTTGTGAATGTTGAACCATCCTTGCATTCCAGGGATAAATCTGACTTGTTCAGTGTGTATGATCTTCTTGATGACCCTCTGTAATCTGTTTTCCAGTATCTTGTTGAGGATTTTTGCATCTATGTTCATTAGGGAGATTGGTCTGTAGTTCTGTTTTTGGGTTGGGTCTTTCCCTGGTTTTGGAATCAAAGTAACACTTGCTTCCAGGAAATAATTTGGAAGCCTTGCTTCCCTTTCCATTTCCTTGTTGAGTTTAAAGAGTAATGGTGATAGTTCTTCTTTAAATATCTTATAGAATTCAACATTAAAGCCATCAGGACCTGGGCTTTTCTTTGTTGGTCATATTTTTATTACATTTTCAATTTCACTCCTTGTAATTTGGGTGTTTAGAATTTCTATATCTTCTTCATTTAACTTTGATAATTCATATCTATCTAGGAACCTGTCCATTTCATCTGTGTTTTCCGTTTTATTAGAATACAGGTTCTCAAAGTAGGTATTGATGATCCTCTGGATGTCTGCTGGGTCTGTTGTGACTTCAACTTTTTCATTCTTAAATGCATGGATTTGACCCTTTTCTTTCCTTTTTTTGATAAGGTTAGCTAAAGGTTTATTGATTTTATTTATTCTTTCAGAAAACCAACTCTTTGATTCATTATTTTTTGTATCATTCTCTTAGTCTCCATTGCAGTGTGTTCTGCTCAGATCTTTACAATTTCTTTTCTTGTATGAGTTTTGTGTTTGTTATGCTCTTCTTTTTCTAGGAGCTTGAGGTTCTGCATTAGGTTATTTAACTGAGTTCTCTCTGTTTTCCTAATATGGGCATTCACTGCCATGAATTTCCTGCGTAGAACTGCTTTCATTATGTTCTATAGATTCCTGTGTGTTATACTGGCATTATCATTTACTTGTAGAAACTGTCTAATTTCTTCCTTATTTTCCTCTGTGACCCATTGGCTGTTCATGAGGGCGTTATTCAATTTCCATGTGTTTGTGGGAGTTTTGTGGTTTCTTATGTTTTTGACCTCCAATTTTATTGTGCTATGGTCTGATAATATACACGAGATAACTTCAATTCTTTTACATTTACTTAGACATGTCCTGTGAGCTAGGATGTGGTCTATTTTGGAGAATGACCCATGTGCAGCTGAAAAGAATTTGTATTCTGATTTTGTGGGGTGGAACACTCTGGAAACATCTATTAAGTCCATTTGTTCAATAGCTTGGTTCAGTTCTAGAATTTTGTTGTTAATTTTTTGTCTAGATGATCTGTCTATTTGTGATAGTAGGGTATTGAGGTCCCCCACTACAATTGTATTAGTGCTATTTTGTTTTTCATGTCCATTAATATTTGTTTTGTATAGTTGAGGGCATTTGTATTTGGTGCATATATATTTAGGATTGTCATCTCTTCCTCTTGGATTGTTCCCTTCACAAGGATGTGGTGACCATCTTTGTCTCTCTCAATTAGTTTTGGTTTGAAATCTACTTTGTCTGCTAATAACATTTCAATGCCTGCTTCTTTCTGGGCTCCTGTCACATGGAGAACTGTTTTCCATCCTTTTACTTTCAGTCTTTGAATGTCCTTTTGAGTTTGATGTGTTTCTTGTATACAGCATATTGCTGGATTTTGCTTCTTTTTTTTAACATATAAGCAAACACGTTCATTTATTTTCCTTTTGTTGCTACCTTCCTTTATTTCTCATTTATTTAATCTGCATCAGTGTACAGGAAATGCACCATATCCCCCTGCCTGGATGGATGTTTTTGGAGAAGCACAAGCATAGAGACTAAAACCCTCTGTTTGGAAATCAGCCCGATTCAAGGAGGGTTCTGAGGCACTGCAGTGAATTTTTGGCAATGAGAAGGCCAGCAGCTCAATAGAGGCAAGAATTTGTGTTTTCCTTCTTAATCCATTCTGTTAGTCTTATTTCTTTTGATTGGTAAATTGAGGCCATTAATATTGATAGTTATAATTAATAGATATTGACTCATCCTTAGCATGATGTTTTACTGTAGTTGGCTCTTTTATTCCTTATTTTTCCCCCTTTTCCTTTAGTATCTTACCTTGCCTGGTGGCTTGCCTCTGTTGGGGCTCATGGAGTTGTGACCTTCATTGTCTTTTTCTAGAATATTGCTTAGAATTGGTTGGAGTGCTGGTTTGGTGTTCATGAACTTTCTCAGGTGTTCTTTGTCATGGAAATATCTAATTTCCCCATTGATTTTGAAAGATATTTTTGCAGGATACAACAGTTTAGGTTGTAAGTTCTTTTCTTTTAGGGCTGAAATATTTCACTCCAGCTCTCCTTGATTGGACAGTTTGTATTGAGAAGTCTGCCATTATTCTGATGGGCTTTCCTTTGTAGGTGATATGTTTCTTTTCTCTAACTGCTTGTTGGATTTTCTTCTTCTGTTGGGTTTTTGGAATCTTGACTATTATATTTCTAGGTGTAGATTTTTTTTGATCATGGCTATTTGGAGTTCTATATGCCTCACTTATCTGCATGTCCAATTCTCCACCTCTGTCTGGGAAGTTTTCTATTATTACTTCCAGTTTTTTTTTTTTTATGTCAATTGTACTTTCCCTTGTTTTTTAGTGGACTCCTATCAGTCTTATGTTGTTCTTCTTTGCATCATCTAGCAGGTGCTGGATTGATTTCTTGTGATCCTTTACTATTTTTAAGAAATCTCTGTTTTCATGGCCCTTCACCACAATCCTGTCTTCTATATCTGACATTCTATCTTCAGATTCCCTTAATCTGTTCTGGATGCTTTCAATGGAGTTTTTAATATCCTGAATATCTGTTTGAATCTGTTTCATGGATTCCATTTCTTTCTTATGTTGGGTGGTCATGATTTCAATTTCTTTCTTATGCTGGCCATTCTTGTCTTCCAGAATGTTTCTGAGCTCATCTATTTTTTTTTTTATCTGTTTTTGTTCTAGATCCTTTAATCATGTCTTCCACTCTACTCACCATCTCTATAGTTATCTGGGAGATCATTTCTGCTTTGAATTTTTCTAGAGCCTCATTGATCTGTTTTGTTCTTTCCTGTGCTATCAGTTCAGGGTGTCCAGGTGGTTGATTATCAAACTTTTCCACCTTGTTTTCCCCAGAATTTGCCTTTTGTGGGGTAGACGTTACCTTAAATGTCTTCTCAGTTTTGTTTTTGGTTCTGTCCTTGGTTTAGTTTCTGGATTGATATTTTGAAGTTGCTTATTGTAAGTATCTTTGTTGATGTATTTACGACCCTTATGGAATGATTGTTTCTCAAAGGTGTCTTACAGATATAGATATAGCTATGGGTTTTGAGTCTCTAATGGCTCTGAGGCTATATCATTTTCATTGTACCAGGAGGGACAACTGATTAGATCAATTACAATACTTTAGCCCAAGTGATACAATAAGTAACACAATAGCATCGAGTACCTCTTAGAAAATGACAATTTGTGGTAGTTATTAATCTATCACTTTTAACTGTGTGAATAAAATCAAAATCAAGGACCAACCCAACACATGTTTACCGTGAATAAACTCTTCAATATAACAACTTTTCCCTTCAGAATGGGGAGTTAGAAGCAGTTGGAGAGGGAGGGATAGGTAGGTAGAAGGATAGGGGAAGGTTAGCAGTGAGACCAGAGGACACAGGTGAGAGAAGGAAAGAGAAGAAAAGAAAAATAAAGAAGAAATATGAATTAGGGCCAGAACAGCAACATAAAAGGAGATGAAGAACATTGTGGGACAGCAAGGGAGTGAGGGAGAGCTAGAGCAAGATCGAGAGAGAGAGAAAAGAAAAAAGAAAGAAGAAAGAGAAAAATAAAAAAATTAAAAGAGTAGAAAAATAAGGAAAAAAATTAAAAATAAGCAAAAAAAGTGGTAATTTTGAAAATAACAAATAAAAGAGAAAAATGAAGGGACTCCTTCAGGGTATGTCTCTTCTGTCACAATAGACAACATGGGCAGAAGTGTGCAGTTATAGGTCAGTGAGTCTCAGTAAACCAGTCACAGACCCATGAAATTCAGGCAGATTTCTGGCTGCAAGTCCCAAGTCAAGCTCCCTGTCCTCCTTCAGGGTTGAACTGTTGAAGATTCTATTGCAGGTTCCAGCTGCCATTCCCCTGGAGATAGTCCAGGTTCTGATTGGAGGTGATGATCCCTCTAACTTACTAATTATGGTGGTCTGGTGTGCCTTTACTGCAGAGATCCTCTTCACTTTTCTGGTGGGCTTCAGTTATCATCAGGGAGCCTGGAAGAGGCCCTGTCTCTCTTGTTCACTTCTGCAGTTCAGAACAATGGTCTTTATGTCCCCTTGTGCCTCTGTAGTGTGGAACCAGGTAGCTGCACAGCCAAGAAGCCAGGGGCAGGGGAGCTGGCACTGTTGTTGTAGCTGCCTGTGTGGCCCCATGGGTGGCTGGTGGGCATGCCCAGGGGTTCCTTGTCAGCTCTTGGTCACAAGTAGGCATAGCCAGCCAGACAGAGCCTGGCTCAGTCAGTCCTGGGCACTCCACTCCCTGCATGGCTCTACCTGCGTGGCTCCACTCTCTCTTTTCTCTCTCTCTCTCTCTCTCTCTCTCTCTCTCTCTCTCACTCTCTTTCTCTCCCAAATTGTTCTTCTTCTCCCTTTTTGTTCCTGTTCCTGGCCTAATTCAGATTTTTTCTTTCATTTTATTTTCTTTTCTCTTTTTCCTTCTCTCAATTGCCATTAGTTTCAAAGGAAAGTGAATACAGTTTCTAGCTTCCTATTATTGTTTGATTGTTCTGTTCTTGTCTTTGTTCTTTCATTCTATCTTTTCCACTTGTCTTCAACAGTTTCCTAGAGTTTGCATGATATCTTGTGTCCTCTGGCCTCACTTCTAACCTTTATCATTCTACCTATTTATCCCTCCCTCCTCAACTCCTTCTAAGTCCCTATCCTGAGAGGCAAAGTTGCTATATTGAAGAGTTTATTGATTTTTTCTTTCATTTTATTTTCTTTTCTCTTTTTCCTTCTCTCAGTTGCCATTAGTTTCAAAGGAAAGTGAATACAGTTT
Organism: Heterocephalus glaber; assembly: GCF_053883595.1. Taxonomy (NCBI): domain Eukaryota; kingdom Metazoa; phylum Chordata; class Mammalia; order Rodentia; family Bathyergidae; genus Heterocephalus; species Heterocephalus glaber. The sequence continues at coordinate 5,859,179 of NW_028258336.1, forward strand.
CTAGCTTCCTATTATTGTTTGATTGTTCTGTTCTTGTCTTTGTTCTTTCATTCTATCTTTTCCACTTGTCTTCAACAGTTTCCTAGAGTTTGCATGATATCTTGTGTCCTCTGGCCTCACTTCTAACCTTTATCATTCTACCTATTTATCCCTCCCTCCTCAACTCCTTCTAAGTCCCTATCCTGAGAGGCAAAGTTGCTATATTGAAGAGTTTATTCATTATTAACATATTTTGGGTTGGTCCTTGATTTTGATTTAATTCACAAGGTAAAAGGTGATGGATTAATAATTACCACAAATTGTCATTTTCTAAGCTGTGATTAAGGCTATGATGCTGCTGATTGTATCACTTGGGCTAAGGTGTTGTGATTAATCTAATCAGTTGTCCTTCCTAGTATAATGAAAATGAGATTGCTCCAGAGTCATTAGAGATTCAAAGCCTAAAGACCAGATATATCTGAAAGACATCTTTGAGAAGCAATCATTCCATAAGGGTTCTAAATACAAGCAACAAGGACACTTGAAATAAGCAATATCAAAGTATCGTCCCAGGAATTAAACCAAGGACAGTACCAACAACAAAAATAGAAATGAGAATAAATTTAAGCAAGGTACAAACCCAGACTTCCAGCTCAACAAAAGCAAATTCTGGGGTAAACAAGATAAGAAAAGTCTGATAATCAACCACCTGGACACCCTGAACTGATCGCACAGGAAGTAACAAACCAGATGAATGAGGCTCTAGAAAAATTCAAAACAGAAATAATTTCCCAGATAACTGGAGAGATGATGACCAGAATGAAAGACATGATCAGAGACTCTAGAACAAAAACAGATAAACAAATAGATGAGCTCAGGACCACGATGGAAGCCATGAATACCAAGCATAGGAAAGAAATGAAAACCATGAATGCACAACATGGGAAAGAAATGGAATCCATGAAACAGATTCAAACAAATATCCAGGAGATTAAAAACTCTACTGAAAGTATACACAGCAGACTGAGCCAATCTGAAGATAGAATACCAGATATAGAAGACAGAATGTCACTCAGTGACAATGAAAGGAAAGATCTCTTAAAAATAGTAGGGACCATGAAAAATCAACCCAACTGCTCCTAGATGATGTAAAGAAGAAAATATAAGACTGATAGGAGTCCATGAAAAAGCAGGAGAAAGGACAAATGACAATAAAAGCACAACTGTTCACAGAATTAATGACAGAAAACTTCCAAACAGAGCAAAAGACTTTGACATAAAGATAAGTGAACCATATAGGACTTCAACTAGCCATGATTAAAAAAAACCCTACACCTAGACATATAATAATCAATATCCCTGAAACCTAACAGAAGAAGAAAATACTACAAGCATTTAGAGAAAATAAACAAATCACATGGAAAGGAAAGCCCATCAGAATCACAGCACACTTTTCCACACAAACCCTCAAGTCAAGGAGAGCCTGGAGTCAAGTATATCAAGCTCTAAAACAACCTCCAACCTAGACCGATGTATCCTGCAAAATTATCTTTCAAAATTGATTGGAAAATAGCAAGCTTCAATGACAAAGAACACCTAAGAAACTTCATGAACACCAAACCAGCACTCCAAACACTTCTAAACATATTAGAAAAAGATAAGGAAGGCCACAACTCCATGAGGCCCAACAGAGCAAATCTAAAATATTTCATCAAGAAAGGCAAGAAATTAAAGGGAGAGGGGGAAAAATAAAAAAGAGCAAAAAACAGGAAAATAACATGACAATGATAAGTCAGTACATATCAGTTATAATCATCAATGTTAATTCCCCAATTCAACAATCAAAAGAAATAGACTGGCAGAATGGATTAAGAAGCAAAATCCAACAATATGCTATATACAATAAATGAACCTGGTTCAAAAAGAAACTCAGACTGAAAGTAAAAGGATGGAAAATAGTTCTCCATGTGAAAGGAACCCAGAAAAAAGCAGGGGTACTATTTTATTTGCAGACAAAGTAAATTTCAAACCAAAACTAATTAAGAGAGACAAAGAAGGCCACTACCTCCTTGTAAAAGGAACAATCCAAGAGGAAGAGATGACAATCCTAAGTATATATGCACCAAATACCAATGCCCCCAACTATACAAAACAAGTATTAGGGGGCATGAAAAACCAAATAAACACTAATACAATTGTAGTGGGGGAAATCAATACCCCACTGTCACAAATAGATCATCTAGACAAAAAATCAACAATAAAATACTAGAAGAAATGCTTGTGAACAAATGGATTTAATAGACATCTATACAGTGTCCCACCCCATAAAATCAGAATATGCATTCTTTTTAGCTCCACACTGGTCATTTCCCAAAACAGACCACATACTAGCGCATAGAACATGTTTAAGTAAAAGCAAAGGAATGGAAGTTATGCCATGTATATTATCAGACTATAGTGCAAATAAACTGGAGATCAATAGCATAAGAAATTGCAAGAACTTCACAAACACATGGAAATTGAATAACACTCTCCTGAACAAGCAATGGGTCACAAAGGAAATTAAAGAAGAAATTAGACAGTTTTTACAAATAAAATGCCAATAAACATACAGGAATCTGTGGGGCACAATGAAAGCAGTTCTATGAGGGAAATTCATAGCAGGGGATGCCCACACTAGGAAAACAGAGTGAGCTTAAATAAACAACCTAATGCTGAATCTTAATCTCCTAGAAAAACAAGAGCAAGACAAATTCAAAGCTCATACAAGGGAAGAAATTATAAAGAACCAAGGAGAAATCAATGCAATGGAGACTAAGAGAAAGATACAAAAACATCAACAAATTGAAAAGTTGGTTTTTCAAAAGAATAAATAAAATCAACAAACCTTTAGCCAACATTATCAAAAAAGGGAAAAAAAGCTCAAATCCATGCAATTAGGAACAAAAAATGTGAAGTCACAACAGATGCAGCAGAAATACAGAGGATCATCAATACCTGCTTGAAGAAACTGTACTCTAATAAGATGGAAAACACAGAAGAAATACACATATTTCTAGATACATATGAATTACCAAAGTTGGAACTAAGAAGATATAAAAATTCTAAACACCCAACTACAATTAGTGAAATTGAAAAAGTAATTAAAAATTTACCAGCAAAGAAAAGCCCAGTCCCTGACGGCTTCACTGCTGAATTCTACAAGACATTTAGAGAAGAACTACTGCCACTACTCTTTAAACTTTTCTATGAAATTGAATGGGAAGCAATACTTCCAAATTCATTACTGGAAGCAAGTGTTACTTTGATTCCCAAAGCAGAAAAACACCCAACAAAAGAAGAGAACTACAGGCCAATCTCCGTAATGAACATAGATGCAAAAATACACAATAAGATACTGGCAAACAGAATACAGTGGGTCATCAAGAAGATCATACATACTGAGCAAGTCAGATTTATCCCAGGGATGCAAGGATGGTTCAACATATGTAAATCAATAAATGTAATATACTATATCAATAGAGTCAAGGACAAAAACCATATGAGCATCTCAATAGACATGGAAAGAGCACTTAACAAAATTCAACACCCATTCATGATAAAAAAAAAAAAACCTGCAGGAAATTGGAATAGATGGTCTTTATCTCAACTTGATAAAGGCTATCTATGAAAAACCAACAGCCAACATCATACTAAATGGTCAAAAACTGAAATCCTTTCACACTAAAACAAGACAATGATTTCCACTATCACCACTCCTGTTCAATATAGTTCTGGAAACATTAGCCACAGTGATCAGACAAGAGAAAGAAATAAAAGGAAAAAAGATAGGAAAGGAAGAAGTGAAACTGTCATTATTTGCTGATGATATGATATTCTACATAGAAGACCAAAAAAACTCTTCCAAAAGACTTCTAGACTTAATTGACAGATTGAATAGAGTAGCTGGATACAAGGTCAACACTCAAAAATGAATAGCCTTCTTGTACACAATTCATAGACTCACTGAGAGAGAAATTAGGGAAACAACCCCTTTCACAATAGCATTCAAAAAATGAAATATGTAGGAATCAATCTAATGAAGGAAGCAAAAGACCTCTACATTGAGAACTACAATACTCTGAAAAAGGTGATTGAAGAGGATATCAGAAAATGGAAAGACATCCCTTGTTCTTGGGTAGGAAGAACCAATATAGTAAAAATTACCATATTTCCAAAACTGCTATACAGATTCAATGCAATCTCTATTGAAATCCCAACAGTATATTTCACAGAACTAGAGAAAACAATCCAAAAATTCAGTTGGAACAAGGAGAGACCTAGAATCACAAAAGCAATTCTAGATAACAGAGACATGGCAGGGGGTATCACAATCCCCAACATGAAACTATACTACAAAGCCACTGTGATAAAAACAGCATGATACTGGCAAAGAAACAAACATGAGGATGAGTGGAATAGATTAGAAGATGCAGAAACAACTCCAGACATACTCAGGCACCTCCTCTTTGACAAACAAAGCAAGCATCCTCACTGGAGAAAGAGAGCTTCTTTAATAAATGGTGTTGGAAAAACTGGATTTCAACTTGCCAAAGATTAAATGTAGACCTCTATCTTTCACCACGCACTAAACTAAAATGAAAGTGGATTAAAGATCTAAATATTACAACAGAAACAGTAAACTTGCTTGAAGATAAGTTAGGTAGAACTCTTGAAGACATTGGCATAGGAAAGGACTTTATGAACAAAATCTCAGTAGCTTGGGACCTAACTCAAAGAATGAACAACTGGGGTCTCATTTTATTAAAAGCTTCTGCACTGCAAGAGAAACCACCAACAGAGATAAGAGACAAGCTACAATGTGGGGAAAAAAATTAGCAGCAGTACCTCAGACAAAGGACTACTATCTAGAATATACATAGAACTTTAAAAAATCAGATCCCTCAAATTTAAAGACCCAATTCAAAAAATGGATTTGAACATCTTAAATGAACAGACATTTCTCAGACAAAGAAGTAAAAGCAGCAAATAAACATATGAAAAAATGTTCAACATCACTGGCCATTCAAGAGATGCTGATGAAAACAATGCTGAGATTCCACCTCACTCCAGAAAGAATGCCCATTATCAAGAAATCAAACAATATCAAATGCTGGTGGGGTTGTGGGGAGAAAGGAACCCTTTCCAGTTGTTGGTGGGAGTGCAGACTGGTGCAACCATTGTGGAAATCAGTATGGAGATACCTCAAACTACTGGGATTAGAAGTCCCATTTGACTCAACTATTCCTCTGCTGGGTATCTTCCCAAGATAATTAAAAGAATCATAACACAGTGATATATGCTCACCCGTGTTTATTGTGGCACAGTTTGTAATAGCTAAAATTTGGAAACAGCCCAAGTGCCCATCAACTGGAGACTGGATAAAGAATATGTGTTTTGTTTCGTTTTTTATAAAATGGAGTTTGACTCAGCCATAAAGAACGAGAAACTAGAGACATTTACAGCTAAGTGGATGCACATTGAGGCTATACTCTTAAGTGAAATAAATAGGACACACATGTAAATATCAAACAGTTTCTCTGGTGTGAAAAATTAAAAGTGTAAATGAGGATCAAATGTATAATTCATATTGTGAAATAGGAAGAAAATGTCTAAAGTAGTAGGGGAAGTGGGAGGGGTAGGGGACAGGAAAGAAGGGAAAAGAAAAAATATGAGAAAAGGAAAACAAGGAAACAAAGTCTTTGTAAATAGGGAAGGGTGGAGGGAGTAAATGGAGTGCAGGGGAATGGGGAAAAATTAAGAACCAAGATATATTATGTAAAGGTACAAGAACCCAATGATGAATGTAACTGTATTGTATACCTAAAATTTACCAAAAAACTTAATGCAAAAATGTGTGGTGATATATATCTTCTATAAAACCATAAAATTAGAACATACATATCTATACATATAAATTTTATGTATGAATTTTGTCTTATATTTGAATTTAGCTTTTAATTTGTGCAAATATATCATATTTTTCTATAATTGATATTGCTTTCATGGCATCTTTATTTTGTCATACTGAGATTAAAATAACCTATTTATTATGTCATATTAAGATTAAGGTAACCTATTTCTGTTGTAGTTAACAAAAATGGAAGTAGCAAAATTATCTCACTCTGTACTTTATATTATCTACATTATACTACCAATATCATTTATATTTTAAAGTTCTTTCCCAAAATTCTATTATTACTTTTTCCAATTATTCTGTCATTCAAATTATTTGAAAGAATATTTACATACAGTACCCACATATATACCACTTAGTTTAAAAAATAACTTTCTAAGCTTGCTTTATCATTTATCTATTTGTCCTTTTGCCCATCTTCTAGTGTGACTTATTTATTTGATGTATTGTGACAGTTAACTTTTTGTTTATGTACTTATCTATGTGTAGTTTGAAGGGAGTGTCTATGTTTACTCTACAATTTTTTCCTTTATACGCTCTTAATGGGGGTCATAATATATATCTATTTAATTGAAATTTATTCAGAATGATAGCTTGAGTGTTCACTTTGAAGAAATGTTAAATAACTTTAAATATGAATAGGAAATGACTAATAAAAAGCATGAGCTTTAGTATCAGAAGAATGTTACTTTAATTCTTTATGACTTTGCTGAAGTACTTGATTCATGTCCCATCTATGAACTTTTTAGCATGGTTTCAAGGAGAGAGGAAATAGTAAATAAATGGTATCAGCCTTCATCTAACTGATAGAAATCAATCCTAAATTTTTGTTAGGATTAGGTTTATGGGTTCATTAAACTGAGAAGCCAACAACAAGGGAAAATTTTTAATATATCTTATTGAACAGAATATAAAATATTAGGCAAAACAAATTGTGAAAAAGTTTGAGATATTTTTATTGCTTAACCAATTTTATTTATATTCTCCTCAGTACTATTTTTGTTTCACTTATCTGGTGATGTATGAATCATTCTGTTGAATGATGAGGGTACTAGTAAGTCAAACACTCATTATTATTCATTAAGTAGGAAATATTTGAGTAATTAAAATTGATGTCTTGGGAGGCATTGTTATATCCTCTTTGGCACCTTACCAACAGAAAGTTGGTTTCCTCTTTTATTTCCCACACATAACAATTTCTAGACTATACCTGCTAATCCTTGGCTTGGTGGATTAAAAATGTATGTGTGTGGGGGGGGTAGGTGTGTACACATATATTTAAATATAATTAACATCACTGTCTTTTTCAAACTGGAATTTTATTTTGAAAGAAAAATACTCTAGGTACAGAAGGGTTTTAATTCAGCTTTCCTATTCTTGAAACATGATAAAACAATATAACCCAAAATCAGTATTAAAAATAGAGATGATAATCCAGTAGACCCCAAGTTCAAGTAAATTTACCTACTCTCTTTCATTTAAATTGACTGGTCTATTTGATGTGAATGAGGGTATTGGTACCAATGCAGTTTTTCAAGCCAGAAGAGGAACAACATTTAGAATGACACTTCTCCAAAGGACCCTAAATTAATGGAGTGCCTCTCCACACCTAAGTGTTTGCACTCCTTTTCCAAAGAGGATGTTAGAGATTTAAAGAGTAGATAAACTGAATGAGAAAGTAAAGTAATATAAACAATGTTAGGTGACTTCAACACACTGTCTCAGGGAATATGAAACATTTCAAATGTACTAGTCAACTGTATTGGTAGCAGAGCATTACAGGTGACATTATATTGTAGGAGAAAATAATATTCACAGGAAAATTCCAAAATATTTTGGGAATCTTCAGAAGATCTCACTTCACAAAAATTACCAGTGATGATTTGAAGTTATGTTTGAAGTAGTAAAGAGTTACAGCTATTCTTCTTCTTGAGCTCCTAACAAATATGATCTTTTTCTATTACAGCATTCACTATTTCCTGTCCTACATGATTTCCTCATACATATGTGTTGGATTTTCCTTCTGATTTTTCTTTTAATCTCATTTCTAACATCCAGCAGACAATATTAAAAGAATGCAAAAATAAAGGTATGAATCAATGAATTAATGAATGAACATATATTTACATCTGTAGCTCTTCTCAATTTTTGTCTCTGTCATGCCAAGTCCAGCTATTTTTCTTTCCTCAATCTAGATTTACATTAAAATGAATAGAAACGTATTATCTGTACTTTCACTCACTCTGTTTTTCTTAAAACCTTGCATGATATTTCAGTCCCTTTTGGGTAATTATTTGTTTTTGTATAGTGGAAGAAAAAAAAAACTTACACATTCTTATTTTCTTTGCACACATTTTGTCCATGTATTAGAATATATATTTGAAAAGAATGTTTCTTAAATTCGAATTTTCTCTTACTTGAGCTAATGATAACCCTGACATTTACTATACTACCCATAAAACGGAAAGAATTCCCACCAATTAAAAATGTCTACTTAAGTAATTTAACATGGAAATATGGTCTAAATTACAGAGGAAGTGGGTCACTTTTGTCAGTTGGAAAAATAAATTCTAAATAGCACATGAAATGGGACAGTTCAACTTTTTACATGTGAGTGCTTTGGCAATTGAATAAAAAGTGAATGCATGGACACTGTGTCAGTTCCTGCCAAAAGCTATTGACCTGAATCCAGGATTTATTGGAAGATAAGAGCAAGGGGGACAATCCAATCCAATTAGATCTTCTAATTCCAATATTAGGTGAAAACTCTCTGAGGCAGATAGGACAAAACGATGTCACTTGTACTTCTGAGAACAATTCCAGAAATATGTTTTTGGTTAGGACAGTGTGCTGGGCTCTGATTCAGAGTCAGATAATAGAGGAAAGGAAAATGTGTCTTTTGAACATTTTCACCCTAAACAATGCAATTTATTAAAGCGTCACTAAACTTATACTTAAGTCACTTTATTTTCCCTAGGATTCTTGGAGTAGTTTTTTTTAATAATCTTAACTTGCAGCATATTAATTGTGTTACAAATTCTTTTTTGTGCATGTATTCTTAGGTGCAAGGAGTTAGGAAACACTGACATCATTGATGGTTGTTTATTAACTTCATTCCCAGATCTATATCTCAGAAATAGTGAAAGTACAGAAGTATGGTAGATATATGATAGTGAAATTCTGAGGGTGTAAGAGGAGAAACAATTAAGGGACTTTCCACAAGAGAGGAGAAAAATGATGAGAGTGTGGTCTAAAATCCAATTAGCAATACTGAAAAATATTCTGTAAAACACTTTCAATGGACTGGTATTTTCAAATGATTGGAGATAAATAGTTGAGGAGTACATGTGGTTTCTACCTCAGCTCTGATACCATTAACTGAAAATTAGAAGGTAAATAAAGGAAAAATTTGAAGATTCTTTTCTGTATTTAAGAAAAAAGGATTTTAACTTAGAGTCACGTTTGTTATACTTGGGAGTCCTTTGTAGGAAGATAATTTTGGGTGTTAGAAATAAAAATTAGAGATCAGAGAAGAGTTCATGCCTAGAAATATAGATACTAAAATCACTATAACAGTGACTTGTAGATATAGTTAAAGGAAAATATATGGGGGCTGGGGCTTTAGCTCAGTGGTGCTGCCACCTGCCTCACAAGTGCAAGGTCCCAAGTTTGATCCCCGGTAACCCCAAAAAAGGAAAATATGTTTTAATCCAAGTGTTTTGCGTGTATTACTCCATTTGGTCTCCACAACTATCTTCTGTAAATATAACACCATTCTTCATTTTTAAATGAAAAATATACAGCTTAGAGATTTTGAATAATTTTCTTAAGAATACTGTATTACTTTTCTGTCACTGCTGAGAAAAATTACCCAACACCCAAAGTTAAAGGGGAAAGGATTTATGTAGCTCAGTTTGTAGAGGTTTCAGTCCATAATTAGCTGACTTTAGGGCAGGGATGGCAAACAGGCATTGCAGAGGAGAAACAACATGTTGTGGCCAAAGTAGAAAAAGCAACAAGGGGACTTAACAGTGTTTTTCTACCCCTTTTATCTTATTCAGATTGATTAGGATGGTGCCAAACCAATCACTCATGTAGTGGTTTAGTAATCACATGCCCTTAATCTCAGCATCACACATTCCATATTCAGCCACCTCTGAAGAAGAAAGCCTCATCTCATCTACATGAGGCTTTGGAGGGACATCTAAACACAAGCCATAACATTCTTTCCCACCCCAGCCCCCCAAAGACTCATGCATAACCCTTTATGCACAAAAGCATTTAGTCCATACCCAAGAGTTCCCAAAGTCCTAACAGTTTCAGCATTGCTGAAAAGTCCAAGTTCAAAGTCTTCCCTGAGATTTAAGGTAAATTTTTAGCTGTAAGACCTGGTACAAATGAAGAAAAAGTTAAACATTTCTAACATTCAATGGCACAAGATAGACATTTCCATTCCAAAAGTTCCAAATGGGGATATAAAGGAATAGGACCAAAGCAAGTCCAAAATCCATCAGGAAAAACATTAAATCCCATAGTTCCACTTTGAGGATCCCCAGCAATCTGTGGCAAATTGTAAACTCCAAAAAGTTTGGGTGATTCTACCCCTATAGCACTGCAGTTGGTTGTAGCTCTCACAGCTTCTCTCTTGGGCCTGCTCTGCTTCCTCCTTGCAGGTTTCCTCAACTCCTGCACCTGGCTTCTCCAAAGTTCTGGGGTTTCTATGGTACCTTTGGCTTCACGTTCACAGATTCATACACTGCCCCCTTCAGGACACACTGCTGGCCTCCCAGACCTTCTTCTGAAATTTAGGTGAAAGCCTTTCTGACCCCACAACTCTTCCATTCTGCATGCGCCTAAAATGAGCACCAGATGCCAAGGTCTGCTGCCAGCTGGAGCAGTAGTAGCCAGTCTTTGCTCTCTCTTAGCTATAGATCTCCAGTGTCAGGATTACTGACCACTCTGAATCCAATTCCAAGGAACAAATTCTCTAGGCTGCCACCATTCTGGAACATGGTGTTCTAGGGCTTTATTCTCAAAGCAAATTCTTTCACTTTTGAAATTTTGAGACTGCAAAGGATGGAGTCCTACTGCTTCTCATGATGCCCTCAGGCCATCTTGTTCATTCTCCTGTTCCTTCTCAACAATCAAGATCTCCTCTTTTCTATTTTTGGAGGCTTCAGCTTTACTGGAGCTTCCTTTCTGGCTAAACACACAATATTTTAAATCATTCTTCTGGGCTTTGTTCTCTTGATTCTCAACATAGATCTGGCTAAAATCCCCGATCTTTAGCCATGCCACCACCTCAACATTTGACTGCCTTGAAATTTCTTCTGCAAGATTAATTAGTCCACTGACCTTAATCTCAGTCTTAGTCTCTGCACATAAACAAAATGCACATGAACTTTCGGCCAAGCCATAAAACACATCATCTGGAGTCCAACAGTTAATGCAGTCCTTCTTCCTATTAGTCCTTCTTCCTGAGTCTCATCTTTACTGGCTTTCTGTTGTTCTGAACTCTGACCAGAACTTCCCACACAAAATGGCCTAAGGCATTCCAGCTCTACTTCTTCAACCAGCATCTCTGAACCTTTTTTTAAAAAATTCTTCCCCTTCCCAGAAGCAAATTCAGTGTCACAACAATGACCCCACTTCTCTGGTAACAAATTTTGTTGTACTCAGGGTTTGCAAGGGAAATAGATTTAACACAGGACACATAATTTATAGGATTATTTTGTAATAGTCACCCAAAAAGTCAAATGCAGAGGAGTTCAAGAGATCTAGCCGCATACTAGAGACACAAACAATCTAGCCTGGATCCCACAGCAATGTCCCACAAAAGTCAAGCTGAAGGTCTAAAGTTTAAGGCAATGTTCTCCATGAGTCCAGCCAATGGCCTAGGTTCCTTGGGAATGTCTCATGCTTTTCCATATTGAGGATTTTCATCCCAAAGGCCCAAAGGCCAGTTGTAGAAGCCAGAAAACCTGTGCTGGTGGGGTGAAGGATTTGTACCAACAGGGTGAGGGATATATACTTGAGCCAGGAAGTGATGCTCATAGTGAAGATCAGAGCTCTCCTGCTGAGAACAGCAGCCATTCCCAGCAACATCAAGGACCCAAATTCCTCCTCCAATGAGAACAGCCAAGTTCACATTGGGAAAACCAACCACAGCAAGCTTCTCCTAAAAAATCAACTGCCAACAGTCTTCCCCTCCAGTTCTATTTTTATGCTGTTGGGAATGATCCTCAGGTGTGTCTTCCATGCCCAAAACACACTGATTTAGTACAGCTGGGCATTCCAAGTTGACCATTAGTTAATCAACCACAAATACCATCTATTTTGATTATTGTGTTAATTTAGCATGGGCTGCTATAATAAAATATTATAGCAGATATTACAATGGCTTAAATAACAGATTTTATTCTCTTACAATGCTGGAGGCTGGAATTCCCAGTTTGAGGTGCCAGCATGGTCAAATTCTGGTGAGGACACCCTCTGGGTTCCAGATAACCATCCTCTCTCTCTGCTTAAGTGGCCTTCTCTGAGTAGGAGGAGAGAGAGAGAGAGAGAGAGAGAGAGAGAGAGAGAGAGAGAGAGAGAGAGAGAGAGAGAGAGAGAGAGAGAGATCTTTCCTTTCTTGCTTTCCTTACAAGGCCACCTAACCTATTGGATTAAGGTAAAACCTTATGACTTCATTTAACCTTAATTGCCTACTCAAAATCCTACCTTTAAACATAGACATATTGAATATTAGGGATTCAACCTATGAATTTTGGAGACACATGATTCACCTCATAGCAGTGGTCCCAGGATTTGTACCAAGATTGAATCCAGAAGCCATATCCTTTACTGCTAGACTTGTGATGCATACCCATAACTTTCCATGATTATGGAAAGGAGTAACTAAAATCCCTTGTAAACATAGAGAAAGCAGATAGGTGACACAAAACTTCACAAATGAAGCCATATTTTTATTCTTTGTGGCGAGCAGAGTGTGATTCCAAAGATTGGAATCTATTATCAACTCTTCTGCAAAAGAAAATGTGTCTATTGAGAACACTTCTATATATGTAGGGCAACAGGATCAAATACTCCTTAGAATCATGCCATTTATACAAGGTCAATACAAATACACACTGACTGTTTATACTTTTCCAGGAATATTTTTAAAAGTGCTTCAGACTACTTAAACTATTTCATTAGCATCTAACATGTAACTACAATGTAATAGCAATAAATGAGAAATATATATTCTAGAAATAGCTTCAAAACTGATTTTACTCCTGGAGATTATGGACAAAATTTTGTATGAAGAAGAAAGTTGATTGAATGCCAAGAGAGGAAAAAAATCATTTCACAATGTTTAGGCCCCCTCTTTTTATTGGTTGTTTCCCTTCTGATTAATGTATAATCAGAATGTCATCTTTATGGTTTAAATAATTCATATTTGCCCAAATATCTCTATTATGTGACCTTATGTTTAGAGTTCAGAAAAACAATCATTGGACTAACCCAAGGTTCAGGGTAGTTTTGCAGATAGGTTTCCAAAATTATAGGTCTGTCAAAAATCCTGGTAGGTCTGTGAAATTTTTTGACCTTGTTTATAGTTATCCATGTTACCCAATCTACAGTGCTTTCTTGGCGTTATGATTTTCTAATGATCCACATTTTTAGGATAAAAGAATATATGTAAACCTTCACAAGTAATTCAGTTGTAAAACTAAAACACCAGAAACACAAGGAAGAATAATAAGCAAATGGCTATTTATTCAGTAATTAATATTTGACAGTGAGCTTAATGCAACTTTTCATTTCAATTTCTTTACCAAATGACTTTGGAACTCTTGCTATCTGTTAGTCCAGTGGTTGAGGGCATAGGAATAAGGAGGTTCAAATCCTATTTAAGAACTATCTGGATCTGAAAAGGCGTGTGTGTGTGTGTGTGTGTGTGTGTGTGTGTGTAACTATTCAAAACTTATTTTCATTTTATATGAATGATTGAGATTGGGTTAAAATGAGTATATCTGTGGTTAGTACATTTTATAACAAAATATAACCAAATGACAGTGATAGTTTCTATTAAGAATGTTGTGGTTTGTCCAATGCCACACAGAAGGTAGATATTACAGAGTCAGGATTCAGACTGAGTTTGCCAAGATTTTAGTACTTTTCCCTTGAGATACATGTCACTAAGTAGAGTAAATAAATATTTCAAATCCTCTCCTATTTATTAGGCCCAGGCTGGTTTTGTCAAGGTGAACTTGCAGGTAAGGCTGTGTTTTCATGGATGCTTTGGGATTTACCTAAAGTTAAATGCAAAGAGATGATGTTAAATGCAGTGGAAATAAATGAAACAGAGATAAATTTGGATAAAAAATGGATATTTATGGTATCTTATGATAAGTGCAAGGAGATGTAGACATCTCTGGCCCAGAGAATCAAGAGTACCTACAAAATCCCATCTACACCTCATCAGTGTGTCTCTTCAGAAGGACTTTTTGTGCATCTGTAGATTCTCGGCCTAACAGTTTCCTGCCTAAGTAGGAAGAGACTATATATCCACCCTTCTCACTTTTTAAGGCAAACTCTTAGCAGCAAGACCTCATACAAATGAAAAGAAAGTCAAACATTTCCAACATTCAATAGCACAAGATAGATATTACCATTCCAAAAAGTACAAACAGAAGGATACAAAGGAATGGGACCAAAGTAAGTCCAAAATCCAGCAGGCCAAACATTACATTTCACAGATCCACTTCCAGCATCTGAGACAGTATGTGGCAAGTTGTGAACTCCAAAGGATGGCTCTGCCCCTATAGCACTGCAGGTGGTTGTAGCTCTTATGGATTCTCTTTTGGGCCAACTCTGCTCCCTTCTTGCAGGTTTCCTCAGTCCACTCATGCTCCTGGATTCTTCAAAGTTCTGGGGTCTCCACAGCACCTTTGGCTTGACACTCACAGCTTCACACACTGCCCTCTCTAGAGCACACTGCCTGGCCTCCTAGGCCTTCCTCTGAAATCTGGAAGAAGCATTTGTGACCTCACAATTCTTCCATGCTACATGCACCTAAAACCAGCACCACATGGATGATCTCAATATCTGCTGCCTGCTGAAGCTGTAGCCAGGCTTCCTCCTCTCTTGACTGTAGGATTCCAATGCCTATTAACCAACTCTAGAGGAACAACATCCCTAAGCCACCATTTTGGAACAACTTCCCTAGGCTGCTGCCATTCTGGAACATGGAGCTCTGGGGCTTTCTACTCAGAACAAAATCTTTTACTTTTACAACTCTGAGGGTGCAGAATGGAGTCCTGCTGCTTCCAGTGATGCCCTCAGGTCATGTTTTCTATTCTCCTGTACCTTCTCAGCAATCAAGATCTGCTCTGCTCTATCTTTGCAGTCCGTAGCTTTACTGGAGCTTCCTTTCAACCAAATTCAAAACATTTTGAATCATTCTTCTGGGTTTTGTTTTCTTGATTCTAAACATAGATCTGACTAAAAAGCCCCCATCATTAGCTATGCCACTGCCTCAACATTTGCCTGCCTTGAAATTTCTTCTGAAAGATTAATTAGTCCACCATCCCTAATCTCAGTCTAAGGCAGTCTCTAGACACAAACAAAATGTAGACAAATTTTCTGTCAAGCCATAACATGCATCATCTGGAGTCCAGCAGCCAATGCAGTCCTTCTTCCTAGCTGAAACTTTCTGAGCCTAGTCTTTACCAGATTTCTGGTTTCTGAGTTCTGCCCAGAATTTTCCATATAGAACAGCCTAAGGCATTCCAGCTCTAATTCTATAGATTCGGTAGGCAGCATCTCCAAACATTTCATAACGCTTCCCTTTTCCACAAACCAGTTCTAAAGGCTTTTGAGCCACTTGGCCAGGTAATGTCACAGCTACAACCCCACTTCTGGTACCAAATTTCTGTGTCACTTTTTTCTCATTGCTGAGACAAAATACCCAACACCCAAAGTTAAAGGGGAAGAGATTTATTTGGCTTACAGTTTGTAGAGTTTCAGTTCTTAATAGGCTGACTCCAAGGCAGGGATTGCAGAAGAGAAACAACATGACATGCACAAGGTAGCAAGGCCAACAAGAGAGCTTAACAGCATCTTCCTGCTCCTTTTATCTTATTCAGAGTACCAGGATTAAAGGGGTCCCAAACTAATCACCCACATGTAGTGGTTTACTAATCTCAGGCCCTTAACCCCAGCATCACACATTCCAGATTTAGCTACCTCTGAAAAACAAAGTCCCACCTCATCTGCATGAGGATTTGGGGGGACATCTAAACACAAACCATAACAAAATACTACCACCTCATAGTTTTAAAAATAAATTTTATTGGCATATTTTAAGTATACAATATAATGATATTCATCATTCAAAATTTGTACCTTTACATAATCTATCTTGCTTCTTATTATTTCCCCATTCCCCTGCCCTCATTTCAACCACTCCACCCCTCCCTATTTACCAAAACTTTGTTTCCATTTTTTCCTTTTCTCATATTTATTTCATTCCCTTTTTTTCCTTTCCTCTCACTTCCCCTTCCCCTTTGGACCTTTTCTTCCTATTTTACAATATCTATTATGCCTTTTGATCCTTATTTACATTTTCAGTTTCTCACACCAGAGAAACTATTCAGTATTTGCTTTTTCTATGGTATCCCATTAGTTCCTTGTATGCTCTTATCATTTATTAAGTTTTTGTGTCATGTACATTTGAAAGAAATGTGAAATGTTAAGTGATAACATTTACCAAAGGTACTATCATCTTGTAAGTCAAGAAAGTAGGTAAATCTAGGGTAAAAGAAAGGTTATGATTAGAAAGAAGTGAACCAAAGGGCTTCTGGAATACTGGTGATGTGTATTTTATGAACAACTAATGGCTACACAAATCTCATTAAGATGTGTATACACACACGAATATGTATGCACTGTGTTTCACAATAAAAATTTTTAAAAGGTAAAAAAAAAGTGATAATATTTAAAGATCTTGATTTTGACCAATAGGAAAGAAAATTACAGGGATCAATACTTCTTGGCATATAAAAGTTTTAGATATGTTTGGAGTGGAATCAGGGTCACACAAAATCACAAGGTCCCCAAATTGCAGAACTGATCAGGAAATGTGGAATGTCTGACTAAATTTTATGTTGAGAAGTTCAATCCCTCATACCCATTATTCATTACATGGTAAAATTAATTTTTGTAAAATAAAAAATAGGGTTTTTTGTGTTAATAGTTTTCTCATACAAAAGATAGTCAGAGCAATAAAATTACTAACTGTGGTTTCAAACTTAGAATTTATAGGAAAACCACCTTATAATCTTGAAGGAGGAGCAAGAGGGAATTATAAAGTAGTCTTTGTTTAAAGGTACACTCTGCTAGTCCCTCAACTTCTTTAGCACAATTCTGAAAAGATGGGAGGAATCAAATATATCTTGTATTACTCAAAAGCTTTTCTCACTTTTTCAAATATAAAAAGCTAAATATTGATATGTTCTCCTAAGTGAAGAAATTTTTATAATATTTACATACATACCTTGTACTTTTATTTTATTTGTGTGCTTATGAATATCATGTCAAGAAAATGAACTGATCAGATGGATACTTCATAAGTTTAATTAAATAAGTTTAGCAAGACAAAAGGAGAGTATGACATGTAAAGCATAATTTATCTCCAAGCTTTTCTGGGTTTTAACAATATATTTCTCTTGTCTTTTTATTTATTTATTTTATTTTATTTTTTTGGTACTGGGGATCAAACTCAGAACTTTGAATTTGCAAGGCAAGCAGCAGAACCACTGAGCTAAATCCCTGGCCTGAGTCTTTTTATTTTAAATATAATCTTGCATAACAATTATGTGTACAGTGAACTACCCAGTTTTAAGCTTCATTAGTTTATTTATGATTCAATTCATCTTATTTTTTTTGTGAATAGTACAGTAAATATTTATTTTAAGCATAATGCTCATTTTATTTTTTGCAAGTGTGATTGATTCAGTAAAAAATATATTCATTTTTTAGATGGAAGTGAAGTGTGTATCTACATTTGCATATACATTATGTGAGTATATTTTATATGTCTCATAAATGTACATTTATTTTGTTTTTAAATGATATAGATTTATATAATTTTGCTATATTTCATATATAAATTATACAATCATAAAATCTATACATAATTCATTTTACGAATTCATGCTTACAGAATTCATAATCTGAACTCCAAATGCCAAACAGTTGAGAAAAGCAGAAAATACAGGAATATTAGTGAAAATGACTGGCTAACTGAACTCCTTAGGGCTCCAGCTAGATCTCCCAATCTCTTTTTGTTTTGTTTTTTCTGTATTTTTTATCAGTGTGTATTTGCAGTATTTAAAGATTACATTCATCGTGGGAGAAGTTTACATGTATGTAACACATCTTAATTTTTTTGGTCCTCTTTCACTTACCCCCTTTCACTTCCCCCCCTCTAAACCTTCACCCCCTTCCCATTTACAAAGCTCTATTTCAATTTTTGTCTTGCAATGTTTTAATTTTTTTCTTAAAATCCCTTCTTCTTTCCTTCCCTCCCACCTTCCTCCATCTCTTGTTCCCCTTCTCATTTGGACAATTTCTTCCTATTTTCTAATATCTGTCCCCAATTTTGCTCCTTATTTATACTTTGGGTTTCTCACACAAATGAAGCAATGTTATATTTAAACTTGTATACCCAATTTACTTGACTCAAGATTATAGTCTTGAGGTGTATCTATTTACCTAAAAATGTCTCAAGCTTACCCTTTATATAAATACCACGTTTTAATTATCCATTCATCTGTAGATGAGCATATGGGCTGTTTCCAATATTTAGCTATTATAAATTATGCTGCTATGAACATAGGCATGAATGTATTTCTGAGGTATGATGACTTTAACACTTTTGACAGGATTCCTTGAAAAGGGATAACTAGGTCTAATGGAACCTCCTAGTTTTAGGTTTTTGAGGAAACTCCATACTGTTTTCCACAGTGGTTACACCAATTTACACTCCCACAAATGATGGGGAAAGTCTTCTTTTGCCTGCATTCTCTCCAGCATTTGCTACTGGTTGGTTTCTTGACAATAGCCATTCTTTCTGGAGTGAAACTGAATCTCAGTGTTGTTTTAATATGTGTTTCTTGAGTGGTCAACCATGTTGAGCATTTTTTCATGTATTTATTGGTAGTTTGTATTTCACCTGAGAAGTGTCTATGCATTTCTGATACCCATTTTTGGATTGGGTCTTTAAATTTGGGGGGTCTAATTCTTTGTTTTCTTTATATGTTCTAGATATTAGTCCTCTGAGAAGTAGCTCTCAAATTTTTTCCCTATTTCTATCTCATGATGTATTCCTCTTAACCTTCTCAGAGAATCTGATTAAGGCTCATCAACATTTACTTATTCTTTCTGTTAAGATGCATTCACTAGAATTATTGGTACAATGAACATGTCCAATTTTATATTTGCCAGAAGATAGTTAAACCTTGAAGTTCACCTTTTTAGTTAGAGCCCTATATCTATCCATGGAGTCACAAACACTAGCCCTAGAACTGCTGCCTATAGGTGTGTGTGAGATAATTATATACTCTATAAAGTAGACATAACCTCTAGGCATAATCCCAAACTGCAGAAGCCAAGATTATCTGCATAGCTAAATAGTGGAAGAGCTATCTATCCAAAGACAGTGTTACATTTACATGATGTGCACACGAAGAATAAAAAAGGAGTGAAGGGAGAACTCATGTTTAGTAAGAATTGGTCCAAAGGAAGTTATCATTTCCCCTCATCATTCCATGGAGTCTTCATAGAGGAGGAAGGGAGAGATGGAAGCAAATCCCTTTTCTTGAGCAATGTGCTTATCTTTTTCCCCCTTCTCTTTCTATGTAAGTATATGTTTTCAGAGAAACTGCCTAAAACGTAGCACTTCATTGATTTCCACATGCTTCATTTGATAATAAAATAGAAGTTACAATGATGTTAATTTTTTGAAGTATCTATTTCTTTTGAAGATTGCTTGATATAATCTTTCTTTCATTGTATTTCTTGCACTTTTATATCAACAGAAATCATACTACCAACAAGACTCTTTACATTAACTAACTGTAGTTATGGGGTACAGTGAATCATACAGACTATGGGCTGAAATGTCATGATAGTTGTTGTATTCATCTTTATTCCTGAAATAGCTATTGATCTTTTACCATGTTCAACATTATGCTGTATTCCAAAAGAACTAAAAATTAAAGAAAAATTTAAAAAGGTTGACAAGTTTCAGAATGCCATCTGAAAGAGTTTATGGCAAATAAAACAGTGGCAAAAATATGGCAAATAGAACCAGTGGTAAATAAAGTAATTGAGGATAAAGAGATAAGAGTAAGGAGAAGTATCATCTTATTGCGAGGGAAAATCATGTGTGGGAAAAATCAAGGGGGACTTTATGGAATGTGTAGCAATTGATTTGAGCCTTTAAACATAGATAGGATTTTCAGTCAGAGTTAGTTTTTGTGAATAGGTAAACTGAAAATATTCCTGGGAGTGAGAGGAGTAAGCTGCAGTTCAATTGTCCAACAGCAGTAAGAGAAAATGATGGCCTAACACCAGCAGTCACCTTCCATTAGGCAATGTCACCACAGAGTGGTTAAGCCTACAGGGCACAGAAGACCTATCATGATTGCAAGATATCTCATTCATATAATTCTTGAAACATTTAAAGTAGCACCTCTAAATCTATGTTCCTTGATACTCTTGAGGATTATGATACACAAAATATGCTTTAACATCTGTTCATCTTTGCAGATTTTCAACAAGTTGGATTATGCTATACATGTTTTATTTCTACCTAGACATGTTTCCTTGGAGAGAAATTTCTTGATTTATCTGTGCAGTGTTTCAGGATTTACTTTTCTAATAAAATGTTTAAAATCCATATATTCCTTCTTGGATGAAAAATTCAGACTAACCTTTCAGTTTTGTTTTGATTTTAGAACTAATAGCATGGAAAATAAACTGAATTATACTCAAAGCCACAATTTGTTTCCAGAAGTAGGAAGATAATGGATTATAAGAAAAAAAGGAAAAAAAAAACAAAACAGAGTTGGTATTTGTGAACCATGCTGGGAAATGCAGAAGTGCATGATCTGCATTTAGAAGTTTGTGCTATTTCTAAATACATGGGACAGGGTTCATTTGAGATGCAGTCATTTGCATATAGATTTGCTCAGATATAAAGAGTTTACTTTGCAATTCTGGAGCACTAATTTGGTTATTTTTAGGTGGGCATATCTACTTAGAAAAAGAAACATCTTTTCCATACTGACTCTTAAATTCTACTGGCTTTGAAACTAAAGGAAGATACAACTTGGGACAATAATACTACATGAAATCAATCAGATACAGAAGATTAATTATCATATGGTTTTTCTTATATGAGAAAACCAAAATTAAAGCAATTTAAAGAATAACGTAAAATGAGAGATGCAAATGAAAACAACGCTGAGATTCCACCTCACCTCAGAAAGAATGGCTGCTATCATGAAAGCAACCAATAACAAATGCTGGCAGGGCTGTGAGGAAACAGGAACCCTGCTCCACTGCTGGTTGGAGTGTAGACTGGTGCAACCACTGTGGAAATCAGTATGGAGATACCTCAAAGAACTAGGACTACAGGTCCCATTTGACCCAGCTATTACCCTGCTGGGTATCTTCCCCAAAGAATTAAAAGAATGATACCACAGCGATATATGTGCACCCATGTTCATAGCAGCACACCTTTAATAGCTAAAACTCGGAAGTAGTGCAATTGCCCATCAACTGGAGACTGGATAAAGAAAATGTGACTTTTTAATAAAGTGGCGTACTACTCATCCATAAAAAATGACTAATTAGAGACATTTATAGCTAAATGGATGCACATTGAGGTGATACTCAAGTGAAATAAATAGGCAAACATGTAAATACCAAATAATTTCTCTGGTTTGACAAACTGAAAGTGTAAATAAAGACTAAAAGGTATAATAGATAAGGTGAAATAGGAAGAAAAGGGGAATAGGTGAAGGGGAAGTGAGAGGGGTAGGGGAAAGGAAAGAAGGAATGGAATTAATATGAGAAAATAAAAAAAATGGATACAAAGTCTTTATAAATAGGGAGGGTTGGAGGGCCTGAAGGGAGGGCAGAGGAATGGGGAAAGAGTAAGAACTAAGATAGATTACATAATGGTACAACTTTTGAATGATGAATGTCATTATATTGTATACTTAAAATGTACCAATAAAATTAATTTTAAAAGAATAAAATAATAGAGAGATGGTAGGAAACAAAGAAATAGAATTTATGGAGATTGGAATAGGATCTGGAGAAAGGGAGAGAGAGATGGGGTGAGAGTGAGGAAGAAAAATAATGACCAAGATGTGATATGATATGTGTATACCAATTCATCATGATGTGTGCATCTATCATGCATTCTGAACATATGCGAATAAGAAAGAAAAAAAAGGGAAACCCCACCAAAAAAACAGAAAACTATAAAACATTGAAAGTGTGGATAATGACAACAGGTAAAAGTTGTTTAAACCTGATCTCAATTCACTTTTGTTTTACGAAAAAGGTAACTTTATTAACAAAGTATAGGATTGGTTGGTTGCAAAAAAATGTAGTACAAGTACTTTTCTTTCAAAATTTTATTGGTATATGTTTGCAGTACATAATGATTACATTCATCATGGGGAGTTGGTACATGTACAAAACACATATTAATTCATTTTATCTCCTCTTTCATTCCCTTCTTTCCTCTCTCACTCTCCCAGTCTCCTTTCCCATTTGCAAAAGATCTATTTTAAGCCTAGTTATTAATTTCACCTGAAGAACTTCAAAAATGTCAATGTCTTCTTCCTCATTCTTTCCTTCCTTCTTTCTGTTTTTTTGAGTCCACAGACCATTAGAATTGCCAAAGAGAATAGCAGCCTTAGAATATCTGGAGACTAGTACAAAAGATTGTGTTCCAGAGTAAATACTGTGTATACTAAAAAATACGGTTTCTCAATGTCAGAGAATGGAATGACAAATATGAAATGGAAGAAAGAATGAATATTATTAAGTTTTAGTTAATAATATAGGTATGGAATTATGGTTTCCTATATCTCTGTACAGGTATTAGTCAACTTTCTCATTATTGGGATGCATATACAATACCCACAGCATTAAGGAGGAAAAGTTTAATTTGGCTCATGGTTTTAGGGAATTCAGTACATGGAAAGCTAGCTACAATGCGTGAACATAATGGAAGAAGGGTGAGATAGAGCAAAACTGCTTAGTATGTGGTCTCTGAGAAGCAGAACAAGGGAATAGCACCAGAGAAGAAGGGGTAAGGGATCAGATATAAACATCAAAGTCATGCCTACATGAGCCACCAAGACACAGCCAGAAATATGCTTTACTAATTCTTTGACCAGTTTCTAAGCCAATCAAGTTGACACAATTAAGCCTAATCATCACAGGTATATACAAAAGGTGTGTGTGTGCATTTCCTACCTTGAACTATTTATAATATTATGATGAAATGAGCAAGTTTTCAAATAACGTAATTATGAGAACATGTTAAAAAGACAGATACTAGGCTGAAAGAGCTCCCCCTGCTATATCTAGACCAATTTGCTATATAAATAGATGCTGTTAGTAATAGATAGTGTCATATTATATTCCACTGAATAAGAGGAATACATAAAAAGAAGTCTATGAGTCCACGGTCAGTACAGAAGTTTCAAAAAGAAAACTCTTACAGTTAATTACAAAACAATAGGTATAGAAGAAATGGTGAAATTGAAAAATCATGCAACCATAGTAGTAGCTGGCCAACAAAGAACATTAAAGGATGTTAATATAGAATATTTAAATGGTTCCAACAATCATCCTCAAATACTCAGAAATACAATGGGGAAAAGAATTACTCTAGATTAGGTTTAGCAGACCACGTAAGATCTCAATCAAGGGTTCAAGTTTATTGTCACCAGGAATAAGACAACCTCACATAGTATGACACTTGCTAGGATGAAAAGAGGTAGTTTTAACAATGTTTCCGCTAAAATGCACTTACCAAATGTTATGAGAAAGCTTCATATTTAATGTATCATCTATAAAACAATCTTGTATATATTAAGAAATGTTAAAGTTGGTAAAGGTCAGGTAAGAATGATGGTACTCTTCCAGAATTAAGGATACTAAAGAAATAAAATGACCAAATGCACCATTGGATTGCATTATATTGTCATAAGTAGTATTTTGAGACAGTTGGCACAACTTGAATGGGACCTCTTAATGAAGGTTATATAAGCATACTTTGTACTGTTCTTACAATTTTATTTTGTAAGCTTAAAATTATTTCAAAATAAAAAGAACAGAACAAGTTGATGTCTATGTTCCACTCACATAGTATTAAATATGTACCTTTGAATTTGGATGTGTTTTTGAATGATCCTCAAATGACTTTAATGTGTAGCCAGGATGAGAACTGCTGGACAAAGGTATACCTGAGTGACAGTGTTCATTAAGATCATAGCTTGAAACTTCAAAAACCTCAATTATGAGTCATCTCTTATTTCATGAAGAATGCATTCTGATGATGTACATATGTTTTGTGTTTCATTGGTGAGTAGATACAAAGGCTAAATTCCTTAAAATTGTTTCTATAAAACTATGATAATGAGTCTTTGATATACATTCTTACACTTACTTGCAGTGTTGCATATTTTATATTTATTTTTTAAGTAAAAACAGACAAAAATGTACTTCACTTTGAGATTTGATAAATTTCAATGAGATAGAAATTTCAATTTTCTAAAGCTCAATTTGCTGTTATTTGAGGTTGACACAATATTTTTAATTTGTATGACACATTTTTAATACACTTTAGCATATTTGAAAGTAACTCATCTTCTGTGTTATTAGTGCATCACCTGATGACATGTATTAAGATTCATTCTCTGTTTTGCATTAGAAGTATCTAGAAATGGAAGAGTGTCATCCCCCATGGACCTGCCTCTTTCTTCTGTACTTCAGTTTATATTGGGGGAGATGTGAGCAGCATAGTCTGATTTCTGGATGGAGCTGATGGTTTGGAATTCTGCAGACATTCCATGATATAAAACCTTCAGATGTGGATATATTTCTAGTAGGCTGGAGATAATAAGTGAGAAAAAGTTTAATGGTGTTGTCAAGGCTTGCCTTAAGCAAACTTCTGAAATATGCCAAGACTGTCACTGGTGCCCACCATTCTTGGCAGTGGCCCATCTATTTTCACTGCCTCTGTGAGGAGGATATCTGTGATGAATCTTTCAGCTGACACAGAACTTCCTAGCTGTTGGTAGATAAATTTTTATATAGTAATGATTTGACGTAGACCTCACCTAAATACAATTATTTCCTAAAAATTATTTTTGTCAAATTTGATTTTTATGGGGAAGAGAGATTCTGAAAATAATTTAGAATAGATACTATATTTGATCTACTATCTGTGCAGCATTTGACTATAAACTATCTATTCATTATGTAACTTAATCCTTATCAGTATGTTATGAGATAGGTTCTATTATTATTCCCATTCTATAGATGGGAATTTAAAGCTTAGAGCCATGAAACGAATTGTTCAGGATGGAAAATGCCAGTGCATGGCAGAACTTGGGTTTGATGCAACAACTATGTGCTTAAAACATTCCAAGAAACAAAATATCTACCAAACATTATATGAGAGATTAAATTATATTCATTATAGCTTACTTTTAAATCTATTAATTTTCTCTTATAAGAAAAAATGGAGAATTAACAAAAATAGAGAAGTAACTAAATAATAGCTCAACATGACCTCTAGGGAACCTCTGATGTTTTGCATTGAGGTTACCTAGACTATCTGCCCCTGATTTAGAGAAAAGCATGAAGTATGAGCCTAAGAAAATTACCTTATTACCACCTTTTTCTTGTCCAGCAGACTAGCCCTTCCAGTTTTGCTCAGAGTATATTGCTCTCTAGAGCTTTCAGGCAATTATATTTTTGCTTTGGCTACAGCTTCACATAGTTAAGTTTGTATACTAGGTGTTTATTAATTGAAGTTGTGGTGCTGAAACTATACTGAAATTTTTTCAAAGTCTTTCTTACGTTCATGTAATAATTCAGAGATAATTCACTAGAACATTTCCTTTCTTTCTTTCTTTCTTTCTTTCTTTCTTTCTTTCTTTTTGATACTGGTGATTGAACTTGGGTCCTTGTGCTTGGGCAGCAAGCGGCGAAACCCCTGAGCTAAATCCCCGGCCCCTAGAACATTTCCTTTTAAGGAGTCACTGAATGCATTTGGCAAGCTGTTCAGGCCAGCAACTTGCACGTCTCAAGTATAGAAAACACATTCTCCTAGCCCTGTCCTTGACATGCATATTTAGTTTTTCATTTTGCATAGTTTAAGTAAAGCTATATGTTGTAAAGCAATTAAATTATGATGAGGAAAAACAAGATAACTGAGAGCATCCAATGTATGCACTGTATTTTAAGATAATTATAATCATTTTCTTGTTGAAGTAAAGTCACTTCAGTTCAGGCCCATTTAACTGAGGCAATCAAGTAGTCAGAAGACACTATGAAAACATCCTTGTTTTTGAAGCATTACTTAAATATATTTATGACATTTCAATAGACATTTTTATATTTGCATGCCAAAACATTATTGCTGTATTTGGCAGATCAGTACCAAATTATTTAAAAATTGTACATTGCTTTTTTCCAATAATAAATTACTGATTAAATACATACTTTAACTATACAAAGATAATGCCCAAATATCTTCTGCTCTACTACTGAAAAGAATAATGTGCCCCTCTAAATCACCAAAGTAAAAAATAAAACGGAAAAAACAGACTAGCTACCTATGTTAGTGCACTTTTTTCACTGTAACAAAATACCAAAATGTTATAATTTTATAAATAGGTTATTAATATAATTATAATATGTATATAATTATAATTTTATGAAGAGGATATTTAACTCATATTGGAGGCCATGTTATCCTTTTAAATTTCATATTTAAGTAGCAGTCTTCTAAGATTTTTAGATACAATTTTATATTGATCAAACTACACAATCATATTAATTGAAGATTAGCAGTATTTTCATATGGCTCAACAAGAATTATTGTTGTTTTCATTAGCTATTTTCCAAACTAAAAGAATAAAATACATCAAGAACAGAGACAAATAAAAGTGAGCCTCTAACCATTTACTGGTCTTTCTGAAAGTTTATAGCAAAAGTGTATGTCCTATTTCCTTAAGAGTTTAGTAAGCAAAATTAATTCACTCATTTTATTCTTATCAAGAAATGAGTAAAATCATTTTTTGTTGAATAAAGAAATTCACAATGATTCCAGGTGTGCAAAGGTAATTCAATTCATTAAAACCAATCATCATAGTATACACAATTAGAAAACTAAAGGAAAACAAACAAAACAGAAACATTACAATTCATGAATAAGAGGTTTGATAAATATAATCAATGAAGTAAGAATAAAAGGGAACATATTTAGCATTATAAAGGCCATATATATAAAACCCACAGTTAACATTGTACTCAATGAGAAAAGGATCATTTTGTTCCACTTCTGCTTAACATAGTAGTGAAAGTTCTAGCCAGAGAAATTAGGCAAGAAAGAGATGTAAATGAATATAAATTAGAAAAGAGTAATTGATCTTGTTTGCAGATGTTATGATCATATATGTAGAAAATCTGAATGAATGTGTACATACAAAATAGTTAAGTATATTTAACAAAGTTAAAATCTTTATGCAAAATTCTATTTTAATTTTACATAACAATAATAAATAATCCAATAGGCAAATTAAGAAAATAATTCAATTTAAAATACCATATAAAATACTTAAATATTTAGGAATTAATTAATATAACAAAAGAAACATGAGACTTGTGCGCTGAAAACTGGAAAATGTATTCAATGAAATTAAAAAAGATCCAAATTAATGAAAAGATATCCCACGATTATGATTTGAGGGACATAATATTGTCAAGATGCTAAGGGTATTCAAAGCAATCTACAGAATCAATGCAATCCCACCAAAATCTCAATACTTTTTTGCAGAGATGGAAAAAAAAATTCTAATATTCACAATGAATTTCAGGAAACTAGAATAGCAAAAACAGTTTTTTCAAAAATGAAAATTGGAGGACTCATATTGTCTGATTTTAACACTATAGTGGTCAAAATAGTGTGGGAAAGACAAAAGGATATAATATAAATAAATGAGGTAAAATTGGGAGTTCAAAAATAAATCCTCACATTCACGCTCAGTTGGTTTTTGACAAGTGTGCTAACATCACTTAATAAGGAAATAACAACTTCTTTCAGAAAATTGTCCTAGCAAAACTGAATATCCACTTGCCAAAAGTGTAACTGGACTCTTATTTAATATCATATAAAAACGAATTGAAAATATATTTAAAAAGTTAAACTTAATGTCTTAAACTCTAGAACTACTAGAGAAAATCATACAGAAAATCTTTGTGACTTTGGTTCGGCATGTTTTTCTCATATATGACACCAAAAAACAGTCAATAACATCTTCAAAACTGGTCTGATTATGTCATTCCCTTTATTGAAAGCCTTCAGTGGTGCTTCATAGCCTAATTACTTAAAAGTGTTCTTAACAAAAGCACCACTCCTTTTAAAATTAAAATAAAGCAGAGACCTATAAAACAAAGACCAGACATGTGCTCTTTATACTTTGTACATTCAATTTCTCTCCCAGGTTTAGATCAGTACTCCATGTTTTCTCATTCTCTGAAGTTTTAACAATGCCATTGTATCTTCTTGTAGACATTGATGCTGAAAATTGTGAAATATTTCTTGCAAATTAAGATCTTTCTCTCAGATATCTTTGGCCTAAAAAATTTTTATCATAATGATAAAATAGGTAGAAGAAAAGAAGCTTTGAACAATTCTGGATAAATCATTAGTTTGAGAGTGAACAACACAGGGATTTTTTTAAATCTTTGTTTTATAATTACTTACACTTGTCCTCCTCAGGGTCATCCCTTCTTTGATCATTTATTCACTATATACTTTTGAGCTTCTCTCTTAGCTCCAATATAATGTGCATAGATACAAATCTAATCTAAATATGATGTGCATAGATAAAGTTCTAATCTAAGTAAATTTCTCAAGAAATTTATATTTTCTTTATGAATGTCAAGGTTGTCTGCAAATAAATATAATACAATGTAGACTGGCATCTCTTTAAACAAAGAACTTAAATATTCTATATAATTCCAAAGAAGAGAGCTCATATTTTGCTGGAAAAATCAGCAGATTCTTAATGGATATTAGTAGCAGTTAGTGGGGATAAAGAAAACAAAACTGTGGAGAACCTGGATATGCATGAAGAGGGTATAATGCAAACAGGAAGTGCCAACTTTTCATGTTCATGACATATTTTCAAATATTCAAATTTTGGCAACATAGTAGCAGAATTTATACCAAAGCCCTGGCATTGCATACATACACTGCCTGTTAACACTGTGGAACTATTGTGTAGCACTTTATGTGTCCTGACTGTGTTCTCATGTGGCAACATTTTGGGATGACCCACTATGTCATCTTGTAATAATGCCTTTTCTTCTTATGTTCAGTTTTCTACACTGAATAAAAGTAGATGTTCTATCTAATAAACTTTTCTAAAAACCAGTTTAAAATAGCTTTTACACATCAATCAACATTTTACTACACAAATATGAAGATCTTTGGGTACCTACATACATTATGGCACAGCTTTGAAATACATTGGAGAAGGCACTAAAGCAGGTTTCCACAGGACGGGTTTGGTAACAGAATCTTTCCAGTACTCAGTGGATGGTCCATGACATGAAATGTTGCGAGAGAAAATTTGAAAGGAAAACCAAATGCTAAAAAAAGTAAATCTTTGTTATTTTATAGATCAAATTAAATTTTATAGAGCCAAAGAATTCCATAGTGATACCTCTTTTTTTAAGGTAGACATTAGACAAAGATAGAAATAATTCTGCTCCTACCTCAAAGAACATGTGTCCGTTTTTAGTTTAATAAATCTCTGATTTGTTTTAATTTTAAAAGGAGTGGTGCTTTTGTTAAAAACACTTTTAAGCAATTAGGCTATGAAGCAACACTGAAGGCTTTCAAAGAGGAAATGACATAAACAGATCAGTTTGAAAGACAGTTGTAGTATTAGGATGTACTAGGAGTTGAAAAGGTGCTGAAAAAATGAACTATTGGGAAACATATTGACCAGGAAAGAAAGAAAAATGGATGACAAAAGGTGGTGATAGTGAGACCAAAAGAATGAGAAATACTAAGAGCCCCTTCCAGAGATAGAATCAATGACTCTCAAAATTTTTTTTTTTTTTTTTTTGGCTCAGCAGGCAAAAGGAAAAAAATGGATAATGGTTATTTCAGTCATTTATGCATTTTTATATAGGAAGTACAGTCATGGTCAAAGAATAGTTTAAAAGAAGAAAATAAATGAGTTTTATTGTGAACATTTAAAGTATGTGTCACATGTCTTGTTAGCCATAACTCTTAGGTACTGTCAATATAGTTCTATAGACTTGTAGATCTATTCTATGAATAGAGCAATAAGAGAATTTGCATAGGTCGGTAAATGCTGGGGACTAGGCAGAAGTCACATGAAAGGAGAAAAGGGCTACAGGGAGTTTAGAAAATGTAATATAGTTAATTAGAAAGGGTTTTGCGGAAATAGAGATCAAAAAGGTTTTAATGAGCATATTTGAAGCCTTGAAACCAGATAGCAAAAATAAATATGATCAATTAACATGATTATGTCTCTGTCCAGTTTTTTTCAATGTTCTAGGAATGAAAATTAAGATAAGCATTTAGAAGTGTTTCAACTTGAGATCCAGGATAAGAGGGTCAATGACATGATATAGGTAGAGAGGGAAGCATAAAAGAGGAAAAAGTAAAAGAAAGAAGGAAAAGAAACCAAAATAATCACAATGAGATTTAAAGACATGAATGAATAAGAAAAATGCTAAATCCACAGGTTGTGACCAGAAAGAAAGATGTCAAACAGAGTTCAGTTTGAACTGTTCTGAATAATGAGTAAATCCAAGGATGAGGATACTTTCATATAGATACATTGGTTATCAGAACAGTGTAAGAAAGTTATATTAAAGGACCCAATCTTTAGCCTTTTTTTTCCCAGCATCGATTGCCATGTGACCTGGTAGTTTGAACATTAGCTATAAGAGGCTTGCTTCCTTAATTTTCTTGTCGTAGTGACTCACTACAATCACAAAGAAAAGGATGTCCCCAGAATAGTCAACTGGTGCTGAGAGGAAAATATGAAACATATGGAACAACACTGTTGGGGCTGATGTTTACTAGCCAGGACAGTTCCCAGCCTACTGGCAGATGTGTGACTGTACCAAATTGAGATCAGCTGTGATTAGTTGACCTCTAACTGTCATTTTTGGGGACAAATTTTCTGGTTGGTCTGTTAGATACCAATAACTAACTGATATAGACAGTATGAAAATAAGCCCGATGCCTGATGAAACATATGTTCTCAAGAAGATAGTTTTGTTTATCTGAGTTTCACATGAGAGATGAGGCAGGAGTCAAGACTGTAAGTTTGTTGTTAACTGTTGATGACGTGTTAGTGTGCATCTATGGGTAATATCATCAAAATTACTTTTTACCTAATTGCCAAACTGGATTAGGCAAAATAAAAACAAGAGAGAGAAGGTTTACTACTTATCCCATCCTTCTTACTAAAAATTTATGCCTAATCTAATTTCTGTAAGAGACTGTTCTTCTAGATTTAATGAATAATGTGTGTCCTACATTCTCTTCCAAACCATGGCTGGTATGATTAGGCAATTTCTATGGCGAGTCAGGAAATCTTTACAAAAAAGGCTCTTATATTTCCCTCCTTGAAATCATCTTTCCTTCTACCACAAGGTTCCCAATTCTATCCAGCAATGATCATCTAGGATATTACCTCCTCCATGGAGCCTTCCATAATTCATTCCATCAGACATAAATTTTTTTCTTTTAATCAGTATAATGTTTTTTTGATCAAATTTTGAAAAACCATACACAGTAACATTTATTTGCCTTTATTATTACCTAAGCTTTTTGAAGTTAAAGATTCTGCCTTATAGATTTAAATCTTTGTGCTTTTAACATTATCATTTTGAATATATTAGCAAACCACAGTTTTTGTTGGACTCATGAATCACAAACTTGAAAATGTCACAACAATTTCCTAGCTCATGCTTTCGGCAAGAAAAATTTAAGAAACTTCATAATTACCATGCAAATATATGATTCTGCCAATGTCTCAATGCATTCTAAATGATGACTAATTGATTTCTTTTCTGAAATATACCGGACAAGAATGTAAAAAGAGGAAGGAAAAGCATAGGAAATCATCCTACTTGTGCCAAGTGAAAAAACTGATGCTAAATATTGAAGGTTGATCATTGTCTTCCACTTTGGCCTAAGAAAATAAGAGGCAATTTCCCCTTAGATGTTAGAGGTCCATCTTCATATTATTTAGGGTACTAGAGATGCATTAGTCCTGAAATCCTGAATGTAAATCTCTCATAAGTTTGGCCTTTGTTATTTTCTCAACTCAGACTGAAGAAAGCAATGGCCTCTGTGTTTTTCACACTAACACGCTCTGGTGAGGGAGTAGAGGAAGAGAAAATTGAACACTCATTATTTTAACACCTGGCATATTTGGCTACAATCAGTGACACAGAGATCTTGAATTTCTGAGTTATAATCTTATTATCTGAATACCTTGTATATGCAAAAAATAATTGATTTTATAGTAAAGGAAGGAAGTGAGGAAATATTTCCTGCTAATAGAATATTTTGTGTATTTGAATAAGTCCCATTTGAGTCTTTAAAGGAATTGTATTTAATTTTGAGATTCAGAATTTTTAGCAATTCACTGAGTATCTGAGTTATTTATAATCAAGTCAGTTCTAAGAATAAACACATATTTGAGTGAAAATTTTTCTGATAAGAACAGCAATCTACCTTTTCAGTATCATATGTCTTGATTGACCATATACACTTAGTGTGTGTGTGTGTGTGTGTGTGTGTGTGTGTGTGTTTGTTTGTGGTACTGGGGAATGATCCCAGGGCCTTCACATTGAGCTACATTCCCAGACCATTTTTCTTTTTTATTTCAAGACAATGAATCACTAAGTTGCCCAGACTGGTCTAAAACTTGTGTTCCTCTGGCCTCAGCCTCCGGAAGAACTGAGATTATAAGTACCACCATGCCCAGCTATGCTTACTTGATACAACTTTTTCTTGTAACTTTCTAGGAATGTCATTTAATTACAGTTATACTTCTAATGTGAAATAAATCATAATTACTATAATTATAAGAAATATTAACTGTATATTAAGTCATATGAACTGAACTGTTTTTATTAATTATATCAATAAATAATGTTTATATATAAAGAAATCAACAGTTTCTCTTCGAGATACCTCATACTCAGAATATATTAAAACACGTATCTCATTGCATTTACTGTCTCTTGGTGTCAATTTTATTTTTCCCTGTCTTTTCTTACTTCCAAGTTTACCCTGTTCTTAAGTAAACTGGCAAAACATGAACCACTTTTCTATTTTATAATCACATAATTCTATAAGAAGCCCTAGAACCATGGTAATTCAGACCTTGGCTTTCATTGCAGTATTCACTTTGATCTTCTCCTATCTAAATTTCAAAGTAATATCTTAGTTTTCTTCAGCATTTTCAAGTTCATACATTGAAAAGTTTACATAAAGAATTATATATTAGGGCCAGGGATTTAGCTCAGTGGTTTCACTGCCTGCCTTGCAAGCGTAAGATCCCAAGTTCAATCCCTGGTACAAAAAAAAAAAAAAAGAATTATATATCAGGCATGGTGGCAAACACCTGTAATCCCAGCACTCTGGGAGGCCGAGTGAGGAGTATTCCAAGTTTGAGTCCAACCAGGATAACTCAGCAATTTTTTATCGCACAGTCTCAAAATAAAAAAGAAAAACGGTCTGGGGATGTGGTTCAGAGCAAAGGCCCTGAGTTCAATCCCCCTCCCCCCCAAAAGGTATCTTTCATACTATTGAAAACATGAACAGTCTAATGCTCAATTATTTTCATTCATAGGAGAACAGCTGGTAGATGATGAAGGTAAGCAGAATTATATAAAGGACTGAAACAGTTGGAGAATTCACTAAAGAAAATAAACACAAACTGTAGCTTTTGAAATATCCACCATAGATTCCTGTTTTAGGAAGGAATTTGGAAGCAATTACTACAAACTTAATTTTTTTCTAATAAAAATCTTTGAATCCAAAGAAAACCTTTATCTCCCTAGATAAGCCATTTGCCTGTATCACTTATTAATTTTGGATTATTAGTCAAAGGTGTTGCCCCTCACTTCATGTAAGACTCCAGGTATGAGAAAAGTTTTTAGTATATTTCCATAGTAACAAGAATGCCTTTAACACAGAAATAACAAAGATTAGAGTTCTTTACAATGAAGTGAAATATTTTCAAAAATACCAGTCCAGCATGGCTGAAACCTGGGGGAAAGCATGGGGGAAAAACATTTGCTTGCCCAAGGCTTTTGAAACATTTGGGTATGGAGGAGCTGATCTTGTTCCGAAATACATGACCCATCTTCCACAGTTATGCCAAAAAGAAGCCTGAGAACCAAAGGAAGATGGTAAGAGGACTACCACTGATCTAAGGCTACATAAGTTCCTTTACTCACCTTTCACTGCCTCTCTTCTTACTGATTGGGCAGTAGAACTGACTCATTTTGCATAATCCAAACTTTCTCTCTCTTGAACAGGAACTCCCCTTTCTCTCTCTCAACAACCACTGACAATGACCACTGCACATTTTCCCTTTCTATATTTGACTACTTTCGATAACTCAAATAAATGGAATCATGCTGTATTTATCCTTCTGTGAGTGGATTACTTCATTTGCCTTCAAGTTTCACCCATATTGTTGCATATGACACAGTTTTCTTCTTTTATGGGTAATTTTACACTCTATTTGTTCTACAGCTTATTTATCCATTAATCCCTAGATGTGTAGTTTCCACATTTAAGTATTGTAAACAGTATTACACTGAACATCAGAGTACAAATATCTCCTTAAAATGCTGATTGAATTCTTTTTGATAAGTAG
Source organism: Heterocephalus glaber (assembly GCF_053883595.1). NCBI lineage: Eukaryota > Metazoa > Chordata > Mammalia > Rodentia > Bathyergidae > Heterocephalus > Heterocephalus glaber. Next base: position 5,894,381 of record NW_028258336.1, read on the forward strand.
CCAGAGATAGGATTTCTGGGTTACATGGTAGTTTTGCTTGTTTTTGCTTTTGCTTTGTTTTTTAGAAATTCTATACTGTTTTCTACAGTGACTGCACCATTTTGCATTTTCACCTATAGTGTATAGATTTCAATTTTTCTATATCCTTGTAACACTTATCTTTTGAAAAATAACAATCATATTGACAAACATGAAATAATATCTTGTGTTTTGACAAGAATTTCCCTGATGAGCACCTTTTCATAAATGCATTAGCTATTTTGATGTCTTCCTTAGAAAAATGGCTATTCTAATTTCTTGTCCATAGTTTTTGAAACTTGTTTTTTAGAGCAGTTATCGGGTCACAACAAACTAGACAGAAAGATACAGAAAAGTCCTATATATCTCCTCCTCCTACACATCATACCCTTCTCATTATCAATGTCCTGTTGCAGAGTAATACATTTATTACTATTGATGAGCCTACATTAACACATCATAGTTCTCAAAGTCCACAGTTCATATTAGGATTACTTCTTAGTGTTTTACATTCTGAGTTTGAACAAATGCGTGATGTGTATCCATTATCATAGTATCATGTCAATGCCTCAATAATCCTCTCTGCTCCATGGTTTTATCCCTAACCTATTCAGCCCGCACATACCACTAAATTTTTATCATCTCGATATTTTTGCCTTTTCCATATTGTCATATAGTGGAAATCATGCAGTATGTAGCTTTTTTAGATTGGCCTTTTCCCCCTAGTAATATGCATTTAAGTTGACTCCATGTCTTCATAGCTTCATAGCTAATTTTTTCTCTTTAGCAATGAATTATAATTTATTGTCTTGTTGTACCAAAATTTATCCATTCACCTACTTGGTTGCTTCAGAGTTTTAAAAATTATTATTAAAGCTTCAATACATTTGTGTTTAGGCTTTACTTCTTTTAAGTAAATGATAACTACTCTTGCTGAATCATGTGGTAAGAGACTACCAAACTGTCCTCCAAAATGATGATGCCACTTCACATTCCTACTGGCAATTAATAAGATTATTACTGTGCATCCTTGCCATAGTTTGATGTTGCTAATGTCCTGAATTTTGCTCATCCTAATAGATGACCAGATAGATAACTATTTGGACATCCTAATAGATGTGCAATGGTATCTCATTCTAATTTTCATCTTCTTGAAATATGATTCATTTGATAAATATATCAAATATGTACTTATGTACCCAAATATGTACATAAACAAATTATTTATTTGATATATACATATATGATATATGTTTATATACAATTTTCTTATCTTATTTGGTGAGATGTCTCAAACTGTTTGGACCATTTTTCAATTGTGTTACTTCCCTGTTGTTGAGTTTTAAGTTTTTCATATATGTCAGATAGCAATTTTTATCATTTTCATAACCTCTGAAATTTACTTTTTTTCTACTTATACCCAATAACCCTAAAACCCACTCAATCCATTTTCTTTACTATAATGATGTCTTTTCCAAAGTGTTGCATAAATGTGATTGTATAAGATGTAGTCTTTTATATTTGATTTCATCTACTTAGTAAAATTCATTTAAATTATAGGGTACAATGTGATGTGTTTTTTTTGTTTTTTGTTTTGGTTTTTTTTTTTGGTACCAAGGATTGAACTCAGGTCCTTGCACTTGTGAGGCAGGTGCCGGAACCACTGAGCTAAATCCCCAGCCCACAATGTGATTTTTTGATACAGGTATACATTGTATAACATTTAAATAAGGTTTAATATACCTATTTCCTCAAACATTTAATATTTCCTTATGGTTAAAAACATTCAAAATACTTTCTTCTAGATCTTTAAAAATGTACAGTGCATTGTTACTTATAGTTACCCTATTATGGAACAGCACAACAGAACTACTTCTCCTACCAACTGTAACTTAGTGCCCATTAGTAAACTTTTTCTCATTTCTTCCTGCCCTCCACTTTCCCCAGACTTTGTTAACTACCACTGTACTCCCACCTTTTAACAGACCAACTTCTTTAAATTGTACATATGAATGAGATTATGTAGTGTTCATCCTTTCACGCCTGATCCATACCAGTCCATGCATGTTGTTTCAATGTTTCACACATTTTATAGCCCAACAGTATTCTATGTATATGTGTACCACATTTTCTCTATTAATTCACTACCTGATGGATATTTAGCTTGTTTTTATTAGTGTTAGTATAATGTATCTTTATTTTTACTCTGATTTATATATAAAGTATATTTATTATAGACAACACATAATTCAGTCTGTTTGACTCATTCACTTTCAGCTACTCCAACAATATCTATCTTTTCATTTATATATTTAGACCATTTATATTTCAATGATTAATAAAATAGTTGGATTAATACCTGCCATATTATAACTAGTTTTTTTATTTTTTAATTTGTTTTTCTTTTGCACTTGTTCTGCTTTCTCTGGTTTTAACCTAATACTTTATATAAGCCATTTTCTCACCTTTTGGAGCTTATCAATTCTACTTCTTTAAACTTTTTCATTGTTGGTTCTAAGGTTTGCAGTATATATTTACAACTAAAGGCATTTCTATATAACATCATACCACTTCAGAGGCCATTACAGGCATCTTGTAACAAAGCATTCCTAAATTCTTTCTCCCATTCCTCATAAACTTGTCATTATTTATTGTATTTATCCATATACTACAAACACTCAAAATGTTTTTACTATCATTAAAGTGATCTATTAGATCAGTTAAATAAAAAGAAAAAATTATCTTTTATTTATTTCTTCTTTGCCACTCTTCATTTATTTATATATATCTAAATTACTGACCCATATATTTTCTTTTATCCTAAAGAAACTACTTAATATTTATATGGAGAAAATTTTCAGATTTTATTCATCTAAGAACAAATAAAAGTTATTTCTCTTTCACTTTAAGAGGATAATTTTACCAGATATAGTATTCTTGTTGGGTGAATTTTTCTTTCAGTAAATTAAATATTTTCTATTTGGTTTTGATTTGCATGGTTGATAACAAGAATCTTGGAAGTGGCTTATAGGTCAACCAAAGGATGAATATATGAAAATGTTGTATTTATATACAATGGAGCATCACTCTCCCACAGAGATAAATTTAAGTCATTTGTAGGAAAATGGGTGTACTATAAAACCATAATGTTAAGTGCAATAAATTAAACACATAAACTTATATATTGCATGCTACTCTTATATAAGAAACCCAAAATATCAATAAAAAGCAAAGTAAAAGATAGGCAATAGGAAATATAGAGATAGATCTTTTTCAAATAGGAAATAGAATAGGAGATGGAAGCAGGAGGAAGAGAGGGGAAGAAAGGAAATGAAAAAAATAATCGAGATGTGTAATGCACATGTACCAACTCCCACAAGGAATGTACCATTTACTACAAACATTTACTGATAAAAAATAAAAACTGAACCTAAAAAGATGATGGAATTTTTGTGCTTCTATATAGATAAGGTGATATTTTCTTTCTATTGCTTCTTTCAAGATTTTTCTCTTAGTCATTTTTATTTTGCAGTTTAAATATGATATACTGTAGTGTACTTAGATATATACTGTTGGTATTTATGCTGCTTGGTGATCTCCTATTTTCTGAATCTGTGGTTCAGTGTCTGGAATTATTTTGGAAAAATTTGAGCCATTGTTTCTTCAAATATTTCTTCACTTCTGTTTTTTTATTTTTCTTTCTTCTCCCTCTGTATTTCAGCTAGGCATTAAGGTATACCCTAAAGCAGTTGCACAGTTCTTGGATATTCAATTCTATTTTTACTGGTTTTGTTTGTTTGCCTTAAATTGGGGATTGAATCCAGGGCATTCACACTAAGCTACATCCCCAGACTTTAATTTGTTTTTAAATTTTGAAACAAGGAATCTGTAAGTCCTAAGTTGATGAGTTGTCCATCCTGGGCTTGAACTTGGCAATATTTCTGCCTCGGATTCTTTTAAATTTTTTTCTCCTTGTAATTTTAGTTTGGGAAATTTCTATTTCCATATCTTATAGCTTGGTAATTGTTTTCCTTGTCTATTCTGTCAATGAGTCTATCAAAGGCATTCTTCATTTCTGTTATAATATTTTGAGTTCTACCACTCCTCTTGAATGTGTATTTTCACCTATTTATACTACTCATCTGTTACTGGATGTTGTGTACCTTTTCAATTAGAGCTCTTACGATTCTAGTTTCAGTTATTTTTAAATCTCTCTCTGCTTATCCAAATTCTGTGTCATATTTGTATGAGTTTGATGCTTGCTTTGTCTATTCAGAAAGTGTTTTTCTTTACTTTTATCATGTCTTCAAATGTTATTTTGGAGGCTGAAATAATGTATTGTTTAATAGCATCTGAAAAAAATTGACCTTTATTGTGAGGTTTAATGTTAATCTGAGTTGGATTATGCATAATGTTTACTGTAGGGACAAGGACTATAATCTTACAACTCGTTAAATGTCCTTATTTTTGTCTCCTTCTTGACTTCAGGCTTCTCTTAAGTATTGCTTTTCAGACAGCTTCTACATCTTGCAGCTCTTTCAGCTGAATTCACATTTCTTATTCTGGGGCCATTAGACCGTGGTCATTTAAGTGTTTCAACCACTGTATGGATCCCCTGGCTTCTGTTTCAGGTAATCTGAGCTCACCTGTAATTTTCCATAATTCCCTATCTCCCTAGGTTTCAGTATGGCAGTTTGCCCTGTAACATCAAGTCTCAGATAGATCCAAGAGAAGGCCTTTATTTGTCAATTTGTTCAGGTATTTCATGGTAAGATAAGAACAATGATTTCTGAACTCTGTAGATGTCTAAGCCAAAGTTACCATATTTTAATTTATATTTAAAGATTAAATTTATTGAGAATATTTTCATATATTTGTTTTCCATCTGCATATCTTATTTAGTGAAGTATCAATTCAACTCTTTTTTCCATTTCCTAACTGAGTTGTTTTGAGCATTCTTTGTATAGCCTTGTTATACATCCTTGTCAGAAATGTTTGTAAAGTTTGTGGAATAGATTTCATGTTATTAAATCCCTTTTCAAAAAAGCAAATGGGTTTAATTATGCTGCACATCAATGTATTTTTTTTACTCCTTTTACGACTTTGGTGTCATATCAAAATCTCTGACTGAGACAGGCAGGTCTGCCCATGCCCTACCTAGGTCCTGAGGAGTCGCACAGAGCACACTGAATCAGCCTGCTGTAGACAGGCAGGTCTGTGCAAGCTCTACTGAGGTCCTGAGTCCTACGGAAGATGCTGAATCACCCCGCTGCAGACAGGCAGGTCTTCCCATGCCCTACCAAGGTCCCCAGTCACCCAGAAGACACCAAATCAGCCTGCTGCAGACAGGCAGCCACCTGGTTCCACTACAAAGACACAGAGGACACCAGACCACCAGACCAAGGTACTGAGTCCCACTGCTCCTGGTCCAGAGGAAGGGGCTTCCTGGTCACCATCCCTCCTGCTGCTCCCAGCCCACAGGAAAGGGCTTTGGGGTCACCATCCCTACCCCTGCTCCTGGCCCCTGTTCTACCACTCCCAGCTCAGAGGAGGTAATCTGTGCAGGCATTAACAGTCCCCCGCCCCAGTCAAAATGAGAAAACATGTAAATAAGTCTCAAAACCAGACTTCCAGATCACCTACAGAAACCCCAAAGGGAAATGAGATGGAACACTCTGGTACTCAACCACCTGGACCCACTGAACTGGCAACAAAAGGGGATCTGGAAAAAATGAAATCAGAAAGAATTTCTCAGATAACAGGAGAAATTGTGCCACTAGTGCAATACATGATTAATAAATCCAAAGAGGAGCTCAGGAACATGATAGAATCCCAACATAAGAAACAAATGGAATACTTAAAACAGATGCAAATAGATTTCCAGGACATGAATAGCTCCACTGAAAGTCTACACAGCAGAATGAGCCAATGTGAGGACCGAATTTCAGGTATAGAAGATAAGATTGCAATTAGTGACCAGGAAAAGAAAAATTGCTTCAAAATTATAAGGGAACATGAAAAATCAATCCAACAGCTGCTAGATGATGCAAAGAAGAATAACATAAGACTAATTGGAGTCAATGAAGAAAGAGGAGAGAGTGCAGATGACATAAAAAAAATCTCTTCACAGAAATAATGGCAGAAAACTTCCCAAGCTGGGGAAAAGAACTTGGCATACAGGTAAGTGAGGCATATAGGACTCCAAATAGCCTTGATCAAAAAAAAAATCTACACATAGTCATATAATTGTTAAGATTCCAGGAACACAACAGAAGAAAAAAGTTCTCCAAGCAGTCAGAGAAAAGAAACAAATCACCTACAAAGGAAAGCCCATCAGAATCACAGCAGACTTCTCAACACAAACCATCAAGGCAAGAAGAGCTTGGAATGATATATTCCAAGCCCAAAAGAAAACAGCCTCCAACCCAGATTGATGTACCCTGAAAAACTATTATCCAAAATTGATGGAGAAATAAGATACTTTCATGACAAAGAGCACCTTAGAAATTTCGTGAATACCAAACCAGCACTCCAAAGAATTTTACACAATAGCCTAGGAACAGACATTGAGGATCACAACCCCAGGAAGCAAAGCAGAATGAACCCATCTGGCATGACAAGAAATTAAATGTAAAGGGGGAGAACCCAACAAAAAGAAAAGGTCATGGCAATGACAAGTCAATATATTTCAGTTATAACCATCAATGTTAATGGTCTCAATTCACCAATCAAAAGAAATAGACTGGTAGAATGGGTCAAGAAGCAAAATCCAACAATATGCTGCACACAAGAAACACACTTAATTCAAAATGAAACTCATAGACTGAAAGTTAAAGGGTGGAAAACAATACTGCATGTGACAGGAACCTGAATAAAAGCAGGTGTAGCTATCCTCTTTGCAGATCAAGTAAATTTCAAACCAGCACTGATTAAGAGAGATGAAGAAGGACACTACATCCTTGTAAAGGGAAGAATCCAAGAGGAAGAGATGACAATCTTAAATATCTATGCACCAAACACTAGTGCACCCAACTATATAAAACAAATACTAACAGATATGAAAAGTTATATATGCACTAATACAATTGTAGTGGGGGACCTCAACACCCCACTGTCACAAATAGATAAATCATCTAGACTAAAAATAAGTAATGAAATGCTAGAACTCAATCAAACTCTTGAACAAATTAATTTAACAGATGTTTACAGAGTCTTCCACCCCACAAAATCAGAATACACATTCTTCTCAGCTGCACATGGGTCATTCTGCAAAATAGACCAGATTCTCACACATAGAACATGTTTAAGTAAGTGCAAAGGAATTGAAGTTATCCCCTGTATATTATCAGACCACAGTGCAATGAAATTGGAGATCCATAGCAAAAGAAACTCAAAAAACTTCATAAACACATGGAAGTTGAACAACACACTTCTGAATAACCAATAAGTCACAGAGGAAATTAAAGAAGAAATCAGACAGTTCCTTCAATAAAATGACAATAACAATACAACATATCGGAATTTATGGGACACAATGAAAGCAGTCTTACAAGGGAAATTCATAGCAGTGAATATGCATATTAGGAAAACAGAATGAGCCCAATTAAACAACATGATGCTGAACCTCAAGCTTCTAGAAAAAGAAGAGCAGGACAACCCCAAAACTCATACAAGGGAGGAAATTATAAAGATGAGAGGAGAAATCAATGCAATGGAGACTAAGAGAATGATACAAAAAAATCAATGAAGCCAAGAGTTAGTTCTTTGAAAGAATCAACAAAATTGACAAACCTTTAGCCAACCTTGTCAGAAAAAGGAAAGAAAAGGCCCAAATCCATGCAATTAGGAATGAAAAGGGTGAAATTACAACAGACCCAGCAGAAATCCAGAGGATCATCAATACCTACTTCCAGAACCTATATGCCAATAAGATGGACAACACAGAAGGAATGGACAGATTCCTAGATACATATGAATTACCAAAGTTGAACAAAGAAGACCTAAAAATTCTGAACAACCCAATATCAACCAATGAAATTGAAAATGTAATTAAAAACTTATCAACTAAGAAAATCCTTGGCCCTGATGGCTTCACTGCTGAATTCTACAAGACATTTAGAGAGGAACTGCTGCCACTACTGTTGAAACTCTTCAATGAAATTGAAAGGGAAGCAATACTCCCAAATTCATTCCTGGAAGCAAGCATCACCTTGATCCCCAAAGCAGAGAAAGACCCAACTGAAAAAGAGAACTATAGGCCAATCTCACTCATGAACATAGATTCAAAAATCCTTAATAAGATACTGACAAATAGAATGCAGAAGATCATCAAGAAGATCATACACCTTGATCAAGTAGGATTCATCGCAGGGATGCAGGGATGGTTCAATATATGCAAATCAATCAATGTAATACACTATATCAATAGACCCAAGGACAAAAACCATATGATTATCTCCATAGATGCAGAAAAAGCATTTGACAAAATCCAACATGCATTTATGATAAAAACCCTACAAAAAATTGGAATAGATGGTCTCTACCTCAAAGTGATAAAAGCCATCTATGAAAAACCAACAGCCAATATCATACTAAATCGTCAAAAACTGAAATCCTTCACACTAAAATCAGGAACAAGGCAAGGATGCCCATTATCACCAATCTTGTTCAATATAGTTCTTGAAACATTAACCACAGCAATTAGACAAGAGAGAGGAATAAACGGAATAAAGATAGGTAATGGAGAAGTCAAATTGTCATTATTTGCAAATGACATGGTACTCTATATAGAAGACCCCAAGAACTCCACCAAAAGTCTTCTAGACTTAATAACCAAATTCAGTCAAGTAGCTGGTTACAAGATCAACACACAAAAGTCAATAACTTTCCTCTATACAAATGACAGACTCACTGAGAGAGAAATAGAGCAAATAATTCCTTTCACAATAGCATCCAAAAAACTGAAATACCTAGGAATCAACCTAAAGAAAGAAATCAAAGACCTCTTCTCTGAAAACTATGGCACTCTGAAAAGAGAGATTAAAGATGATATCAGAAAATGGACAGACATCCCCTGCTCCTGGGTAGGAAGGATTAATATAGTGAAAATGGCCATACTTCCAAAACTTCTCTATTGATTTAATGCAATTCCAATTGAGATCCCAGCAGCATACTTCATAGACCTTGAGAAAACAATCCAAAAATTCATTTGGAATGAGAAGAGACCCAGAATAGCAAAAGCAATTCTAGGTAACAGAGACATGGCAGGGGGTATCACAATCCCCAACCTGCAACTATACTACAAAGCTACTGTGATAAAAAACAGTATGGTACTGGCAAAGAAACAGACTTGAGGACCAATGGAAGAGATTAGATGATGCAGAAACATTGCCAGACACACTCAGCCATCTCATCTTCAATAAAGGAGCCAAATACCCTCACTGAAGGAAAGATAGCCTCTTTAATAAATGGTGCTGGAAAAATTGGGCTTCAACTTGCCAAAGATTAAAACTAGACCTGTATCTCTCACCATGCTCTAAATTAAAATCAAAATGGATTAAAGATCTAACTATTAAAATAGAAACTCTGAACCAGTTGGAACAGAGGTTAGGTAGAAACCTTCAAGACATCGGTGTAGGAAAAGATTTTATGAACTAAACCTCAGGTGCCCATGAAATAGCACAAACAATCAACAAATGGGATCTCTTCTTATTAAAAGGCTTCTGCACAGCAAGAGAAACCACCAGCAGTGTGAAGAGACAACCCACAATGTGGAAAAAAATCTTCACTGCTATTCCTCATACAAAGGTCTACTATCTCAAATCTATAGAGAACTTAAAAAGATCAGACCTCCCAAAGTTAAAGACCCAATCCAAAAATGGGCATCTGAAATGAACAGACATTTCTCAGACAAAGAAGTAGAAATAGCAAATAAATACATGATAAAATGTTCAATGTCACTTCTCATTCAAAAGATGCTAATGAAAACAATGCTGAGATCCCACTTCACTCCAGAAAGAATGGCTATCATGAAATCAACCAATAACAAATGCTTGTAGGTCTGTGGAGAAAGAGGAACCTTGCTCCACTGCTGGTGGGAGTGTAGACTGGTGCAAGCACTGTGGAAATCAGTGTGGAGATACCTCAAAGAACTAGGACTGGAAGTCCCATTCGGCCCTGCTATTCCCCTGCTGAGTATCTTCCACAAAGAATTAAAAGAATCATACCACAGTGATATATGCTTGCCCATGTTCATAGCACCACAGTTTGTAATAGCTAAAACTTGGAAACAGCCCAAATGCCCATCAACTGGAGACTGGATAAAGATAATGTGTTTTTTTAATAACATGGATTACTACTCAGCCATAAAAATGAGAAATTAGAGATATTTATAGCTAAGTGGATGTACATTGAGGTGATACTCTTAAGTGAAATAAATAGGACACACGTGAATAAATACTGAATAGCTTCTCTGGTGTGAGAAACTGAAAGTGTAAATAAGGACTAAATGTATAATAGGTAATGTGAAATAGGAAGAAAAGGGGCAAAGGGGAAGGAAGTGGGAGGGCTAGGGGAAAGGATAGAAGGGAATGGGATTAATATGAGAAAATGGAAAAATAGGAACAAAATCTTTGTAAATAGGGAGGACTGGAGGGGTTGAAGGGAGGGCTGGGCAAAGGTGAAAAATAAGAACCAAGAGAGATTATGTAAAGGTGCAAATTTCCAATGATGAATGTCATTATATTGTATACCTAAAATGTACCAATGATTAGAATGAATAATCGATAATGTAAAATAGGAAGAAAAGGTCCAAAGGGGTAGAGGTAGTGGAAGGGGCAGGGGAAAGGAAAGAAGGGAAAGGAAAAATGCTGAGAAATGGAAAAAATGGAAATAAAGTCTTTGTAAATAGGGAAGGGTGGAGGGGGTGAAGGGAGGGCTAGGAATGGGGAAAAAATAAGAACCAAGATGCATTATGTAAAGGTACAATTCCCAATGAGAAATGTAATTGTGTTGTATACCTACAATGTACCAGTAAAAGAGTTTAATAATAATAAAAAAATCTCTGACTAACAAAATCCCTCATATTTTCTTCTATAATTTTTCTAAAGTATTAAAATTTTAGGTTATACGTTTAGGTTTAAGATCTATTTTGAGTTTTTAATAAGGTGTGAATTACAGACCAAGTTACTTTAAAAATATAGATATTCCAGCACTATATGTTCAAAATATTTTTCACTTTGAATTGTTTCTGCACTTCTGTTGGAAATCAATTCTTCTATACTTTGAGAGCTGATTCATGGGCCCTCTATACTATTCTTTCATCAGTGTCTTTCTTTTTGCAAATACCACATTGGTTTAGTGAGTAGTGTGAGCCTGCCAACTTTGTAGTTCTTTTCAAAATTTTTGTCTCATTAATATCTAAAAAAATCTTCTCTAGAAACTTGATAGGGATTGTGTTGAATTTATAGAATATATTGGGAAAAATATACAACTCAAAAGCATCCAAATAAAAGGTCCAATGCATTTTCCTACACTTTTTTTTCCAAACTGGCATTCAGCAAGTGAACACAGTTTACACACCCTTTTGAAAAATGATATAAGCTTCATTTTACCTTGACCTTTTACCTCAAAAATATGCTATAATGTTTGGAGGCTCCGACATAAGAATATAAGACTTATTAGTATCAATTGTACTATAGATCTGGTTAACAAAAGAAGTTTGTTCTAGAAAAAGTAAATGCTTCAGAAAAATAAATTAATGCCCTTTAAAGTGTTTTCAGTGAATTTTAAGGCAAGTTACAAAGAGCTATGTGGTTAATTTAATGTGTTTTTATTAGAGCAGTATTTAGCATAATAATAATATGCTGCCATTATTACAAATAAGAGAATGTGGCTATTGAAATAATGGAATCTATAATTTTTCAATAGGCAAAGGCCAAAGCCAAATTGGAATTTGATTGTTGAAAATGATATACCACCTCCTTGAGGTTATATTCCTATGTGAATGGATACGCACTAGAATAGTGCCTCCAACCCCTTATTTCTTATCAAGGGAAAGGACTGAACTAACTGATTGCTGGAATGGTCACTGATCCACATCTGTTAGTTTGGTAGAGCTAATCTGATGAAAGGTTTTAACTAGTTCATGTTTAATCTTATTTCACTCCTTCCTCTACTTCTGTAATCCTTAGTAATTTTGTGTGAAAAAAATTATTTTTAGATCCAAATGTTCCTTTATGTGGGGCATCCCAGGTGAGGCTGGACTGAATATTAGAAAGCCTATTTAATAGTGGAAATAAGATATATTACCCAAATAGCTCTGCAATAACAGAAATCATTGGTTGTGGCTGTCTTTGAGAGTTTTGTGGTCTTTCTTTAGTTATGAATTTTTTGGTAAAGATCAAGATACTATTCTTTGACCCCCACTGAGCCCATTATTTAATGCATGGGTTAAAAACATTACGAAGCAGACAAGGAATTGAAACTGAGGACCAAATATGGAAAGATGAAACTTTTGTAGGTTAGGGTAGGTGATATATATAATCCTTGGGCTTTCATGACCAAGGTAATTTTAACCTCAGTGTCTCACAATGGTTAATTGTATCTGCTATTTTCATATGGAAGCTATTTTAAATAGCCTAATATTTAATTTATGCTGGCTAAAAAGGCAATGATAATCATCTTGCTACAGTTTAACATTAAAATAGGCTAGTTTTTCTGTCCTGTTATAGCAGCAAGACTGAGTCAGAGAGTACATCTTTTTAGGCCTTACCTCCCTGAAGAATATTTACTGCCTTCAGTCTGATCTGCATGTAAAGACTTCCAAAGGCAAGGCAGCTAGAAATGTTCTCTCTGCTTTACAGAACATTAGTGAGGTCCTTGCTTTAAATCATCTGTGGCATGCATAAGAGGGCTTTATATCAGCTTCTCTAAAATGTTTCTTTCTTTTCAGAAGAGAAAGAATTAAGAGAATGAAACTCCAGATTTTATGTGACTCATTATAAGGCTTTTGAAAGTCAATACTTCTCCCCATCACCATGTGGCTTTCTCAATTGAGACCTCCATTTAATTACATAAGTACAAGTTAGACCTTCATTTAATCACTTAAGTACTGACTTTAAAGCACCCCGAATTTGACAGTACTATTTACTGACCACTTAAGCATTTGCTGAGGGAGTAAACAGGGGAGTAGAAGTTTTAGGTAGTTCTTGCTTTCTTGGCATCTGTAAGTTATTAATGAAGCAGAACAATAGGAGAAAGGGCTAAAAGAAAACAAAGAAAATTAAAAAGTGATTAAATATATGATGACTTTGGGCCAGGGATTTAGCTCAGTGGTTTTGCCACCTGCTGCACAAGCACAAGGATGCAAGTTCAATCCCGGGTACCAAAAAAATATATATATATATGTGTGTGTGTGTGTATATATATATATGTATATATGTATATATATGTGTATACACGTGTGTATATATATGTGTATATATATATATGTGTATATATATGTGTGTGTATATATATATATATGCTGATTTTTATTTATTTTGGTAGACATTCATGGCCTAAATGGCATAAAACTATTAAGCTATCAAATAACACTTTGTCACCTACATTGACCTTAGCTACAGGACACTAGATTTCTAAGAGGTTTACAAATTGAAGAAAAAAAATTGTAAGGAATCTGACATTCTGCATTCTTTCAACATCAACACATCAACTCATGGAGCAATGCACACTATGGGCATGTAGGACAAAGATACAAAGTATCTTTAACCAACCCCTACTGGTGATAACTATGATAGTCTCTTCTTTGTTATTTCTCTTCTCAATACATCAGTGAGATACTTTGCATAGCTTATTTGTATTCGGTGTGAGTCTTAACCAACAAAACACTGGAGTAGATTAAGAACATTTATATCCCAATAGGTAAGTATGCAAATTATGTAATCAGACAATTTGCAGAAAAACAAAATTTAGTTGGATTTAAATATATGTAAAAGCTTTCTAATTTCTGCTAACAATAAAAATTGCTTTAGCTACAATAATACTCTAAATCAGTGTAAATCTAAAGATGCCTCTTTTGAATTCTGTGTTTTAGTAATTTTAAAATAAATGATCTTTACTTTCTCATATCTTAAAATTGACATTAATCTTACCATTGCAGCATCTTAGATATAAGGGAAGTAGGTAGCCAGCCTTTGATTCAAGTTGTAATACTTCAGTGCAATTACCAATAAGTTTGTGAGCCTAATTATTATTAAAGAAACTGTCTTCTGGCCTGGAGATGTAGCTCAGTGGTGCAGTGCCTGCCTGGCAAGCGCAAGGCCGTGAGTTTGATTTCCAGTACCAAAAAAGAAAAAAAAAAACTGTCATTCTTGTTTTTTCCTCCAAATCCATCATGATGTAGTAGGTATGATGCAGTTACATGCAGCCTCAAAATTTCAATGGCTCAACACAGAGGCTTGTCGTCATTCTATATGTCCATTGTGGTTAACTCTGGAGATCCAGGCTGACATATTTCCATCTTGACTGGAATTCCCATGATTATCTCAACAGAGATGATCTTCCTATCTCAGCTTTCAGATAGTTGAAACTACAGGCATTCATCCCTATACACTGGCTGATTTTGAAGTACACAATACTCTATTATAAACTATAGATACTATGTTGCAGAGCAGGTCTCTAGCATGTATTCATGTTATGTATTTGAAACTTCAAGAATCCAGAGATTTTTTTCAGGAAAAGAGAGGGACTTGGACATTTTTCAGAGTGTGTACTAGGATCTGAAAGTAATCTTACCTGGACCATAAGTCAAAGAAGGACCCCAAGAGACATCTGGATTCATACTTAATAGTTCTTACATCACTGTCACCTTTTTATGTCTGATAAATGATTTTTATTGAGTAATTTTTGTTTTAAGTATTAAATGAGAATCAGGCCCTGAACACATAGTCCTTAGAATTCATAAGGTCTAGACTCATAAAGGGACATTGAGAGAAACTTATGCCCAATGATTCCATGATTGGAAACATCTTAAAAATGTATACTTCATTAGTGAACACAGATTGTAAAACTTTCTATATATATATATATATATATATATATATATATATATATATTAACTTTGTCTCATATGTGAGACTTGAGTATCTTTCTTGGTCTCCTAATACTTTATATTGATGATAAGATGTCAGTAAGTGATAATTTTGAACAACCTCTGAAAAAATGCAAGGTTTTGACTTTCAACTCCAATAAGATTAGATGTGAGTGAGTTAGATGAATGATTTCAGCTTCTCAGAGAGCAGGATGCCTTAAAAGCCATCACTCTTCACAAACCATCAGCTGCAGAAGTAGAAGAAAACAGTTTTTAAAATTTATCATTTTTGAGCGGGGGATTTAGCTCAGTGGTTCTGCCACCTGCCTTGCAAGCCCAAGGTCCTGAGTTTGATCCCCGGTACAAAAAAAAAAAAAAAATTGTCACTTTTAGTCACACTTTATAAGATGAAATTTATCTTAAAATTATACAATAATTTCAAAGATTTTTAGTAAATAGCCTTATATATGCTTAAAAGTTGCCACTTAGAAAAAGGATTTCAATAAACAGGGTGTCACCAACTCAACCACCCAGTGGTATTTTTTCTGAAAGTTCTAGCTTACATATCTGTAGGATGGCCTGGAAAGTGTTAAAATTTGTTTAAAATATTCATCTTAATTGAGATGGATAGGATTTCAATCTAACTAGTTGGTCATGTTATCATCATTATTTCTACTACTACTACTACTACTACTACTACTAATCACAAACTTGGTTTAATCTTTCTTTGATTCCTATGTCTCCATTCAATTAGTGTATAGATTATCCATTTTCTTTGGTGTTTTATTTTTCTCATGCCAGTCCACTTGGGGACTTTTATGTTCCTTAGATTTTGAAGATTGAGGAAAAGAAATTCCTATGACAAATACCACTATTAAAACATGATATGGAATTTCAAATAAGAATTAAAATCACATTAAAGAATCGTGTTTGTTTAACTATGTTACAACAAGGATTTGAAGCTTTAACTAAAATAGAATATGCCATATAAACATGCACATTCAATTTATTTGCCAATTAGGAATGCAACAATATTACCAAAAGTTTTCACCATTATGTTTGTAATAAGATTTATATCTCTTCTAGGTAGGTTTCTGAGGTTTAACTGCATATTCATTTTATTTATATTTTTTGGTTTCCACAACTAAGCAAATGCAGCTAAACAAATGCATGTTGTAGTTTTTAATATTTGACAGAGGTTTTGTTCAAGTGATATTTTTAAATACCAAAAAATACTTGCTGGCTGACAGATATTCTTAGGTATCATGATTGAGCTACTTGATGTTTTAATTAATATTGAATTAGAATATACACTCTGAAACAACACACAGGCATTCAGTGATTTATCATATGAAATTTCCAACATTCAATTGTTTTTCATGTACAATGTCATTTTTATATAATTCATCATGATATAAAGATATTCTGAGCATATTTGATTTTTTTTTGAGTCCTTAGAGGATGGGTTTGTTTGTTTTTTGTTAGTTTCTTTTCCATTTAGTTTATTGGTACATTTTAGGTGCACAATACTGTTAAATTCATCATTGAGATCTTGTACCTTGACATGATGTATCTTGGTTCTTATTTTTTCCCCATTCCCCTGCCCTCCCTTCACCCCCTCCACTCTTCCCTATTTATAAAGTCTTTGTTTTCATGTTTTTCCTTTTATTGTATTTTTTCTATTCCCTTATTTCCTTTCCCCTTCTCTTCCCACTTCCCCTATTCCTTTAAATATTTTCTTCCTATTTCACAATACCAATTATACATTTTGATTCTTATTTATACTTTTAGTTTTCACACCAGAGAAACTATTCGGTATTTACACTTGTATGTCCTATTTATTTCACTTAACAGTATGGCCTCAATGTGCATCCAGTTTCCTATAGATATCTCTAGTTTCTTGATCTTTATGGCTGAGTAGTATGCCATTTTATAAAAAAAAAAAAACCACAGCTTTATCCAATCTTCAATAGGCAATTGGGCTGTTACCAAGTTTTAGTTGTTACAAACTGTGCCGCTATAAACTTGGGTGCACATATATCACTGTGGTATGATTCTTTTAATTCTTTTGGGAAAATACACAGTAGAGGAATAACTAGGTCAAATGGGACTTCCAACCCTAGTTGTTTGAGGTATCTCCATATGGATTTCCACAGTGGTTGGACCATCTGCACTCCCACCAACAATGAAGAAGGGTTCCTTTTTACCCACAATCCTTCCAGCACTTGCTAATGGTTGATTTCATGATAGCAGTCATTCTTTCTGGGGTGAGGTGGAATTTCAGTGTTGTTTTCACCTGGATCTCTTGAATGACCAGTGATGTTAAACATTTTTTCATATGTTTATTTGTTGCTTTTACTTTTTTGTGTGAGAAATGTCTGTCCATTTTAGATGCCCATTTTTCAATTGGGTCTTTAAATTTGGGGGGTCTGATTTTTTTTAGTTCTTTGTGGATTTGAGATAGTAGACCTTTGTCTGTGGAACAGGTGATAAAATTTTTTTCCCACATTGTAGCTTGTCTCTTAGCTCTGTTGGTGGTTTCTCTTGCAGTACAGAAGCTTTTTAATAAGATGAGATCCCAGTTGTTGATTCTCTGTGCTAGTTCCTGTGCCACTGAGGATTTGTTCATAAAGTCCTTTCCTATACCAATGTCTTTGAGAGTTCTACCTTAACTTATCTTCATGCAAGTTTAGTGTTTCGGTTTTAATATTTAGATCTTTAATCCATTTTGATTTTAGTTTAGTGCATGGTGAAAGATAGGGGCCTAGTTTTAATCTTTGGCAAGTTGAAATCTAATATTTCCAACACCATTTATTAAAGAGGCTATCTTTCCTCCAGTGAGGGTGGTTGGGTCCTTTGTCAAAGATGGGGTAGCTGAGTATGTCTGGAGTTGTTTCTGCATCTTCTAATCTATTCTACTGATCTTTCAGTCTGTTTCTTTGTCAGTACAATGCTGTTTTTATCACAGAGGCTTTGTAGTACAGTTTCATGTTGGGAATTGTTATACCTCTTGCCATGACTCTGTTGCCTAGACTTGCTTTTACTATTCTCTTCTTTTTCCAGATGAACTTTTGGGATGTAGTCTCTAATTCTGTGAAATATGCTATTGGTATTTCAATCAGGACTGCATTGAATGTGTATAGCAGTTTTGGATATATGGCCATTTTCACTATATTGGTTCTTCTTATCCAGGAACAGGGGATGTCTTCCCATTTTCTGATATCCTCTTCAATCTTTTTTCACAGTGCTGAAGTTCTCAATGTAGAGGTCTTTTACTTCCTTCATTAGATTGATTCCTAGATATTTCAATTTTTGGATGCTATTGTGAAACTGATCGTTTCCCTAATTTCTTTTTCAATGAGTCTGTAATTTGTGTACAAGAAGACTAATGATTTTTGAGTGTTGACCTTGTATCCAGCTACTCTACTGAATCTATCAATTAAGTATAGAAGTCTTTTGGCAGACGTTTGTGGGTCTTCTATGTAGAGTATCATATTGTCAGCAAATGATGACAGTTTAACTTCTTCCTTTCCTATCTTTATTCCTTTTATTTCTTTGTCTTGTCTAATTGCTGTGGTTAATGTTTACAAAACTATATTGAACAGGAGTGGTGATAGTGGACATCCCTCTCTTGTTCCTGATTTTAGCGCAAAGGTTTTCAGTTTTTGACCATTTAGTATGATATTCAATGTTGGTTTTTCATAGATAGCCTTTATCAAGTTGAGATAAAGACCATCTATTCCAATTTTCTGTAGGGTTTTTATCATGAATGGATGTTGAATTTTATCAAATGTTTTTTCTGCATCTATTGAGATGATCATATGGTTTTTGTCCTTGACTCTGTTAATACAGTGTATTACATTTATTGATTTACATGTGTTGAACCATCCTTGCATCCTTGGGATAAATCCAACTTGGTCAGTGTGTATGATCTTCTTGATGACCCTCTGTAATCTGTTTGCCAGTATCTTATTAAGGATTTTTGCACCTATGTTCATTAGGGAGATTGGCCTGTAGTTCTCTTTTTCGGTTGGGTCTTTCCCTGGTTTTGGAATAAGTGTAATACTTGTTTTCAGGAATGAATTTGGAAGTATTGCTTCCCTTTCAATTTCATTGAAAAGTTTAAAGAGTAGTGGCAACAGTTCTTCTCTAAATGTTTTGTAGAATTCAGCAGTGAAGCCATCAGGACCTTGGCTTTTCTTTGTTGGTAGATTTTTAATTATGTTTTCAATTTCACTGATTGTAATTGATATGCTTAGAATGTTTTTATCTTCTTAGTTCAACTTTGGTAATTCATATGTATATAGAAATCTGTCAATTTCTTCTGTGTTTTCCATTTTATTAGAGTACAGTTTCTCAAAGTAAGTATTGATTATCCTCTGGATTTCTGCTGGATCTGTTGTGAGTTCAACGTTTTCATTCCTAATTGCATATATTTGATCCTTTTCTTTCCTTTTTTTGGTAAGTTTGGTTAAGGGTTTATCAATTTCATTTATTCTTTTGAAAAAAGAATTCTTCAATTCATTGACTTTTTTGTATCTTTTTCTTAGTCTCCATTGCATTGATTTCTGCTCTGATCTTTATAATTTCCTCCATTGTATGAGCTTTGGGTTTGTCTTGCTCTTCTTTTTCTAGGAGCTTAAGATTCAGCATTAGGTTTTTCATTTGAGGTCTCTCTGTTTTCCTAGTGTGGGCATTCACTGCTATGAATTTCCCTCGTAGAACTGCTTTCATTGTTTCCCATAGATTTCTGTATGTTGTATTGGCATTAGCATTTATTTGTAAAAATTGTCTAATTTCTTCTTTAATTTCCTCTGTGACCCATTGGTTGTTTAGGAGAGTACTATTCAATTTTCATGTGTTGGCCTGGGTATTTAGCTCAGTGGCACCATGCATGCCCTGCAAGCACAATGTCCTGAGTTCAATCCCCAATATCAGAAAATAAAAGTTGCAATTTCCATATGTTTGTGAAGTTCTTGCAGTTTCTTATGCTATTGATTGCCAATTTTATTACAATAACTTCTGATAATATATACCAGATAACTTCAGTTCCCTTGCATGTACTTAAACATGTTCTATGAGCTAGTATGTGGCCTATTTTTGGACAATGACCCATGTGCAGCTGAAAAAAATGTATATTCTGATTTTTGGGGGTGGAACACTCTGTAGATGTCTATTGAATCAATTTGTTCTCAAGCTTTGTTCAGTTCTAGTATTTTGTTGTTGATTTTTTGTCTAGATGATCTGTCTATTTGTGACAGTGTGGCATTGAGGTCCCCCACTACAATTGTATTAGTGCTTATTTGGTTTTTCATGTCCCCTAATACTTGTTTTGTACAGTTGAGGGCATTAGTATTCAGTGTATATAAATTTTTGATTGTCATCTCTTTCTCTTGTATTGTTCCTTTTACAAGGAGGTAATGACCTTCTTTGTCTCTCTTAATTAGTTTTGGTTTTAAATTTACTTTGTCTGCAAATAAGATAGCTACCCCTGCTTTTTTCTGTATTCCTGTTACATGGAGAACTATTTTCCATCCTTTTACTTTCAGTCTATGAATTTCTTTTTGAACTAGGTTCATTTATTGTATATAGCATATTGTTGGATTTTGCTTCTTGATCCGTTCTGTTGGTCTATACCTTTTGATTGGTGAATTGAAGTCATTAACATTGATGGTTATAACTGCTATGTGTTGACTTATCATTGTCATGTTATTTTCATGTTGTTGGTTCTTTTTTATTTTTCTCCCTCTTCCTTTAATTTCTTGCCTTTCCTGATGAATTTGCTCTGTTGTTCCTCATGGAGTTGTGACCTTCATTGTCTTTTTCTACAAAATTGCTTAGAATTATTTGGAGTGCTGGTTTGGTATTCATGAAGTTTCTCAGGTGTTCTTCATCACGGAAGTATCTTATTTCCTCATCAATTTTGAAAAATAGTTTTGCAGGATACATCAGTCTAAGTTGGAGGTTGTTTTCTTTTAAGGCTTGAAATACCTCACTCCAGCTTTCCTGGACTTGAAGGTTTGTGTTGAAAAGTCTGCTGTCATTCTAATGGGCTTCCCTTTGTATGTGATTTGTTTCTTCTAACTGCTTGTAGTATTTTGTTCTTCTGTTGGGTTTCAGGGATCTAGATTATTATATGTCTAGGTGTAGGTTGTTTTTTTTTTATCATGGGTAGTTTGAATCCTATATGCCTCACTCATCTGTATGTCAAATTCTTTCAATCTATTTGGGAAGTTTTCTGTCCTCAATTCTGTGAAGTTTTTTTTTTATGTCATTTGTACTTTCTCCTGATTTTTCATGGATTCCTATCAGTCATATTATTCTTCTTTGCATCATTATATTTGATTATTTTAACATAGTTAAGAGGTGTACTCTGAAGAAAGCCAACTATTTCTCAGAGGAAAGAAGTTGATGAAAAGCTTTAGAAACTATACTCTTAGAGAAAAGACTGTCAATAATTTATTAATAAACTACAATTGTAGAATGTGCTTTAGAAAAAATTGAGGTAATTGTGAGAAAAATGTTTTTTAATTTTATATTGAAAAATGTTCAGTTATCTTTAAAATTCTTGAGAGTATTTCTTGGAGATTGCTTTTAAAATCCCACTCCACAGAAGCGACTGCATATTAGTTCCCTCTGTCCCAATTTAATCCTGAGTTGGAGGTGCCATCTCCTTATTGAGCTCCCTGGTAACTTTTCAAAACTCCCCCCTGAAGGCTTTTCCAAAAAGCATCATTAAAAATTCAGTACACAGATAAATCATCTCATTTTTCCCTAAGTGTTGTGTGTGCATCTGCAATTCTGAATAACTATAGTATGATAGTATTTCCTAGAGCAAATATGTTAGACTTTGAACAAAGTGTCCCACCTGAAAAATTCAGCTTTGGTTTTTAAGAAATAAGAAGAAAACAAATACCTTCCTTTCCTTCAAGTAATTCATCTTCATAGGAAGGTAATATGTATAATATAATTTGCAAGTAGAATGAGACATTAAAGCACCCATCAATAAATCTTCTTTATTTTTCTTTTCAAAGGCAGTTTCTCATCCTTTTTCTGGCTTTTTAAGTAAGTTGATTATGATAATTTCTATGTGTCCTTCTGGACTGCAGTGATGGGGAATGAAATTTTGCTTATAACATTATGAAAAATAGGAATTTAGAAAGTAAATATGAAATGGGAAAAAACCTCAGGGAAATGAGAATAAGGAGGAGAGACTAAGTAGGCACACACACACACAAAAATCCCTTCTCAGCTGGTAGTGTTCAAAAAACATTCTTGTGACTTTAAAATCAGTACAATATATGCTGATGAGAAAGCTCTGGTTTGTGCAAAATGAATACTGTGAGAATGTCAGAGAATTTTGCTTACCACATTAAATGGAATATTTTGGAGATCTCTTGTAAATAATGTAGCCTAATATGTCTTAGAGTTAATCATACAAAATATTCCTGTTTAGTCTGAACTATGGCAGAAGTATTAAGTTTATAAGAAAAAGCAAATGAAGTATTAAAAATAAAAACTAACTGAGCTTGACAGTAAGTATCATAATGAAAAACCAGAAGGCAAACAAATTCTTCAATGGAATTTTCTTTGGGTTTTCTCAAATTTGAGTTTATTCTTTAAATTTCACTAGAAAGTAGAATTCAGTCAACATTTGTTATGATCATATTATATATGATAGCCATTGGATTAGTTGAAAGTTTGTACCTTTCAGGACCTCACCATCTAAAGTGGAGACAGAGAAGTAGACAAATGATTACAATACACTGCCCAACAAACACAGTAGTAGAAATATAAAGAAATAGAGGATATAAAATTGGGCAAAATCTAAGCTGTTGAGAGAGTGACTTAGGATAGGTTCTTGGAAGTGGTCACATTTGCACTGAATTTTGAAATGCTAGTAGAAATTATTCAGGTGGAAACTTGAATGGGAAAGGGCAAAAGTAAATGTATCTTCAAATCAATTAAGTGAAAAAGAATAGAATTTTAGGCAAACTACGTGTAGTCTGTAGAGCTGAATTGTAGATTATGAATAGAGAAGTAAAACACTGAAGCTC
This sequence comes from Heterocephalus glaber, assembly GCF_053883595.1. NCBI lineage: Eukaryota > Metazoa > Chordata > Mammalia > Rodentia > Bathyergidae > Heterocephalus > Heterocephalus glaber. Next base: position 5,917,547 of record NW_028258336.1, read on the forward strand.
TTCTACTAGAATTTAAGTCTAGAACCCTGATTTATGCTTCTACAGAGATGTTAAAAACCTAGTTTCCTGTTAAGCTTCCTACAGAACTGAGTACCTTTCAAGAAGAAAGTGCACCTACCCCACTGGGAATGTGGTGGGTTAATTTAACAAAGTAGATATTTATATTTTATTCCTTCATGCAAAAGCTTTTCCTGCCTTTCTAAGAGGAAACTGGAAAAAAGTCATTATTCTATAGTGCTCTCATAATAATGTTTTTTGCTGTTGCATATGTAAATAGTTCTCCATATATAGAAACAAAGGGAAGTATGGTGAGAGGAAGAGTATGTGGTGACAACTCAATTTGAGTATTTAGTATAAGAAGTAAGTAGATATGAAATAATTTCTGAAGACTGAATTTGTTCACATAATTATTGAAACTCTACAACTTAATGTACCTACTATAAAATTAAGTTGTGACTACTTGCAGCCTTATATATACGTATGCAAATGCCTATAAAAACTATGGACAAATTTAATGATTATTATTACTGTGACTAATTTCCAGTTAATTAAAATTTCATTGTATTAAGGAAATCTGAAAATTGACAACTCTTAATGAATTGAAATGCAATCAACTTGAACCTTTAATGAACTCTCCAATCTGCATTCATTCATGAACAAGTGGTGAAAGAAAATAAAAAAATCTCCTAACAGATTTATTTTACAGATCAGATAGGATATTTGATCAATTATGTTGTCTTGTTTCTAAAGGAATATATCTTTTCCCCACGGGGGGAAAATTTATTGTTTCTAGTGATGACTTTTGTGAAAATTTATTAATGAAAGTTTGTATTTTATTTAATGGAAGGTACATAAAGTAAGATTATTTAGAGATATTTTACAAAGACTGAATTCACTTTCTCCCCCACCACCTCGTGTGTGTGGGTGTGTGTGTGTGTGTGTGTGTGCGTGTGTGTGTCTGCATTGGTGTGTTCGCCTATTCCTGAAGCCCAGTCAGTCAAAAATAATTCTTTTACTTAATATTATATCATTTTTATATTGTGTTTACTATGTGCCAAAAAAGCAATACAAATATTAACACATTTCATACACATAACCCAATGAGTATGATTTGACTCTTAGTCCTATTTTATGAATGCAGGAAATGAGACACAGAGTTTAAGTAACTTGCCCAAGAACATGTAGCAAGAAATTGGTGACACTGGGATAGAAATCTGGGTAGCCTGGCTTCAGTACTGCTTCTTTTTATGCAGGAATACTTTAAGGAAGATCTTTCTCCAAAATAAGATCAAAGAATATACTTACAGAAAAGCATAACAAGAGATACTAGACTGAGAGTTATTCGGTGAGAACTTGGTCCCGAGTCACCTAGATTTTATGGAGTTAGACAAGGGTATTGTCAAAAGTAGTCTGCTTGGATAGAATGAGATCTCCCAGATTAGAGAAGCCATACATGGGGACTTCCTAGATCTCTCAACCCCAAAAGATCTTGGCTTAAATGCTCAGAGATATTATGTGTGCCAAACTTGCTTCTTGAAAACTTGTCTTTTAGCTCAAATATTTATGTTTCCTGTATAATTTTTTTTATATTCCCAATATCATTGTACTTTATATACCTTATTCACTCTAAGATGACATTCATTGTGAAATATTTTATGTACAACTAAGATAGAAGAAGTGCTGTCAACTAAATCATAATACATTACAGTCACGTGATTTAGAACTTTCCATTGTACCTATAGAAAAGGAAACTTATTTAGAATAAATCTGAATTGTACAATTATACTACTCATGTCCATACCTAAAAGGTACAAGATTATTATCTGATAATCCCCAAACATTTTTTTGCAGTTTGAATTTAAATACTTTTAGTCACTTTTCAACTCATAGTCAATGAAGACATGATTTTCTACATGGAATCATTCTTTAAACTATCAAGAACATTGAAAGTTTAGCAGTTTTAAAATGTGCTCCACTTGATTGATGTTGTTCTGTTTTAAAAAAGGACAAAATTACATATGTATTCTGATTCAGAGATATTAAAATGCAGAGTAAAATGTGTATGTGGGGTTTATGAAATACTGCTTATAGTATAGATTCAGTCATAAGACATGAACAGTCATATAACAATTCATAAAGATGACTAATCTCTGGGTGTAACAGTCAGCTGAAACCCAATACCTAATAGCTACAATTTAATTAAGTGGAGGTTTAATTTGATTCAGTTTCAGTGGATTCAGCCTATGGTGGCTTGGCTCCAGAGAAGAAACATCATGGCAAAAGGATGTAGAGGAGAAAAGCTGCTTAATTTATGGAGGCTGGGAAGCTGAGCAGGAAAGTGTCAAGAAAGGACAAGAGACCAAATTTAGTAGATAAGGTCACACCTCCATGACACCAACTAGACACATCTAGAATTGTGATTTACTAATCCCCTGGGTCTTTCCAAAGCCAATCAAGTAGACACAATTAAGACTAACCACCAGAGTAGGTGCTACCATCAGAGTAGGTGCTGAGTTAATACTTTTGAATAAATGAATTCCAAATTTAAAACTGAATTAAATCCTAGTAATTGATTTCTCTCACCAGTAACTTCAGTAATTTATTCACTAACTAGAAAAACTTTGATTTCCTATGTCTGTATACTCAACTCTCTTCCTTTTAAATAAGCAGTGCCTTTGGCTTTTCACAAATATTACAAGTTTGGGGAGGGAGAGAATTTGAATTTACAAAAACAAAATTGATGGCCACGTGAGATTCTGCTTTGTACAGAGACTAGTTTAGGCAATGCTACAACATGGATACTTACATGGACTAGGATTAAAAAGTTAGACTGAGAATCACATAATCTACCAATTTGCCCTTACCCTGTGACTTAATAGCAGAGCCATCAACAAAACTAATAATCTGATAAAAATAAGCTAACAACTTGAATAGGCATTTCTTTAAAAACTTAGTTATCCAGAATATGAAAAGATGCCTATTGTCTTTAGTCAAGGAAATGAAAATCAAAACCACAATGAGGTATCATTTAACATTTTTAGATACCTATTATCAAAAAGATACCTATTAGCAGCTGGAGAAATTGAAATCTTTGTACACTGTTGGGTTAATGCAAAGTGGTACAATCACATGGAGAAGAATACGGACATTCTTCAATATTTTAAACATAGAACTACTGCATGATCCAGAAATTCTACTTCTAGGTGCAGTACAAACCCCAAATAATTGAAATCAGGATCTCAAAGAGATATTATAACACCCATTGTCATTGCAACATTATTTACAATACCCAAGATGTAGAAACAACATACATATCCACCTAAGCTTGAATGGATAAAGAAAATGCCATATATACATACTAAAATAAAATATTTTCAAGATGCAAAACAAGAAATCTTGGGGCCAGGGATTTAGCTCAGTGGTTCTGCCACTTGCCTCGCAAGTGCAAGGACCTGAGTTCGATCCCCGGTACCTGCTTCCCCCAAAAAACAAAACAGGAAATGTTGCCATATCGGACATCATCCATTAATCTTGAGCACATTGTGCTAAATGAAATATTGCAGTCACAGAAAAACATATACTGCACACATCTCCACTTATAGAACAAATCTAAAATAATCAAATTCATAGACAAAGAACTAAAATGCTGATTACTAGTGGCTAAAGGAAGAGGACAATAGAGAACAGCTAATCAATAGTCATAAAATACAGTTACATAATATGAATAAATTCCAGAGATCTTCTATACAACATTTTTCTATACAACATATTTCTAAGAATATTGACTCAGCATACAGCAATAATCCTCAGATTATCTGCTAGCATTTCTGTGTATCAATTAAAGTTGATATGCTAATTTGCTGAAGTAATAAAAGTGAAAACACAGGTAGTTCTAAGACTGGATAACACAATGGACCTGCTTCATAATGGACACAGTGGACCTGTAATAGTGTATTTACAAAATAATTAACTAGAATATTGAGGATTAAATATTATATCATAAGAATTGCAGGAATAGAGGCCAGGGATATTTGATCTTTAAATGGAAGACAGAATAGAAAGGAGAGTAAGTAATTCTTAAGTGGCTCATAGTGAATACTTTGAAATGCTTCAAGAAGCTGAACCAGAGGTGGAGATAGAGTTAAGTTTGGACTAAGTGTACATGTTCAGTGGTCTTTACTACTCAAAGAGAAAAAGAACCTTTTTAGGTCATTGTGAATCCAGTTCCTTGAGATTTTAAATGCAGGATGGGCAGCAATTTTTTCTTTATTCATTAAGTTTATTGGTACATTTTAGGTATACAAGATGATGGCATTCATCATTATGGAATTTGTGCCTTTACATCATATATCTTTGTTCTTATTTTTTCCCCATTCCTCTGCCCTCCTTTTAACCTCTCCACCCTGCCATATTTACAAAGAATTCATTTTCATTTTTTCCTTTTCTCATATTTTTTCCTTTCCCTTCTTTCCTTTCCACTACTCCTCCTTTACCTTCCCCTTTAAAACTTTTCTGTCTGTTGCACATTATCTATTATACATTTTGATACTTATTTACACTTGCAGCTTCTAACACGAGAAACCATTTGGTATTCACACGTGTGTGTCCTATTTATTTCACTTAAGAGTATTACCTCAATGTACATCCATTCAGCTATAAATGACTCTAGTTTCTCATTCTTTATGGCTAGGCAGTACTCCGTTTTCTTTTAAAAAAAAAACATCTTATTCATCCAGTCTCCAGTTGATGGGCAATTGGGCCATTTCCAAGTTTTAGTTATTATAAACTGTGATGCTATAAATATAGGTGTGCATATATCACGGAGGTATGATTCTTTTTATTCTTTTGGGAAGATAACAAGCAGGGGAATAGCTGGGTTAAATGAAACCTCTAATCCTAGTTTTTTGAGGTAACTCCATAATGATTTCCATAGTGATTGCACCAGTCTGCACTCCCACCAACAATGGAGAAGGGTTCCTTTTTCCCTACAACCCCATTAGCATTTGTCATTGGTTGATTTCTTCAGAGTAGCCATTCTTTCTGAAGTGAGGCAGAATCTCAGTGTTTTCTTCATCTGCATCTCTCGAGGGGTAAGTGATGTTGAACATTTTTTCATATGTTTAGTTGCTGCTTTTACTTCTTTGTCTAAGAAATGCTCATTTTTTAATTGAGTCTTTAAATTTGGGGGTACTGATTTTTTTTCAGTTCTTTATATATTTTAAATAGCAGTTCTTTGTCTGAGGTACAGCTGCTAAATTTTTTTTCCCACATTGTAGCTTGTCTCTTAGCTCTGTTGGTGGTTTCTCTTGCAGTACAGAAGCTTTTTAATAAGGTGAGATTCCAGTTGTTGATTCTCTGTGCTAGATCCCAAGCTAGTGAGGTTTTGTTGATAAAGTATTTTCCTATGCCAATGTCTTCAAGAGTTCTACCTAACCTAACTTACAACAAGTTTATTGTTTCTGTTTTAATATTTAGATCTTTGACCAACTTTGATCTTAGTTTGATGCACGGTGAAAGATATGGATCTAGTTTTAATCTGTGGTGGTTTGAAATCCAGTTTTTCTAGCACCATTTATTAAAGAGGCTATCTTTCCTCCAGTGAGAATGGTTGGCTCCTTTGTCAATGATGAGGTGGCTTAATATGTCTGGAGCAGTGTCTCCATCTTCTAATCTATTCCACTGATTGTCAGGTCTGATTCTTTGCCAGTACCATGCTGTTTTTATCATGGTGGATTTGTAGGATAGTTTTATGCTGGGGATTGTGATACTCACTGTCATTTCTCTGTTGTCTAGAATTTCTTTTGCTATTCTAGGTCTCTTCTTATTCCAAATGAATTTTTGGATTATTTTCTCTAGTTTTGTGAAATATACTGTTGGAACTTCAATTGGTATTGCATTGAATCTATATAGCAGTTTTGGAAGTAAGGTCATTTTCACTATATTTCTTCTTCCTACCCAGGAACAAGGGTTGTCTTTCCATTTTCTTATATCCTCTTCAATCTCTTTTTCTTTTTCAGAGTTTTATAGTTTTAAATGTAGTGGTATTTTACTTCCTTCATTAGACTGATTCGCAGATATTTCAATTTTTAGATGCTACTGTGAAAGGAATTGTTTCATCAATTTCTCTCCCAGTGAGTCTAATATTTGTGTATAAGAAGGCTATTGATATTTTAGTGTTGACTTTGTATGGAGCTACACCACTGAATCTGTCAATTAAGTCTAGAAGGTTTTTATCAGAGTTTTTTTGGTCTTCCATGTAGAGTATCATGTCATCAGCAAATAATGACAGTTTCACTTCTTCCTTTCCTATCTTTATTCCTTTTATTTTTTCTCTTGTATAATGTTTGCGGCTAATATTCCCAGAACTATATTTAACAGGAGTGATGATAGTGGAAATTCTTGTCTTTTTCCTGATTTTAGAGTGAAAGCTTTCAGTTTTTGACCATTTAGCATGATGTTGGCTGTTGATTTTTCATAGCCTTTTGCAGGTTGAGATAAAGACCATCTATTCCAATTTCCTGCAGGGTTTTTTTTTCTTATCATGAATGGGTGTTGAATTTTGTTAAGTGCTCTTTCCATGTCTATTGAGATGCTCATATGGTTTTTGTCCTTGACTCTATTGATATAGTATATTACATTTATTGATTTACATATGTTGGACCATCCTTGCATGCCTGAGATGAATCTGACTTCTTCAGGGTGTGTGATCTTCTTGATGATCCTCTGTATTCTGTTTGGCAGTATCTTATTGAGGATTTTTGCATCCATGTTCATTAGGGAAATTGACCTGTAGTTCTCTTTTTCAGTTGGGTCTTTCTCTGCCTTTGGAATCAAAGTAATGCTTGCTTTCTGGAATGAATTTGGGAGTATTGCTTCCCTTTCAATTTTATTAAAGAGTTTGAGAATTATCAACATAAGATTTTCTCTAGATTACTTGTAGAATTCAGCAGTGAGTGGATTAGGGCCTGGACTTTTCTTTATTGGTAGTTTTTAAATTACATGTTTACTTTCATTTATATTGACTTATTTAGAATATTTATAACTTCTTGATTCAGTCTTGATAATTCACATTTATCAAGGAATCTGTTCACTTCTTCATTTCCATTTTATTGAAGTAAAGGTTCTTGAAGTAGGTATTGATGATCCTCTGGACTTCTGCTGGACCTGTTGTGATTTCACCCTTTGCATTCCTAATTGCATGGATTTGAACCTTTTCTTTCCTCTTCTTGATAAGACTGGGTGAGGATTTGTCGATTTTATTTATTCGTTTGAAGAACCAACTCTTCCAGTCATTTTTTTTTTTGTATCATTCTCATAGTCTCCATTGCATTGATTTCTGCTCTGATGTTTGTAATTTCCTCCCTTGTATGAGTTTTAGGTTTTTCTTACTCTTCTTTTTCTAGGAGCTTGAGCTTCAGCATTAGATTGTTGTTTGAACTTGTTCTATTTTCCTAGTATGGGCACTCACTGCTTTGAATTTTCCTTGTAGAACTGCTTTCTTTGTGTCCCATAGATTCCTGTATGTTGTACTGGCATTATCATTTACTTGTAGATACTGTCTAATTTCTTCTTTAATTTCCTCTGTAACCCATTGGTTCTTCAGGAGAGTGTTATTCAATTTCCGTGTGTTTGTGAAGTTCTTGCAATTTCTGATGCTATTGATCCCCAATTTAATTGCGCTGTAGTTTGATAATATACAGGGGATAATTTCCTTTCCTTTGCATTTATATAAACATGTTCTATGAGCTATCTTGTGCTCTATTTTGGAGAGTGACCCACATATAGCTGAAAAGAGTGTGTATTCTGGTTTTGTGGGTGGAACACTCTGTAGACATATATTAAATCTATTTGTTCAAAAGTTTGGTTCAGTTCTAGTATTTTGTTGTGACTTTTTGTCTAGATCATTTGTCTATTTGTGACAGTGTGGTGTTGAGGTCCCCCACTATAATTGTAGTAGTGCTTATTTGGTGTTTCATGTCCATTGATATTTGTCTTATATAGTTGGGTGCACTAGTATTTGGTGCATATATATTAATGATAAATAAGGTAACTACTCCTGCTTTCTTCTGGGTTTCTGTTGCATGGAGAATTGTTTTCTCTCCTTTTAATTTCAGTGTATGAATATTTTTTGAATTAAGTGTGTTTCTTGAATACAGGATATTGCTGGATTTTGTTTCTTGATCCATTCTGCCAGTCTATACCTTTTGATTGGTGAATTGAAGCCATTAACATTGATGGCTATAATTGATATGTATTGACTTATCCTTGTCATGATATTTTCCGGTTGTTGGCTCTTTTATTATTTTCTGCCCTTTCTCTTCAATTTCTTGCCTTGTCTGATAGCTTCCCTCTGTTGGGGCCTATGAAGTTGTGACCCTCATTGTCTTTTTCTAGGATATTGTTTAGAAGTATTTGGTGTGGCCAAAGAAATAGGACACACATGTGTAAATAACATATAGTTTCTCTATTGTGAGAAACTTAAAGTGTAAATAAGGATTAAAATGATTAAAATGAATAAATGATAATTTGAAAGAGGAAGAAAAGTCCCAAAGGGATAGGGGAAGTTGGAGGGGTAGGAGAAAGGAAAGAAGGGAAAGGAAAAATTATGAAAAAAGGAAAAAATGGAAACAAAGTCTATGTAAATAGGGAAGGGTGGATGGGGTGAAGGGCACACAGGTAATGGGCACAAAATAAGAACCAAGATATGTCATGTACAGGTACAAGCACCCAATGATAAATATAAATGTATTGTATACCTAAAATATACCAATAAGAGAACTTAAGCAAAAAACCCACAATTATTTGGAGTGTTAGTTTTGTATTCATGAAGTTTCTCAGGTGTTCTTTGTCATGGAAGTATACTAATTCTCCATCAATTTTGAAAAATAAATTTGCAGGATACATCAATGGAGGTTATTTTCTTTTAGGGCATGAAATACTTCACTCCAGGCTCTCCTTAACTTGAGGGTGTGCTGAAAATTCTCCCATAATTCTGATGAGCTTTCTTTGTATGTGATTTGTTTCTTTTCTCTAACTGCTTGTAGAATTTTGTTCTTCTTTTCAGTTTCTGGGATCTTGACTATTTTACATTTAGGTGTAGATTTTTTTTGATCATCTCTAGTTGGAATCCTATATGCCTCTCGTATGTGTATGTCAAATTCGTTTCCTCTTCTTGGCAAGTTTTCTGCCATTACTTCTGTGTATATATTTTTATGTCATTTGTACTTTATCCTGTTTTTTCTTGGACTCCTATCACTCCTATGTTCTTCTTTGTGTCATCTAACAGCTGCTGGATCCATTTCTCATGGTTCCTATTTCTAACATATCTCTCTTTTCATGGCCACTAACCACAATCCTGTCTTCTATATCTGATATTCTGTCTTCACATTGGCTCATTGTGCTGTGAGTAATTTCAAATGGTATTTTTCTTTAAATTTTATTTTATTGGTACATTTTAGGTATACAATATAATGACATTCATCATTGGAAATTTGCACCTTTACATAATCTCTCTTGGTTCTTATTTTTCAGCCTTCCCCTGCCCTCCCCTCAACCCCTCCATCCCTCCCTATTTACAAAGACTTTGTTTCCATTTTTTTTCATTTTCTTATATTAATTCCATTCCCTTCTTTCATTTCCCCTATCCCTCCCATTTCCCCTTCCCCTTTTCCACATTTCTCCTATTTCACATTATCTATTATACCTTTTAGTCCTTATTTACATTTTCAGTTTCTCACACTAGGGAAATTATTCTGTATTTACCCATGTGTGTCCAATTTATTTAACTTAAGGGGATTGCCTCAATGTGAATCCATTTAGGTATAAATGTTTCTAATTTCTCAATTTTTATGGCTGAGTAGTACTCCATTTTATAAAAAATCCACATTTTCTTTATCCAGTCTCCAGTTGATGGACATTTGGGCTGTTTCCAAGTTTTTGCTATTACAAATTGTGCTGCTATGAATATAGCAGCACATATTTCACTGTGGTATGATTCTTTTAATTCTTTGAGGAAGATAACCTGCAGTTGGAGAGCTAGGTCAAATGGACTTCCAGTCCTAGTTCTTTCAGATATCTCCATACTGAATTTCACAAGGTTTGGACCAGTCTACACTCCCACAAGCAGTACAGTAGTGTTCCTCTTTCTGCACAGCCCTGCCAGCATTTGATATTGGATGATTTAATGATAACAGCCATTCTTTCTGGAATGAGGTGGAATCTCAGCATTGTCTTCATTTATATCTCTCAAATGACCAGTGATGTTGAACATTTTTTCAAATGTTTATTTGCTCTTTTCACTTTGTCTGAGAAATATCTGTTCATTTCAGATGCCCAGGTTTGGATTCTTTAAATTTGGCAGGACTGATATTTTTAAGTTCTTTATAGATTCAAGATAGTAGACCTTTGTCTGAGGAAGAGCAGGTGAAGATTTTTTCCCACATTGTGGGTTGTCTCTTCACACTGCTGGTTGTTTCTCTTGCTGTGCAGAAGCTTTTTAATAAGAAGAGATCCTACTTGTTGATTGTTTGTGCTAGTTCACAGACAATTGAGGTTTTGTCCATAAAATCTTTTCCTACACCAATGTCTTCAAGAGTTCTACCTAACCTCTGTTTCAGCCAATTCAGTGTTTCTATTTTAATATTTAGATTTTTAATCTGTTTCGATGTTAGTTTAGTGCATGGTGAGAGATATAGGTTTAGTTTTAATCTTTGGCAAGTTGAAACCCAATTTTTCCAGCACCATTTATTAAAGAGGCTATCTTTCCTCCAGTGAGGGTGTTGGGCTCCTTAATCGAAGGTGAGATGGCTAAGTTTGTCTGTCATTGTTTCTGCATCTTCTAATCTGTTCCACTGGTCCTCAGGTCTGTTTCTTTGTCAGTACCATGCTGTTTTTATCACAGTAGCTTTGTAGTATAGTTACAGGTTGGGGATTGTGATACCCCCTGCCATGTCTCTGTTACCTAGAATTGCTTTTGCTGTTCTGGGTCTCTTCTTCTTCAAAATGAATTTTTTGGATTGTTTTCTCAATGTTCATGAAGTATGCACCTGGGATCTCAATTGGAATTGCATTAAATCTATAGAGCAGTTTTGGAAGTATGGCAATTTTCACTATATTAATCCTTCCTACCCAGGAGCAGGGGATGTCTGTCCATTTTCTGATATAATCTTCACTCTCTCTTTTCAGAGTGCTATAGTTTTCAGAGAAGAGGTCTTTGATTTCTTTCATTAGGATGATTCCTAGGTATTTCAGTTTTTTGGTTGCTATTGTGAAAGGAATTATTTGCCCTATTTCTCTCTCAGTGAATCTGTCATTTGTGTAGAGGAAAGTTATTGATTTTTGTGTGTTGACCTTGTAACCAGCTACTTGACTGAATTTGCTTATTAAGTCTAGAAGACTTTTGGTGAAGTTCTTGGGGTCTTCTATATAGAGTATCATGTCATTTGCAAATAATGACAATTTGACTTCCTCATTTCCTATCTTTATTCCTTTTATTTCTTTCTCTTGTCTAATTGCTATGTCTAATGTTTCCAGAACTATATTGAACAAGAGTGATGATAGTGGACATGCTTGTCTTGTTCCTGATTTTAGTGTGAAGGATTTCAGTTTTTGACCATTTAGTATGATATTGGCTGTTGGTTTTTCATAGATGGCATCTATCAGTTTGAGGTAGAGACCATCTGTTCAAATTTTTTGTAGGGTTTTTATCATAAATGCATGTTGGATTTTGTCAAATGCTTTTTCTGCATCTATGGAGATAATCATATGGTTTTTGTCCTTGGGTCTATTGATATAGTGTATTACATTGATTGATTTGCATATATTGAACCATCCCTGCATCCTTGGGATGAATCCTACTTGATCAAGGTGTATGATCTTCTTGATGATCTTTTGCATTCTGTTTGCCAGTATCTTATTTAGGATTTTTGCATCTATGTTCATTAGTGAGATTGGCCTATAGTTCTCTTTTTCCGTTAGGCCTTTCCCTGCTTTGGGGATCAAGGTGATGCTTGCTTCCAGGAATGAATTTTGGGAGTATTGCTTCCCTTTCAATTTCATTGAAGAGTTTAAACAGTAGTGGCAGCAGTTCCTCTCTAAATGTCTTGTAAAATTCAGCAGTGAAGCCATCAGGGCCAAGGATTTTCTTAGTTAATAAGTTTTTAATTACATTTTCAATTTCATTGGTTGATATTGGGTTGTTTAGAAGTTTTAGGTCTTCTTTGTTCAACTTTGGTAATTCATATGTATCTAGGAATCTGTCCATTTCTTCTGTGTTGTCCATCTTATTGGCATATAGGTTCTGGAAGTAGGTATTGATGATCCTCTGGATTTCTGCTTAGTTTGTTGTAACTTCACCCTTTTCATTCCTAGTTGCATGGATTTGGGCCTTTTCTTTCCTTTTTCTGACAAGGTTGGCTAAAGGTTTGTCAGTTTTGTTGATTCTTTCGAAGAACCAACTCTTGGCTTCATTGATTTTTTGTATCATTCTCTTAGTCTTCATTGCATTGATTTCTCCTCTCATCTTTATAATTTCTTCCCTTGTACGGGCTTTGGATTTTCCCTGATCTTCTTTTTCTAGAAGCTTGAGGTTCAGCATCAGGTTGTTTAATTGGGCTCATTCTGTTTTTCTAATATGTGTTTTCACTGCTGTGAATTTCCCTCATAAGACTGCTTTCATTGTGTCCCCCAGATTCTGATATGTTTTATTGTCATTGTCATTTAATTGAAGGAACTGTCTGATTTCTTCTTTAATTTCCTCTGTGACCCATTGGTTATTCAGAAGTGTGTTGTTCAACTTCCACATGTTTATGAAATTTTTTGAGTTTCTTTTGCTATGGATCTCCAATTTCATAGCACTGTGGTCTGATAATATACAGAGGATAACTTCAATTCCTTTGCATTTACTTAAACATGTTGTATGTGTGAGTATGTGATCTATTTTGGAGAATGACCCATGTGCATCTGAGAAGAATGTGTATTCTGATTTTGTGAGGTGGAAGACTCTGTAAACATCTGTTAATTTGTTCAAGAGTTCAATTGAGTTCTAGCATTTCATTACTTATTTTTAGTCTAGTTGATCTATCTATTTGTGACAGTGGGGTGTTGAGGTCCCCCACTACAATTGTATTAGTGCATATATGACTTTTCATGTCTCTTAGTATTTGTTTTATATAGTTGGTTGCACTAGTGTTTGGTGCATAGATATTTAAGATTGTCATCTCTTCCTCTTGGATTCTGTCCTTCGTTGTCTCTCTTAATCAGTGTTGGTTTGAAATCTACTTGATCTGCAAAGAAGATAGCTACTCCTGCTTTTTTTGTGTGTTCCTGTTGCGTGCAGTATTGTTTTCCACCCTTTTACTTTCAGTCTGTGAGTTTCCTTTTGAATTAGGTGTGTTTCTTGTATGCAGCATATTGTTGGGTTTTGCTTCTTGACCCATTCTGCTGGTCTATTTCTTTTGATTGGTGAATTGAGATCATTAACATTGATGGTTATAGCTGAAATGTATTGACTCGTCATTTCCATGACTTTTTCTTTTCATTGGGTTCTCCCCCTTTACATTTAATTTCTTGTCATGCCAGATGGGTTCATTCTGCTTTGCTTCCTGGGGTTGTGATCCTCAATGTCTGTTCCTAGGATATTGTGTAAAATTCTTTGGAGTGCTGGTTTGGTATTCACGAACTTCCGAAGGTGCTCTTTGTCATGAAAGTATCATATTTTTCCATCAATTTTGAAAGATAATTTTGCAGGGTACATCAATCTGGGTTGGAGGCTGTTTTCTTTTAGGACTTGGAATATGTCACTTCAAGCTCTTCTTGTCTTGAGGGTTTGCACTCAGAAGTCTGCCGTGATTCTGATGGGCTTTCCTTTGTAGGTGATTTGTTCTTTTCTCTGACTGTAGAACTTTGTTCTTCTGTTGTGTTTCTGGAATCTTAACAATTATATGCCTATGTGCAGATTTTTTTTGATCAAGGCTATTTGGAGTCCTATATGCCTCTCTTATCTGTACGTGAAGCTCTTTTCCCCTGCTTGTGGAGTTTTTTGCCATTATTTCTGTGAAGAGATTTTTTTATGTCATCTCCACTCTCTCCTGTTTCTTCATTGAGCCCAATCAGTCTTATGTTATTCTTCTTTGCATCATCTAGCAGCTGCTGGATTGATTTCTCGTGTTCCCATATAATTTTGAAACAATTTTTCTTTTCCTGGTCACTAATTGCAATCTTATCTTCTATATCTGAAATTCGGTCCTCACATTGGCTCATTCTCCTGTGTAGACGTTCAATGGAGTTTTCCATGTCCTGGACATCTATTTGCATCTGTTTTATGGATTCCATTTGTTTCTTATGTTGGGATTCTATCATGTTCCTGAACTCCTCTCTAGATTTATTAATCATGTCTTGCACTAGGGGCACAATTTCTCCTGTTATCTGAGAAATTATTTCTGATTTCATTTTTTCCACATCCCCTTTTGATGCCAGTTCTGTAGGTCCAGGTGTTTGAGTATCAGAGTGTTCCATCTCATTTCCCTTTGAGGTTTCTGTAGGTGATCTGGAAGTCTGGTTTTGAGACTTATTTACATGTTTTCTCATTTTGACTGGGGCAGGGGGCTGTCAGTGCCTGCATGGATTACCTCCTCTGAGCTGCGAGTGGTGGGACACGGGCCAGGAGCAGGGGTAGGGATGGTGACCCAAAAGCCCTTTCCTGTGGGCTAGGAGCAGTGGGAGGGGTGGTGGCTGGGAAGCCCTTTCCTCTGGACCAGGAGCAATGGGATGGCAGCTCAGAAGCCCCTACCTCTGGGCCGGGAGCAGCAGGACTCAGTACCTTGGTCTGGTGGTCTGGTGTCCTCTGTTTCTTTGTAGTGTGGAACCAGGTGGCTGCCTGCCAGCAGCCGGGTGATTCAGAATCTTCTGTGTGACTCGGGACCTCAGTAGGGGGTGCACAGACCTGCCTGTCTGCAGAGGGCTGATTCAGTGTGTTCTGTGTGACTCAGGACCTTGGTAGGGCATGGGCAGACCTGCCTGTCTGCAGCAGGGTAATTCAGTGTCTTCCCCATGACTCAGGACCTCGGTAGGGCATTCACAGACCTGCCTGTCTCAGAATGTTTTTAAAATAATCGCTAACAGGTCAAAAGCCTGCCTTTCCATTAGATTGTACTCAGCAGCAATATTCACTGTATTTTTTATCATGCCTCATAAAGACACGAAAGAAGATTTCAGAACTGTTTCAAAGGTGAGTAATGAACATGAAAGAAAATTCCAGCACTGTTTCAGAAAGTGACATGAATGATGATATAAGTGTGTTTGAAGTGAGAGGAAATCCTGGAGGGGGGATTAATGACAATGTGTTTTTTGCTATAATAATTTTTAAAAATTTAAACCTTCACCATATATTTTGATCACCTCTTGTATTCCTGCCCAGACTAAGACAGGGTCTCTGGAGTTGGTTCTCTTCCTGTTTCCTCTCTTTTGGAACAGTTGGGATGGAGCTGAAGTTCAAATAGAAGAAAGTTGATTTCCTTAGGAGAATGTACCTAGAATAAAGGTAATTGCTAGATTTTGGAAGGGTTGGTTTTTGTAGGGCCCCATTCCCTCATTCCCTGTCCATGGCCACCTTTTAGCATCATGTACAATTCCAGTCTGGTAAAATGCTGTGGGAAGAATAAAAATGTGTGGCTAATGCCCTAAGAGATTGGCAGCTTCCTTCAATGCAGGACCAGCCAGACAAATGAGCTTAGTCTCAGAAATTAGTTAAGATACACAGACAAGTCCTCATCTCAGTTTGGGGCACAGATGTAATGGAATAAACAATATTGAAGATAGCCTCAGAAAGTCTAAACACCTTGACTTATAGGCACATCAACTGGTCTATGCACAGCCCCAAATCTTGACATGCTAGGCACATGGTCAAACATAACAGCTGGCCATCTCATGGTCATTCCATACCTAATGACTTTTTAGACACACCAATCCATATGAATAGAGTATCTCAAGGACAGTGGTAGGCCCTGACCACAGATCACTCCCCTATAAACCTACTCTATCTGTCTGTGAGGCTTTGAGTAAACATGGAGGTAGAAATGATGGCAAGTAGCAATCATCTCTAGGCCTCTCTGGGTCAGCTTCTACCCTTTGAAATGATGTAGCATATTTCCCCAAAGTACAAATTAAACTTGGTTTTAAAAAAGGTTATTACAACTAACGAACATGAAAGTACCCAGTGGTAATTATAATAATAGCTGTCATTGTTGAATACTTACTACTCAAAAAACTATTCTAAGTGCTCTACATATATTAACTTGTGTCATTCTTACTACAAGCACATGAAATAGGACTTCTTAGTACCTTTTTTAGTAGTGAGAATACCGAGGCACTGTAAAGTTTCACATTATAAGTTTACAACATCAGTTCCTAGCCAGAAACTGGTGCAGCTGAGCTCCTTTAATCACCTTTTCCTAATATATCCTGGATGTGTTTTATATCTTGATGTCCATGTAAAGCCTCATGCACTTATAGGTGGGACTTTGGGGAGGTGATTGGATAGTGAGGGCATAATACTCGTCTCTGGATTAGTTTACTGGTGAGTTTGTAACTAAAAGTGATGTTGGGAAGTGAAGTGTTGTAGGAGGAAGTGGGTAATTAGGGAAGTGGTCTGGAAGAGTATATCTCCATCCCTCCTCCATGATCTCTCTCTGTTTCCACCATGGCACAAGCTGCTTATCCTCTGCTCTACCCCTTTGCCCTGCTGCCCTGCTTTGGAACCAGCCAACTATGGACTTAAACTTCTACAAACTGTGAGCCCAAAATAGTCTTTCATTATTTAAGTTGTAGATGTTGGGTGTCTTTGTCTCAGAAACAAGAAAATAAATACAATAACTTCTTGGTCCTGCCACACCTGGCCCAGAGATAGGGGCTTCTGAGCCACCGTCCCACTGCTCCTGGCCCAGAGGAAGGGGCTTCTGGGCAGCCATCCAGAAATAATGGCAGAAAACTTTCCAAGCAGGGGAAAAGAGCCTGACATACAGATAAGTAAGGCATATAGGAATCCAAATAGCCTTGATCAAAAAAAATCTACACATAGGTATATAATTGTTAAGATTCCAGAAACTCAACAGAAGAACAAATTCTACAAGCGATAAGAGAAAAGAAACAAATCACTTACAAAGGAAAGCCCATTAGAATCACAGCAGACTTCTCAACACAAACCATTAAGGCAAGAAGAGCTTGGATTGATGTATTCCAAGCCCTAAAAGAAAACAGCCTCAAACCCAGATTGATGTACCCTGAAAAACTATCTTTCAAAGCTGATGGAGAAATAAGATACTTTCATGACAAAGAGCACCTTAGGAACTTCATGAATGCAAAACCAGCACTCCAAAAATTTTAGATAATATCCTAGGAACAGACAATGAGGATCACAACCCCAGGAAACACAGCAGAATGAATCCACTGGGCATGACCAGAAATTAAATGTAAAGGGGGAGAATCCAACAAAAAGAAAAAATCATGACAATGATAAGTCAATAAGTTTCAGTTATAATCATCAATGTTAATGATCTCAATTCACCAATCAAAAGAAATAGACTGGCAGAATGGGTCAAGAAGCAACATCCAACAATATGATCCATAAAAGAAACACACTTAATTCAAAAGAAAACTCATAGACTGAAAATTAAAGGGTTGAAAACAATACTCCATCCAACAGGAACCCCCAAAAAAGCAGTAATAGCTATCTTCTTTGCAGATCAATTAGATTTCAAACCAACAGTGATTAAGAGAGACAAAGAAGAACACTACATCCTTGTAAAGGGAACAATCCAACAAGAAGAGATGACAATCATAAATATCTATGCATCAAACACTAGTGTGTCCAACTATATAAAACAAATAGTAACAGACATGAAAAGTCATATATGCACTAATATAATTATAGCAGGGGACTTCAATACCCCACTGTCACAAATAGATAGAACAACTACACGAAAAATAAGTAATGAAATACTGGAACTCAATCAAACTCTTGAACAAATGAACTTAACAGATGTTTACAGAGTGTTACATCCCACAAAATCAAAATACCCATTCTTTTCAGGTGCACATGGGTCATTTTCCAGAATAGACCTCATACTCATGCATAGAACATGTTTAAGTAAGTGCAAAGGAATTGAAGTTATCCCCCGTATATTATCAGACCATAGTGTGATGAAATTGGAGATTCATAGCAAAAGAAACTTGAAAAATTTCATAAACACGTGGAAATTGAACAACACACTTCTGAATAACCAATGGGTCACAGAGGAAATTAAAGAAGAAATCAGACATTTCCTTTAAGTAAATGACAATGACAATAAAACATATCAGAATCTGGGGGACACAATGAAAGCAGTCTTATGAGGGAAATTCACAGCAGTGAATACACATATTAGAAAAACAGAATGAGCCCAATTAAACAACCTGATGCTGAAGCTCAAGCTTCTACAAAAAGAAGATCAGGGCAAACTGAAAGCTCATACAAGGGAGGAAATTATAAAGATCAGAGGAGAAATCAATGCAATGGAGACTAAGAGAGCAATACAAAAAATCAATGAAGCCAAGAGTTGGTTCTTTGTAATATTCAACAAAATTGACAAACTCTTAGCCAACCTTATCAGAAAGAGGAAAGAAGAGTCTGAAATCCATGCAATTAGGAATGAAAAGAGTGAAATTACAACAGACCCAGCAGAAATCCAGAGGATTATCAATACCTACTTCCAGAACCTATATGCCAATAAGATTGAAAACACAGAAGAAATGGACAGATTCCTAGACATGTATGAATTACCAAAGTTGAACAAAGAAGACCTAAAACTTCTAAACAACCCAATATCAACCAATGAAATTGAAAATGTAATTAAAAACTTATCAACTAAGAAAATCCTTGGCCCTGATGGCTTCACTGCTGAATTTTACAAGACATTTAGAGAGGAACTGCTGCCACTACTGTTTAAACGCTTCAATGAAATTGAAAGGGAAGCAATACTCCCAAATTCCTTCCTGGAAGCAAGCATCACCTTGATCCCCAAAGCAGAGAAAGACCCAATGGAAAAAGAGAACTATAGGCCGATCTCACTAATGAACATAGATGCAAAAATCCTTAATAATATACTGACAAATAGAATGCAGAAGATCATCAAGAAGATCATACACCCTGATCAAGTGGGATTCATCCCAGGGATGCAGGGATGGTTCAACATATACAAATCAATCAATGTAATACACTATATCAATAGACCCAAGGACAAAAACCATACGATTATCTCCATAGATGCTGAAAAAGCATTTGACAAAATCCAACATGCATTTATGATAAAAACCCTACAAAAAATTTGAACAGATGGTCTCTACCTCAAACTGATAGAAGCCATCTATGAAAAACCAACAGACAATATCATACTACATGGTCAAAAACTGAAATTCTTCACACAAAATCAGGAACAAGACAAGGATGTCCACGATCACCACTCTTGTTCAATATACTTTTGGAAACATTAGACATTGCAATTAGACAAGAGAAAGAAATAAAAGGAATAAAGATAATAAATGAAGAACTCAAATTGTCATTAATTGCAGATGACATAATACTGTATATAGAAGGCCCCAAGAACTCCACCAAAAGTCTTCTAGACTTAATAACCAAACTGAGTAAAGTATCTGGATCCAAGGTCAACACACAAAAATCAACAGCTTTCCTCTACACAAATAACAGACTCACTGATAGAGAAACAAGTCAAATAATTCCTTTCATAATTGCATCCAAAATTGCTCGCTTCGGCAGCACATATACACAATAGCATCCATAAAACTGAAATACGTAGGAATCAACCTAACAAAAGAAATCAAAGACCTCTTCTCTGAAAACTATAGCACTCTGAAAAGAGAGATTGAATGTGATGTCTGAAAATGGACAGACATCTCCTCCTCCTGGGTAGGAAGGATCAATATAGTGAAAATGGTCATACTTCCAAAACTGCTATATAGATTCAATGCAAATCCAATTGAGATCCCAGTAGCATACTTCATGGACTTTGAGAAAACAATCCAAAAAATTCATTTGAAACAAGAAGAGACCCAGAACAGCAAAAGCAATTCTAGGTAACAGAGACAGGGCAGGGGGTATCACAATCCCCAATTTGCAACTATATCAGAAAGCTACTGTGATAAAAACAGCATGGTACTGGCAAAGAAACAGACCTGAGGACCAGTGGAACAGATTAGAAGATGCAGAAAAAATGCCAGACACACTTAGCCATCTCACCTTCGATAAAGGAGCCCAACACCCTCACTGGAGGAAAGATAGCCTCTTTAATAAATGTTGCTGGAAAAATTGGGCTTCAACTTGCCAAAGATTAAAACTGAACCTATATCTCTCACCATGCACTAAACTAGAATTGAAATGGATTAAGGATCTAAATATTAATATAGAAATGCTGAACTGCTGAACCAGCTGGAACAGTGGTTAGGTAGAACTCTTGAAGACATTGGTGTAGGAAAAGATTTTATGGACTAAACCTCAGGTGCCTGTAAAGCAGCACAATCAACAAGTAGGATCTCTTCTTATTAAAAAGCTTCTGCACAGCAAGAGAAACCACCAGCAGTATGAAGAGACAATGCACAATGTGGGAAAAAATCTTCACCTGCTCTTCTTCAGACATAGGTCTACTATGTCAAATATCTAAAGAGCTTAAAAAGATCAGACCTCCCAAATTTAAAGACTCAATCCAAAAATGGGCATCTGAAATGAACAGTCATTTCTCAGACAAAGAAGTAGAAATAGCAAATAAATACATGAAAAAATGTTCAACTTCTCTGGTCATTCAAGAGATGCAAATGAAAAGAATGCTGAGATTCCATCTCACTCCAGAAAGAAGGGCTGCTATCATAAAATCAACCAATAACAAATGCTGGCAGGGCTGTGGGGAAAAAGGAACCCTGCACCACTGCTGGTGGGAGTGTAGACTGGTGCAACCACTGTGGAAATCAGTATGGAGATACCTCAAAGAACTAGGACTGGAAGTCTCATTTGACCCAGGCCTTCCCCTGCTGGGTATTTTCCCCAAAGAATTAAAAGAATCATACCACAGTGATATATGTGCACCCATGTTCATAGCAGCACAATTTGTAATAGTTAAAACTTGAAAACAGCACAAATGCCCATCAATTGGAGACTAGATAATGAAAATGTGGTTTTTTTTTATAAAATGGAGTACTACTCAGCCATAAAAATGAGAATAGACATTTATAGCTAAATGGATGCACATTGAGGCAATACTCTTAAGTGAAATAAATAAGACACACGTGTATAAATACCGAATAGTTCTTCTTCTGTGAGAATCTGAAAGCGTAAATAAGGACTAAAACGTGTAATAGTTAATGTGAAATAAGAACAAAAGGGGCAAAGCAGAAGGGGAATTGGGAGGGGTAGGGGAAAGGAAATAAGGCAATAGAATTAATATGAGAAAATGGAAAAATGGAAACAAAATCTTTGTAAATAGGGAGGGATGGAGGGGTTGAAGGGAGGGCTGGGCAAGGGTGAAAAATAAGAACCAAGAGAGATTATGTAAAGGTGCAAATTTCCAATGATGAATGTCATTATATTGTATAACTAAAATGTACCAATGATTAGAATGAATAATCGATAATGTAAAATAGGAAGAAAAGGTCCAAAGGAGTAGGGATAGTGGTAGGGTCAGGGGCAATGAAAGAAGGGAAATGAAAAATATGAGAAATGGAAAAAATGGAAACAAAGTCTTTGTAAATAGGGAAAGGTGGAGGGGGTGAAGGCGGGCTAGAAATGTGGAAAAAATAAGAACCGAGATGCATCATGCAAAGGTGCAAGTTCCCAATGAGGAATGTAAATGTGTTGTATACCTAAAATGTACCAATAAAAGAATTTAAGTAATAAAAATAAATAAATAAATAAATATAAATTTAAAAAATACCTTCTCATTTTAAAAATATTGATATTGATAGGTGATATGTAAAAAGTGACTTTTTTATAAAAATCCTGTTTGTTTAATTAATACTTTTTTCTTTTAATCTTATAACTTCTGTGTGATGTTTACCATGCACTGTACTGAATAAAAACATGCTTAAAAATATAGCCTCTGCATCACAGCAAGGAGCTGAGCTGACAGCCCGTGGTTTGATGCTTTTTGTGTAGCTGACACTGACCCTGCTATGCTCCCCTTAAAGTAGGTTACTTCTCCCCTCAAATTTTCCCTATTAGCCCACCAAACCTAGTGCCCTAGCAACAAGTCCAATAACCAGTCAAGTAGTGACAGTCAAGGGGGTAGAGACAGGATCCTACCCCATAAAGCAGGACCATAGCCCTATCCAATGGATGGCATTCACTGTATTTTTTTCACACTTCATAACCCAGCTCTGTACCCCTACTCCTCAGAATGGCTTTATGTCGCTTCCTTCTACAAATAAACTTTACTTTCTCTTTATTCTTTATTTGACTTCTCTTCCTCTTTTCCTGTCAGAGAGAGAGAGAGAAAGACACCCAGTGAGGGTGGTCTGGGAACCCTAGACACCAGACCCCCTGGACATAACATATTCCTTCTGCTTGAAGCTAGAAAACTTTTAAGTCAAAAAATAAGAAATATCTATATTGGAGAACTACATAAAAATCACTGAGCACTGGCTATGCAGAAAGTAAAAGAAGAGGATTTATTAAATACTAAAAAGAAAAGGCCAGCGGTGCCACCGCCTCTCTCACAAGCACAAGGTCCGGAGTTTGATCCCTGGTACAAAAAAAAAAAAAAAAAAAAAAAAATATATATATATATATATATATATATATATATATATAGAGAGAGAGAGAGAGAGAGAGAGAGAGAGAGAGAGAGAGAGAGAGAGGCAAATTTAATCCTATATTATTTAATACGTACAATATGTAGTGGTTATTTGAACTATGTGCAGCAGGTACAGTGCACTAATGAATTGCATCATGTCATTATTGGGTTTAGAACTCTCAGCAAGCTGGAGAACTTTCCTATATATACCTTTTTTATATTTAGTAAGTTTCCTATATATATTTGAAAAAATGATTTTCTTACTTTTTGTTTCTTGGTTGGCTTACTTGTTTTAATCATGGAATATTGTTATGGTGTTCTCAAAAATTTCCAAGGTAATAATGATGTTGATAAATATGGTTATTTTATTTGTTATAGTGGAGTAATCTACCCTAAAATTAAAGGCTTTGTGGAAATATAAAATATCTAAGTATTGTGAAAAAATGTTTAGCCATTCTTTAAGAGGTTAACTTAAAGAATATATAGGAAAAAAAAAGAATATATATAGGAATCCTGTAGGATTGGCATTGGACTCAGTAATCCCATTCTTAGGTATATACTCCAAAGAATTTAAAACAGATACTCAAACAGATACTTTTATATCAATGTTCATCTCAACATTTATGATTGCCAAAGGTAGAAGCAAACAAGTGTCCATCAATGGATTAATGGATCAATAAAATATGCAGTGAATATTAAAATTAAAATTATGTTACTGAAAAGAAATATTTCCATTAATCTCTCTCAAAATACTCCCTTTCTCATCCAACACACTTATCTCATCATTCTTGACACTTTACCAAGCAGTTTCAGAATCCTTTTTTGTTAGTAGCTTTATGAGGTATGATAAAAATACAGTGAATGCTCTGCCGAATGCCCTCCAATGGAAAAGCAGGCACCTAAAACAAAATTATAACGTGTCCTCATCTACCTGATTCATTAGTTCTCATACTGTGAGACTTTTGGGGCTTCCCCAAAGTCAAGATCCCCATGAAAGTTAAATATTTTGAGTAGTTACAGGGCATTGTGGCAGCCACAACAGCACAATTAAAGATTATCATGAAAGATGTTCACAACTGCTTCCAAAGGTGACAAGAATGATGAGATAAATTTGAAGTGAAAAGGAATATTGTGAGTGAGATTCATGGCAATTTGTCTTTTACTGTGATAATATTTTAATCATTCACTGGAATTTTGCTCACATTTTATATATGTTGTGGAATATTATTCAACTATAACATCAAAATTTATTTCTGATACTTGTTATAATTTAATGAACCTTGAAAAAATTATGCTAAATAAAATAGTCCAAGGACAAAAGGACATGCATTGTATGATTCCACTTACAAGCAGTATCTAGAATAAGCAAATTCACAGAGATGAAAAGTAGAGGTTGCTTGGGGATGGAAGGGGAAAAATGTGGAGTTATTGTTCAACAGGAATATTTTCTGTTTGGGATGATAAAAAGTTTTTTAACTAGGTACTAGGGATAGTTGAAGAACATTGTGAATTTAATCAATTTTAAATGCCACTGAACTATGCACTTAAAAGTGATTAAAATGTCAAACTTTGTTATTTATGTTACCATACCAAAAATATTTTAAAATAATATAAATATATTGGTGGCTTAAAATAACTATTTTATATCCCCATGATTCTAGGTGTCAGAAATTCCATCTGAGTTTAGTTGGGTATTTCTGGTTAATATCAGTTGAAGTTTCTCAAGAGTATAAAGGTATTGTGTCTGCTATATACAAAGTGGCTTCATTTCCATACCTGGAAAATGGTAGACACTACCAAGGAGCTCTGCTGGGGCTCCAGTTTGAAATATTGCATCTCCTCCATGCAGGCCTCTTGACATGAATGCTTGTATTTTCTTGACGTGCAGTGGGTGGGTAGGTGGCAAGAAGGAGGCTTCCATGATTTAGAGACAGAATTCGCCATTCTCCGTGGCCCAGTTCAGAAGAGGATATGTTTTATAACTGTTGCATTCTGTTAGTTAACTGAAGTCATAGAGCCAGCCCAGAATCAAGAAGGGAAGAAAGAGATGCCCTCTGATGGTTGACTGGAAAGGTATTAGTACTGGTAGCACAAATGGGGCTGGAAGACCACTCCCCTTCCACTCATGTAAATTTGAGCCACACTCTAGGCTGTTCTTCCCTCCATCATTCTAATAGAAACAAGACCCTAAAAATCTCTATAGCTCCAGGCCGGAGCATATGCCTGTTAGATCTCATGGCCTAACCTTCAGTAACCTTTTCAGACTACTTTTGTACTCATCTGTGCTAACAAGTGCCATTTTTGCTATTGTAATTATAGTGCAATACGTAATCACATATTTATTATGGTCTATATGAGACAAGTATATATAGAAGACAATCAATCATTCAGAATCACAAAATATTCATTAAAGTACCCAATTCAATGCATATCACATAAGAGACATAATTGTTCAAATATGCCTCATAATTAAATATTTAAATAATTAAAATAATTTTTAACATGATAATTTATTTTCAGGATATTTACATACATGCACATGCACACACACACATCTCTTTAGCTCTACAGTATATACAAGTTCACCAGCCCATTTCTTACCCTGGATCAATTTTTATTTAAGCTGATGACATTTTCTTAGCTTAAGCATTTTCTATTTCTAAATAGCTCTTTCCATACACACGCACTTTACTTCATCTAATAGTGTTTATGCTTGGGCTCTTTTGTTCATTTGTACAATGAAATCATTTCCTTGAGTGATTGTTTACTGTATTGCACATATTTTATAATATTTGAGATGAGAGTCCCACTATTTACCTTAGCTCTTGGAATATAAGGCCAGCAGTCTTCTCCTTTGTTTAGAATCTTAAAGGTAGTTCCAGCTCTAGCATCAAGTTTTTATTAATAATAATAATGAAACAAATGGCATAAAAGTTATTGAACACTTCACAAATGCCACTTTATAAGTACTCTATAATGTAATAATCAACCTAGCTCTACAAATTAGGCAAAATTCTAGCAGCATTTAATGTATAAAATCTTTGAGGTTTGTTAGGTTGAAATCATTGTTAGTAAGAGTGAAAGATTGAAACTAGGTCTGATGGTGTTCGAGCCGAAGCTCTTACTTGATACTAAAGGTCCTTACCACAAAAGTTTACTCCCATGTTCTTAATCTGTTAAGAAAGCTTTAAAAGGCTTCCATTTCTTCTGCTAAGGGAACATATGAATCAACTAATTCGTTGTGGCTGAAAAAAACAAACCCTCCACCATTTTTTCCAGTTATTGGGATTTATTATATTAAGCAATAACTGAATTAGTAACAAGAAAATATATATGGCAGGAAGCAAGTCAGGGTTTCTTAAAATTATTTTTTGGTTCTTATTAAATAATTTTCCTCAGTCTGATGGAAGGTCGTGCTGGGAAAAGGCATGGCTATTCTTTTTGTACATATTCTACATGGTACTTGCTAACTCTTCCATTATTAGTCAAAAATAGAGATGTTTACTCTTTACTAAAATGATTCTGATATTATTTTATTGAACTGTTAAGACCCAGTCACTATACCTAAATCACATCAGCTCAGGTGGATTTAAAAGTATTGCTTCAATTATAGGTATGAAATCATTGATTGTGGTTTGCATACTTTAAAGATAAACAGAACATAACCAAACTTCAGCATAAAGATCCAAAGTTAAACATAAGCTTGTAGCATTGCCAGGAGATACAAAATACTTTATCCACATAATCACAAGAATTGAAGAAAAGCAACTTGTTGTTCTGCATCATATGACAGAGAAATTGGACCTGCACATGGCTCTGCATGTGTTACATGTGCTTGTACAGTGAAACTAAAAGCAATGCTTCTACATAAAGATTGAGTTATTTGTTTATTTTTTTAGTTGAGTGTTTTTTCCCACCTAACCTAAAGCTGAAGTCACCCCAAATCATGTCAAATGAATTTCCATAAACTGTCCCAAGATGGGGCTAGTTGA
The DNA here is from genome assembly GCF_053883595.1 of Heterocephalus glaber. Lineage (NCBI taxonomy): Eukaryota > Metazoa > Chordata > Mammalia > Rodentia > Bathyergidae > Heterocephalus > Heterocephalus glaber. Next base: position 5,944,368 of record NW_028258336.1, read on the forward strand.
GATTCCAAAGAATGAAAGTGTAGTGAGTTCAGAAAATTCACTGAAGGAACTTAGAGATGCCTTCAGTTTATCCTTGCAACAAATAGAAGCGGGGGGGGGGGGGGGTGTTTTACAATAGGTGTGTCTACAGTGAGGGAAGGGAATGCAGTTTATATCAGGGTTTAAGGATTTTTGGCTTAGGCCTGGGGCTAGTTTCTTTTAGTGCTTTGGGAAGCCACCTAAAAACTTTTATTAGTACCTGGGCATATTCAAGGCCATGGCTTTGGCTCAAGGCTTCAGGCAGAATGCAGCTGATTGAGCCACAGAGTGGCGCATTTAAAGCATTCGAATTTTTAGTCAGGGCACAGAAAGAAAGCAGGGAACACTGAGAATCTCTCTACTGAGAAATACCAAGTGAACATCAACTGGGAAAGAAATACTGTGGTGAAAGTAGAAAAAGGATTCATACTATTTTTGAGAAATGTAAATAATTACCACATAAAATGATAAGAGATTTAAAGGAGAACTTTGAAAGTCCATCGGTGAAGATAAATTGACCTAAATATTCTTCTAAGTCTTTTGACAGCTCCTCTGCATGAGGGACAAACTCAGTCTCATTCTGAGTAGGCAACAGAACGTACAAGTTTAGTTAAACAGATTACTAAATAAAAGTTGTTGCATTTTATTGTAGAGATAGTATTCAATGGAATTTGTCACCCTCTCCTTTATTAGTGAAGATTTGTGTTACATAACAAATTTCAAGAGAAACTTCAGTGAAGGTAACGATGGTTTGTGTGACAGAGAAGGGTATACCTAAACTGAGGAAAACATCTGTAAATTATTGCTTCATTTCTAGATAGACAAAGTACATGAGATGTTCTCTTCATAGCTTTTCATAGATGAACCTCAAATTAAATGAAGTGCTGAACTCACACCTGAAGTTGATGGAAAATAACCATAGGTCTTAATAAGAAAAATAATTTTAAAATCTGAGCATATCTCTACATTTTTCTTAGGATTTAGAGGAAACGTGTAAAGAAAGTAGATTAGTTCACAATAATTACAATGAAATGATGAAAACTAGGAAAATAAATCTCAGAGGCTTAGCCCAATGAAGGCTGAATCGCCCCTTAAACTTCATAACCATTAAGGGTTGCTAAGAGCCACAGTCTACAATCTCCCCTTCAGGACCCTCCAGACATAGCATACACTCCCTGTGATACTGTATGTTACTATTGGAGAAGAAAAGGAGAAAATAACCAAAGTACATATTGACTCTCAAAGCTTCTGTCCAAAACAGTACACATCATATCTACTGCATATTACTGACCTAAGAGAATCACATGGCTACAGCTAATTTGAGGGTAGTTCATTATAACACTGTAATGTGGCTTAAAGATAAGTGGAACTCCAATAGTTTAGCTGCTTAAATAGTTATTACATCATATTTGACATAAAGTTTATACTTTTCCCTAACATAATTTTGTTCTTTATAATACATAAAATATGTATTATATTTTCAAAAATTAAACAGGAAGATATGTATTATATGTATATGTATTATATAATATATAAAATGTCTCATATTTTCAAAAATTAAGCAGGAAAAATTCCCTTATTCAACTACATGCCAATATTATCTTCCAATCTGCCATCATTCTGTGTGCTCAAGAAAAACAAAAGGAAAAGCAGAAGTGCTATTCTCACTCATTTTTGCTGAAATGGGCCTCATCATAGGTCATAGTGAGTGGCTTCAGAGGGAAGCCACTGATGCTCTGGATACTTTCATATGACTACCCAGGGGCATTGTGTTTCAAAGTTGAATTGAGGACCTGTACACAGAAATGATGTTGAAGAATAACTCATCCATTAGTGCTTTCAAGTAATCAAAGCCTGGTATAAGGAAAAAAATATAACAAATTATAAATGACTCTAACATTCCACTGAAAAAGCAGTGGGCATGGTGAGAAGTGTGGAGTGAACAGGGAGGAAATCTTATCCTGAAATTTTGACAAGCACTTTTTGCTGTCTTTCCCCATGGCATTTTGCCTGTCAGCAAGCAATCAAGAGATTTCTGTTATATGCCACAATCAGCATTGTACAAGGTGGAGACTTAAAAAGAAAAAAAAACATTATATATTTCCCTGACTGGCATGCTAATTATCCAGTTTTTCCAAAGCATACCAAAACAAAAGTTATAACTTGACACAGCAAGGTAAAACCTCCCTGAAAGATAGGAAGACAGGAATAATATTTGCTAGTTAGAAAAAAGTGATAGACTCAGCTCTCCAAAGTTGGGCCCTAAAGTCAGCCCTGACAAGAGAACATGTTATTTCTTGCACAATTCTATAAGCACAAAAATAGCTTGCATCATATACAGGTTCTTGCGACTAAACATTCTTGGGACAAATCATATTGCAAGCATGACCGAAGATGTGTTTGTTTCTGTGGGGGCAATGTGGTACAAAAGGAGAGATAAGGCAATGGTAAATAATACATTTTTGATTACTGCTTTATATGGCTTATGTTCACCTCTCTTTTCAGTTTACAGCAAATTAATCCTAATGTAGCCACTCTTTGGATCTGTCCCTGATGTCCATTAGAGTGTTTTTAATCCACATTTTTCTACTGAATCCAACCAGATTACTTAGGAAGGATCATTTGCATAATTGGTTCCACCTATGATGACTCAAGGTATCAGGCAGAGGTTTACTGTTTTTTTAATCAAGTTTAAAACATATCTAATCAGTCATAATGTTGTAGTACATATAATGTTGCTAAATAATACTTCTCAAAACCTAAAGCTCAAAGCAACAAATGAAGAAATATGAAAGAAAATTCAAATTTTTTAAGATAACCTTTGATTTTCACAAAATAAAACAAAAACCTTTTAATCCTTAAAACTATTTAGATACTTGTAGGGAGAAACAAAGCCCAAGATGGCTGATTTTGGTGGGGGCATGATTTCTGGAGGACATAAAGTTAAGAGATTTCCAGCACAGTTGGATCTCCTAATGTACTGGAAAAAACTGATATAACTGAGGTCGATGCCAGCCACCGGAAATAACTTCTATAACCAGGATCGTTATTTATTTATTTTTATTAGTACAAATTAGCAGTACATAATGTTTACCTTCTTTGTGTGGAGTGGATACATGTACATAAGACATGTTATTTTCTTTTTCTAACCCATTACCTCCCCTCTCTCCCCACACCATCCATCTCTTGATTCCCTTCCCAGTTTAGAAAGATCTAACCCACTCTCTCTTAAAAAGAGGATTTTTTATTGTTAGGGCTCTGTTGCTTAAGTATTTACTTAAAAATATTAGATCAACAAATATTTGCCAAAATATTTTATTAAAGAGAAGTAATAATGTGAAAACTAGTTGACAATATAAGCTTGATTCTTTTTATATTTTTAACAGATAACTCAAAATTAAGAATATTAAAGATATTTCCATAGTGTTCTACATATTTCTGTAAATATTAAACACATAAACCCTATAATTACACTATGAAATACCCTTTTTGTTTCACTAACCCAATAATTTTGAGTTCTGTTGAATGTCAAGCTCATGAGAGACCATAGGCTTCACCAAGCACTGCACCTCACTCATACTTTAGAAAAGATGCAGGACAGGTGGCAACACATCATGCTTCACATAATAGAGGAAAGATTTTGAGTGCTCAGGTCACTGGAAATGTACCTGAGTGAGGCTTCCTCCCTTCAGTCCTCTCATCTCAGGTAAATCTTCAGCTGTATGATCCCTTTCCTTTTACGTTTGGAATATTGCACTTCCCTTTGTGGAGTACATGAAAATCTACTGGCCATGTAGTGCTTTCAAAGTTTTATGATTAGCTTTTATTCTCTGGTATTGCTACATCCCTTAAATACTACTTATTCATTATTATATATAATCTCAACACTAAGGTACATGTGTTTGGTCCATTTTAGAGTCCTTACTCAAATTTTCATCTGTATTAGTTATAAAATGGTTTTATAAAATAGGTTAGGAGGATTTAACCAAGATTCAAATTTCCAGTGTCCTTTGGAGTTAGTGAAAAGTCATAGAATTAGTTGTTAAGCCTTTCCTTTCATGTTTATAAATACACAAACAAAATAAAAAAATTGGAGTATTTCATAAATAATAATATTCATTACATTTCTAAGACTCTAAATAGAACATTGTTTTTCATAATGAGATAATGATTTTTCAGCCAAAGATACTATTAAAAGATTAAAAATTGACTGCTTTTAAGAACTATAAAATGTTTTAAAGATAAGTGTAAAGTAAAAGTCTAATGCCCAATAGTCTTTCAATAAAAAAAAGAATGTGAGAAAACGGAAAGGGGCAGGAGAACACAAATGAACAGAAACAGTTTAACATAGTTTAAACAAATAAATGTATTAATGAAAAAATTATGGAAAATAGAAAATACAGTTGGAGTGCAATGGCATTAGAAAAGAAGCATTGAACAACAATCTAAGATAGTAGGAGGAATGTTATGTTCCAGATAATTAGGAAACCATCAGAAACTATACTTGATGTCTATGGTGAGGTTATTAATTGCATGGGTACCATTATGTTTGGGTATGGCTAAAATAAAATCAAATATAATGAGATTTTAAAAGCTCTTTAAATAGAAAATCTTGATAACAAAAGGGAAATAGGAGTTTAAGTGACGATTTTAAAGAAAAAATCTGCAAAGGACTTTATAAAATGAACAGCACTATTATAATTGGAAATAGCCAGAACTTCAGCAATTTTCACACAGAAAGAGTAAAATTAGAGGATCAAAACTAGATTTTATCTACAATCTTCTGTAATGTGCTATTTTTAATAATTCACTTTAAAAGTTAGCAGGTTTTGAGATGTGCAATACACCTGTATTTGAATTATAATTCATGTTTTATTACCCACTTTGAAGGAGTACCTAAGAACTTTCATTTCCTCAATATTCATTAATATCATAAAGATAACCTGTGACCCTGAAACAGTTCCACATTTATCCTAGTTTGTATGCTAGAGTAGCTTGCAATCTGGAACTACCAATGGGAGCAGACAAAATATAACCACACACCTATACTCACATAAAATGCAGAGGAAAAGCTAGTGAGCAGTATTCATCTCCTATCTCTCCCTAAAATGTCAAGTCAGTGTTTGTTCTCCTGGAGTCTGTAGATGGAGCTCTTATGCCAACCTCCTATGCCTTCACAGTAAAGATTCCCCAGTGAATCTTGTGAGCAGAACTCTGTAGTTCCTCCATTGTCTGCATAATGGGGTAGCACCCCTCCCATCCAAAGATAAGAGACGACGGGACAGGGACCTGTCTTTGGGGTAATAGTAGCACTATGGAAGCTTCATAAACTAAACTGACATTTTACTTACATGAGACATAGAGACAAAATTGAGCTAGGCCATGCATTCTGAATCTAAACAAGCTGATTTTCTGGTAAAGTCAGATTTAAAAAGGTATCACAGTTTTATAACATTCAAAATATCCAAGACAATTCTAAGATTACTCACCATATGAAAACTGAGAAAATTTTAACTCAAATATAAAAAGAAAAACAAGTGAAAACACCTATATAAAACATGTTGGAATTGTTGGGCAAGAATTTTAAAGCACTTATCATAAATATTCAGATGAGAAATTAAACATGCTTTTGGAACAATAATAAAGAATCTCAACAAAGAGAAAACTTACCAAGGAAAGAAATGGAAATTTTGGAACTGAAAAATAAAGTAACCGAAAAATTAAAATTAAAAACCCCACAATTTCCTAGATGAGTTAATAGAAGAATGTAGATAGGAGAGAAATGATTGATTAAGACAGATCTCTAGAAATGATCAAATCTGAACCACAGAGAGAAAATAGATTTTTTTCTGAAGAACAAAGTTTTTTGAAGTAACTGAGCCTCAATGACCTGGGGAGAAGGACAAAGATCTAATGTAATGGATACTGGAATTTGATAAAACAAGGAAAAATAATATTAGGCTAAAATATTTGAAGAAATAACGATTGAAATATTCCTATGAATTGTGATTGTATAACCAAAATTTACTCATTTTTAGATGAAAGACAAATAACCAAACAAAACAGACCACCCTACAAAAATGAGAAATGGAGTCAATCCCTGACAGAATTAAACTAGAGAAACCATATTCAGATATACAACCATCAATCTTCACGAAATGCAGGACAAATGGAAAATATCAAGAATAACCAGGAAAAAATTATTCATTACCCATAGAGGAATGACAATTGAAAATCCTAAAAGTCATTTATCAGAAACATTTTTAGATACCGAAAGAAAAGTACTAAGATTCCAGAAATCTTTGGCCAAGGAAAACATATTTCAGGATAAAGATGACATAAGTTATTCTCAGATGAAGAAATGGTGAGAAGTTTTTCCAGCTGACCTTCTGTAAAGCAATGAGAAAAGTAATTCATTGGCAGTATGGAAATGGTAACAGGAGGAAATATAGAGCATCAGAAATAAAGAGTAACAGAAAGGATAAATACATGGTTAAATAAAAGCTATTCTTCATGAATTTTAAAAATTATGATAGATAAAAAGCAAGCATGAGAAACGACAATCCAAAATACAATAATACTGCTTTTGTATTTACCTATGTAACTAATTTTACAAGGGTTCTTTTTCTTTGTATGACTTTGAGTTACTGTCTAGTGCCCTTTTATTTCTGCTGAAGGATAGTTAGGTAGGAAGCACTTCTTGTAGAACAAGCACATTATGTCCTCAGCCATAGTTTACCTGGGAATTTCTTCGTCAGTTTTCAAAAATAGTTTTGCCAGATATGAAATTCTTGCTAATGATTTTTGTCTATCAGCACTTTAAATATGTCCCTGAATTATCTTCTGGCTTCCATGGCTTCTGCTTATAATCATATATTATCTTACTGAAGAAACTAAGTATATGATTAATCACTTCTCCCTGGCGTCTGCTTAGAAATCAGATATTATCTTACTGAAGAACCTAAGTATATGATTAATTACTTTTCTTTTGTTGCTTTCAGAATTCTCTTTGCTCTTGGCTTTCAACTGTTTGATTAAAATGTGTGTCATTGTGGATCATTTGGTTCATCTTTATTAAAGCTCTTTGAGCTTTTTGAATCCGTGTTTTGTCAAATTTGGTGATGTCTTGCAATTATTTGTTCAAACATTCTTTCTGCTCCTTTACTCTTCTGCTTCTGAAACTTCTACTATGTGTATGTTGGTATGCCTTGTGATGTCCCACAATATTCTTAAGCTCTTTTAATTTGTCCTAATACATTTTACTTTCTGTTCCCATGTTAGGCAACATAAATTTACTTATCTTCAAGTTCACTGATTCATTTGTCTGCTCACCTTTCCTATTAAAAAATCACTAGTGAATTTTTTAACCTAATTATTCTACTTTTCAATTCATGAATTTCCATTTCTATCATTTCTTTATTAATCTTTATGTTGACATTTTCTATTTGTTAAAACATTGTTCTCCTGGCTTCTTTTATATATTTAAACAATTTCAAGACAGTTGATTTAAAATATTTGACTACTAAGTTCAATGTATGTCCTTCCACAGGGGCAGATTCCTTTAGTTTCCCTTGTGAATGGACCAGAGATTTCTTTTGCATTTTTGTCCTTTATTTTATATTTTTTGTGGAAAAGTAGATACTTAAAATATTATAATACAGTAACTCTGAAAATCATATTTTCTTTTTCTGTGGTTTGTTTTTATAGTTAGATGTGTGCTGTAGTTGCTTAATAATTTTGTCTGAACTATTTTTCTAAAGTCTATATTCCTTATGTAGGATCTGTGATGTCTATGTTTCCTTAGCCGTAGGTTCCTAATGTTTTGATAGAGATTTATTTTAATACTAGGACCCAAACAATAAGAAGACTGTGGAGAAAGAAAGACAATAAAAGGAAAAAATAAATGAAAAGCCTACCTAGTCTTCTTTCAAAATTAGCTCTGTGTTGGGATATCCCTTCAACACTTATCAAGTCTATTTACAACTCTGACATAGTCTTCACAAATTTTACTAAGCCTATAGATCAGTGAAAAATTTAGTTTTTTCTGAGCATGCATCCTACTCTGGGAGGTCATTTGGCTTTCTGAATTCGTCATATAAGTGGGTAAATTTTTAATACAGTAATTTCACAAGCAAATTTTCCTCAGTTTTTCCTCTAGATTTTCATTATGTCTGTTGATCGCCTCAACTGTATTTTCTTAAGAAGCAGTGTGCTCTGTATTTGTCTTGCAAGATTACATAGCATACCCTATACATGGCCACTTTTCTCTCTGAGAAATTCTAACTTAAGCAAGGCAACAATAAGTGCCTTGCATCAGACCTTCAGATAGGTCCTATAAAAGTCAAAACTTTTTTGAGAATAAGGTCTGCTCTGCTATCTCTGGAAGAAGGACCAGGTTCTCATTGTGGGCACGGAGGCCACTGTCTTTAAGGCCCTCCCTTATCAGGGGGACCAGTGGAACAAAGGAAAACAAAAATTGTGCAAAGCTCTTTTATCATGTTCAAGTTGTCTTTTTCTTAGCATTTGATTAGTTGCTGTTAATCTTCGACTACTTTCTAGAGTTTTGCAAAGCTTATTCAGACCATCTTTACTCCACTTTTCATTATGTCTATGTAGGGATAGACCCTTGAGTTTATCAAATCTGGTACACTCACTATTGTCTGACTTCCCCTCTTCATCTTGGATCCTTGTTGCACTTTCATTATTTGTTGTGTTATTTAAATTTTTCAAATTAGGAGCTGAAAATGTCCCTGCTGTCTACCGATCTTTGGTTGTCTCTTTGCACTTAAAAGTAAAAATAAAAAGCTTTTTGGAAACAAAATGTACCTAAGTAAGGTCTTGTGACCTGGAGGCTTCAGTATACGTAACATTATCTATACGGATCATTGTGCTAGGGATCTCCTAATGTATTTTTAGTTCATTTTTCTTTAGATGATAAGTTCACAAGAGGAAAATCATCTAATCATCTCAGAGGATAGGTGTAGCTACCATTAATTTCGAGTGATATATAGAAGGGTGTTGGAGGGTTGTACCATTCAGGAAGCATATGTCTACTGAATCATTTTGCAATTGATGTGCAAGGTGCCCCCACTATAGAGTCTTTTTTTTTCTTGGTCTTCAGTTGGTGGTATGTGTGCTGCAATTACCTAGCTTTGGGAGGTCAGTAATTCACTTCCAGATACTAGCCCAATCTTTACCCTGTTTCAAAAGTGTGAAGAGAATCTTTTAGAACTTCTCTGCTGCTAGATTGATTCAGATTTCTTGTTTTGTTCTAAGTCAAAGAGCAATCTTTCCCCCTTAAAGTTTTGCTGAGGTTTCCTCTTTGTTTTTGCTGTTCACTTGGAGTTACTTCTTTAAAATTTCTGTCATTCTTGCAGAATCTGTTCATTGAGAAGAATTACATGTATCTTCAAACGATCTTTACTCTTAAGTTTGTTTGTATGATTTCCTGTTAATTCTTTTTAATGCATTCCTTGAATATGATTTTAGTAACTGGTTTGTAAGACTCTTGTTTTAGGAATAAGGAGAATTCTTAGAATAAGAAGTAAAAATAAATAAAACAGAGTACCTAGAAAATTTTGTCTATCTTACAATGATTTTCTTTGCTAAAAATCTTGAAAATCATCATGAAATTTTACTTCAGTGTTTTACATGCACTAATACTTTAACTCTTTTATGAAGATGATTTAAAACAGTGGTCAAAAATAGACCAAACCATAAGTACATAGAAAAAAAATTTTAACTTCCAAAGAGAAAGAATAACATTAGACAGCTCATTCAATGAAAGTCAATTAATCCATTACTTTATCTTTATTTTCACATTACATTGATGATAGGCTGAGCCTTTATTTTTCTTATATTTATTGTTTTATTTGTCTATGAAGCCAATTTGTAGATGAAAAACATTATTTCAATTTTATTATCAATACAAATTTTATATAAAAACTATATGAAATTCCCTTCTAATTCATGGTCAAAATTGCAAAGTTCCATCATTTATCTGCAAAAATTATGTAAAACACATTTTTCATAGTTTCTTTGCTGTTGTTTTTAACATGTACAATATTAAATGCATTTAAAGAATCAATGAAATGGAAAATTTAGGTGATTCCTGATTACAAAAAGTAATTGAATAACATTATTACTGTTGATGACAAGTATGAAAAACTAATAGAATTAAATGTGTGGTGTCTAAATGAACAAAAAGTAAAACATCATACACAAAAAAAGGAGACCAAGCTATAAGGCAAATGAAGTTTATGAAAAATGGAGTACATTGCTTAATACCACAATGCCAAATAGTAATGATGGTTACACTAAAACTATAAAGCTAAAATATAATGAGATGAAGTAGGAACGACTAAGGGTAGTTATTTATGTTTTTAGCAAGTTAAAATCACATTAGAGACATATATAAAACATTTCAAGGTCAACTCTCAGAGTTTTTGACAACTACTCCCAATTATGTCTCTTCTGTGGTCATAATATTTTAAAATATTCTATTTTTCCAAAATCTTTTTCAGTTTTGAAGTCATGGTTTGCTTTCTAACCAGCTCTCACCCCCAACCTAGTACTTGATCTTCAAATTTATGTTTCTACAATGCCATAGGTCTGAGACATAATTTTTTTTTTAGCCTAGTAGGGGACAGGAAAATAACTAGTTTTTCATAAGTCTGGTCAGGCAAGTCCCAATGTACTGGATTTGGTTTCAGAAAATGATAACCAAGAATATTTTTAAGAATAGAAGCTAAGTGAGAATCTGGGAGTGTTTTCTCCTTCTAGGCTAATTCCACTTCTGAATTGCACATCTCATGTGATGGTCTTGGGAACATCCAAATGAGTATCAATATCTAACTGATCCAGTAGTTGGAAAGGAGTGGGCAGATGAGATTAGGTAAGGAGACCTTAGCAAGGACGAGCTCTGAGGCGCAACCATTTTAAGAAGATTCACAATCAGAGCTTCCGGAATGTTCATCATGGTTGAGATAAATAGTACTTAGCAGGCAGAGAGATACAGGTAAAAACAACCAACTTCCAGGCACTACAAGTTGCTGGCTTCCTTCTTTGCTCTTTTTCTTGAATATTGCTTGGTAATTGTTAGTTTGTTGGTGGCCCAGCCTTGCCTTAGCCAATTCATTAAGGCTTGGAATTGTACTGAGATGCAAAGGTAGAGTGATGTTCTATGCCTGATGTCTAGGATACTTTAAAGTAAATGGAGAAATTTGAGCCATGGAGTACTGTGGGAGACTGCAATATTGATTATGCCCCAAAGCAATCTGTAAGCAGTGTAGGCAGTAAAGGGTTAATCCCACAATTGGCTCGTTTATAGAAGTGAATCTGGCTGAAGCCTTTGTGCTGATGTCACAGTAACTCTCACCTAAATTCAGTTCCCACAACTAAAACCTTCTAACTAGAAGGAAAATGTTCTAATTACAACCATATATTTTATCTATTCTGTTCCTAATTCAAGAATGCTTTGTTGAGGATTTAGCTCAGTCGTTCTGCTGCCTGCCTCCCAAGTGCAAAGTCCCAAGTTCAATCCCTGGTACCAAAAAAAAAAAAAAATAGCTTTGTCTTGTCTTTTATGAGCCTTACTGAAATTACATTCTATAGAAACTGTAAGACTGTGCATCCTCAAATGTAGTACTGCCCTTGCACATAGCTCGCCTTTACCCCAATTGATTACCAATAAAATCAGTGGCTTGGACTGGCCAGTGCCTTTTTCAGCTGTACTGGCATTGATTGTCCTTGTGCCCCACTTTCTGTCTCTCTTAGTTCTGTCTTTTAGGTTTTTTTCCTGCATTGTGCACTGAGCTGGAGACTGAAGCCTATTGCAGAGGTTTCCATTAACATTTCAGGGGTCCTCAGAAGAGTACCTTTCACAAATATTTGATCTACAGCTGTTTTCCCATCTCTTCATGTGTGTGGACAGCTATTTTTCTCATAAAAAGTAAAACTATGTGTAAGAAGGAGGAAAAGAGGGCAAGCTATTGCATTATAGAAAGAACATCATGGCAGGAGAACTATCACAAACTGTACCATTGACCAATTATAGCTGCACAGAAGCATTCCAACTCTGAATTATAGGTATCTTAATCTATAAAAAGAAGAAATTAGGCAAGACAACCTCTTAGGTTATTTCTGGGTCCAATTGTATCATGATTCCAAATGTTAGTAAAATTATAGCTTTAGCACATTTCCACTTAAGGAGCACCATTTCTCTGCAACTCCACTGTTGTCAAACTATTCTTTGTGATCTTATTGCTTAAGAAAAATTTCAGAAAGCTTAATTGATAAGCTTCTGACTTTCCAGCATCCTAATATGTATGGATACCTTTCTCTAAATGGTATAACCCAAATGGACAGGTCTTGCCAATCTGAGATCCCATACTACAATGTAACCTTCTTTACTAAATTATAATAACATGAAAGTACAGATTTCTACCAACTTGAATGACAGGAAGTAGATCCCATTACTTCACCTTTCAGTAATTTTTATTAGTCCTGAAGGAAGTGTATTGCATGTGTCCCAAACTGTTCATAACTGTGACGTAATTTTATATAGAAAGGGCTATTTGAGAGCCTACAATGGCAAAACAGATGAATTAGGATGCTAGTAGGAGGGGTTAGCCCTTCTCTATAAAACATGCTTTCATCACTAAACAAAATAAACATTATCTGTTATGCTTTAATATGTGATGATATTATTATATTAGTATAAAGAAATAGCCAGTATATTAGAGTTTTTAAACTTTGACTTCTTGGTCAAATCATTATGTTTTGCTTTGCTAAGCAATTCTCAACAGTTACTATAAAATTTTTTCCTGAGAGAAGATTTAGCATCTATTTAATTTTAAGAGTTTGGTTGCTGTAAAACACGTATAAAAGCAGGCTATTATCTTCTAAAAGTAATATGCCAGGAGAGTGTTCTCAGAATTGAGCTTAGATATGGTGACCAATGGAATAAATAAAATAAATAAATAAAATATCTATTGCTTTTGACTTCCCTTATTATCTACATACTATTAACCTTTACATGTTATTTGAAAAATTGTCCAATTTAGGCATAATTGAAACACAATTAAAACATATTTCATATTATTTGCAAGATATTGATGCATCAAGAATGGCTTCATCTCTGTGAGTCTGAGCAGAGCTCAAAATGAACATGTATGTATATGAATCCAATTAGGGGATTAAGAACTAAGGCTCAGGAGTCAGGAATTAGAACTTAATCTACATTTCTTAATACCTATTAGATGTGTGGCCTTATCCAAGTTAGTTACCTTCATATCTCAAGTTCCTGATTTTATTAAGTGAATTTAACAAATTACCTACTTCAAAAGTTGTTGTGAGATGATAAAATATCATCAATACACATGAGCATTTTGTTTCAATGTGACATACCCCAAGTACTCAGGCATCATTAAACTCTGCCTGGTGCTCACACAGCAAAATTAAAATGATATATGGAATATTACATTAATGTTCTTTTTATTATTATTTTATTATAAAATGAATACAGAGTCATCTCATTAATAATTCACATTTAAAATGATCCACACCCAACATAACATCTTACCAAAAGTACTTTGAAAATATACTGAAGGGAAAAATTGTGTCTGCAATATGCATGTAAGTGTCCAGGAAAATCTCTTTATTTGTGCCTCATATCAAAGTCCTTGTGCCCTTTAATGTCATGGTCAATTTTTAACATGAAACTTATTTTGTCTTCAAAAAATTGTTAATTGTTCCCATCTTATTCTCTGGAAGTATTTGTTTAGAAGTTGATTTCTACTTTTATTTTTTAGAATTTTCACTGAAAGCCTTCAGGGGCACTCATTTAAGATGACTCATTGATTACAATATTGCAGTTTAGAATAGTAATGATTTTAACTTTATTAAATATTTTAAATTTATTTTGTGTCTATTGTGTCAAGTTGTATGTGTGTTTGTAAAAATTAGTACATTTCATCAAAATAATTAATCAGTTTGTTTGATCTTGTAATGTTGGTATGCTCTGCAAACCATTTTATTAGATGAGTTGTTGAATTCTTTGCAAGTATCTTTTATTAAAATTCTTTTATTGGTACATTTTAGGTATACAACACATTTACATTTCTCATTGGGAACTTGTACCTTTACATGATGCATCTTGGTTCTTATTTTTTTCCCATTCCTAGCCCTCCCTTCATGCCCTCCACCCTTCCCTATTTACAAAGATTTTGTTTCTATTTTTTCTATTTCTCACAATTTTTCCTTTCCCTTCTTTCCTTGCCCCTGCCCTTCTCATTACTTTTACCCCTTTGGACCTTTTCTTCCTATTTTGCATTATCAATTATTCATTCTAATCATTGGTACAGTTTAGGTACACAATATAATGATATTCATCATTGGAAATTTGCACCTTTACATAATCTCCCTTGGTTCTTATTTTTCACCCTTCCCCTGACCTCCCTTCAACCCCTCCATCCCTCCTTATTTACAAAGACTTTGTTTCCATTTTTCCATTTTCTCATATTAATTCCATTGCCTTCTTTCCTTTCTCCTACCCCTCACACTTCCCCTTCCCCTTTGCCTCTTTTTTTCCTATTTTACATTATCTATTATACCTTTTAGTCCTTAATTACACTTTCAGTTTCTCACACTAGAGAAATTATTCAGTATTTATACATGTGTGTCCTATTTATTTCACTTAAGAGAATCATCTTAATGTGCATCCATTTAGCTATAAATATTTCTAATGTCTCATTTTTTATGGCTGAGTAGTACTTCATTTTATTAAAAAAACTACATTTTCTTTATCCAGACTCCAGTTGATGGACATTTGGGCTGTTTCCAAGTTTTAGCCATTACAAATAAGTATCTTATTGTGGACTTTTTGCATCTATATTTATTACTAATATTGGCTACTAATTTTCTTTTTCTTTTTTTAATGACTTCTTATCCAGATTTGGAGGGTAATGCTGGCTTCATAGATAGGTTTGGAAACATTACTTCCCTTCCAGTTCTCTGAAGTTCTGCTAAATCGGCTTGGTCTTGAGCTTTTCCTACTTGGTAGAAATTTTATAATTACATCATTTGAATTGTTTCTTAGTGATCTTTTCAGGATTTTTATTTATTCTTGGTTCATTTTTGGTAAGTCATAGTTGTTTAAAAATTGTCTATTTCCTTCAGATTCTCCAGTTTATTGGCATGTAAAATTTCAACATAGTTTCTTATAATTCTCTGTATTTCAGTGGTGTCTAGTAATTTTACCTTTTTCATTTTAATTACATTAGTGTGAGTCTTCTCTCTCTTTTTGTAAGTTTGGCTACAGTTTTATCTATCTTGTTTATCCATTCAAAGACCTAACTCTGATTTATTAATCCTTTGTATTGATTTTTTGTCTCCACTTCACTGATTTCCTCTCTGATCTTCACAATTTCTTTCTTTTTTACTAGTTTAGGTTTTTGATTATTCTTGATTTTCTAGGACTTTGAGATGCATTATTATATATTTATTTGGGATTACTCTATTTCTGCAATATAGGCACTAAGTGCTATAACCTTCCCTCTTAGAACTGCTTTTCATAGTGTCCCATAGATACTGTTATGCTATATGTCCACTATTATTTGCTCCTAGGAATTCTTAAATTTCTTCTATGATCTCTTCTATAATCTGTATTATTCAAGAGTGTACTATTCAATCTCCACATGTTTGTGCAGTTTCTGTGGTTTCTTTTGCTGTCGGTTTCTAGTTTCATTCCATTGTTATCTGACAGAATGCAAGAGATTATTTGAATTCTTTTGAATTTTATTGAATGATGCTTTGAGGCCTAAAATAGAGTCTATTTTAGAGAAAGTTCAGTGCACTGCTGAAAATGTGCATTTTGGTTTTTTAAATGGAACACTCCATAGATAACAATTAAACCCATTTGTTAAATGGTTCAAGTTAATTCTGAAATTATGCTGTTGATGTTTTTTGTCTAGTTGACTTGTCTATTTGTGTGACTTAGGTATTAAAGTCCTCCACTATGATTGTATTGGTGTCTATCATTTGATAACAAGTACTTTTTGATTAATGAAACTGGGTCTGCTGATATTTAGTCCAAATATATTTTACAAGTTTTAGCTCTTCTTGGTGAATTGTTTCTTCTGCGAATACATAGTGACCTTCTTTATCTCTTCTGATAACTTTTGGTTTGAAGTCAACTTTGTCAGAATAGATATTCTTGCTTGCTTTCAAGTTTTGGCTGCATGCAGTATTATTTTCTAACCTTTCTTTTTCAACTTGACTGTGCATGAGGTGTGTCTCTTGCAGACATATCATCAAGAAATCAAATCATAACATGCTAATGAGGCTCCTGAAAAGTGGAACACTTCTTCATTGTTGGTGAGAATGTAAACTAGTACAACAACTTTGAAAAACAATATGGAGATTGCTCAAAATACTGAAACTAGAAAATCCTTTTGACTCAGCTGTTTCCCTTCTAGGTATCTTGCCCAAAGTGTTAAAGACATCACATTACAATGATACATGCGTACCTGTGTTTGTAGCAGCACAATTTATAACAGCTAAATCTTGGAGGCAGCCTATGTATCCATAAACAGATGAATGGACAAGGAAAATGTGGTATTTACACACAATGGAGTATTACACTGACATAAAGAAAAACTTGAAACATTTGTAGGAAAATAGATGTACTTTAAGACCATAATGTTAATGAAATAAATCAGACACAAACTTATATGAGAGTACAAAGTATGAATAAAGAGTAAAATAAAAGATAGATAATAAGAAGCAGGGAGGTAGATCTTTCTCAAAAGGGAGAGGGATCAAAAGATGGGAGAGGGGAGGGAGGAGTGCGAAAGGGGATAAAAAGGGAATTAAGATGTGTTATGTCCGTGTATCAACTCCACACAGGGAATGAAAACATGTACAAAAAAAATAAAAGGAAGAGGGCCAAGACATGGATGGAGGATGGAGAGAGGGAAGGGAAATAAAATGGGAAAAAAAAGGAATTAAGATGTGTTATGTATATGTATCAATTCCTCACAAGGAATGCAAATATTATGTGCTACAAACATGCACTAATAAGAAAATGAAAGAAAGCAAACATAAAATGCAGTGAAAAAAACTTTAGTTTTCTAACATTTAAAAATAATAGACCTCATCCCTTCTGGTACTCCATATTTGGTTCACTGCCTTTTGAATAAAGACGTTCATTATAGCAATAGGCATATTTCCATGATGTTACCAATCATTTGAAGATTTCATTGATATTCTTATTAATGAATAATTAGGGGATTAAGAAAAATCTACTTTCACCCTTTATCACCTTAAAGATTAAAGTGAACAGGTAATAGTGCATTTATGTTGGTAACTTTCCTAACCCTGGGAAGAGAATAGGATATTAAATATATCCTACTATTACAAAGATATATGCATGCATTTGCATGTATCTATTGTATATATTATATCTATTATATATAATAGATTATATATATATATATATATATAATGCAGGCATAATGTTTTAGAATTTTAGCCAAAAATATGTTTTAATTTGTTAAATATGTACTTCTGTATGCATTAACTGACCAAACGATTTTATTGCAATGAAACAGAATATTAAATAAGAGTGCAGAGAATGCAAATTTACCACATATATTGCAAGGAAACATTATATTCTTTTTTTTTTTTTTCAGTACCAGGGATTGAACTCAGGGCCTTGCACTTGCGAGGCAGGTGGTGACATCACTGAGCTAAATCTCCCACCTGAAACATTATATTCTTAATAAATAAACTATAGTTATATATTTATAAAAATATTCAATTTGTAATCCTAGCACTCAGGAGGCTGAGGCAGGAGGATTGTTGTGAGTTCTGAGGTCACTCTGGGCTCCATAGTGTGTTCAAGGCCAGCCTGAACTGCATAGTGAGACCCTGACTCAAAAACATCCAATTAGATAAATAACTGAACACAAGCATGTGATTCAAACACTATAAATACAAATTAGATGAATGACCAATTAAAATAATAAGAAGAAGATATAAATCTTGTCACTCAAATTAAGAATTAGAAATTATAAAGATATAGCTTTGGAATGTAGGTAGAGGAAGGAGACAGTTGGAGATGAACATTTCCAATATTCTCCTGGTTTGAGTGAAATGTAGATCCAACATTATGAAGGCCTATTTGCTGGGATGATGGGGAAGAAGGGATTGCTGTTCATAGGAATAGAGCTTCAGTTACATAAAGTCAGTGTTAGAGACATCTGCTGTGCAACATGGCAGCTACCCTTAAGGATACTGCATAGTGAACTTTAAAATTTACCAAGAAGGTAGCTCTCAAGTGAAATGTTATTAGCAGAATTTTAAAATATTTTAAAATATTCATATTTCTTGACCACTATAATACTTATAGGAATACCTTCAAAGAGAATAATCATAAATATGAACAAAGATTTGTGTTTATTCAATAAGTAAATTGAATATCTAGTCCCTGTTTAATGGACAATGTCATTTGCTTGAGACAAAAAAAAAATTTCTTTGATATTCTTGGAGCTTGGTCTTTGGAGAAGTTAGGAAAATTAACAGTTATACATAATCTGGTAAACAAAACCATTAATTTCCCTGCCCTAAGCCTCAGAAGAGGTTATTTTTTAAGGATAAAGTAATTTAAAAACTTAACTATAAAGATGTAGATTTTTCACTGGTTCTTAAACTTTGATAGTTTACTAGCGGTAACTCAAGAGCATTTCAAAAAGTCATAACCATATACTGTTATTTTTTGTATACAATTCTAAAAATAACAAACCTATAGAGATGGATGATAGATGTGAAATGCTAGGGATGAGAGAAATGAATGGGCATGTCTAGAAGAGGGAGCACAATGGATTCTTGTGATATAGCTCCTACATAGGTGATAGAACACTTCTCTACCATGACTCTGGTTGAACTTGAATAAACTGACGTGTGAAATAAGTGCACAAAAATAAACACATGCACACACAAATGCACATTAAGCTGGTAAAATCTGAGTAAACATTGTGGTTTTTCCAATGTCAGTTTCTGGGTTTAGATCATATATTATAGTGATGCAAGATCTTATCTTTGGAGATAATTTCATGAAAAGTGCACAGGACTTTCCCATACATTTTTTGCAACATCCTCTGTGTCTATAATTATTTCAAAATAAGAAGCTAATAGGTCATTACTTGGATTGCAGCATAGACTGTTTAGGTAGGATTTTAAGACTATGTGATTCTTTTTCCTTTTTATTAAGATATTATTTTTATACAATAAAATTCAATGGTAGTAGTGTATGATTCTGTGAATCATGACAAGCATATGCAGTTATGTGACCATTACCACGATCAAGGTATAGAACACTTTAAAAATATCCCATCTTGTCCCTTCAGAGTGAACTCACCTCACCAACCCATTTCATGGCAACCATTTATCAATTATAGATCACTATGGTTCTGTATTTTTAAAGATGTTTTATATGTGGAGTCATGTAATAGGAGTTTGAACTTCTTTCTGGTTTGTTTCCTTGTGTTGCTGAATTGTATCCCATTGTATAGTTGAATTGTAGTTTTATTATCCATTTGACCATTATAGGACCTCTGCAACTATATGAGCCAGAATTTGTATTCCTAAGCTTTTATCTGAAAGATGTGTGAAATATGTTTACATAAAAACATGTGCATTAATGTTTATAAATTAATATTTAGAAACATTTCATTTACGATAGCTAAAAACTGGAATCAGACCATACTATATATTCTTCAACAAGTGAATAAACTGTGGTAAAAACATACCATGGAATACTATTCATCAATAAAATAGAAACGAACTATTGACACACCTGAATAAATATCCAGGGAATTATACAAACAAACGGGTTCCAAAATATTTTATACTCTACAATTCCATTTGTGTATCTTGACTGTAGTAGTAATCACTTGATATGCTTGCAGGATAATATTGTATTAAATTAAGTGCACAAGAATGCAGTTAACTTAAATAAGGTGGAAAGATTGTCTCAATGCTAACTTTCTGGTTGTGACACTAAACTATAGTTATGTAGGATGTTAACATTTGACTTGACTGAGTTAAATAAATGATGGATTGTCTCTGCATTTTTTATAACTGCATATGAATCTAAAATTACTTAAAAATTAGAATAGATATACAAAATTTAATAATGAATATTATTAATCAAAATGAAGATGAGGGAAGAAAGGTATCACAAATCAGAAGGACAAAATAAAATTAAATAAAAAGTATTAATCATCTATATTGATAGTTACATAAACTATAAATAGAAAACATGTTAAATGAAATATTAAGATTTACTTACTAGATTTATAATAATACACTAAGTGCTATTTTCAGGGACTCTAAGCAAAGTTGCTATGTAAGGGTTAGAAAAAGCAAGCACAAAGAGACTCCATCTAAAGCCTATCCAAAATAATTCTGATAAAATAACGCTAATTCCACACAAAGTAGCCTGTGGAGAGGAAACTTTTAAAGTTAAAGAAAGAAGAATTATAATGATAAAAGGGCCAATTCAAGAAGAAAGAAGATATCATTGTTCTAAGAGGGAAGAGAGAGAGAGAGAGAGAGAGAGAAAGAGTTACAGAGACAGAGACAGAGGTTAAAAGAAGCAATGAAAGGTGATAGCAATATGGCCTATGTTTAGCTGGGCAAAGCTTTGGTAGAAAGTAAGAAGAAAAGCTGATAACGAGGAAGGCATAATAACTGCTGGTGAGCTGGAATATATGATTTCAAAATCTAGTGACAAGAAAGCTGACAGTAGTTTGTAAGGGGGCATATAGATAGTGATAGTCTGCTGTAGTGATTAAATAATCCTTCAGAAATTTTCCCATAATGAGTCAAGGGCACTGCGGTTTTATAACCCCTAATCGCTCAGGTATTGCCTAATCAAAAGAAGTCTTCTGAAAAAGGTTGTTATACATCATGGTCAATTAAAGGATGTCAGCTAGAAGAAGGAATGCACAGAATTATTAAAAGAGATTCAAAGAAATCTAGACAAGTCCTAACTAAATCAGCTATAAAAATTATTTTCGATAATCTTCTATGGAATTTTTAATGATAAAAATTAAAATGGTATTACTTTTATGCAATATATTGAGACCTTATTTGGTATATAAACAAATCTAGCATGTATTATTACTAAACTGTACCAGATTTTTTATGATTCTCATTTTTATTGCCTATGTACTATTGACAATGTAGACTAACAGTATAACTGACAGATCTCAAATAAAATTGATGCATTTAAATATATCATGTTTGAAGAACAAATAAAATGCTTCCAGTGATATCATTTAAGGTATAAATAGTACCTAACAGTGTCTTCTCTTTGGAAATATCAAATGGACAAATAATAAAATTTAAAGTACAATATTATATGACATATATAAAAAGAGAGACAGATATAACTGACTTTAGAAAAAAAAAGCTACTCTTTTGCATGCTCAGACTTTACTGTGTTTCTTTTGGTGATTTCCCATGAGAGGTTGCATATATACATTATGCCTAAACTAAATCTCTACTCTCCATGAAGTGTAACTTCCACGGAAGCATAAACAAGCTCCTATGTCACTGTGTCATCCCTATTGCCCAATTTACAAGCTTAAGGACCCATAAGGTCCTCTAATAATTTTCAGTACAATCTGATGTCTTGCCTACATTAGCATTAATGAGTTCAGCACCACTAACTGTTCACTTTGTGGCTTTATTCTGGGAAATGGCTCTACAACTAATAAATTAGATTTACTGCAAGGTGCACACAGCTGATAGTAGGTGGCCCATCCAGAAATCTCCAGGCACATATAGTATCTAGGAAGAGTACTGATAATCATTTAAAAAGTGCCCTAAAATAGAGCTTCTCCCATGTCTTCAAAACTGCTTGGTAAGGGACTAAAAAAGAACAACAAGCAATCTCTTAGTCCATCATAAGTCATGTTAGACAGAGTGCTGGAAAATCAGAATATTTGAATTAATAGCCAACATATGGTAGGATAATTGGGTGTTTTGGTTGCCTGAGATGGAAGAGGGGAGTAATTGTCTAAGGGTAAGAGTTCAAAGAAAATCTATTTGCCATTTGATGAGTAGACAGCAATCTTCTCATTATGGGATAAATCTTGTAATGAACTTGTCTTTATTTTTAATAAAGAAGACTTTCTTAATTTAACAAATAAGCAGTAATGTTTCAAACATACTTTCCTCACCCAATGAGGATGAACTATTTTGAAGAATCTGTTGAGTTTGTGCATATGTGTGTTTTAAGTTGATATCTAATATTTATGTGATATAAGATCATTACATTAGACTCTATACAATGAACAATGAATAGAAAATGTCTGAATCTTTAAACGCATCACATGTGACAAAAGTATGACAGAGGATTTCTACTTATGAGGCAGTATTTCCTAGAATCAGTGTGGAGGTAGATGCTGATACAATAATGGATAAAGTAATAGGAGATATTTCCTAAGGGAAAAATGCTTTCCTGCTGCAGGACAGGAACATGAACTACTTTAAATGAAATGATGTTCAGGTTTATCATATGAGTTAAAGGGGTTCTTGGTAATGTCAGAGTACAAAAATTTGGTTTACCTTTCTGAGTGGTATCTCATATTTGATAGTGTTTTAATCACTTTCTCATTGCTAGGCCACAATATCTGACACTTCCAATTTCAGGGAGGAGAGTTTTATTTTGGCTCACATTTCAAAAGTTTCAGTCCATAGTTGGCAGGCTTAAATGCAGAAACAGCATGGTGGAAGGGCCTAGGTGGAGGAAAGCTGCTAACCTCATGGTGGCCAGGAAGCAGAGAGAAGAGTCAGGGAGATATACCATCCCTGTGGCGACCTGTCTCTTCTGCCCAGGTCCCATCCTCCAACAGCACACTTGGCTGCTGAGCTCATCAGTAGATTGATTAACCTGGCGAATACAACACACTCATCATCTAATCACCTTCCATAAGCCCCATTAGTGAGTGAATGAAGCCTTTAAAAAGGACCATTCTTGGTCTAAGCCAGTGGTGGTAAACCTATTGGCACGTGTGCCCTGGTGGGTTGTTTGTTACCATTGAAAGCTCTAAAAGGTTCACCCTCACTGGTCTAAGCCATAACAGAGAGAGATGGTAATTTTTGTTTCCCAGTTTCCTTCGTTTGCCTCAGAGCGTGATCATTTGGAAGCTATAATCTAGTCAGATTTCCTCTTGTCAACAGGAAACAGCACTTCCCTCATCCCAAGTCTTTTGTTGTCTTTATTTGCTTATGTTCACAAACTTCCTCAGGAACAATGAGTAAGAGGTAAACTTTTGAGTCGTTGCAGTTATGAAATATATTTTGTCCTCATGTTTCATAATCATTTTGGTTGATATAAAATTCCAAATTGAAAAAGGCTTTCTCTCAAATACTTGAAGATATTTCCAGCTGACATCTAGCATATAGTTTTGCTAGTGAAACAGATGATGCCTGCCAGATTCATTTTAGCGGTATTGTTTTTGTTTTCTGGAAGTCATTAAGATTTTATCATAATCCTTGAGGTCATGAAATATAATGAAAATTTGTTTAAAATATAATTTTTTCAATCATCCCACTTTAAATTTATTAGGCCACTTTAATCTCAAGGCTGATGTTTTCATTAGCTCCAGTAAATTAGGAAACTATGATAAAAACCATGTTCTCCTTGTACTTCTTCCACATGGTTTTGAATTTTTAGAGAATACCTGTTGCCCATCTATTCATCTCCATTCATAAATACTAAATATGGACAAATAAGTATGATTAAAATGATTTTTTTTTTTGGTACCGGAAATCGAACTCGGGTCCTTGAGCTTGCGCAACAAGCGGCAAAACCACCGAGTTAAATCCCCCGGCCGGCCCAGAATGCAGAACTAGCTATCGGCCGAGAGTGGCGCGCGGCTGTGGCTCAGCAGGCCGGGCCTGGCCGGAGGCCTCGGGACTCACGCGCTGCCTGAGCGTCCGCGTGTTCCATGGGCAGCAGCCAGGGCCGCGATGACCGAGTACAGCGAGGACCAGGGAAACGAACTGGAGGCTCTGGAGTCCGTCTACCCCTGCTCCTTCACAGCTTGATTACACATTGAGCCATCCCTCCTGACAACTAACCTTCCAAAATATAAGTGGACTTACCTGATACTACATTCTTCAGTAGTTCTTCACTTGACAAGGTCCTGCTAAGAAGCTCTGTAGTTGAGGCCAGTGCTTTTCAGTATCATCAGAAAATCCACCCAGCTTCACCATCACTGTGACATCTGAGGCTGCAGAAAATGATGAAACTGTCCAGACTACCCTCAAGTTTACATACAGTGAAAAATACCCAGATGAAGCTCCTCTTAATGAAATATTTTCCCAGGAAAACCTAGAAGATAATGATGTCATAGACATTTTAAAATTATTAGCATTACAGGCTGAGGAAAATCTTGGTGTGGTCATGATCTTTACTCTAGTGACAGCAGTGCAAGAAAAATTAAATGAAATAGTAGATCAGATAAAAACAAGAAGAGAAGAAGAAAAGAAACTAAAAGAAAAAGAAGCAGAAGAAGCAGAGAAGCAATTATTCCACGGCACCCCTGTTACAGTTGAGAATTTCTTATGTTGGAAAGCCAAGTTTGATGCAGAACTCTTGGAAATTAAAAAGAAATGGATAAAAGAAGAAGAGCAAGCAGGAAAAAATAAATTAAGTGGCAAACAGCTGTTTGAAACCGATTATAATCTTGACACATCTGATATCCAGTTTTTGGAGGATGCTGGAAATAATGTGGAAGTAGATGAGTCTTTGTTCCAGGAACTGGATGATTTGGAGCTGGAGGATGTTGAGGATGACCCAGACTACAACCCTGCTGGCCCAGGGAGTCACTCAGAGGACTGATGCACCGTCTCTGGAGAGCTCCACAGCATCTGTGGCTGTGCTGAGAGGCTTTTAATTTTCCTTTCTTTTTTTCTAAGAAAAAATAACTCTCAGAAGAATATTCTTCTAAAAACTTTCACCACTGAACTTAATAAACTGACCATAAAACTTCAAAAAAAAATCCCTGGACCAAATTTATTTATTTGTTTATTTTTGGTACTGGGCATTGAACTCAGGTCCTTGCGCTTGTGCAGATTAAAATGATTTTAAGTGTAGGAAATAATAAAAAGTCAGGCTTTACTGCTAAAATAGTAATTTCTCTAACTGTAAAAGATTTAAATATACTGGTTAAAAAAAAGAATTTTTCAGAGTGAATTTTAAAAATTGTTCAATCATATGCTGCTTAAAAGAAGCTCAGTTCAAATTCAAATATATGGGAATGTTGAAAGTGAACTGATGGAAAAAGATACTATTAATTCAAATAAAAGTGGGAATATCTATATTAATTTTAATAAAATACACTAAATATGAATATTGGCAGAAACAAGTAATTACATTGTAAAAATATCACCCAGTAGAAACACATAAAGATCCTAAATGTATTATACATTAACTAACAGAACCTTCAAATACTTGCAGTAAAAACTGATGGAGTTGAAAGAAAAAATAGACAATGTGCTAACATAAGGTTGAGGAATTCAACACCCTCCTCTTGGCAGTTGATAAAACTACAAGTTAGAGAATTAGCATGGACTCAGAAGGCCTGAACAACACAATCTGCCAATATGATCTTATTGATATATTCAGAGTACTCCATCCAACAACAACAGAACATTCACCTATGAATTTCATACTCTGGGCCATGATATGAACCTCAAAAATTTAAAAGAATTGAAATCAAATAGAGTCTGTTCTTTCACTATAGTGGAATTAAACTGGAAATCAGTAACAAAAAGAAAATAAGCAAAGTTCTAATAATGCAGATATTAAACACACTTCTAAAAAAAAAACTATGGATCAAAATGTAGGATTCAAATGAAATAAAAAATATCAAAGAAAATTAATGGAATTGCTCTGGCAAGATGTCAAAATATGCAGGACAAAGCTAAAGAGATGCTCAGAGCCAATCTTATAAACATTCTCCTTATATTAGAAGTTCACAAAGGATTTAAATAAATTCAAATTTTTATTTCAAGAAGCTAGGAGAAGAGCTAAATTCAACCCATAGGGAAAAAAGGGGTGTAGAGAACATAGTAACAGGCATCTATAAAATTGAAAATAGAATATAATAGCAAAAATCAATATATTTAAATATGATTCCTTTATGATATATTGTAAACATACACAAAAGTATACATTTACTCAATAGCACACATTTGTTTACACAAATGGATTCATACCAGACACACTAAGCCACAACATCCCAGTGTCCTTCATTACCTCAATGCATACTGACATACTATTCCCTCTTACTGGATACTGAATATTTTACTGAATTTACTTAATTGGTTCTCTATTGCTGAGCATTCATGATCTGGTAAGAGTCTTATGATTATAAATGATGTGTATAAATTAATTTGTACGTACATATCTTTATATTTGAGCATGATTTTGTAGGTGGGGTTCCTCCATCAACTGCTAAGCGAATCAATACTGATTTTTGAAGGGGTTATACAATTTCACTTACATCACAACAATATATGAGGATTCTGGCTCTCTATGTCTCCACTGATATTAGATATTCTTCATTTTTTGTATGATAGATTAAAATACTATAATGCTGCTTTTAAATTTATTTCTTAATTATATGTAGTTTTAAAAATTAAAAAAAGCACTGTCTTTGTCCTCTCCTCCATTCTTTTGTTGTTCAGGTTTTCTCATTGATTTATGAGTTAATTAAATATTAAGGAAATAGACTTTTATTTGAAGTAGGAATCAGTTACATTTTTTCAGTGTATTACACTGACATGGGAATAATTTTACTGCTTTATCCATACTTACATGAACCCAACCTTGTCTAACATTGTAAGCTTTATGTTATACTATTTTTAATATATTGTATGAATAGCCCATATTCTCTAATTTCCCCATTATATTTTTCTTCATTGTACTCAGAAATTCATTCATTCAAATCAACTTTATTATTGTTCTGTGAAATTATAAAAGGGCTCTATATTTAGTTTGATTTAATGTGCAACAATATAACTACTTTAGGAAAATGTTATGGTTATATTAAAAAGTTTATTACTAGCATTTAAGACATTTTACTGCTATTAAGAATAAGAATAGTTTATCATATTTCTTTAGAAGTTAATGATTTGCATGCAGAAAAGCTGCTGAACTGTCTATATTATGATATTGATCTTAGAAAAAATGATTAGGAACACAACATAAAATTATTTTGAAAATGTATATTGTACTGAATATATATTAATTGAATAAAATCATAAATATTTATAACATTTCTGATATTTTTTTATTTTTTGAACATTAATAAATATTATATGACAGTCACTCTAAAATCCAGACTATGATTTATTTATTCAAGTGAAGTATTTCACTGTACTTCTTCCAAAATAAAAATACTTTCATTCAGTAATATACAATTTTTTACTTCTTTGATATACAAAAGATCTAAGGAACATCTCAGATACTGTATATTTCTCAAAATAACAGTTATAGGGCTGGGGTTTAGCTCAGTGGTTCTGCTGCCTGCACCGCACGTGCAAGAACCTGAGTTTGATACCTGGTACCCCCCCAAAAAAAAAACCCAGTTATAATAGCATCCATATTTTGAAGACACACTTACCTAGTAGCTGGCAAAAAGTGATAAAATCTAGATCTATTTAGCATCTAACTTTGTACTTCAAAAATTACACACATATTCCCTATATAATTTGGGGAGAATAAGCAATGACTATAGAGGCAGAAAGAAAGAAAAAAAAGAAGAAAGGAAGGAAAAGAGAAAATAAGAAAAGAATTATTTCTTATGGCAATGAATAAACCTGGAAAATCAGAGAAATTTCATACTTAAGGTGGAAAAAGCTTTAAAAATGACTAATACAAATACATAATTTGTATTCTTCTTTGATAGAACAAGCATCCCTGAAGTATCCATCAGATGGCCATAGAGCCTGTAATGAAGGACACAAGTCAGCATGTTTCCCCAAAGGCTATTTTCCAATAGATGGACTGCACCCTGGAAGTTGGTATAATAGAAGAGAGCAAATTTTTGGTTTCCAGTTTAGGTCAGACAATAGTTCCGATTCACTAAGCACAATCTAACCCTGATTCACATTTCTCTTTGACTTATTTCCCCAATGAATATAATTTTTGAACTTTAATGATTCTATTTTTCTTCTGAACTGTGGACTCTGAAACTTTCACTTGTAAGTCATTCGTTCTTTTTAATTCAGTCAAAGATTTTGTATAGGATGGTTTGTTTTCCACATTTGACTATAGCACTCTTCACTGCACATTGTCCCAATTGTTAAGGATTAATAATACCCTTTAATATTTTATCTGTAAGAAAATTTTAACAGAAATACATTCTGTTATGAAGAGCCTTATTCAAACAAATATTGTCTTGAGCCTTTTTGAATAGTAGGACTCAGGAAAATAAAGCCAGTACAGATAGATTCTATTTATTGATCTGTTCCACAGTTATTTACTTCCTTTTTCTTGGGAATAAGGTAGGTGAACATGGCACTTGAGCTCTCTAAAGAATATTTTGTACATTCCAATTCAAGGCACACACACCACAGGTGGATTTGCTGCAATATCTGTTTAAACTTTTATATCACACTTTAATAGAAGCCAGAAAAAAGGAGAAGAAAATCCTTTCCAATTCTCAGCAATCTCAACATCAGAGCAGAGGTATCATGTAAAATGAGAAAAGTAGCTCAATAGAATTGATTGGTGATTTCATTATCAGATTTATCTCTTTCTTTTACAATATTTACAGGCATTGTCTGATAAGAATCTTAGGGTTTTATTATATGTAGGTTTATTTTAGATAAGAATTTCTTTAAATTAACTTTTTAAAATTCTTTTATTGGTACATTTTAGGTATACAATACATTTACATTTCTCATTGGGAACTTGTACCTTTACATGATGCACCTTTGTTCCTATTTTTTTTCCCCATTCCCAGACCTCCCTTCACCCTCTTTACCCTTCCCTATTGTTTCCATTTTTACCATTTCTCATAATTTTTCCTTTCCCCTTCTTTCATTTTCCCAGCCCCTCCCACTACCCTTACCCCTTTGGACCTTTTCTTAGTATTTCACATTATCAATTATTCATTCTAATCATTGGTGCATTTTAGGTATACAATATAATGACATTCATCACTGGAAATTTGCACCTTTACATAATCTCTCTTGGTTCTTATATTTTCCCCTTCCTCTGCCCTCCCTTCAACCTCTCCATCCCTCCCTATTTACAAAGACTTTGTTTCCATTTTTCCATTTTCTCATATTAATTCCATTGCCTTCTTTCCTTTTCCCTACCCCTCCCAATTCCCTTTCCCCTTTGCCCTTTTCTTCTATTTTCACATTATCAATTATACATTTTAGTCCTTATTTACACTTTCAGTTTCTCACACTAGAGAAACTATTCAGTATTCATATATGTGTATCCTATTATTTCACTTAAGAGAATCATCTCAATGTGCCTCCATTTAGCTTTAAATGT
This sequence comes from Heterocephalus glaber, assembly GCF_053883595.1. Lineage (NCBI taxonomy): Eukaryota > Metazoa > Chordata > Mammalia > Rodentia > Bathyergidae > Heterocephalus > Heterocephalus glaber. Next base: position 5,973,976 of record NW_028258336.1, read on the forward strand.
CTCTAATTTCACATTTCTCTGAAAACTATAGCACTCTGAAAAGAGAGATTGAAGATGATATCAGAAAATGGACAGATATCCCCTGCTCCTGGGAGGGAAGGATCAATATAGTGAAAATGGCCATACATCCAAAACTGCTGTATAGATTCAATGCAATTCCAATTGAGATCTCAGCAGCATACCTCACGAACCTTGAGAAAATCCAAGAATTCATTTGGAACAAGAAGAGACCCAGAATAGCAAAAGCAATTCTAGGTAACAGAGACATGGCAGGGGATATTACAACCCCCAACTTGAAAACGTGCTACAAAGCTACTGTGATAAAAACAGCATGGTACTGACAAAGAAACAGACTTGAGGAGCAGTGGAACAGATTAAAAGATGGAAAAACAACTCCAGACACACTGAGCCATCTCATCTTTGATAAAGGAGCCAAACACCCTCACTGGAGGAAAGATAGCCTCTTTAATAAATGGTGCTGGAAAAATTGGGTTTCAACCTGCCAAAGATTGAAACTAGACCCATACCTCTCACCATGCACTAAACTAAAATTGAAATGGATTAAAGACCTAAATATTAAAATAGAATTAATATTTAGATCTTTAATGCACTTCGAACTCAGTTTAGTGCACGGTGATAGGTATGAGTCTAGTTTTAATCTATGGCACTTTGAAATTCAGTTTTTCCAACACCATTTATTAAATAGGCTTTCTTTCCTCCAGTGAGGGTGGTTGGCTCCATTGTCAAAGATGTAGCAGCTGTACCTCATACAAAGGCCTACTATCTCGAATCTATAAAGAACTTGAAAAGATCAGACCTCCCAAATTTAAAGACCCAATCCAAAAATGGGCATCTGAAAAGAACAGACATTTCTCACACAAAGAAGAAGAAATAGTAAAGAAATATATGAAAAAATGTTCAACATCACTGGTCATTTGAGAGATGCAAATGAAAACAATCCTGAGATTCCACCTCACTCCAGAAAGAATGGCTGCTATCATGAAATCAACCAATAACAAATGCTGGTGGGGCTGTGGGGAAAGAGGAACCCTTCTCCACTGCTGGTGGGAGTGTAGACTGGTGCAACCACTGTGGAAATTAGTATGGAGGTACCTCAAAGAACTAGGACTGGAAGTCCCATTTGACCCAGCTATTCTCCTGCTGGGGATCTTCCCCAAAGAATTAGAATCATACTACAGTGACATATGTGCACCCATGTTCATAGCAGCACAATTTGTAATAGCTAAAACTTGGAAACAGCCCAAATGCCCACCAACTGGAGACTGGATAAAGAAAATGTGTGTGTGTTTTTTTAATAAAATGGAGTACTACTCAGCCATAAATTACTTTTTATATTCTGTGCTTTTTGATCTGGAGTCCTCATTCTCAGAATAGTCTTCATAAATTGAGGGTATGTAATATTTTAGAGTCCCCATAACTCTTCTGGAATCTGTTCTAAAGAACACATTTAGGTGTATTGTGAAAGCATCCGACTACCCATCTTCTCAACTATTTCCTGTTCATGTTTGAGTCGTATACATGAATTGTGGTTATCTGGTATGGTGCTCAGAGTACATGAAGCACATTCTTTTAATCCAAGTTAGCAATCTTGAAATATAGTATAAACTGGGGAGACAATGAGAAAGCAAGAGAGGGAGAGATTTTTAAAACCTCAGTTGGAATCAGGGCATTGCTGTAGAAATCAGTGACAACACAGAACAGAAGACACATTGTTGATTCAACAATTCCTTTATTTCCACCAGAAAACCCTTCCATTACACAATGTCCTCAAGCGCATACATATGCCATCTTAGCAACAACCTGAGAGTGTAAATTTTACAGAAATAGTCATCCTAGTTAAAACAACAAAATATTTATTTTAAAGAGCAATTTAGAGAAATTTCCAAATATACGGAATTATATTAAAATTTCACTGTTTTACTTGGTATGTCTTCACCATGGCAGGTATGGGTTTGTAAGCTCAGAATTACGTTGCATTGTCAAAGATATATATTTTCTGAACACCTAAAGATAGTCAGAGTCATTTTTTGCTAGCATTTTGATGAACATTTGGTTAATGTTTTCATTTTGTTATGATGTAACATCATACCATGCATACTACATATCCTTGGTTTTCAAATTCCTGTCTAGCAATGCCATTTTTGTTTTACAGATTCTGAATCACAATTCTGTTAAGTATATTTTCCCCAATCATTTTTCCTTGTGTCAATGTGAAAGTAAATTAATTCTGAACTCTTCATAAATCGTCAGTATGCCAGCTCTCTGTCTCTTTCTCTGTCTCTGTCTCTCTCTCTCGTCTCTCTGTTTCTCTCTCCCTCATTTATTACTGGAGATAGAACCATTACCTTCACACTAAGCTACATCTCCTGTGCCTTTTTTATTTCTTACTTTGAGATAGAAAACTAAGTTGGCAGGTTGCTCAGGCTGGGCTCCAACTTGTGACCCTCTTGCTGCAGACTCCCAGAGTGTCAAGATTACAGGTCTGCACCGCTATATCCATCCCACCTAAATTCCTTACACCAACTGCTACCTTTTAAAGGTTCTACTCCATCCAAGTTTTGCTACAGGCTGCAGACTAAGCATTCAACACACGGACTTTTGGGTAGACATTGAAGATCCAAAATATAATATTAATTAGCCACCTCCATGTCTTTGTACAATTTCCTAATTTCTTTATTATAGTTTTCAGGAATAATTGCCTTTTGCTTATTATATGCAATATTACATTCAATTTTTCATGGATTGCAGGTAACATTTCATGTATATCCTGTATTAACCCTTGACATCTCTAATACATGTAACTTTTCTAATATATATTTACATGTCTTCTTTGATAAATTGCATTTAAAAGTTCTTTTTGATGTCTAACTTCTATAGTGGCCTAAAAGTGTAAATAAATTTACTACATTTTTTCTGTTATGAAATATTTTTGATACAACAATACTTTTAAAATTACAATACATAAAATAATATTTTTAGGTTTTATTGGTGTATATTAATTACACAGGATATTGGGTTTCACTTTGACATTTTCATAGATGCATATAACATATTATGATTATGTTCATTCCTCCATGATCCTCTTTAGCCTCTCCCTGATCCCCTTACTCTTCCCTGATAGTCTCTCTTCTACTCATTATTTTCTAGATTCCATATATGACAGAAAATGTGTGATAGTTCTCTTTTTGAGTCTGACTTACTTTGTTCATGGCTAAATAATACATTATAGTGTATACATACAACATTTTTTTTGTCTGTTCATCTGTTGACTGGCACTTATGCTGACTCCATAGTTAGCCTATTATGAATTGTGATGCCATGAACATGGGTATTCTTTTTAGTGTGCTAACTTAAATTTCTTTGGGTATGTAGACTAAGAAATGGTATAGCTTGATAAAATGGCTGTCCTGTTTTTAGTGTTTTGAGAAACTTCTATACTGACTTCCTTAGTGGCTACACTAATTGACCTTTCCAGCAACAGTGTATAAATGTTTGTTTTCTCCTCATCTTTGCCAGAATTTATTGTATTCAGATTGTGATAAGATGAAATTCCAATATAGTTTTGATTTGCATTTCCCTGAGGACTAAAGATGTTGAGCTTTTTTAATATAATAACTGCCACTTATACTCATTTTTAAGAGTCTATTTAGTTTATTTGTCCATGTATCCCACAGTTTTGGTGTTGAAATTTCTGAGTTTATTTTATATTCATAGATATTAGGTATTAGATATATCAATAAATAACTAGATATTAACACTGTCAGAAGAGTGATTTGTGCAGATTTTCTCCATTTCTTTTTTTTTTGTATATCCTTTTATTGGTATATTTTAGGTGTACAGTATAACGACATTCATCATAGGAAATATGCACCTTTATACTCTCTTTGTTCTTATTTTTTCCCCCTTCCCTTGCCCTCCCTTCAACCCCTCCATCCCTCCCTATTTACAAAAACTTTGTTTCCATTTTTTTCATTTTCTCATATTAATTCTATTCCCTTCTTTCCTTTCCCCTACTCCTCCCACTTCCCCCTCCCCTTTGCACCTTTTCTTCCTATTTCACATTATCTATTATACCTTTTAATCCTTGTTTACATTTTTAGTTTCTCACACTAGAGAAACTATTTGGTATTTACACATGTGACTTATTTATTTGACTTAAAATAAATGCACCTCAATGTGCATCCATTTAGCAATAAATGTCTCTAATTTCTCATTTTTGATGGCTGAGTAGTACTCCATTTTGTAAAAAAATACATTTTCTTTTTTTAAAATTTATATATTAATTGGTACATTTTAGGTATACAATACATTTACATTTATCATTGGGTGTTTGTACCTGAACATGATGTATCTTAGTTCTTATTTTTCCCCATTACTTATGTGCCCTTTACCCCACCACCCTTCCTATTTATATAGACTTTGTTTCCTTTTTTTTTTTTTCTCATAACTTTTCCTTTTCTTTCTTCCCTTTCCCCTTCCCCTCCCACCACCCCTCCACCTTTGAACGTTTTCCTATTTCAAATGATCAATTATTAGTTTTAAAACCACATTTTCTTGATCCATTCTCCAGCTGATGGGCGTTTGGGCTGTTTCCAAGTTTTAGCTATTACAAACTGTGCTGCTATGAACATGGGCACACATATATTACTGTGGTATGATTCTTTTAATTCCTTGGGGAAGATCCCCAGCAGTGGAATAGCGGGATCAAATGGGACTTCCAGTCCTAGTTCTTTGAGGTATCTCCATACTGATTTCCACAGTGCTTGCACCAATCTACACTTCCACCAGCAGTGGAGCAGGGTTCCTCTTTCCCCACTGCCCTGCCAGTATTAGTTGTTGGTTGATTTCATGATAGCCGCCATTCTTTCTGGAGTGAGGTGGAATCTCACTGTTGATTTCAATTGCATCTCTAGAATGACCAGTGATGTTGAACATTTTTTCATATGTTTATTTGCCATTTCTACTTCTTTGTGTGAGAAATGTCTGTTCATTTCAGATGCCCATTTTTGGATTGAGTCTTTAAATTTGGGAGGTCTGCTTTTTTAAAGTTCTTTATAGATTCAAGGTAGTAGACTTTTGTCTGAGGCACCGCGGGTGAAAATTTTTTCCCACATTGTGGGTTGACTCTTCACACTACTGGTGGTTTCTCTTGCTGTGCAGAAGCTTTTTAGTAAAAAGAGATCCCACTTTTTGATTGTTTGTACTAGTTCACGGGCAACTGAGGTTTTGTTCATAAAGTCTTTTCCTACACCAATGTCTTCAAGACTTCTACCTAACCTCTGTTCCAGCCAGTTCAGCATTTGTTTTTATATTTAGATTTTTAATCCATTTTGATTTTAGATTAGTGCATGGTGAGAGATATAGGTCTAGCTTTAGTCTTTGACAAGTTGAAACCCAATTTCTCCAGCACCATTTATTAAAGAGACTATCTTTCCACCAGCGAGAGTGTTTGACTCCTTTGTCAAAGATGAGGTGGGTGAGTGTGTCTGTCGTTGTTTCTGCATCTTCTAATCTGTTCCAGTGGTCTTTAGGTCTGTTTTTTGCCAGTACCATGCTGTTTTTATCACAGTAGCTTTGTAGCATGTTTTCAAGTTGGGGGTTGTAATACCCCCTGCCATGTCTCTGTTGCCTAGAATTACTTTCGCTATTCTGAGTCTCTTCTTGTTCCAAATGAATTTTTGGATTGTTTTCTCAATGTCCATGAAATATGCAGCTGGAATTTCAATTGGAATTGCATTCAATCTATATAGCAATTTTGGAAGTATAGCCATTTTCACTATGTTGATCCTTCCTACCCAGGAGCAAAAGATGTCTTTCCATTTTCTGATATCCCCTTCAATCTCTTTTTTCAAAGTGCTATAGTTTTCAGAGAAGAGGGCTTTGATTTCTTTTGTTTGGTTGATTCCTAGGTATTTCAGTTTTTTGGATGCTATTGTGAAAGGAATTGTTTGCCCTATTTCTCTCTCAGTGACTTTGTTGTTCATGTAGAGGAAAGCTATTGATTTTTGTGTGTTGACCTTGTATCCATCTACTTTACTAAATTTGGTTAAGTCTAGAAGACTTTTGGTGGAGTTCTTGGGGTCTTCTATGTAGAGTATCATGTCATCTGAAAATAATGACAATTTGTCTTCTTCATTTTCTATCTTTATTCCTCTTATTTCTTTCTCTTGTCTAATTTCTGTGTAATCCTACTTCTCAATTCTATTATTTCCTGAGCTATTGGAGTCTTATTCACAAAGTCATCCCCTATCTATAACTTAACATGTTCCCTGTATGTTTTCTTCTATCAATTCTAAAGATTCAGTATAATATTTGTCATTGATTTTGATTTAGTCTTTCTGTAAGGTAAAAATGCTACAGTTTCAGCCTTCTACATGTGCATAACCCAATTTCCCAGCAACTTCTGTTAAAGAGATTTTATTTTTCCTCAATGTATGTTTTTGGTACTTTTCACAAGAAGTAGATGGTTGTAATTGCATGGATTTATATCTGGTCCTCTATTTTATTCCATTGCTCTATATTTCAGTACAGTATTTCAGCACAATGTTGTTTTCGTTGCTATAATTCTATAGTATATTTTCAAATCAAATTAGATACTATCCTCCACCAGTTTTTGTTGTTGTTGTTGTTCAGGATTGCTTTGGATGTTCAGGGTCTTTGCACTTCCATACAAAAACTAGGATTTTTTTCTAACTCTGAGAAGACTGTAATTGGTATTTTGATGGTGATTGCATTCAGTCTGTAGATTGTTTTCAGTATTATGACTTCTTTAATAATATTGATTTTACCAATTCATGAATATAAGATTCTAAAGTAATATTATGAACATATATATTCACAAAATATTATAGAAAGATAGAATTATGTACATTCATAATATAGTACCAACTATAAACTCTATAACAAAAGTTTCAGATATTAACTATTATCTCTAAAGAATGGAATGACATGTAATTTAAAAATAATCTTTACCTTTTTTACAGTTATCATTTATTATTTTTGTACATATAAAGTGATATTGAAATGATGGATAGAGTTATAACATGGATGAAGGCTTCATGGGTATTTATTTATCTTCACATCAGGAGGTACATATTAAGTATATTCAGTTTTTTGTATGTGAATCATAACAAAGTGGTTAAAGTACCTACACACCAATATTAATAACAAAAAGCCATTCCAAAATTAGAAATTTATTTCTTCCTCATTTCATTTTTTTATAATAGTCCTCTGATCTATCCTATTTTTGTAAGTTTGCCAAATAAATCATCTATGCTGAAAGCCCAAAGTCACTTGAAATTACTAAGATGATAGATTTTTCTCTATCTTTTAGAAACTGTTGAGATTATTCTGGAGTGTATTTCTTTAAAAATATTTATCAGTTTTTACAGTGATTCTTCTTGAGTCCAGTAATACTGGCTGTGGGGAAACAGGGAGAAATTAGTTTAAAATTGTAAAAGATTATTTTTATTATGCATTATTTATATTAAATTATTTCCTTTATTATAGTGAAAATAAGCCAAAAGTAATTGCTCATCAAGTAAGCTATTCTTTGCAATTTTAATTTTCTCTCTCAGTTTTATCCTTTCAAAAATCTAAATAAAGCTTAAATAGAAAGCAACTGTTCAACACATTTTGTCACTTTAAAGATTTCCTTTCAAATTTCTTTTGTGTAACCTGAAGGGGTCCTGGTCTGGAGTACTTTCTCTTTTTTTGTACGAGGATCTAACTCAGGTCCTTGCACTTGCAAGGGAGGTGGCGGAACCACTGAGCTAAATCCCCAGCCCCAGAGTACTTTCATTATGGAATTAATGTTTCAACTAAGTTTAATATTTCTGATCCTAAATAACTTCTATGGAAGCTTTTGGAATAATTGTGCCAAGTATTTTTATTATTTGTTATTTGAAGATTTGGAATTTCTCTAGTGGTGCAGAATATGAATTTTTAAAGGTATTTTACATATAAGCATATTGTTCAATTAGTCTAAGGCTGTGGAGTCCTAAAGTTGAGAGATTCAGAACAGTGAAATTGCTAACTAAACTTAATTCTGTATCTTCTTTTTCAAGGTTATATTTTTAATAAAAATAATTTGCATTATTTATCTACTCCAAAACAGATTAGAAACTAATACAAAGGAACCATCAAGGATTCTTTCGTGCTCATTTTTCCTTTCCTAATTATTCATTTTACATTTACTTATTAATGGTAAATCTTCAGTTAACCAAGCATTTCTCTTGCTTTTAAATTTCATTACAATCTTGAAAATAAGAAGCTTGTAAAACACAGGGAAATGTGAAATTGTAAATGAAAACAACATAAATTGATGCATGAAAATCACTTATAAAAGTCATCATGTTACTTTTGCAGTGGAATTTATTTAACAATGCGCACTTAAATCTAAGTCAAATATTTCTTTAAGAGATTTGTCTTTCAGAATTTTGAAAACTGCCTTTTCTGCCAGACCAAGTAAATGTGTAAGCTAGAAAAAGTTATTTTTTTATGTAGGATATAACTTCTGTGTTTGGGAATAATAGGTCAGTGCTGACAACATTTGCTTGAGTATAAATGCAAAATGTTGTGCTCCAAAGGCTATGTTTAACAATAAATATGATCTATGTAATAAACACAGTAACAAAAATATGAAATGAGTAGGGCAAGAAGGGTAAAAATAAGCAGCAGCAAGACATATAGGTGTTTTTAGAGATTTCCTTTTTATATTTCTGGTTTAATTATATTAAATACAATATAATACTATTTTTCTCTTTCCCAATTGAAATGAAAATTTCCAGAGATTATAAATTTAATTACTTATGTAAACCATTAATGATGTGAAAGTAGCAAATGAGTTTTAAAAAAAATTGTATGTTTAAATATGTTTGAAAAATTAAAACTAAAATAATTAGAAAACAAATTTGTCACTTTTAGAATGAAAACATAAGTGATAATTTTAATTTATATATTCCTTTGTTTTTTCTGTCAAGATCTTTAATATTTAGCACTTTCTAAGTCTTAGGAAGTCTTAGGTCTATATGTGTCTATGTTCTTTTTCTTAATGCTAGGTCATTTTCTCCCATTTGCAACAATCTACTGAAGAAATTCTGACAATAATCCCTGATCTACCTACAACTCAGATCCCTTATCCATATTGCTACTTTAGTTATGCTTGTATCTCTAAAATTGGAAGATTAATTTTTTTTCTTTTTATTAGTACATGTTTGCAGTAATGTTTACATTCACTGTAGGGGGTTAATACATGTAGAAAACATTTCAATGCCCTTCTCCCCCTTTTTTCATCCCTTTTAGTTTTCCTAGCATCAGATTCATTTACTTATCTTATAATACCTTATAAAGATAATTATCATTTATACAGATTAAAAACCAAACTTACTGACCAAAGAACATGTAAAACATGTAAGACATTTGTGCTAAGTCCAGGGACAATCTTAGATACATTATCCACCGTGCATTACAATACATTTTGTTTTATTTCTCTTTTATCCTATTATCTTTCCTATCTATCTATCTACCATATATATATATATATATATATATATATATATATATATATATATATACTTAATGTGTCAATTGAGAGTAAGGCCTCAATATGCATCCATTTAGCTATAAGTGTCTCTAGTTTCTCATTCTTTATGGCTGAGTAGTACTCCATTTTATAAGAAAAACACATTTTCTTTATCCAGTCTCCAGTTGATGGTCATTTGGGCTGCTTCCAAATTTTAGCTATTACAAATTGTGCTGCTATGAAGACAGGTGCACATATATCAACGGGGTATGATTCTTTCAATTCCTTGGGGAAGATACCGAGCAGGGGAATAGCTAGGTCAAATGGAAACTCTAGTCCTAGTTCTTTGAGGTATCTCCATACTGATTGCCAGAGTGGTTGCACCAGTTTGCATTCCCACCAATAATGGAGAAAGGTTCCTTTCTCCCCACACCCCCGCCAGCATTTGTTATTGGTTGTTTTCTTGATAGCAGTGATTCTTTCTGGGGTGAGGTGGAATCTCAGTGTTGTTTTCATCTGCATCTCTCTAATGACCAGTGATGTTGAATACTTTTTCATATATTTATTTGCTGCTTTTACTTCTTTGTCTGAGAAATGTCTTCATTTCAGATGCCGATTTTTGAATTGGGTCTTTATATTTGGGAGGGGAGTCTGATTTTTTTCAGTTATTTATATATTCTAGATGGTAGTCCTTTGTCTGAGGTACAGGTGCTAAATATTTTTTTCCATATTGTAGGATGTCTCTCAGCTCTGTTGATGGTTTCTCTTGCAATTCAGAAGCTTTTTAATAAGATGAGATCCTGGTTGTTGATTCTTTGTACTAGTTCCCATGCTACTGAGGTTTTATTCATAAAGTCTTTTCTGATGCCAATGTCTTCAAAAGTTCTACCTATCTCCCAGCAAGTTTGGTGTTTCTGTTTTAATATTTAGATCTTTAATCCACTTGGATCTTAGTTTAGTGCATGGTGATACATATGGGTCTGTTTTAAATCTTTGGCTGGTTGAAATCCAGTTTTTCCAAAACCATTTATTAAATAAGCTATCTTTCCTCCAATGAGGGTGGTTGGCTCCTTTGTCAAAGATGAGGTGGCTAAGTATGTCTAGAGTTGTTTTTGCATCTTCTAAACTATTCCACTGATCCTCAGGTCTATTTTTTTTTTGCCAGTATCATGCTGTTTTTATCACAGTAGGTTTGTAATATAGTTTGAAGTTGGGGATCGTGATGCCCCCTTCCATGTCTCTGTTGCTTAGAATTGGTTTTGCTATTCTAGGTCTCTCCTGGTTCCAAATGAATTTTTAGATTATTTTCTCTAGTTCTGTGAAGTATATTGTTGGAATTTCAATTGGCATTGCATTAAATCTATATAGCAGTTTTGGAAGTATGGCCATTTTCACTATATTGGTTTTTCCTATTCAGGCGCAGGGGATATCTTTCCATTTTCTTATATCCTTTTCAATCTCTATTCTCAGAGTGCTGTAGTTTTCAGTGTAGAGGTTTTTTGCTTCCTTTGTTAGATTGATTCCTAGATATTTCAGTTTTTGGATGCTATTGTAAAAGGAATTGTTTCCATAATTTCTCTCTCAGTGATTCTACTATTTGTGTATAAGAAGGCTTTTGTTTTTGGAGTAATGACCTTGTATCCAGCTACTCTGCTTAATGAGTCAATTAAGTCTAGAAGTCTTTTGGGAGAGTTTTTTGGGTCTTCTATATAAAGCATCATATTGTCAGTAAATAATGACAGTTTAACTTCTTCCTTTCCTATCTTTACTTCTTTTATTTCTTTCTCTTTTCTAATTGCTGTGGCCACTGTTTCCAGAATTATATTGAATGGGAGTGGTGAGAGTGGGTATCTTTGTCTTGTTCCTGATTTTATTGTGAAAGTTTTCAGTTTTTGACCATTTAGTATGATGTTTGCTGTTGGTATTTCATAGATACACTTAATCAAGTTGAGATAAAGACATTCTATTCAAATTTTCTGTAGAGTTTTTATCATGAATCATGTTGGATTTTGTCAAATGCTTTTTCTGCATCTATCGAGATGATCATATGGTTTTTGTGCTTGGCTCTGATAATATAGGGTATTACATTTATTGACTTACATAAGTTGAACCATCCTTGCATCCTTGGGATAAATCTGACTTGGTCAGTGTGTATGATCTTCTTGATGATCTTCTGCATTCTATTTGCCAGTATCTTATTAAGGATTTTTGCATCTGTGTTCATTAGTGACATTGGTCTATAGTTCTCTTTTTTGGTTGGGTCTTTCTCTACTTTGGAGATCAAGGTGATGCTTGCTTCCAGGAATGAATTTGGGAATATTGCTTGCCTTTAAATTTCATTGAAGAGTTTGAACAGCAGTAGCAATAGTTCCTCTCTAAATGTCTTGTAGAATTCAGCAGTCTAGCCATCAGGACCTGGGCTTTTCTTAGTTGGTAAGTTTTAATTATGTTTTCAATTTCTTTGTTTGATATTGGGTCATTTAGAATTTTTTAGGTCATCTTTGTTCAACTGTGGTGATCTACATGTACCCAGGAATCGGTCTATTTCTTCTGTATTTTCCATCTTATTGGTGCATAGGTTCTCAAAGTAGGTATAGATGATCCACTGGAATTCAACTGGGTCTGTTGTAATTTCACCCTTATCATCGCTAATTGCATGAACTTGGACACTTTCTTTCCTTTCCTTTTTTTGATAAGTTTGGCTAAAGGTTTATCAATTTTATTTATTCTTTCCAAAAACCAACTCTTCAATTCATTGATTTTTTTTATCATTCTCTTAGTCTCCATTGCATTGATTTCTGCTCTGATTTTTATAATTTCCCCTTTTGTATGAGCTTTGGGTTTGTTATGCTCTTCTTTTTCTAGGAGCTTGAGGTTCTGCATTAGATCATTTGAGTTCTCTGTGGTTTCCTAATATGGGCATTTGCTGCTATGAATTTCCCTCATAGAACTGCTTTCATTGTGTCCCATAGATTCCTGTATGTTTCACTGCCATTGTCATTTACTTGTAGAAACTGTCTAATTTCTTCTTTAATTTTCTCTGTGACCCATTGGTTGTTCAGGAGGGTGTTATTCAATTTCCATGTGTTTGTGGGGATTTTGGCATTTCTTACATTATTGATTTCCAATTTTATTGAACTATGGTCTGATAATATAAAGGGGGTAACTTCAGTGCCTTCACATTTACTTAGATATGTCCTATGAGCTAGCCTATGATCTTTTTTGGAGAATGACCCAAGTGCAGCTGAAAAGAATTTGTATTCTGATTTTGTGGGGTGGAACACTCTGTAAACATCTATTAAGTCCATTTGTTCAATAGCTTGGTTCAGTTCTATAATTTCACTCATAATTTTTTGTCTAGATGATCTGTCTATTTGTGATAGTGGGGTATTGAGGTCACCCACTACAATTGTATTAGTACTTATTTGGTTTTTCATGTCCATTAATATTTGTTTTGTATAGTTGGGGACATTCATATTTGGTGCATATATATTTATTATTGTCATCTCTTCCTCTTGGATTGTTCCCTTCACAAGAATATAGTGATTGTCTTTGTCTCTCTTAATTAGTTTTGGTTTGAAATCTACTTTGTCTTCAAATAAGATTGCTACCCCTGCTTTTTTCTGCATTTCTGTAGCATGGAGAACTGTTTTCCATCCTTTTACTTTCAGCCTATGAATTTCTTTTTGAGTTAAGTGTGTTTCTTGTATACAGGATATTGTTGCATTTTGCTTTTGTTTTGATTTTGTTTTGTTTTGATTTTTGTTTTGTTTTGTTTTGGTTTGCCGATACCACACTAGTATTATTGATGTCTGGGATTGTCATGCCCCCTGCCTGGCCCTTGTTGCTCATAATTGGTTTTGCTATTCTAGGTCTCTTCTGGTTCCATGTGAATTTTAGGATTGCTTTCTCTAGTAAGGAATGTTATTGGTATTTTGATTGAAATTGCATTAAATCTATATAAAAGTTTGGAAGTATGGCTATTTTGACTATATTTGTTCTGTCTATCCTGGAACAGGGGTTATCTTTCCATTTTATGATATCCACTTCAATGTCCTTTTTGAGAGTACTATAATTTTCATTGTAGAGGTCTTGCACCCAAGAAGATTAATATTTTTAAAATCTAAGCTCATCAAATGATTCCCCTAACAGCTACCTCTCCTTAATTTCCTTATGACTGCAATATATTAACATTTTCCAGTATTTGTATAATCATGAGTACTCTAAGTGTATTTTCCCCTTTGGGCAGGATTATTCTTTTCAGAAGTAGTCTCTGGGCAACATAGCCTGCCTTTTAGAAAACATAGGAGTTTTCTTTAGAAAATATATTCTATAGTATAGCTACCTATCAGATAAGGGAATTACTTGTATGCATTATTTCAAAAGTATTTTAGTTTGTAACATGTGCCAGAGACATTCAGCTAGTTTTGGGTCATAGTAAAAGAAGCACAATGAATTCAGGCTCTGTTCCTCTTAGAATATACAGAAAGGAGATACATAGAGAAATAGGTACAAAATTGAAACTTTTGTTGTTGGTATCTTTTTGTTATAGTTGTTGCAGTATTAAGAATTGAATCCAGGGACTTTCATCTGTTAAACAAGTGCTCTTTCACTAAGCTACATACACAGTCATTTTTATTTTATTTTATAACAGGGTCTAGCTGAATTGCCCAGGATGACCTGGATCTTGCTACCTTCCTGGTTTAGCCTCCCAAGTGATTGGGATTAGAGGCATCCAGCTCCACAACCAACTCAAAATTATAAACTTTGAAAACACTACAACCAAATTTTATAGCGTTAGAAGAACGTATGTCACAGGAATACAAATTAGACTGTGGATCAGTAAGTAATGCTGTCTTCAACTCTTGTGGTTGTGGACAATACTTATCTCTGTACTTCCTGAGTTTTTCATTGATTTTTTGATATTATTATTTTTCTAGTATGTCAAAAAGTCTTGGCTTTCTATAATTGGAAAAAAGACAGGCTAGTTAAATAGCCCATCAGCAAAAGGTTCCCTTCTTCAGAATCAATCTAGTTAGAGGGCCTTTTCAGCATGATTATACATTATGAGCTGAGGAAGATAAGGTGAATACATTCACAACCATTGGACTCATATCCATCCCCAAATTAATTCTGTCACTATTGAAGTAGCTTCTCTTGGATATTAAATAGAGTATACTATACCATTATTTTCTTTCTGATAATAGATTTCTTCCTGGCTGCCAAAGACTGAGATGAGAACAGGATCTGGGATTTTATGAGTTATGTGTGTTGTGCTGAATACTAAATAGCTCATGTAGATAACAATGAGGATATTCTTCAGGTCAACAGCAGGGAAATTTGGGTTTGTAAACTAGTCTGTATTATTAAGGAAGAAGAATGAGCTAGTCTGATACCCAAAATGAATTTTTGTATGAAAAATTTTATACTTATGTTATATGAGGCCGAAGCAAATTTGCAATTTGATATTTCACTATTAGAATCAATAGAAGACAGAATAAAAATCTTTCATTAAATGGTAGTAATAACTTGTTTTATAACTATATATTTACTGGTTTTGGTTGCAGGCATGAGTGGTATTACAACTAAATTAAAAGTAAAATTATAAGTAATTAGAAAAATTAAACCAGTGATTAAAACTATATGCTATATGTGCCAGTTCATCTTAATTGTCAACTTGAGTCCAGGAAAGGTGATTAGATCATGCGGGCACTATTCTCATCAGTGGATTGATCCATTTCTGTTCAAAGCTGAATGTGTTCTTAGGAGGTGTGGCCAAATTCGAGGATAAGAATCACTGGGGACCTGAACATATATGTCTTGTTGGTGGTTTTCCTCTGTGCTGTTCTTCTAGGCCACCATGAAGTATGCAGATTTGCTCCACCACACCCTTTGCCATAATATCTTGTATTAGAGAAAATACTCTAACATGAAAGGCGTAACATTCCATCTTATAAAGCAATAAAGATGAAAGCAAAGTATCTTGAAGTAAGTAGAAATAATAAATAAGTGCAGATATTCACAAGAAAGAAAATGGATAGACACAGAAAAAAATTAAGGAACTCAAATGATGATTGAAATTTCTAAATCTCTAGATCAATCATGAAAATAAAGTGAGAAGATACAATTTATCAATATCAGACATAAAGAACGATATATCACCAAAGACCCTCCAGATAACAGATTATTATGAAAATTTTTATACCACCAAATTTAACCACTAAATGAAACAGAAAAAATATTGAAAGATACAATTTACTCAAAATTGACACAAAAAAGAAACTACAATGTGAATAAATTTATTAAAGAACTCAAATTTTTTATTAATTTCCCCACAGTAAATTTACAGAAGAAACAGCATCATTATTATACATATAATTATACAACAAACAGAGATCATTCCCCAACTTGTGTCTCTCTGTCTCTCCAGCTCTGGGGATAATAGTTTGATCTGTGATCTCACATCTCTTACAGATTTCAAAAAAGTTAGTGATTTTCAGTTTGTTCAGCTTTTTACTTGTTAGGATAAAATGATGATTTGAGAGCTTCTTACATGTCAAAATAGAAACCAAAACCAGCTCTATTTTTTATTTGTTTTTTTAAGAATTGTTTCTAATTTTTATCCTTAAGGAAGGAGGCAGAAACAAATAAGTGGAGGACAGGAGACTTTTAAGACAATGAACTTATTTTATATTAAACTATAATGACAAATAATCATTATTATACGTCTGCCCAAACCTGTAGGTTGTACAGCACCAAGAATGAACCGTAATGTGAACTATGGATTTGGGTGATACTGCTGTAAGTTTATCTATTGTATGTAACAAATGTACCATTCTGGTGGAGAATATTGATAATAGGAATGACTATGTGTGTGGAAGTAGAGAGTACATAAGCTCTTTCACTTCCAAGGGCCATACATCTTGATAAACCCTCATATAAGTTGAACATATAAATAGAAATTGCATTTAGTACACTTAAATCCTCAAATATCTCAGTTTATTAACACAGTATTGTGTAGAGTGTTGGTTGCTTGCATTGCTTGAATGGCGTTGGTAGCTTAGCCTTCTGCCACAGCACAGTATCACAAGAGGGTATTGAATTCATGTATCACTAAGCCAAGAAAAATACCAAAATTCAAACTACTTTTTATAATAAATACATATGGTTTTTGTACTGTTATAAAGACAAAAATTTAAAGAAAGAACTCTCAATAGTCAAAGAATGTCTATACATAAGAACTTCGTATTTTCTACACAATTTTTCTATAAGTTTAAAACTGATCTAAAATGGTCTATTAAATTTTCTTTTTAAAAACTAGAAACAATATCATACTGTAATGAAAAACTGAAGTTTTTATCCCTAAAATGAAGAATAAAACAAGGATGCCAACTTTAAATGTATCTATTGAGAACTGTACTATAGATTGTTGAAGGTTCAACAAGGAAAAATATAATATCACAATACAAAAGTAAGACTGTCACTATTTGACAGTGATATGATTATATACAGATAGATAACTATAGGGAATATAAAATATAATTCAATGACTCAGTTAAATTTTGATATGGTTTTAAAATATACTAATTATATGCAAAATTACTTATGTAGGAAAAACAAATGATTAGAAAATGCTATTCCACAATCCCACTTATGTAGTTACATCACAAATATAAAATACTTAAAAAAACCTAAACAAATAACATCAAAATTTCCACATCACAAAACAAAAAGCTTTGTTGCGAGAAATTACCTAATTTCAAATAAATACAGAGGTGTATCACATTATTGGAATGGAAGATTCAATTTTGGTAAAATGGCAATTATCCTTATATTAATCCTTGTATTTAACCCAATCTCAATAAATTCCCTGTATATCTTTTTGTAGTGATGCTGAATATAATTTGGACTAATGAAGGATATAATTTACCAGATCTTAAGCCTATATAAACCTGCAATCATAAAGCATGTATGATATTGGCAACAATACAGTACTAGTTATTAGACTAACTAAAATGATTGTAGATTTAACAATGGACAAGAAATAGGTAGCTTTTTGTAAGAAATGCCATACTTTAAAAGTAAGAAAGAGTATACCTTAAAGTGCTCTACAGAGCTGTTATTAATTAATGTAAGTGATCTTCAGGACTGTCATTAATAAAAAAAGTAGGTTTTAAAAATAACATTTACTAATATAATTATTAGATATAGTTCTCAATAAAGGCAAGAAATATCAAGCCTCAAACTTTTTTTCTGCCGAAATTTTTTTCCTAACATTCTTTATCAGTACATTTTAGGTATACAATGTATTTACATTTATCATTGGGTAATTTTACCTGTACATGATGTATCTTAGTTCTTCTTTTTTCCCCATTCCCTGTCCTCCCTTCACCCCCTACACCATTTTTGTTTACAAAGACATTTTTTTTTCCATTTTTCCCTTTTCTTATAATTTTTCCATTCCTTTCTTTCCTTTCCCCTTCCCCTACACATTTGGACCATTTCCTTCCTATTTCAAATTATCAATTATTCATTTTAATCATTTTAATTCTTATTTACACTTTCAGTTTCTCCCACCAGAAAAACTATTCTGTATTTACACATGTGTGTCCTATTTATTTCACTTAAGAGTATGGCCTCAATATGTATCCATTTAGTTGTAAATGTTTCTAGTTTCTTGTTCTTTATGGCTGAGTAGTACTTCATTTTATAAAAAAAAAAAAACAAAAAAAACAAAAAAAACACCACCTTCCCAGGGCCGTGAAGCTCAGCTGGTCCCAGCACCCAGAAGAAAACTCCCCTGCTGCCATCCGAAGGTCCTAGGGCAGAGAAGGTGAGCTGCGTGGGCCCCAGAAGCACCCCCCCTCCGTGGAAAAGAGAAGACACATAAACAAGCCTCAAAAACAGACTTCCAGATCACCTACAGCAACCCCAAAGGGAAATGAGATGGAACACTCTCATACTCAACCACCTGGACTCTCTGAACTGGCAACAAAAGAGGATCTGGGTAAAATGAAATCAGAAATAATTACTCAGATAACAGCAAAGATTTTGCTCATGGTGCAAGACATGATTAATAAATCTAGAGAGGACACAGATAAAAAAATAGAGGATCTGAGGAATATGATGGAATCCCAACATAGGAAACAAATGGAATCCATAAAACAGGTACAAACAGGTTTCCAAGAGATTAAAAACTCCATCAAAAGTCTGCTCAGCAGAATGAACCAGTGTGAGGATAGAATTTCAGATATAGAAGATAAGATTGCAATTAGTGAGGAGGAAAAGAAAAATTGCTTTAAAATTGTAAGGGAACATGAGAAATCAATCCAGCAGCTGCTAGATGATGCAAAGAAGAATAACATAAGACTGATTGGAGTCAATGAAGAAAGAGGAGAGAGTGCAGATGACATAAAAAAACTGTTCACAGAAGTGATGGCAGAAAACTTCAGAAGGAGGGGAAAAGAACTTGACATACTGATAAGTGAGGCATACAGGACTCCAGCTAGCCTTCATAAAAAAAAATCTATACATAGGCATATAATAGTTAGGATTCCAGAAATCCAACAGAAGAACAAAATTCTACAAGTAGTGAGAGAAAAGAAACAAATCACATACAAAGGAAAGCCTATCAGAATCACAGCAGACTTCTCAGTGCAAACCCTCAAGGCAAGAAGAGCTTGGAGTGATGTATTTCAAGCCCTAAAAGAAAACAACCTCCAACCCAGATTGATGTACCCTGCAAAACTATCTTTCAAAATTGATGGAGAAATAAGATACTTTCATGATAAAGAGCACCTCAGGAACTTCATAAATATCAAACTGGCACTCCAACAAATTTTAGACAATACCGTAGGAAAAGACAATGAGGATCACAACCCCCAGGAACCCCAGCAGAATGAATCCATTGGGTGTGACAAATTAAACACAAAGGGGGAGAATCCAACAAAAAGAAAAAGTCATGACAAGATTTTCAAAATTTTTGACTTCATCTCCCTAATGAATGTATAATTCAATCTTATTATTGTACTGATTAGTATTTTTCTGATTCTAGAATTGCACACCATTCCCTGTGCTGTACTGGCTATTTGTCATCTTCTTATGTCTACATTTTAATTGGGTTGTCTACTAATGAGCTCTAAGAATTCTTTATATATTCTGGTCATAGGTTACATGCATTGTAAATATGGTCTGTTTAAGGACTACTTTTCATTTTAATGATGTCATTTAAAGTTCTAAATTTTGATGGAATCTCATTTATCAATTTTTTTTCTTTTATACAGTCATGTTTTTTGTATCCTAGGTAGTTCTTGCCTACCCTGAATTCATAAATATTTTCCCTTATAATTTCTTCTTAAAGTTTTACACTTTTAGGCTTTCTTATTTAGGTTCTTGAATCCCTTCAAAGTTATTTTCATGTATGGAAAAAAAGAGGTTGAGGTTAATTTTTTATATACAGATACCAGGTGTTCTAGTGCCGTTTGCTGAAGATACTATCTCTTCCTCAGCTCTTGAATCGAGTTTATATTCTATAAAATGCTAATGTTAAATAATCTTTCAAAACTCAGTGGACCATATATGTGTGGTTCTATTTCTAGATTCTCTGTTTTATTCAAATGATCTATGTCTTTCCTTACACGAACACTGCCTTGATTACTGTATCTTTAGAAGAAGTCTTAAAATTGGATGCTAAACATCTTCCAACACTGTTTTTGTTTTTGTTTCTGTTTTTGGCTTTTCTGGGTCCTTTGTACTCCTACATAACTTTTAAATTTCAATATCCAGTTCTCCATTTATAGCATGTATACACAGACCTGAATTTTTATATATACCTTGTGTTTTCTAATCCTGCTAAATTCAAGTACAAGTTCTAGGGGCTCCTAGAGATTTCTTAGTATTTTCTCTGTAGGTGATCATTTCAGCTACATATAAAGATTTTGCTTCTGCCGTGCCAATCCTATCCTAGTTGTGTCATTTTATTGCCAGACTATTTTGGTTTAGATCTATGTTTCAAAGTATAATGGACAGATGAAGAGTAGGCATATATGCCCTTGTTCCCCACTTTAGGGAGAAAGCATTGTATCATCTCCATTCATAGAAGGAGTTTTTGTTGGAAGCATGGAGTATATGTCTTTGATCTGTTGAGAAGGTTCTGTTCTACTTCTAGTCTCTTGATAGCTTTTACCATGAACAGCTGTAGAATTTAGTCCAATACTCTTTCTCCAACTAGTGACAGGATCATATGGCTTTCTCCTTTCCTCTGTTAAAATGATGACTTTTGGGGGTGGATCTTCCAATGCTGAATCAACACTGCCATCCCTATAACAAAACCACTTTCTACATACTGCCAAAAAAAAAAAAAAAACCCGCACCTTTTTTATCCAGTTTCCAGTTGATGGGGACTTGGGCTGTGTCCAAGCTTTAGCTATTACAAACTGTGCCACTATAAATATGGGTGCACATATATCGCTGTGGTATGATTCTTTTAATTCTTTTGAGAAGGTATCAGGAGGGGAATAGCTGGGTCAAATGGAACCTCTAGTCCTAGTTCTGTGAGTTATCTCCATAATGATTTAGACAATAGTTGCACCAGTCTATTCTCCCACCAACTATGGAGAAGGTTTCCTTTCTCTACACACCCCTGACAGCATTTGTTGTTGGTTGACTTCTTAATAGCAGCCTTTCTATCTGAGGTGAGGTGGAATCTCAGTGTTGTTGTCATCTGCATCTCTTGAATGACCAGTGATGTTGAACATTTTTTCATATATTTATTTGCTGCTTTTACTTCTTTGTCTGAGAAATGTTTTCATTTCCGATGCCCATTTTTGAATTGGGTCTTTGTATTTGGGTGTTCTGATTTTTTTAAGTTCTTTATATATTCTCGATAGTGGTCCTTTGTCTGAGGTACAGATGCTAAAATTTTTTTCCAAAATTGTAGGTTGTGTCTCAGCTCTGTTATTGGTTTCTCTTGCAATGCAGAAGCTTTTTAATAAGATGAGACTCTGGTTGTTGATTCTTTATGCTAGTTCCCATGCTACTGAGGTTTTATTCATAAAGCCTTTTCTGATGCCATTGTCTTCAAGAGTTCTACCTAATTTATCTCCCAGCAAGTTTAGTGTTTCTGTTTTAATATTTAGATCTTTAATCCACTTGGATCTTAGTTTAGTGCATGGTGATACATATGGGTCTAGTTTTAATCTCTGGCAAGTTGAAATTCAGTTTTTCCAACACTATTTATGAAATAAGCTATCTTTCCTCCAATGAGGGTGGTTGGCTCCTTTGTCAAAGATGAGGTGACTGAGTATGTCTGGACTTGTTTCTGCATCTTCTATTCTAATCTATTCCACTGATCCTTGGGTATATTTTTTTTTTTGCCAGTACCATCAGTACCATGCTATTTTTATCACAGTAGGTTTGTAGTATAGTTTGAAGTTGGGGATTGTGATACCTCCTGCCATGTCTCTGTTGCTTAGAATTGCTTTAGCTATTCTAGGTCTCTTCAGGTTCCAAATGAATTTTAGATTATTTTCTCTAGTTCTGTGAGGTATGTTTTTGGAATTTCAATTGGCATTGAATTAAATCTATATAGCAGTTTTGCAAGTATGGCCATTTTCACTATATTGGTTCTTCCTACCCAGGACCAAGGGATGTCTTTCCATTTTCTTATATCCTCTTCAATCTCTATTTTCAGAGTGTGGTAGTTTTCAGTGTAGAGGTCTTTTACTTCCTTTGTTAGATTGATTTCCTGATATTTCATTTTTTGGGATGTTATTGTGAAAGGAAATATTTCCCTAATTTCTCTCTCAGTGAGTCTGTTATTTGTGTACAAGAAGGCTATTGTTTCTTGAGTGTTGACCTTGTATCCAGCTACTTTACTGAATTTGTCAATGAAGTCTCGAAGTCTTTTGCCAGAGTTCTTTGAGTTTTCTATGTAAAGTATCATATTGTCAGCAAATAATGAGAGTTCAACTTCTTCCTTTCCTATCTTTATTCTTTTTATTTCTTTCTCTTTTGTAACTGCTGTGGCTATTGTTTCCAGAACAATATTGAACAGGAGTGGTGATAGTGAGTATCCTTGTCTTGTTCCTGATTTTTGTGTAAAAGTTTTAAGTTTTTGACCATTTAGTATGATGTTGGCTGTTGGTTTTTCATATATAGCCTTGATCAGGTTAAGATAAAGACCTTCTATTCCAATTGTATGTAGGGTTTTTATCCAATTGGTGCTGAATTTTGTCAAATGCTTTTTCTGCATCTATTGAGATCATCATATAGTTTTTGTGCTTGGCTCTGATAATATAGTCTATTATATTTATTGATTTAAGTATGTTGAACCATCCTTGCACCCCAGGGATAAATCCGACTTGGTCAGGGTGTATTATCTTCTTGATGACCCTCTGTATTCTGTTTGTCAGTATGTTGTTGAGGGCTTTTGCATCTAGGTTCATTAGGGAGATTGGCCTGTAGTTCTCTTTTTGGGTTGAGTCTTTCCCTGGATTTAGAATCAAAGTAACACTTGTTTCCAGGAATGAGTTTGAAAGTATTTCTTCCCTTTCAATTTCATTGATGAGTTTAAAGAATATTGGCAATAGTTCTTCTTTAAATGTCTTGTAGAATTCAGCAGTGAAGCCATCAGGACCTGGACCTTTCTTCGTTGATAAATTTTTTATTACATTTTCAATTTCACGCATTGTAATTGAGGTCTGGATCTGTTCTGACTTCACCTCTTTCATCTTTAGTTACATGAATTTGAGTCTTTTCTTTCCTTTTTTTGATAAGGTTGGCTAAAGGCTTATCAATTTTATTTTTTCTTTTGAAAAACCAATTCTTTGATTCATTGATTTTATGTTTCATTCTCTTAGTCTCCATTGCATTGATTTCTGTTCTCATCTTTATAATTTCCTCTTTTTTATGAGCTTTGGGTTTGTCATGCTCTTCTTTTTCTAGAAGTTTGATGTTCAGCATTATGTTGTTTATTTGAACTCTGTATGTTTTCCTAATATGGGCATTCACTGCTATGAATTTCCCTCTTAGAACTGCTTTCACTGTGTTCCATAAATTCCTGTATGTTGTACTGGCTTCATCATTTCCTTGTAGATACTAATTTCTTCTTTAATTTCCTCTGTGACCCATTGGTTGTTCAGGAGGGTGTTACTTAATTTCCATGTGTTTGTGGGGGTTTTGCAGTTTCTTATGCTATTGATCTCCAATTTAATTGCACTATGGCCTGCTAATATACAGGGGGTAACTTCAATTCTTTTACATTTACTTAGACATGTCCTAAAAGCTAGCATGTGGTCTATTTTGGAAAATGACTCATGTGCAGCCAAAAGGAATGTATATTCTGATTTTGTGGGTGGAACACTCTGTAAACATTTATTAAGTCCATTTGTTTAATAGCTTGGTTCTGTTCTGGAATTTCGTTGTTGACTTTTTGTCTAGATGATCTGTCTATTTGTGATAGTGGGGTATTGAGGTCTCACACTAAAATTGCATTAGTGATTATTTGGTTTTTCATGCCCATAAATATTTGTTTTGTATACATGGAGACATTCACATTTGGTGCATATATATTTATTATTGTCATCTCTTCCTCTTGGATTGTTCCCTTCACAAGGATGTAGTAACCATCTTTGTCTCTCTTAATCAGTTTTGGTTTGAAATCTACTTTGTCTGCAAATAAGGTTGCTACCCCTGCTTTTGTTCAGGTTCTTGTTGCATGGAGAACTGTATTCTATCCTTTTACTTTTAGTTTATGAATTTCTTTTGGAGTTAAGTGTGTTTCTTGTATGCAGCATATTGTCAGATTTTGCTTTTTAATCCATTCTGCCAGTCTATCTTTTGACTGGTGAATTGAGGCCACTAATATTAATAGTTATAATTGATAGATATTGACTCATCCTTGTCATGATGTTTTACTGTTGTTGGCTGTTTTATTTTTATTTTTCTCCCTTTCCTTTTAGTTTCTTGCCTTGCTTGGTGGGTTCGCTCTCCTAGGTTTCCTGGAATTGTGATCTTCATTCTCTTTTTGTAGGATATTGCTTAGAATTTTTTCAGTGCTGGTTTTGGTGTTCATGAAATTTCTCAGGTGTTCTTTGTCATGGAAGTATCTATTTTCCTCATTGATTTTGAAAGATAATTTTGCATGATACAGCAGTCTGGGTTGGAAGTTATTTTCTTTTAGGGTATGAAATACTACACTCCAAGTTCTCTTTGACTTGAGGATTTGTGTTGAGAAGTCTGCTGTGATTCTGATGGCCTTTCTTTGTATCCGATTTGTTTCCTTTCTGTAACTGCTTGTAGTATTTTGTTCTTCTGTTACATTTCTTGGATCTTGACTATTGTATGTCTAGGTATAGATTTTTTTTATTGTGGCTAGTTGGAGTTCTATATGCCTCACTTATCTGTATGTCCAGTTCTCTACCTCTGTCTGGGAAGTTTTCTACTATTACATCTGTGAACAGTGCTTTTTATGTCACTGGTACTCTCTTCTGCTTTTTTGTGATCTCCTGTCAGTCTTATATTATTCTCTTTTGCATCATCTAGCAGCTACTGGATTGATTTCTCATGGCCCCTTACTATTTTTAAGAAATCTCTGCTTTCATGGTCACTAACCACAATCGTGTCTTGTATAATTGATATTATATCTTCACATTTGCTCAATCTGCTGTGAATATTTTCAATGGAGTTTTTAATCTCCTGAATATCTGTTTGAATCTGTTTCATGGATTCCTTTTTTTTTTTCTATGTTGGTTGATCATGGTTTCCATTTCTTTCTTATGCTGGGCATTCTTGGCTTCTTGCATGGTTCTGAGCTCATCTATTTTTTTAAATCTGTTTCTCTTCTAGAGCCTGTAATCATGTCTTTCACTCTGCTCACCATCTCTGTAGTTATTTGGGAAACTATTTCTGTTTTGAATTTTTCTAGAGCCTCATTCATCTGTTTTGTTACTTCCTGTGCTATCAGTTCAGGGTGTCCAGGTGGTTGATTACCAGACTTTTCCACCTCGTTTCCTTCGAGTTTGCCTTTGGTGGGTTGGAAGTCTGGGATTGTGCCTTGCTTAAATGTCTTCTCATTTTTGCTTTTGGTAATGTCCTTGGTTTAATTCCTGGGTTGATGCTTCGATATTGCTGATTTTAACTATCTTTGTTGCATGTATTTAGAACCCTTATGGAATGATTGCTTCTCAGAGGTGTCTTGCAGATATATGTGGGCTTTAGGCTTTGAATCTGTAATGACTCTGGCCCAATCTCATTTTCATCATGTCAGGAAGGACAACTTATTAGATCAATCACAACACCTTAGACCAAGTGATAAAATCAGCAACACCGTAGCATCAAGCACAGCTTAGAGAATGACAATTTGTGTCAGTTATTGATCTATCACCTTTAACTGTGTGAATTAAATGAAAATCAAGGACCAGTCCAACATATGTTTATAGTGAACAGACTCTTTAATTTAGCAACTTTACCCTTAGGGATGGGGAGTTAGATGGAGTTGGGGAAGGGGGGATCGATAGGTAGAAGAACAGGGACAGGTTATCAGTGAGGCCAGAGGACACAGGAAGATCACACAAACTCTAAGAAACTGTTGAAGATAAGAAGAAAAGACAGAATGACAGAACAAATATGAGAAGAGAACAACCTAAAAACAATAGGGAGGCTAGAAACTGTATTTACTTTTGTTTAAAACTAATGACAATCAAGAGAAGGAAAAAGAGAAGAAAATAAAAATAAAAAAGAAATCCAAATTATTGCCAGAACAGGAACAAAAAGGGAGAGAACAGTGTGGGTCAGTGAGAGAATGAGGTGGGGGGGGGGGAAGAAGAAGAAGAAAAAGAAGAAAGAAAAGTTTGAGAAGTGTAGGAAAAAAATTTAAAATAAGAGGAAAAAAAGTAGTTTTGAAAATAAAAAATAAAAATGAAGGGCCTCCTTCATGGTATGTCTCTGCTGTCACAATAAACAACATGAGTAGCAGTGTCCAGGTATAAGTCAATGAGTCTCAGCAAGCTAGTAGCAGACCCATGAGATTCAGGCAGATTTCTGGCTGCAAGTCCAAAGTTGAGCTCCCTGACCTCCTGCAGGGTTTAACTCTGCAAGGTTGTACTGCAGGTTCCAGCTACCCTTCCCCTGAAGATAGTCCAGGTTCTGATGGGAGATGATGATCCCTCCAACTTACCAAGTACAGTTGTCTGGTGTGCCTTTATTGCAGAGATTTTCTTCACTTTTCCAGTGGGCTTCAATTTTCATCAAGGAGCCTGAGAGAGGCCTTCTTCTTTCTGTTGTTCACTTCTGCTCTATCTTCTAGAGCTCAGGACAATGGCCTTTATGATGCCCTGTGCCTCTGTAGTGTGGAAACAAGTACCAGCATAGCCACAGGCCAGAGTTGGGGGGGGATGGGGGAGCACTGGGGGATTGCATGCTACAGAGCATGGCTAAGCGGGTTGTTGGGGGTGAGCCTTGAGCATAAGGAGCCCAGCTCCATGCTGCTGAGGTCTTCATCATCCACTTGGGGGTCCGATTTTACCAAAAATCCTCAAACTTTTTAAAGTTATAAAGCTACCCTTTGTTTAAATTACTCAAGAGCTAACTATTGAGGTATGCTATCAAAAGTAAACTCACCATGTGAATGTGACTAAATGTTTTATAGTATGTATGACAGCTGTATTATCACAGAAAGAATCCATAGTTCTACACTTTTATCCTTATTAGTACTTAGGAGAGTTGCCATTTGAAAAGATAGTCATGATGCCATGCAATTTTTTTTGCATGTAAAATAAGGAAACACATTTTATTTTCTTTTAATTGAATTTGTAAATTATGAAATAAGCCAAAAAATGATCCATCAGTTAAAACTTTCAACAATGATCATTATTTTAAAGAGTAAATTCACCATCACTCATATGTATGTTTAGTATATAATACTAAGTCATATTTTTCTCAAAATCACAATATTTTCATGGCTATATTTTCTTATATATTTCACTAAAAACAAAATCCATTTAATTCTTTCCCTCCATCTCTATGTTTGTATATGTGTTTGTGTGAAGAGACAGACAGAGAGAGAAAGACAGAGAGAGAGTTGAAGTTTTAAAGTGTTATTTCTTATTTCTGTAGATCAGCAGATACAGAACCCATGGATCTATTGTGTTTATGACAAGTTCTGAAAATCTCAAGCAGAGCTTTCATTTTTCCACTTCAAAACCTGGGAAACATATCAATAAACTTCAACTATCATCACATAGCTGCTTTTTCCTTGGATGAGTTTTGGAATCACTAACAAACCTTTAAGCCTTAAAATACGTAAGGCTTTGCTAATATCACCAAACTCCTAAATAAGGTATACTCTTATTCTCGACATGATGTTCATAATATTCTAGACATATGCTAATTATTTGACATAATTTCTATATAAACTGGAATGAGTAATGAAAATGAAATTATAGATTCTAAAAATGAATGTCTGATATACAAAATTTCATCTGTGAGGAAGAACAAAGTACACAAACTTACTAATACAATGATTTATTGTTTTTTTAGCCCTGTGAGTTACTAAATTCTAAAGGAGGAAGTAGGAACTGACAAAAATCGGGACTCATCCACTGCCTTCTTCCAGGCTCAGGCTTCAGCCTATCAGCTCTTCCTGGGCCACACATGAGAGGGTCTCTTGTTGTGCTTTTCTGGAGACTACTTGGAGCAGGGAGTCCTCTTTGGTTCCTTGGCCACCTATTGGCTGCTGATGCTCAGGGCCTCCAACTGCATGGCCACTTGCACAGTATGCTCCTCCAAATTTGTCTCAGGCTGTTCCTTGAGCCGTGTCTCTTTCTGAGGCTCCAGCTTGGTAGTGGATTTCTTGTCAGAACCAGGTTTAGGCATCCAGGAGGGCTCAGGTCTCTGGGAGCATTCCCCCTCATTGGTGGCTACAGAGGACAGATCCTGCATCTTGAGGTGCAGCCAGCAGTGGCTAAGAATCTGGTCAATATGCAACCACTGGTTGACATCTGGCTGTAGCATGCGGTAGATGAGGTCCTTGCACTCCCTGGTCAGGTGCTTATAGCATGGAAAGTTGACACGATGCTCCTTCTGGAGACTCAACATTCTCTTGATATTAGAATCATCATAGGGCATGGAACCACAGACCATGATGTAGAGGATCACACCCAGACTCCAGATGTCATACACCTTGGGTTGGTAGGGGATGCCTTGTAGCACTTCAGGGGCTGCATATGAAGCTGACCCACAGAAGGTCTTAATGATAGTTGACTGCTGTGGTCCTGTGAGCAGCACTTGGAGAAGCCAATATCTGACAGCTTGATGTTAAAGTCCTTGTCAAGGAGGAGGTTCTCACACTTGAGGTCTCTGTGGACAATGTCCAGGTCGTGGCAGTATTTGATGGCTGAAGAGAGTTGGTGGAACTTCTTTCGAGCATCATCCTCTTGCAGGGCTCCCTGGGTTTTGATGAATTCCAGAAGATGGCCCTGGGCCCCAAATTCCATGACGATGTAGATCTTGCCCTGGATTCTCTCAAAGATTTCATAGGTCTTGATGATGGAGCCATGGTTTAGAATAGTTAGAATCCTAAGTTCCCGGGGAAGGAATTTCTCTAGAAAGTCAATGGGTGCCTTCTTGTGGTCAATGATCTTGATAGCCACATTGATCTTTAGGTGCTCAGAGTAAGCAGATTTGACTTTGGCATATGAGCCTTCTCCCAAACTTATTCCCATAATGTAGCCATGTCTCCTAAGGACAACATCTTCACCCATGGATCCAGGAGTGCCCAGTGCTTCTAAGACTACCCTCTGTATCACTGTGAGATCTGGTCATCAATGAACTCAATTCTATGGTAGACAGAGTCTAGGCTGGCTGGGCCTCCTGTCCCTGTTTCCCAAGAGGCCAAAATCTAGGATGAAACATTCGAGGCTACCAGTGACTTCAGTGGGTGAAGTCACAAAGGAGTAGTGCCCCAGCAGAATGAGGCTCTGACCTGAGCCACTTGGACTTGGAACCCAGAAAGGTCCTCCAGTGGGCTGGAGCAGACTGAAGACCAGAGTCACCTTGTGCTTGGTTGAGACCTGAGAGAGAAAGGGTTTGTCAGAGACATGAAGTTCTCCCATGTTTCAAAGCCCAGACCCAGTACTGCATGTAGACTGGTGAGTCTGGTGGTTGAAAACCAAATCAGCTCAGGGAATCCATGGAAGGTAGTCCTAACAGACTCCCAGCAGGAAAATGAAGATAACCTCAATTTAGGACAATCTAAGGAGGGCTTAATAGAGCATCAATTTACCAATGTGGAACCAGGATACAGGGAACCACAAGGGTAGTGCAAGATCCCTGGCCTGCATGGCAAAAGCATGTAAGAGTACTATAGAGAGGGCCACCTTGAGAGAGGCAGTGATTTCTGGTGGAGATATGGAGCCAGGTTATAATGACCCCACAGACCTATGACAGAGAACATCCCTCTTTTCTGTCCTTCAACTTTCAATGCTGTTTACCCAGGCAGCCTGCCGAGGCCAAAAGCAAGACTGAGAAGAGGGTAGGTGAGTTAGGAAAGACAAATCATTCTGGTGCAGCCTTCACTGCAGTTTGGGAAGACAGGACTCTACCCTCATACTGCATGGTTTGGCTCGATTTTTCACCTCCCTGCACTGCTTCCTCATCTGAACCTTTGCTGGCCTGCTTCTTTTATAGTGGCTTTGCAGGGAATTCTGTTCTTGCTTGAAAGTTCCCTCCTAGTGATCTACCCACCACGTGGCCTTGGCTAGATTGCTAGTGTAGATCTGGTCAATGTGCAACCACTGATTGACATCATATTATAGCATCAGGCTAGGAGGCAGAAAACTGGACCCAGATCCCATGCTGCCCATTGGAAGCTACTCCTGGGAATGATCCATGAGCCCAGGACTACCATTCTTTTTAATACCTGTGGCTCTTTTCACTGGGTCTATGTCTTTCACACCCAATTTAGCTACTCATTGACTAATTACTTACTCATACACAGGTATATGTGTACACATCCATGTAATATATATATATATATAACATATATATCATATGATATCAACACATATCCATATAATATATATCAATATAATACAATATAATATATGCACAAATCATATATAAACACACACATATATATTTTTTAGAACCCAAGAGAACAAAGCTATTTTTGTTTCTTTCTCTTGATCTTTATTTTCCTTTGAGCTAGTCCTGAATAATACTAGTATATTAGTAAATCTTTTGATTATGGCTTTCCAAGGAAACCCAGGGGTCTCCCTCCTATATTTTTTGTTTCCTTTGATTCCTAAAGCCAGATTTTACACAAACCTTCTGTATCTCTTCACTGCTATTTGCTTTCAATGATTCTGCTATCAAAAATTTCATGAATTGCTATTTTAAATATAGCTTTCATATTAACTATCTTTATTCAAGCAATTTAAAAGCAGATAACATCACTTATTTTGTTGAAAATTATTTTAATTCACTTGCCACAGCTAGCGGATCAGATATTGAATTAGAAATTACCTTTTTATGATGCCTTCACATTTTTATTCTAGACTTCCCTATAAATTGCCTAGAAATAATAGGGTGAATTAGGAGCCATTAGTGGAGTTGTTTTTGAAATCTCCTTTATATTCAGCCAATTTATCTTTTGTTTTAACTTATTTAACAGTCCTATAAAAGTTCAACTTGTTTTCAAATTCAATTAAGGGGCCATATGAAGGAACTTAGTGAAGTCCTTTACCTTTTCTCAAAGAAGGAAATGATAAACTTATTGTTTGTCAACCTTCTTAACAAAGCAACATCTACTGAGGCTCAGTAACCTTGAAGGCAACCTATTTGCCAATAGTATGAACAGACTCTTGGTCTTTCGTGGGTTAATTAGCTTTTCCTAAGAGTATGTAGAAACCATTCTGCAACTCCATTTTATCTTCAGAATGAATTGAAACTGTGTTGCTTATTTAATGAGCACTCCAGGGAGTAGTAGTAATTAATGAAACAAGATTAGGGAAGCATTAAATAAACAGATACCGAAATAGGCTTAATATTAAAGTGTTGCTCTGTACCACTGAATCATTTAGTAAAATCATTTTTCAAATTGGTTATGCAGGGATACTAAATATTCATGGCTTCCTTCTCATTGTATCTGACAAAAAATTAAGGATTAAATAATAATAAAGGGATAAAATAATTTGGTGGAAGTGCTGCTAGCCTGTTAGTGCAACTTTAGTCCATCTGATATATTCTCAAACCCTGGTAATAATTACTTTCCTCTCCTTTCTTTTTTTTTTTTTTCTTTTGGTACCGGGGATCAAACTCGGGAACTCAGGTCCTTGTGCTTGTGCAGCAGGTGGTGAAACCACTGAGCTAAATCCCTGGCCCTCCACTGCTTTTTTGAATGATCCATACTAACAGTTCTAGCCATAGAATTTTTCTTGCATTATCCTTTTTTATAAAAACTTGCATTTCTAGAACAATTAAACTTTAAAAAGTTTTTACAAAATATGATATAATCTTAAATCAAACTCTCTAGATACCCAATTTAGTTATTATTGCCCCTAAACAATAGATTTAATGATAAAAATTTTCATCAACATTTATGGACTCAAATTCTTTAAATCAGTCTCTAGATAATGTATCAAGATTATAAATTTGTACATCTCCATTCAACAATTATTTTTTGAGAGTATTTTTTAATTTATATATTAATTGGTACATTTTAGGTATACAATACATTTACATTTATCATTGGGTGTTTGTACCTGACCATGATGTATCTTAGTTCTTATTTTTTCTCCCATTACCTGTGTGTCCTTCACCCCCTCCACCCTTCCGTATTTACACAGACTTTGATTCCATTTTTAGGGGGCCAAAATTTCAAAACATTAAGCAGGATGTAAACCTTTTTAAATTGTACATAGAGTGTTATATGTGCACATAGGGAGAAACCATTATTTTCATAAGATTCTTTAAAGGATATTCAGATAAATATGATCAAGAATCATGAATTTAACCGATTTTCTTCTTTTTTTCTTCTTTTTTAACTTGAAGGATTTGGAAATTGTTTTTGCTTGTGTCTTGATGTTCCCCCAAAGCCTCTTGCAGTGATGGATGGAGCTTTTTCTGGAATTTGTTCATGGTCCAATTCTAGGCTCAAGAGCCCTAGGATTGAGGGTGTGCTACCCACCCTAAGAATCTGCATAAAATAAAAGGGACAGAAAGACACTGTT
Organism: Heterocephalus glaber; assembly: GCF_053883595.1. Taxonomy (NCBI): domain Eukaryota; kingdom Metazoa; phylum Chordata; class Mammalia; order Rodentia; family Bathyergidae; genus Heterocephalus; species Heterocephalus glaber. The sequence goes on from NW_028258336.1 coordinate 6,006,748, forward strand.
AAGGTCCCTTGTTGATTGGCTATTGTCTGTCAGCCATGAACTATTGCCCTTCTGCCACCTTCCCTTGGAGCCAGCTGATTATGGACTGAAACCTCTATGAATTGTAAGCTGAATAAACTCTTTCCCCTTTAACTTTAAGTGTCAGGTATTTTGTCTCAGCAATGAGAGAAAAATAACTAAAACAGAGATCATCCTGATAGTAGACTTCTATACATATCAAGCAATTCTATGTTGTAATAACTACTTTTGGGGATAGACAATAAAAACCAAGAACAAATGTATTCTGTTCTCTGGTTATTCACTATCTAATCATGAGTGATAAAGGAATTTAATCCATTGATTATTCTAAGGTGGCAACCTGTTTTTTGTTTTGTTTGTGTGTGTGCAGTCTTTGCTCAGGCTAGCAGTCTTAATGCATAAATTGGAAATAAAAATCAGTCACCAAATCTTGTCAGTTTTCTTCTGATACATCTTCCTCAGCTGCCCAGTGTTTCACTATTTTAACTCAGAATCTTTCAAATGTCACCTGGATTACAATAGTTTCAAAAGCACTATTTTTGTTGTCCTTTCTTGATACTTCACATTGAAGTAAAAATGATCTCTTAAAAATGTTCAATCTCAGATTATTACTTTAAAGCTTCAATGTCTTCTCACTGATCTTAGTATAAATTCTAGATTTTAAACACTGCCCATAATCCTTTGCCAAACTTGTACACTTCTTGATTCCACAACCATATATCTTATTATTGTATTTATTTATCCTTTGAGCTTCCATTTCAAAAATACTGGGTCTTTTTTGATTCTTCAACACTTCAACAAAGCTGAGTTCCTGTAGTTTCCAGGTTTTCTCATACATTAGTCTTCACTCAAGTATTGTGGTTTTCTCTTCAAACCAGTAGCATTTCAAACATTAAAAATATATTTAATTTTATTTCAAAGGCACATGATGACTTAAAAGAGAATATTTTTTCCATAAGGATCAGGTAGCCTTATTTTCCCTAGTATATGGTATGCTTTTAAAAGATATCAATATAAAACAGATAATTATCCCCTCCTAAGAAGCTTGAATATCATATTTAAAATATACTGAATGATCCCAAAGTTTATAAGAATTTTATCTACTTTGACATTTTCTATTTTCTTCTTCTTTTTTACCCAACTATTCCTGTATCATAACACAGGGTATTAGTTACAGCTGCAGTGTAATATTTGATAGGAAATTGCTTCACTTATTTTCTCCCTTTTCAAAACTTTGTAGGAACTTTTTATGTTTTTTTGTATTAATTTAAGATCATTTTTATTTATTAAAAATCCATGGCAATTTTCATGGATAACTAGATTATAATGATGATGAATTTCAATTTAATTATTTAATTTGTAAATAATTGGCCTGTTAACATTAGCTATTTTATTCGGGAAGATACTTTATTTTATTCAGCTTTGTACTCCTACAAAAATTTTCATCTTTTTATTGCATTTCGGTACTGTGTGTCATTTCTTAAGTATTTAATTTTTTTCTTATTTATTAAGCTTTTTAATGGCAGTGATTGATCTGTAAGACTGTGCTTATACTATAAATTTTTATTATTAATAGAACAACTTGTGAATGGTTTTAATGTTCTCAGAGTAATAAATAGTTCCTGTAGTAATTTAATAGCTCTCAGAATTCTTCTGTTATTATAAAGTTTGTGCTATATAATACTAAGCTAATTTTTCCTACCTAAGGAAAAAAAGGCAGCACAAGAAAATAATTCTCATAACTATCATACATATCCAGTGTTTTGTTATTAGAAACTAAAACTCCATTTAATCTTTCCAGGGTTCTGGTGAATGACTGCTTGCTCATTTTACAGAGCATCAGTGGTTGCCATTGTCATCATCAAAAGTTTATTCAATAGGTAATTTCATTGTGAACAAGGCATTAATTTATGTTATTCATTCTCTATAGTGAGTAATGCAATTTTATTCTTTCTTAAAATGCATGACAAGTATATTGAATACAAAGATGAGCACATATTTCATTAATATACAGCTTAATACATTTTCACAGACTGAACATGAGCAAGAACCAGCCACCAGACTGAGATCCTGAACGTAACCAGCACCACTGAAGTCCCCTTATGCTCCTAGTGAATAATCATTATTCTACCTTCTAATTGTTTGAGTTTGTTTTGTCCAGTTTGTATTAAAAGAATAAGGCATTTTTTTACTTTGATGACATAAAAAGCAAACAACATAAAATAATAAATTCCTAGATATCTCAAAAAGATAATTTCACTAAATATTTATAAGGTTATGACTGCCACTATGCCAGTCAAAGATACAGCTTTCAGAACAAATGCTTAGTTTTAGACAGAGTTTCATGTTATGTCTGCACTTCAGAACTCAGAGTTCTTATTAGCAATTTAGAAGAACAATTAGCTGCTTACCTGCTCTGATGCTGAAGTGGACTCCTTGTGCATGCAATTAAACTCACTGGCAAATGGAGCCAAGCAAAGTTTATGAAGCTTGAATATTTATTCCAACCAAATTAAAATTTGGGGAGATTATGAAGTGTGTGTGAACACTGAGTTTTGACCAAATTTAAGATACTCATAATCAAGCATAGTTAGTGTTAATCGCTTAATCCATTTTTATACCCTACTATGAGATTTTGATGTGTTATGAAAATTGTTGTTCACTATAATGCTCTGCACTTCTCCTAGTTAAAGGACCTGTGTGTTGGTAGCTTTTAGGGTAATCTGAGGATAAGCCCCTTCTACAACCTCTACAGAAGTAGCACTTCTGTCTCTATGTACCCATGATGACAATGAGGTGGAGTGTCTTCTTGCTGTTGTGTAGTCAGTATGTTTACAGCTAAAATGGAAGCTGGCTGTGTTCCAGGATGCAGGATGATGAGATGGTTAAGTGCAAGCCTTCTGGACCTGGAAGGCCGGAGTTCAAACTGCTTTTGTGTGATTTGAGCAAGTTGCTTAACCCTCTGTATATCTCAGTTGCCCTAATTGTGAAATAGTAAAACAGTGACATTTTGTTCACAGGGCTTTTATTAATTTAAATGTGTTAAATTTCCTAGAACAGTGTCAAGCAAATCAAGCATACTACAAAGGTTCACTGTTAGTATTTGTTCATATCAGTTGAATACACCACTCAAAATAAAGCAGGGAAGCAATTCCAGGGACTCTGGTCCTGTCTTTTTAAGGAGTGGCACTTACTGCAGACACATGAGTGTTTAGGTAACACCTCTGCATCTGGGCCATCATATATGCCCTCGTAGGTTTTGCATTACTCTGACCCAGATCCACTAACTACTATGGACTATGCTGTTGTGAAGTACTACATCCTTTCTCTCCTCCCCCAAATCGTCAACATTCTCTCTATTCTAACATCTTTGTCTGACTTCCTGGATTCTGTACTATTTTCATTTATTTGGAAAACTATCTTTTTCTCCCACTTTGGCCTTTTAAACAGCCCTGTCCCATTGCCTTCATTCCATTAAAAGAAAGAAGATGGATACTCTCAGTTCCATTTAACAAAAAAAGTTTTTTCAACATAGACTGTTTCTTCAGGCTTTGGCACTGTATAGACACCTTATTAACTTAGGCAGGCTCCATGAGCAGCAAAGTTGTATGCCCTAATTGAGGGAGACAACATTGATAATGATATCACGGAAGAGGAGAAAGCAAGGAGATCCAGAATGAAAGACTGGTATTTGAACCTATTTATGCTAATTTATTTGTTAACTTTGGTATACACACTCATCTTTAAATTGGGATGATAATAGCCACCTCTTGAGTTGTTATCATAATAAAATGAATTCAAAATTTAAAGTTCTACTTGAAAAGGGTCCATGTATATAATTACAATTAATAATTGACAGGGTAAAATTTTATAAAGATTAAGTAAAATTATAGATTTTACACCTTTCATATAGCACCTCTTTGGGGAAAAATGCTTAATTACTGAAAAAAAGAGTTTTATTATCATGGGGTATATATATATTATATATATTGCTCAAACTTAAAAATTTTGGATGGTACATCTTGCTTAAATATATGTGCACCCATGTTCATAGCAGTGCAGTTTGTAATAGTTAAAACTTGGAAACAGCCCAAATGTCCATCAACTGGAGACTGGATAAAGAAAATGTGGTTTTTTAATAAGATGGAGTGCTACTCAGCCATAAAAAATGAGAAATCAGAGGCATTTATAGCTAAGTGGATGCACATTGAGGCGATACTCCTAAGTGAAGTAAATAGTACACACATGTGTAAATACTGAATAGTTTCTCTGGTGTGAGAAACTGAAAGTGTAAATAAGGACTAAATGTATAATAGGTAATATGAAATAGGAAGAAAAGGGGCAAAGGGGAAGGAGGTGGGAGGGCTAGGGGAAAGGATAGAAGGGAATGGGATTAATATGAGAAAATGGAAAAATAGGAACAAAATCTTTGTAAATAGGGAGGAATGGAGGGGTTGAAGGGAGGGCTGGGCAAGGGTGAAAAATAAGAACCAAGAGAGACTATGTAAAGGTGCAAATTTCCACTGATGAATGTCATTATATTGTATACCTAAAATGTACCAATGATTAGAATGAATAATCGATAATGTAAAATAGGAAGAAAAGGTCCAAAGGGGTAGGGGTCGTGGGAGGGGCAGGGGAAAGGAAAGAAGGGAAAGGAAAAAATGATGAGAAATGGACAAAATGGAAATGAAGTCTTTGTAACTAGGGAAGGGTGGAGGGCGTGAAGGGAGGGCTAGGAATGGGGAAAAAATAAGAACCAAGATGCATTATGTAAAGGTACAGTTCCCAATGAGAAATGTAATTGTGTTGTATACCTACAATGTACCAATAAAAGAATTTAATACAAAAAAAATAAAATAAATAAATAAATATAGTTGGGAAGCAAATATTTATATTTTTTGAATTTATATTTGTAATAGGAAGTGATACTTATGTTGAACTGAGTAAAATTATTGACCTCATATTAAAATAAAATAAAACGATACTAAAAGCTATTGGTGAAATATTAGAGATTTGTGTTTCCTATTCACATGCCATCTTAATATTAATAACCTATCAACCAATGATAATATCAATAATCTACATTTATTAGAACTTCATATTTGTGTTAGATAATTTTCTAAGTATCTAAGTGTATGCATGTATGTAAAAGCACATAAGGATATATATATATCATATAAATATATTTCATATTATATATATATATATATACATATATATATGTATATATAATTTTCACAATAGACCTCTATGGAAGTCATGAAAAACCTATAGCACATGTACTGCAGTGGGCTATTTGATCATTGAAAGCTCTAAAAGGTTTGCCATTAGAGCTCTAGCATATTTATTTATTTTTTAATTTTTATTCATTAAGTTTATTGGTACATTTTAGGTATGAAATGTGATGACATTCATCATTGGAAATTTGTAACTGCACATGATATATATTGGTTCTTATTTTTTCCCCATCCCCCTGCCCTCCCTTCAACCCTTCCACCCCTCCCTATTTAAAAAGACTTTATTTCCGTTTTTTCCTTTTCTCATATTTATTCTTTCCCCTATCCCTCCCATTTCCTTTGGACCTTTTCTTCCTATTTCACATTATCTATTATACATTTTTATCCTTATTTACACTTTCAGTTTCTCACACCAGAGAAACTATTCAATATCCACACATGTGTGCCCTATTTATTTCACTTAAGAGCATGGCCTCAATGTGCATCCACCTAGCTATAAATTGCTCTAGTTTCTCATTCTTTATGACTGAGTAGTATGCCATTTTATTAAAAAAAAACTCACATCTTCTTTATACAGTCTCAAGTTGAAGGACAATTAGATTGTTTCCAAGGTTTAGCTATTACGAACTGCACTGCTATAAACATGGCTGCACATCTTTCCCTGTGGTATGATTCTTTTAATTCTTTTGGGAAGATGCCCTGCAGGGAATAGCTGTGTCAAATGGGACCTCTAATCCTAGTTCTGTGAGGTATCATACTAATTTCCACAGTGGTTGCACCCGTCTACACTCCCACCAAAAGTGGAGAAGAGTTCCATTTTGCCCATACCCCACCAGCATTTGTTATTGGTTAATTTCTTGAAGGCAGCCATTCTTTCTGTGGTGAGGTAGAATATCAGCTTTGTTGTCATTTGCATCTCTTGAATGACCAGTGATGTTGGACATTTTTTCATAGGTTTATTTGCTGTTTCTACTTCTTTGTCTGAGAAATATCTGTTCATTTCAGATGGCCATTTCTGATTTCGATCTTTAAATTTGGGAGGTCTAATTTTTCTAAGTTCATTTTATATCCTAGACAGAGACCTTTGTCTGAGGAACAGCTGGTGAAAATTTTTTCCCACATTGTGGGTTGTCTCTTCACACTGTTGGTGGTTTCTCTTGCTGTGTAGAAGTTTTTTTAATGAGATGAGATCCCAGTTGTTGATTCTTGTGCTAGTTCACCTGCAGCTAAGATTTTGTTCATGAAATCTTTTCCTACACCAATGTCTTCAAGAGTTCTACTTAACCTCTCTTCCAGCCAGTTTAGTGTTTCTGTTTTAATATTTAGATCTTTAATCCATTTCAATTTTAATTTAGTGCATGGGGAAAGATATAGGTCTAATTTTAATCTTTGCAAGTTGAAACTCAATTTTTCCATCACCATTTATTGAAGAGGCTGCCTTTCCTCCAGTGAGGGTGTTTGGCTACTTTGTCAAAGATGAGGTGGCTGAGTATTTTCCATGTTGTTTCTACATCTTCTAATCTATTCCATTGATCCACAAATGTATTTCTTTGCCAGAACCATGCTGTTTTTAATCACAGCAGCTTTGTAGTATAGTTTCAATTTCGAAATTGTGGTACTCCCTACATTGTCTCTGTTGCCCTGAATTGCTTTTGCTATTCTAGGTCTCTTCTTATTACAAATGAATTTTGAATTGTTTTCTCAAGGTCTGTGAAGTATGCTGCTGGAATTTCAATTGGGATTGCATTGAATCCATATAGTAGTTTGGGAACTATGGCCCTTTTTACTATATTTGTTCTTTCTACCCAGGAGTAAGGGATGTCTTTCCATTTTCTGATAGCTTGTTTGATCTCTATTTGCAAAGTGCTGTAGTTTTCAGAGTAGAGGTCTTTGATTTTTCATTAGGATGATTCTTATGTATTTCATTTTTTGAGATACTATGGTGAAAGGAGTTGTTTCTCTTGTTTCTCTCAGTATGTCTGTTGTTCATAGAGGAAAGCTATTGATTTTTGTGTGTTGATCTTGTATCCAGCTACTATACTGAGTTTGATTATTATGTCTAGAAGACTTTTAGTGGAGTGCTTTGAGTCTTCTGTATAGAGCATCATGTCATTTGCAAATAATGACAATTTGACTTCTTCATTGCATATATTTATTCCGTTTCTTTCTTTCTCTTGTCTAATTGCTATGGCTAATGCTTCCATAACTGTATTGAACAGGAGTGGTGATAGTGGACATCCTTGTCTTGCTCCTGATTTTAGCGTGAAAGTTTTCAGTTTTTGATCATTTAGTATGATGTTGGCTGTTGGTTTTTCAAAGCCTTAATCAGGTTGAGTTAAAGACATTCTATTGCAGTTTTCTGTAGGGTTTTTTTATCATGAATGTGTGTTGGATTTTGGCAAACACTTTTTCTGCATCTATTGAGATGATATATAGTTTTTGTCTTTGGCTCTGTTAATATATTATATTACATTTATTGATTTGCATGTGTTGAACCATCCCTGCATCCCTGGGATAAATCACACTTGGTCAGGGTGTATGATCTTGATGATCTTCTGCATTCTGTTTGCCAGTATCTTATTGAGGATTTTTGTATCAATGTTGATTAGGGAGATTTGTCTGTAGTTCTCTTTTTAGTCGGGTTTTTCTCTGCTTTTGGGATCTAGGTGATGCTTGCTTCCAGGAATGAATTTGGGAGTATTGCTTCCCTTTCAATTTCATTGAAGAGTTTAAACAGTAGTGACAATAGTTCTTCTCTAAATGTCTTGTAGAATTCAGAACTGAAGCCATAAAGACCTGGGCTTTTCATCATTGGTAAGTTTTTCATTATGTTTTCAAGTTTGTTGATTGATAATGGGTTGTTTAGAAGTTTTAAATCTTCTTCATTCAAGTTTGGTAATTCATATTTATTTAGAAATCAGTCCCGTTCTTCTGTGTTTTCCATCTTATTGGCATATAGGTTCTCAAAGTAAGTATTGATGATCTCTGGATTTTTGTTGGGTCCATTGTAATTTCATCCCCTTCATTAGTAATTGCATGGATTTGGGACTTTTCTTCCTTTTTTGATAAGGTTACTTAAGGGTTTATCAATTTTGTTTATTCTTTTGAAGAACCAACTCTGCTTCATTGACTTTTAGTGTCATTCTCTTAGTCTCCATTGCACTGATTTCTGCTTTGATCTTTCTAATTTCCTCCCTTATATGAGCTTTGGGTTTCTCCTGCTCATCTTTTTGTAGAAGCTTGAGGTTCAGCATTAGGTTGTTTATTTGAGCTCACTCAGTTTTCCTAATTTTTGTATTCACTGCTATAAATTTCCCTCCCAAGACTGATTTCATTTTGTCCCATAAATTCCAATATGTTTTATTGGTATTGTAATTTAATTGTAGAAACTGCCTGATTTCTTCTTTAATTTCCTCTGTGATCCATTGGTTGTTCAGGAGTGTGTTTTTTCATGTGTTAATGGAACATGTGTGGTTTCTTTAGCTATTGATTTCCAATTTCATTGCAATATGATCTGATAACATACATAGGATAGCTTCAATTCTTTTACAATTCTTAAACATGTTCTATGAGCAATATGTGGTCTACTTTGGAGAGTGACTCATGTGCACCTGAAAAGAATGTGTATTCTGATTTTGTGGGCTGGAACACTCTGGAAACATCCTTTAAGTCCATTTCTTCAAGAGGTTGGTTGAATTCTAGTATTTCCTTGTTTATTTTTCGTCCAGTTGATCTATCTGCTTATGACAGTGGGGTATTGAGGTACCCCACTACTATCGTATTAGTGCTTATTTGATTTTTCATGTCTGTTAATATTTATTTTATATATTTGGGTACACTATTATTTGTTGCATTTATATTTATGATTGTCATCTCTTCCTTTTGGTTTGTTCCCTTTACAAGGATGTAGTGACTGTCTTTGTCTCTCTCAATTAGTGTTGGTTTGAAATCCATTTTATCTGCAAATAGGGTAGTTACTCTGTCACATGGAATATTGTTTTCCATCCTATAACTTTCAGTCTATGAGTTTCTTTTTGAGTTAAGTATTTTCTTTGTATGGAGAATATTGTTGGATCTTGCTTCCTGACCCATTCTGCCAGTCTATTTCTTTTGATTGGTCAATTGAGACCATTAACATTGATGCTTATAACTGATATGTATTGATCTATCCTTGCCATGATCCTTTCCTTTTCCTGTTGCTGAATTCTCTCCCTTTGCATTTAATTTCTTTTCATGCCTGATGGATTCATTCTGCTGAACTTTACAGGGTTGTGACCTTCATGGGTATTGTTTAAAATTTTATTCATGAAGCTCCTCAGGTGTTCTTTGTCATGAAGTTATCTTATTTCTCCATCAATTTTGAAAGATAGTTTTGCAGGGTACATCCATCTGGTTTGGAGGTTGCTTTCTTTTCAGGCTTTAAATACTTCACCCAGGTTCTTCTTGCCTTGAGGGTTTGTGTTGAGAAATGTGCTATGAGTCAGATGGGGTTTCCTTTGCATGGGATTTGTTTCTTTTCTTTAACTGCTCGTAGGATTTTGTTCTGTTGGGTTTCTGGAATCTTGACTATTATATGCCTAGGTGTAGATATTTTTTATCAAGGCTATTTGGAGTCATATATGCCTCACATATCTGTATGTCAAATTCTCCTCCCCTGTTTGGGAAGTTATTTTACCTTTACTTCTGTGAAGTTTTTTTTTTTTATGTTGTTTGTGCTATCTCCTGTTTCTTTGTTGACTCTGAACAGTCTTATGTTATTCTTCTTCGCATCATCTCACAGCTGCTGGATTGATGTCACATGGTCCCTTGCTATTTTTAAGAAATCTTTCTTTTTCTGGTCACTAATCACAATCCTGTCTTCTATATCTGATATTCTGTCCTCACATTGGCTCATTCTGCTGCATAAACTTTCAGTGGGGTTTTTAATCTCTTGGATATCTGTTTATATCTGTTTTATGGATTCCATTTGTTTCCTGTGCTAGGATTCCTTCATGGTCCTTAGCTCCTCTACTTTTTTATCTGTGTCTACTCTAGAGTTATTAATGTCTTTCACTATGGACACAATCTCTGTTGTTATCTGAGAAATTATTTCTGATTTCATTTTTTCCAGATCTTCTTTCATTTTCAGTTCAGTGATTCTGTTTGTTGACTTTCAAATCATTCTGTTTAGTTGCCCCTTAAAGTTGCCATTGGTGATCTGGCGGTCTGTTTTTGAGTCTTGTTTACATGTCTTCTCATTTCAACTGATGCAATCTGCTTCACCTTTATTGAGGTGACTCTTTGCTCTCCCAGTGGGTTTCAATTCTCAACAAGCCTCAGACAGGGCTTCTCTCTGATGGTCACCATTGGGCCAATTCCTGGCATCAGAATGACAGCCTTCTGGATCCACTCACTTGGCCATTGTTGGGGCAGTACTCTGGCTGGAGTGTGCATGTCTGTGCAGGTGTTTTCCAGACAGACCTTTGTCTGGGGCCTGTGTCCCCATGCTGCTGGTGTCTAGGCAAACTTCTGACTGGGGTCTGGACTACAGAGCCGCTAGTGTCTGGGTGGGCTTCTGGCTGGGGTCTGCCTGCGCTTACCAGTGGTATCTGGGTAGGCATCTTCTAGGGTATTTATTATCAGTATCTTCATTTTACCAATGAGATAACTGAGGAACAGAGAGAGGATTCTAACCAATGACATAGGACTGGTAGATTGTAAAGTTGTAATATCTCCAAGTACATGTGCTTAACCTATCTAGTAAAGCATTATTTTCAACTGTACTTATAATTTGACACCACTGGTTCATACTTGATCTATTCTGGGGCTGAAGGTTTATGTATTGTGGGTAAAATATATATGCCTTTGTGGAGAATTTTTGACTTTTTGATAAATGTGTCCAATGGTAGTCATAGCTAGGACCTTACTGAACTTGAGCTGCTTCCAACAGATATTTTAAAAAATAAATTAAGCCCCATTTTACTCTAGAAAATTGGAATGATGATTCATTTTGGCCTTCTTAGATAAAGTAATGCAAAGCATGAAAGAACATTATGTGATCTCACACCACTTTTCCAAATTGTACATTAGAGCATTCAACAAACAACCATAAGTACCATATAAGTGATAATGTGTCTATAATAGTGTACATGAGCTATTAGAATTTGCTTTCTGCAGTTTTAGAGCAGAAAAATTATAGTCTAAACAATATAACATTTATTTCAAGTTGATAGCAGAATCGAGAGCTTTAATGCACAGTAGAGCATTCTGTCATTAGATTCCCACCTAATTCACTAAATGATCTACAATTCTACAACTTAATGTTTGCATATATGGTGCTATGCAAATTCACATATCTCTCCCCTATCATCCTCCAAAACAATCTGTGATCAAGTTAAGAGTCATTTATACAGGACAGGAGGTATTTTGATGATCCATCATAGGAAATGCACTTCATCCTGAAAGACTAGCATTGTGCATGTGTGTGTGCATATGCATGTGTGTGTATATTTTATTCTCTGTGCTATTCTTTATTTTTAAAAATACTGGCTGAGATTCATCATTTTTGATAGATTACATCTTCCACTAATTATTCTTGACCAACAGTTTGGAAGAATTTAGTTTAGGAAGCGGTTGTTAAGTGTTCAGGTGACCCTTTTGTCAATAATGTTCTGCAAACCCTTATGTTCGGCAAACCTACAGGTAGCAAAGTGAACTATAAGAAAGAACAAAGATTCTGCCTTGAGGAAGTAGGTCATTTCTATTCTATGCCCATGACCCTGTTCTTGTATTTTCCAATAAGTGCCTAAAACAAAGTTTCAGTTTTTTAACTCAAAATAGAAGAATGTCAGTATATTGTTAAAGAACCTGCCTTGAAATGCTCATTACTGACAGGAACACTATAAACATTTTGCAAATTTTCTCTAATGCAAAACTTTGAAGCACCCTTGACTCTCTCAGTGGAAATATTTTTCCTTTAATTTTAAGAACATAAAAATGGGCTGGTGATACAGCTCAATGGTAGTAGAATGTTTGCCTAGCATAAGCAATACCTTAGATTTGACCTTCACTACTGAAAAACCAGTGTTAAAAACAAAACCAAACTAAGCAACTCTTAAGGCACAGATAACTTCCCTTATAGAGTTCATATACTATACCTTTATGTTTTTCTGCTGTCTTCTAGTATGTTTGTTTCATAAAGTTTTACATTTTCAGTAGACTTCTATACATAGACAAGTAGATGAGTTCAAGGTTCTAAGTTCAGTCACAATTACCCAGCTTTGTGAGCACTCTCTTATTTTCTCTCTCTGTTTCATTTTCTCTGTACCATCTTATTTGTATGTGACTCAAAGGTGATCTTATAAAGTCTTTAATGCCTAAAAGAGGTCAAATTATCTTTCAGTATTTCCTTCCAATTTTCATTTTCCACATTATTCTTTAATTTCATCTGGTTAATGTCTTTGAATATTAAACATAGGACAGTATTAATAGACACTCCTCTGCCCAACAAAAGCTAAATATAATTTCCCAACATAATATATTAAATAATTCAATCCTTCCCTATCACTTCCTTTAAATGTTTCCTTTATCACACATTACAATTTCACATAACTTACAGTTTCTTATAAAGTTATCTTCTCTGTTAATCTCTATTTTTACAGTAATAAAATCATGTTAATTATTGCAAATATGCTTAATATTTAGAAGGGAAAATATTTATCTAATTCTCTATTTTCTGTTTGGTAATAGTTATAGGTAGGGAAAGAAACCAAACTTGCAATCTACTAATTTTTCTTAATTGAATTTTCAATTTATTTACTCTCTTAATATTTGTACTCATTTTCTCCCAGTTCATCAATCACTCAGCTAAACAATTTTTTACCAATATCTATATTTTAACACAATAAGCCAGTAATCAAATTATATTACTTTCTGAAGGCTGGTATATTTCCTGATACTTTGGGCTCTATATACTCTTCACGATGGTGAAGTAAAAACATTCATGAATTTGCCATTTATCCAGTTTTGATAGTCCTTACTCATTTTCATTTTTAAAATGCACTCTGTCACCTAGTTTCTCTGAAAATATAGTTTAAAATTTTTTATATCTATTTTTGTGATTTTCAGAAGGATCAGATAAGATTTAGAATAAAGTTGCCTCCATATTTCTATAAACATTATATTTTAGTTAGATTTTTAAATTTTCATGTCAACACAAATTATTTTCCTATAATACCTTAAAATTGTTATATGGCTTCAGTTAAATCCACATCACATGGTTGTATCTTTCATCAGGCCTTTTTCTCTATTCTTCTCATCACCCATCATTATTAATCTAGTTTTCTGTTCTTAAATAGCAAAAATTTCAGTAGAGTAGAAAGCCTTCCTGATAATGTGTGAGAAATATATTAGAATATTTTGAATCACAAGTTAACTATTACTATAGTAATTTTAGATAAATATTTGGAATAGATTCTGAGCATTGCATTTATAAGGTGTAGTGTGAATAATAACACTTTCTTTCTTCTCCAAAACTTGGAAATATCATTGGTAGAAGACTTTTTAAAAGTCATAATATTATAACATATAAAATTTCTATGGCTATTTCTTTCTCTCAAATCAAAATATGCCCACATTATTAAGCCATTGTGGAAGCTCTATTAATAAGTTACATTTAGTTTGCTTTCTGAAATATCATTCTTGTTTTGAAACAGTTACTTGAAAACACTTAATGGAGAATATATCCTGGTAACCATAGATACCTTTTGTTCTATTAAAAATACTTTTAGATATGTTTTATGTGCCTCATTTTTAGATTTGTTAGGAATAAAATGAAATATATTTAAGTATATTGTTTCTTTACTTTCCATTACAATTTGATCATAATCTAGTTAAAATTATTATATGCTACATTTACAATTTAGTGTTTCAAATTAAAAATTTTTGACAATGATGAAAGTTGTCGTTTTTTCTCCTAAAAATGTTTTAACTTGATATTTTCAGGTATTTTAGTAATAAAATGGATATTTTTTGATTTTCTAAAAGTTTTGTTTCTTGTCATCTTACTAAATGTTTTCAACTTGCTATTTAACTCTGGCATTTTTATAATCAAATTTATATACATATTTTCATGAGATCTGTACTTTCTTATCTCTGTTTTCAAGATATAATCATAAACTTCACTAAAAAGTGGAATTAAAGTCTGAGCTATGAAAGAATATAAACGTTTGAGAAACCTCCTCATAATGGCCATATTAGTTTATATGCATGCTAAGAGTGTGCAAAAATTCTATTTTCTTTATACCTTTCCTAACACTTGCTATTCTGTGTGTGTGTGTGTGTGTGTGTGTGTGTGTGTGTGTGTGTGTGATACTGGTGAATGAGCCCAGGGCACCTTCACTACTGCAGCGGACCCATTCCTTCCTTCTATCCTTTTCTTTCCTTCTTCCCTTCCTTCCTCTTTTCTTTTTTCTTTTCAGAGTGTCTTTCTAAGTCACCAAGTTGCCCATTCTGGGCTCAAACTTGCAATCCTCCTGCCTCAGCACCCCAGAGTGCTGAGATTAAATGTGTGTGCCACCACACCAAGCCAATGCTTCCTATCTTTATTTTTTTGATAATAGCAATTCTGACAACTGTAAGGTGATATCACGTTGTTTGTTTTGTTTTTATCAGTTCATGTTTGTAATATAGAGTAGTGAGGTTCCTACTGGAGAATTAGTATATGCATATAATGTATCTTGATAATTTTCAGTCCCTTTACTCCCCTCTTCCATTCCTCTCCCCTTCACCAATCCCCTACCAGGTTCCATGGGTCTATCTTCTAGTTCCCTAATTACTGTCCTTTATTTTAGTTATCTATTTATTTACATTGTAAGGATTCTCATATAAGAGAAAGCATGCAATATTTAACTTTCTGAGTATGGCATATTTTGCTTAGCTTGATGGTCTCTAGTTTCATTCCTTTTTCTGCAAATGATGATTTAATTCTTCTATGTGAAATATTTTAAGGATTATATGTTCTCCTGGATAATTGTTCTTTTTATCATTATTTCATTTCTCTTTTCATCCTTGATAATTTTCTTTGCTCTGAAGTCTGATTTGCATAAAATTAACTACTTATTTTGCCTTGTGTTATTATGATATATCTATCTTAAGCCAGTTAGTTTAAGTCTGTGTCTTTATATTTAGGGTAATTTTCTTGTATTAAAAAATCCCCATATATTTGTGTATTATTTGTATTTACTCTTCTAATGTGCCTGAATTATTGTATTTGATCATTGACGTTTAAAGTAGTTATTGATATACTTTAATTAATATCTACCATATTATAACTCTTTTCTTTTTGTTGCCCTGGTATTTCTTCCTTTTTTGTCTTCCACTCTTTTTTTGTTTTTTTTTTTTTGAAGTCTCTGAGTTTCTGATTTTAATTTATTTCATTTTTTCTGAGTCTGAGTCTCACCATGTAGTCCAGTCTGGCCTGGTACTCATGCTCCCTCTCCCTCTGTCTTCTAAGTGCTTGGATTATAGTCATGAACCACCACATGTGCCTTAATTGATCTTTTTCTCCTCTCTTACCATATCTGTTACACTTTTTATACCTCTTATTTTCTTCCCTCTTGAAAACTTATTTTAGTCAATACCCTAGAGTTTGCAGTATACATTTACAAGTAATCAAAGTATACTTTCAAATACAATATACCACTCCACAGGTAGTACAAGTAACTTGTTAGAGGTCATTAAATCCTTCCATTTATTCCTTCTAATATTGATATCACTTATTTCAGTTTTCCATTCAATATATTCACTGAATACATTACTGCTATTATTATTTAGAACAACTGATGTGTTAAATTAAGAATAAGTAGAAAAGAATTTATTTTAATCTTTCTTATTCCTACTTTAATGTTCTTCCTTTGTTTATGTAAACATGATTTCTAACTTATACACATTACCTTCTGTGAAGAATTCAGTTTTTTTCTGAAAAACTCAAATATTCCTTACAAAACAGGTTTCCTGGTGGTAAGTTCCTATAATTTTATTTTACCTGACAAAGTTTTTATTTCTCCTTATCTTTTAAAGGATAATATTTCTAGATATTAAATTCAAGGTTATTGTTTTGTTTTCCAATTTAACTTTTTAGCAAAACTTTAATGTTCCACTCCCCTATTTTTGCTGCCATGGTTTCTAGTGAAAGTCTAATTTTCATTTTGCTTCTCTGAAAGTAAGAAAATATTTCTTCTTAGGCGTCTTTTATTTTCATCTTTGATTTTCTATTATTTAAATATGGTGTCACCCTGCCAAGATCATGAGAGAATTATTTTTTTGATCCTCTATGTGAGAGCATTTTGGGGTTACTACAGGTCCTAGCACTGCTACACTAACACACTTCAGAATTTTTAACTCTCAAACCTATCCACATTGAGCCTTCAGCACTTCATCAGTTGTATTTTAAATTTTCCAAAACCCCCTGCTAGCTCCCGCAGTGGTCTATGCTACTTGGTTTATGCCCCAGGAAAATATCACTCTGTACATTCATCTCTGTTTCTTCAAATTTGAGGGATGTTTTGCCTTATCATCTCACTTCTCTGACAAATTTAAGAATTTTTAATTTTCCTTCTGTTCAGCTTTTGTCTTGTTGTGAGGACTGATATGACAATTTCTATGGGATTTATATGCTCAATCAGAAAAAAAATAGTTCTGGAATTTTAATTTTTCTTCACCTACCAAAGCCTTCTGAATTTAAATTCTTGTTTAAATAGCAGGTTATGAGTTTGATAAACTTAGGTGAATGTGTTGAAATTTCTATTTTCCTTTAATATCTTTACTGGGGGAATATACTTATTTGGAACATATACTTGTCTCTAAGTTCATTCCCATGTTTTGTTGTTGCTGTTTTTTGTTTTATTTTTTTCATCTTTTGCTAAAGAGAATATTCAAGTTCACATAAGAGATTTAACTTTTTAAACAAATGATTGAGTTTTAGATATTAATCTCATGAATATCAGTTTATTCTCTTGTATTTGTTTAGACTATCAAATGACTGCTGGAGTTTCATTTTGCCATGTTTAAAGGGCAAAGGGGAAAAACTCCTAAATCACTAGTGCATTATTCATGTGTGTATAATATTAAATGGGCTTAATATTTAATGGTGTAATATTAAATGGCTTTTAAAGAGTCAAATTTACTTAAAAACCTCCTGCAGGATGCCTAGATTTGAATTATAATAAAACAGATACAATCCCAAATGTTCTTATCCTGAACACTGAAATTCCAGAAGATCAAAATTCCTAAAGTCTAAAATCATCAAAGAGAAAAATCTTGAAAATATATTTGTGGAAAAATTATCTCAATATATTTATTTATATTGTAAAACATTTATTTACAAAATATAAAGCACATTATAGGCACATAATAGGCTACTGTATACCATACAAAGGTAATAACAACATACCTATTTTTGCAAGCATAAACACACAGATTTACTAACAACAATCATATAGGTATAATAATTATGAACAGATGAACTATATTTATAAACAGACCGAGCAAAAGCAAAACATACAAACACATGCCACTATGATTGTTAATTGTGTTGCACTCCACTTTGTAATTCTGACAATCTAAGTCTTTTGATGAGATCAATCACAACCTGTGATGGGTCATCACTACATATACATCCACCCAAAGAGCTGAAATAGTAAGATATTTTGTCTTTCATAAATGCATATATACAAAGAGAGCATATCTTCATTCATTGAGAATATTTGAACGCTTACTACTGAAAAAGTCAATTTTGTTATAATAGATTTTTCTCACAATCAAATTTGAAAAAAAGCATAAAAATGAATTAAAGCTCTCTTAAAGTCCTTACATAATTTATACCTCCAGTGTTGGAAATGATACAAAGATAAATGCAAAACTAAAAGTAACTTGCAAACTAAAAGAAATGTGACATAAGAAAAAGTGGATTGCAGTGATAGATTATAAGCAATTTCAGATATGCTATGAGAGCTGGCCAAATTTTATGACTATTAACTATATTATGAAATCTTGCATCATGATGAATAGCTGTTTCATTGTTTTTCTTTTAGAGCCAGACACTCCTTGGAGAATACATTCACAGTAGTTTTCTGTGTGCTGTTGCTCTTTTTTAAATTCGTCTATGATTTGATATATATATACTAACATGAACATTCTCTCCTGTGCCATACTTCTGTGTTGTTTTGAGTATTCAGAAACCCATTACATATACACTCATAAGATGGCAACAATTTTGGTGGAAACAATACTAGAACAATATATAGAATATGTTCATGTTTACTATATTCAGTGTATTATGTTGTCAATTTCTGCAAAGAAGTTGTTTTAATAAACCTTACAGTAATGAATCTAAAGATAAATTACATGCCAAAGAAAGACAATACATAAATATTTAGAGTTCTTATTAATTCTTTTCTGACTCACCGTCACCATTATTTCTACCTGTATCATACCTACTTAGGTTCATAGCACTGATTTCTATCTCAGTATGATCAGTATTGTCTAAAATGTGATGTCCATGTAGTGAGAACTCAGTATCATAAGACATGTGGTTTTAACAGTAACATTCAAGTTCATAAATTCCTCACACATTATTTTTTTCCTTTTCTCATATTTATTTCTTTTTCTTCTTTCCTTTCCCCTATCCCTCCCACTTTCCCTTCCCCTTTGGACCTTTTCTTCCTATTTCACATTATCTATTACACATTTTAATCCTCATTTAGACTTCCAGTTTCTCACACTAGAGAAACTATTCAGTATTTACACATGTGTCCTATTTATTTCACTTAAGAGTATGGCCTCAATGTGCATCAATTTAAGTATAAATGTCTCTAGTTTCTCATTCTTTATGGCCGAGTAGTACTCCATCTTATAAAAAAACCACACATCTTCTTTATCCAGTCTCCAGTTGATGGGCACTTGGGCTGTTTCCAAGTTTTAGCTATTACAAACTGCCACTATGAACATGGGTGCATATATACTGCTGTGGTATGATTCTTTTAAGTCTTTATCCTTACACATTTTATACTGAATTAGGGATTGTAAAATGGATTTAGATCTGTTTTATTTTAAAAAAAATAGACAGAAGCAATGTTGTATGCTGGACAGTCAATGTTAATACTGCTACTTCTGCAGAAACACAGGATACCTTTCATCTAGGGAGAATGAGGCTGTGCAACTGTCCTATGACCAGCAGTGCTGATGCACATATAGGTATATGAAACCTAAATGCCACCCTATCTTTCTCATGTCTGTGGTTGGAAATAAAGGTCTCCACATGGTACAGCTAAACTTGCCAAAGTGCCATACACTATCATTGGACTGTGATATAAATGACAAACTTATATGCCCCTAAGAACTGGGGATTCTTTTTTAGAGTAGCTAGTGAGCATTACTGTCTCTTTCAACAGAACTCAATCATTCAAATTACAGAAAGTTGATAGCTTTCAGTTGTATTTTATTCTCCAAAGCAATATCCTACAAATTTAAAACCTTACAAAGCTGGGAAATGACTATGCATTTTATTCCATAATCACTAGGAAACTGCCCCCATCTTGTTGAAGCAATTATATGTGGGGGCACATTAAATCCTGAGATAACCAAGACTCCAGTGGCTGGCTTTTATATAGCAAGTCAGAGAGTGCATGATAAAGTCTCATTTTAAATTTTTTATCTGCCTTATCTTTAGTTGGTGCAGGATTTTCTTTACTTTATAACTTCAGGACTCATCTTCTGCTTTCGGAAAGCCAAAACTAATAGATACAACTTCCATTATTTCCTATATGAACAATACTTATTTCTTAATCATAATCTAAAACTCAGTTCAATAGTTCTGTCTCTAAACACACTTGCACATCAGAGGGTGAAATTGAGGCTCCAGAATTTTTTGGTCTAATGTGAGTAATTTGTGTAGTTTACTTTCAATACTTCTTTTTGTCTATTTAAAAACTCTAAAGCTTATTTTCAGATGCAACTCTGAAGTAACTACAAACCTTTAGATTGGTATTATATAACATTATTTAGTGAAATATATGACTATGTAGTTAAAATAATCATGGTAAAATATCTTTTATTAGCATTATTTGAACTACAACTAAAGTCAGCATTTTTTCTCTTAATGATAAATTCAATGTTTGTATGGAATCCATTTCCTCACTTGGCTGATTTGCGAAAAGCTCAAAATCATTCCTCCAGAAGACCATTTTTCTTTATTACCATTGTGAAGAAAATAAATTTTTTAAAAATGTCCTTAAATGTGAAGATAATAAAAGTCATTACTGACTGCTAAAGTTTGAATGTTATCAACCTTCACTTAAAAAAAGAGTGATACTTATTTAATTGCTTTTAAAATCTTAACTGAATCAGAAACATTACAGCTAAATTGTAGTCTATGGCAATTATGAAAATCACAAAGCCAAGATTCTGTGACTTTTCAGTAATTTTTGACTATCATTGTCACAGTAATATTAGATTGTATATTTCACATATGGCTTATCTATTGCTTTATTATTGAACATTTCTTTTGAAATAAGTGAAAGACTTGAACAAAGATTAAAACTGAACTAAATAGTATAGCTTGAAGTTTTCATTCACCAGCTTTTAAAAAGAAATGCTAATTTGCATTTCATTCAAGTTTAAGTCTTACCTCACCAAAATTTTTTTTTGCCACCTGACTAGTTTTTTGTAGAAGTGAGGTGATAGATCTATTATTTGAAAAAAATTGGTTCAAATATGATTCTCATATGATTCAAATAATAAAACCGTTTCCTTGCATCTATCATTTAAGATTAAAAAAGAAAATTCAGAATAGAAGGAAAATTTAAATGGAATTACTTTTAAAAACATTGGAGCAGATAATGTAGGAATAATTTTCAAGCACTGGAGTTTAAATCCCACATAACTAGCATAGATTGAAGTCTATACTAATTATTTCAATGCTTTTGATTTCAAAATTCTTTGGTAACAACATACATTATTGGTGAGGGGTGGAGCTCATAAGTACTTGTTATCTCTCATTTGAGGCATTTGCTCAGTTTTATCATTGCTGTGTATTCCAAGACTTTGTAACTCTTATAAGCCTTTTGGGGAAAAAAGTTACTTTGAGGTCCTTTAACTTCCTTCCTTCCTTCTTTGCCTGCTTCCTTCCTTCTGTTGAGCTGAGAATCCATTTATCGGTCATGGTTTGAATCACTGCTCTTGTGGAAATCCCGTCAGCCCTTTATGAAAGAAGATGAGCACTTAAACTTAGTGAAATGTGTTTGCCTGATCTATGGAGCAAGGCTGGTTTCGTTTAGAACAGCATTTCTGCTTTCCTGATTATTGAACTCATTGTTATCCTTTGTAAAGTAGAAAAATATTTTTAAGAATTGAGATAGGAGCAATCTCATTTTCTAATTTTTTTGTCCATGTTTCCTGGATGTCGATGGTCAATTCTCAAACATAGTATATTTAAAACTTTACTCTGCTTTCTCCTTCTATTTGCACACATGAAATCTACCATTGCATTTTATTTTGAGTCATGCCTCTTCAGTTTCTAGGAATCATATATATCCTTTATATGACACTGACTACGCCTATTTGATCAGTTGGAAATTTTGTTGATTTCATTTCATACAAATCATTGCAGTTTTATTCCTTCTAGCCAACTTTCTTGGGACTCCCTCTGTTTAGACTCTATCATTTGTCATTTGAACCTTGAACATCTCTGCTTCATTACCACCACACCTCTTCCTATCCCTTCCTCACATTGCCACATTAGTTGGATTAATAACATGTTAAAATGACATATTGTTTTACTCTTCAAAATTCTTGAGTCACCTACCTGTCTTCATTCTCTAAAACACATCCTTGACCATACTAATTCAATTTGTGTAGCAGCGTTTTCATTTTTTTCCTTACTCCTTTTTCCAGGTTCTTTTTACAATCTTCAATGACTTTTTCTTTGTTAAACTTGGAATAACTATAACTTCTTCAAAACTAAGCTCATTATTATCTCTATAGTTAACCATTATGAATAAATTATATAAATTTGTCAAATTATCAAATAAGTGAATAAGAATAATGAATAATCAAATAAGAATGATGAGTAAAATAGTTATTCATATATTTTCACAATAATATCTTGAAATTTGTCCTTTTTAGTAATGAATAAGCCAATATTTCTCACCATGGTTTAATACTCATGTTAGAAGTATAGAAAATTGTGAATAGAGTTTGTTATCAAATTTCTCTTTAGTTTTCAAATTAGAGTCAATGTTCCTTTGACCTTTTCAGAATTTCCTGAGGTAGGTGCCAATTAAAAGTGGAGATGCCAGGTCCCATTTTATAACTCTTAAGTAAAAGTAGGGGTTGGTGACATAATTATATTCTGCATTTTTAAAAATCTTTTTTATTCTAATACTTGGTAAAACTTAAAAGACAGATATCTTGTCCAGTTACTTAGTGTCTCTTGGTCTTTGTTTGAAGACTTTTAGTTGCGTTGAATTCTCCATTTTTCAAAGCATTCCATTTGGGATTTTTTAATGATAGTATGAATAAAATGTGCAATACTTTACTTTTATTTTATTCAGTTTTAATAGTCATATATCCATATAATTATAACCAAATAAGCTACAGAACATTTCCATTACTCCAGAAAACCTATTCCTACTACTTGTCATGCAATTCCACACACTCAGAGGCAGCTCTTTTACGTTTTGATATCATGGCGAATTCTATCATGGAAAACTATCTCTGGTAAGGGAGAGAGAGAGAGAGGGAGAGAGAGAAAGGCAGAGAAAACATTTAAAACTCCAGCCTAGAAAACATCCTGACAGGCTACACATATTCTATCTCTGAGTTGTCTGTAATTATAACTGGAGATGCCTTCAGCTGTAACTTCAAGTTTCCAATTAACTGAAGATTTGCACAAATGACATATTCTTGTTCCAATCATTGTGTGAATTTTCCTTCTTATATCCAAGCCATTTGTTCATTCTTTGGGGAAAAAAGTATGCTGTCTTATATTCAACTTTTTAATCACTCATTTTAATATGATTCAGGCACATTATTGAGCATATATGTAGGAGTTTTTTTGTTTGTTTGCTTTGTTTTGTTTTTTGGTAGTGAAAATTGAACCCAGGCCATCCATACTGAAATATATCAGAGTCTTTCTAAATTGCCCAGATTGAATTAAAACTTGTGCTTCTGCCTCAGCCTCCCAAAATGATGAGTTTATAGATATGTGTCATTTCACCTGGTTTGTAGTTCATTAATTTTTTTAATAATAGTCAT
Organism: Heterocephalus glaber; assembly: GCF_053883595.1. NCBI lineage: Eukaryota > Metazoa > Chordata > Mammalia > Rodentia > Bathyergidae > Heterocephalus > Heterocephalus glaber. Next base: position 6,030,297 of record NW_028258336.1, read on the forward strand.
TTGGTAATGATGACTATTAAAATTTTTCATCTACTCACTTGCTAATTGACATTTGTTTCATTCCCTTTTTCTCATTATTATGCATAAGGCTGCTAAAATATTATTATAGAAGTAGTTTTGTAGAAATATGTCATAGTTAACCTTGAGTGACAACTTGACTGGCTTGAGAGATACCTGTGTATTAGTAAGCATACTTCTTGTTGTGTTTGAGTGCATCATGCAGGCATGACCTTGGAGACTTATTGGGTTTCTATGCCCTTCCACTCTGCCTCTTCCCTTGTTCTTGGCTTCCCAGATGCCATGAGTTGAGGAGCTTTATTACTCCAAGTCCTTCCACCATGAAGTTTCTGCCTCGAGCCAACTGACCATGGATTAAAACCTTGGAACCACAATTCAAAATAGCCTCTCTTTAAGTTGTAGGTGTCAGGTATTTTGTTCCAGCAATGGAAAGCAGACCAATACAGCAAATAAATTTTCATTTATTTTGGCTAATTAGTTAGAATTGCGAGGTTTATGGTGTATTTGTGTTCAATAAGAAAAGAAGTTGAAGAAAGCCATCCAATAAGTATTTTTTAGGGCACAAGCAGAAAAACAATGTGGTTAATTTAAGATGGGGACATTGGAATCTGAAACTCATGTTTGTTGTCCCAAGAGAAGGTATATTTTTATACCTCCACTAAAGAAAATGATTTTTTAAAATCTCAGTTTGCAAATATTTATACTGTATAATATTGGCTGAGTTTAATGAATTTTGTTCATCTATTGACAAAATACCTTTGGGAGATTTCAACCAAGTTACCCTCACTGTTTTATATAGAAGGAAGTGCAGTTGTGGAGTGGTTAAATTCCTAGTTCAGGATAATTCTGAGTAAAGTGTTTACACAGTTGATCTCTTCTGCACATAATTCTTTGAGCCCAAGTTCATCTCTTGCAATTTCTCTAATGCACAGTGGGAACACCTTTGCTCTTGAGCTATCTTGCTTCATGTGAAACTTGACATTAATTATCTCCTGTATGAGAAAAATGACTTATACCATAACAACCCAGTGGCTGATTCAAGGTATCATTCCTGATCATCATTCTTTTCCCCTTCTGGAAGTGTAATTCTTGGGCCAACTCTTCTAGGTACACCTTAAATTAGTAACTTGAGCTTGCTTAAATTCACCAAAATGTATTTAACTCTAGCCTCTACCATTTAACTTAGTGTTCTTATTGATCTTCACCATTTTCCAATACGCACTTATTGGAGATCTATTTTGTACACAGCACTCTAGGAAGCATTAATTTTGTAAGTACCGATGCTGGTACAGCATGTCTCACAGCACTATCTGTATCCAGCTGATTAACATATGCGCTTACATATTTATACTGGTGCTCACTGAATACTGAGTCTGAAGACATGGTAGCCTACATACCTGGAAATTCTTTAGAACAACAAATTATTTGGAACAAAGAACAGAATTCTTTAGAACAAACTGTCAGCCAAAGAAAAGAGTTGTATGAAATACAGTTATATAAAATAAGAATTGTATAAAATATTTAAATGTATTGTTAGACTTACTAAAAAATTAAATCACTGGATGCCAGAAAAGTAGACAAGAGTAATTACCATAGCAATCAATTTAAAACAATACTGGATCTGTTACCATAAAGTGTTCTTTTTGTGGCTGGTTTTAATAATCATCATCTTAGCAAATAGGAATATTCACTCAGGGATGGGAAAGGAAGCCAGGCATCCATAGAATGTAGGGAGCAATAACTGAAACTACATAAAATCTGACCCCTTAAAGGATGGTGTATTTAGTGAAGAGTAAGTACATTGCAAAAATTTTATTCTAATAAGGCAAGTATCATAAAATGCCTGATTCTTCCTCAAAGTACATACAGGAATGCCAAAATGACTCACTAAATGTACTAAGTATTAAACACAAAAAGATACAAAATATTAACTAGTAGAAAATATTGTAAGTAGGTAATAGCATTTAAGAGTATTATTAGGCATTAAGAGCATTACAGCTAATTATCAAGTTGTGAAAAATTTAATTTAGTTTTGTGTCTTGTATTCACAGCTGCATCTATAACTAGTTAAGGATTGCTTAGTTTGCTAGCATTGGTATGATTTAAAACTGGTATAATGCTCCCAATGCTGATTCACATGAATTTATGGCATAAAAGTTGAATGGCCACAAGGAGTACGGGAAAACAAGGGGTTCTATGGAACCTGTCACAGACGTATGTAGACAGATAAAGAGAAGTAATTTTTGAAAGAAATTAAGCAAAAATGTCTATGTAGAAAATTTTTTGTGTGATAAGGTGTGTAGAACTGTAAAACAGAAGATCCAGATCTGATTAAGTCAGTTAATAAACCATTCTGTTTATTTCACTTGAGTATAGGCTCAATGTGCATCCATTTAGCTATAAATGTCTCTATTTTCTTATTCTTTATGGCTGAATAGTACTCCATTGTACAAAAAAATACATTTTCTTTATCTAGTCACCATTTGATGGACATTTGGGCTGTTTCAAAGTTTTAGCTATTAAAAACTGTACTGCCATAAACATGGATGTGCATAGATCATTGTGGTATAATGCTTTTAATTCTTTTGGGAATATACCCAGCAAGGGAATAGCTGAATCAAATGGGACCTCTAATCGTAATATTTTTAGGTATCTCCATTGATTTCTACAGTGGTTGCACCAGTCTATACTTTCACCAACAGTAGAGAAGTGTTCCTTTTCCCCCACAACTCCACCAGCATTTGTTATTGGATGATTTCTTGATAGCAGCCATTGTTTCAGGAGTGAGGTGGAATCTCAGTGTTGTTTTCATTTGAATCTCTTCGGTGAAGTAAATAGGACACACATGTGTAAATACCAAGCAGTTTCTCTGGGGTGAGAAACTGAACATGTAAATGAAGATCAAAATGTGTAATATATAATGTGAAATAGGAAGAAAAGGTCCAAAAGGGAAGGGGAAGTTGGGTGAGGTATGGGAAAGGAAGGAATAAAAAGAAGAAAAAAAGGGCCTGGGATTTAACTCAGTGGCTTCACAGCCTGCTGTGCAAGCACAAGGACCCGAGTTCAATCCCCAGTACAAAATATATATATGAGGAAAGGAAAAGATGGACACAGAGTCTTTGTAAATAGGGAGGATGGAGGGGTAGAAGGGAGGTCAGGGTTATGGGGAAAAATATAAGAACCAAGATATATCATGTAAAGGTATAAATTTCCAATGATGAATGTCATCACACTGTATACCTAAAATGTACCAATATCTTAATGAATGAATAAATAAAACATTCTGTCTTAACGGGAATATTCTCAATTATAAAATATGTCAGTACACCAGAATTGTATTTGAAAATAGTGAAATAAGATTCATTAACACTTTGCTATTTATGGAGCACAAACCAGTACCAGTGGTGAAAGTGACTACATTTGTACGTGTACAAATTATTATGCTTTCTGCGTCTTACATGCAGGTTGTTTCTTAGCACATCTGATGCATTTTATAATGATGAAGTCTAAAATTTCATATGAAATGACATGTTAAAATGTCAGTAACACATGACCATGCAGGGGCAAAGATCCTGAACATATTTACATATAAGTCAAGCTATGTATGATAAGAGGAATCTGATTTTAAAAGAATTTAACAAATTAGCAAAGTAGGGATTTTAAGATATATTTGATCTAATCTTATGTAGGTGATAATTTCTGGTTAATTTTATCAAGAAATTTTGTTTAACCAGGGAAGAAGAACTACTATGTACTTTACAGAATTGGAGTTTATTATAGGACTTAGAACTTGCTTAGTTTTTAGAGATGCAGTAAAAATAAAGATTCAAAAAATGCAAATTAAGAGATCAGAAAGTCACCTTCCAGTAATGGCACAGGTTGAGAAATCTGAAAATGAAGCACACAGAGCTGCTTTAAGAGAATGCTGAAAGGGGCTGGTGTAGTTTGATGAGTGAATGTGGTTCTATATGATTAGAATTGCTTTGTATTCACAGTGAAGTAGGCTTGGGCTTTTTAAAAAGGGTCTGCAGTCTTAACGGAAGCTGGGTTCAAAGGAGAGTATGTTAAAGACAAAACTGTACCTGTACTTTTCCACCTCTCTTCTAAATAGTTACGACTTCAGAGTCCAGTGACTGATGCTTCATTTCTGCCTTCTGAACTTTGTCTAATTTAATTTGTTCTTATTAACCTTGAACCATACAGAGAAAGATGGAAAATGGAGTTCTCATTGTAACCAAGTTGAGAATAAAAATATCCAAATATCTATATATGCCCTTCTAGATTTTTCATTACAGTAAAATAGTTGTGTTGGTAAAAAGGAAGTATTCTTATAGACATCAAAAAAGAAAACTAAAAGAAAGAAGATTGACAGAAAATTAAAGTACCTAAAAGTTTTATTACAAGAAAAACTAAAATTCTGGTGGTAGAAATTTTGAAGGAAAAGTATTACAATTGCTAACTAAATAGAGATGATATAATGATAATAGAAAGAATAATGCTTTTTAAAAAGTCAAACATCCCCAAATATGACCACACAAAAGAGAATAAAATAAATAAATAAACTACAATTTGTACAAACAAGAGAGAATCTTCATTGTAATGAATTATCTGCTCCCATAGTTCCAAAAACTTTCATATTGCCTTGTTAAGAGGAACAGCAATCTCGTGATTAATGAAGCTTGTTTAGTAAAAGGCAGTTTCTTTTTTTTTCATAATATGACCCTCTAGAGAAGATAGTGAGATAAAATGAATTAATAAATATTGTTCATTTTAAAATGTATTTAAGACTACTTATTGAAAAGTAGAAATTTAAAGATCCTGAGACCTTATAGCTGATATGTGAAACTGATAGATTTCTCTAAATTTTACAATTTCGACATGAAATGACATTACCATTTATAAGTTATCAAACTGAAATTATTTTAAATCTCATGAATTTAAAAAGGCTTAACTCTGACAGAAAAAGATTTAATAATTTCAATATTTTTTCATAGTATTTAAAAATTGATGCCAGATGAAATTTATCAAAAAATGAATTCCATATTAAAAGTGTTATAGAGATGGGTTAAGCAAGGACTAACAAGATATAGTTTTATTTTTGTATATTGTGATATATAACTTGCTATGAATTCTTTTCTCATGCTCAGTAAAAGTTTTTGTTCCTAATTTTATATCTGTAATTGTTTTATCCTTTTCATTAAATCAGTATTTTGGAATTACAAATTAGAACACAAAGGAAACTGAAAAGAACTGGGTTTGAAATCTTACATTTGTGCAATATGAGGGAAAGGATTCAGTAGGTCTTTGATTTATCTTTTTTTTTTCTAAGTAATTGCAGTTCCCAATGATTTTGCCCACAGAAACAGCATCTATCCCCAATTTACAATGTTCATAGTATTTAAACACTTACTTTTCTTTCAACTTAAACAGTTGCTTTTCTTTGCAAGATATGTGGAGATCTATCTTTTTCAAGTCTGAATTGTTGTAATCAGTGGATGCTTAGAGATACAGCTTGTATTCTGTTGGCTCTGAATGCTAAATACTCAATATCAGCAGTGTCTGTAAGTTCTTTTATGAGTTTGTTATGCAGACCCTCTAAAGCACAGGTCAGATTTACTTCCTTATTCAGGCCTTATTTGCTTCCTGGGACTGTTATAATGAAGTACTACAAACTAGGTAACTTAAGATCAAAGTACGGACAGGGTTGGTTCCTTCCAAAAATTGTGAGAAAGAACCTGTTCCATGCTTCTCACTTGATGGCAATATTTGCTATTTCCTCAGCTTATGAAAGCAGCACCTTGATCTTTGTCTTCATTTTAATATGATGTTTCCCTTTTTATAAGGACATTAGTCATATTGGGTTAGGGAAGATCCTACCCTAAAATGATTTCATCTTCACCAGTTACACCTCAACTGTCTCTATTTCCTAAAAAAAAAAATTCATTCTGAGGTACTAGTGGTTAGGGGTAAGTATTAACAACTCACCCCATTACATGATGTATAAGAGGAGTACTGTGGAGCAGCAAGGAATAACAACAAGAAGAACAATAACAAATTGCACAGATGCACAGGAAGACCTTACTTCCACATAAGGTGCAAGTATGGGGGACCTTCTTTTTGAACTGATTATATCTTATTCTTGGGTGAGAAAACTCAGGGGAACCACAACAAATCCATGCTTGATTCATTCACCATTGCTGGGAGAATGTTAGACCTACTTAATATGGATTAGATCATTTTAAAATTGAGGCTTTACTTGTACTCTAAATATCATGAAATAAACCTATAGAAAGTACTTGCTTTGCATATTAATATAAAGAAGAAATAGAGATTATGAACAGGTTCAGGGAAGGATCAACCAGAGAAACAAAGTAACAAGTCAATGGGTGAAGCATCAGTAAATTCATGATGGCAATTTTGGCAGCAGCATTGCAGGCATAAAAACAAATACTTATCTGGAATAAATGTCTATTTCAGTAAGAACAAAGTACTTCCTTGTTCATGAAGAGAATCAGTGTAATCGAGCTGTAACCAGGTATCTGACTGATCACCTTCAGAAATGGTGCTAGATCTGGGGCTTAGTATTGATTTTTGCTGCTGGTACTTTGACACTCTGAAGTGTATGTGTTCAGGCTGGTCTTGGTCAGTTCAAGTCTTTCTTGCCGAACGCCTGCATAACTTTCATCCTTTTAACATGGCCAATTTGAGTATAAGATCAGTTGACAATGACAGGAGCTAATGAGGAAAGGGTTGCATGAATATCTACATAACAGATCATCCTATAAATTTGATTAATTAAATCTTTTTATGCTGAAATCATACTGTGGTAAACACATAAGACACAAATAGTTTTACATTTTTTGCCTATTTAGAGAGGCCTATTTACATATCTACATGCTTCTCCCCCAAATTGTCTTGTCACCAATATTTCAACTGTATTCCTCCCCAGTCCCTGCCCATCTAGCCAAACAATTGGCAACAATTTTAAATATTTGTGTAACTCCCAACTCCAAATTTAAATGTTCAAATCCTAAACCCAAGAACTAGTATTAGTAGTCTTCTGAAATAGCCCCACTAGCACATTCACCCCTTCCATCTTATGAGGACACAGCAAGAAGGCACCCTCTGGGTTTTCATCAGACACCAGATCAACCAGCATCTGGATCTCCAGAACCATGAAGAATAAATTTCTTTTGTTTGTAAGATATCCAGTTTATTCTATTTTTTATAGTACCCCAAACAGACTTATTCATACTTCTGGCCACCTGTTCTTTCAACGAAATTATAAAACACATACATTACTTGAAGTTCTGCCCATCAGGAGGATGATCCTTCGCTACTGACTCCCTGTCCCAGAGAGGTGCTGTAGTGCTATAGCTGTTTGCTTTAATGTGGTACCCGCATTGTGAAAAGAATAACTACTACAAACCAGACTTTAGTCTTTCTTCCTCAGTCAACTGACTGTGAAGGAGCTCTCCACTAGTGCATAGATGATGTGATGTATCACAGTGAGTGGTCATGATCATTTATACCACTTCTCCATGCACATTACTTATGCCTCAGGGAAGTTATAGAGGGTATATGGTCATTTATGCAGAACTAGATCTGGGAATTTAAAGCTCTGAACTCATTATTTTCTTTCCCTTTTCCCAACACATTTCAAACTAACCTACAAAGATCATGATACTCTTTAATATCACCAAAATATTCTAAAGTAAAAAATACACATCCAGCATTTCATCTCCTGTATGTACTCAGAGCTGTCCAAAGGCAATGATTTGAGTAACTTCTATTTCTTTGTCTCTTTATCACTGAAAATAGGGTCATTTTGCTTTTGAATCAAGTCAAATATGAGCATCAGTTCTTGAAGACCAAGCATCAATTCATATAAGATATCCTTAAGATTCCTCTGAAACCATTTCCAGTACTAAACTTTGCATCAAAGTTCACTTAGACCAGCAGATTCAGAAAGAGATAAGAATGTAAATGCTATAGCTATAGACATGAGATTTAAAGGAACTGTTTAATGTAATTTCTGGCTAATTAAGCAAGTCCAGAGTCCATAAGTCTGAAGCTTCTTTATCCCTTCAAGGAAGAAGTAAACTAATGATAAGTGGTTTCAAATAGTTAAGTAAGGCCTACCCAGAATATTCTTCTTTTTTATTAACTTAAACTGATAAGGACTTTGTTTGCAAATTTCTTCAGAACATCATCTAGATTTGCATTTGACTGAAAAACTGAGAGATGACTGAATGCTATAAAATGGTCTCCATCCCTTTCATCTTCCAACTCTCCAGAGACGTACTGTCCTCTGTAGCTTATTCTAAGTGGAAGCAGAGTGAAACAAAGGAAATTCTGAGGACTGTGTCACCCGAGACAAGTTATACATCAAAACACATCATATATGATAGGGTTATATTATCTCAGGTAACAACTTTTCTTTGTACTTCTCCTTGTTAATCAATTTTCAAAATATATATAGAGAGAAATATAAACTTTAAAAACTGGAAATTATTTTTGAAATTTACTAAAAACCTCTGCAGTAGGTTCCAGTCTCCTGCTCAAATGATCAATGTTGCTATAAATGAAATTCAAAAGGATCTTCAGTTTTACCTGGATAGAAATAATGAACATACCCATCAAATTGTGCTAGGCAGCTCTTTGCTCTTGAAAATAATAGTTTATTATCTATATTGAAAATGTTAAACAAGGGTTGCTTTGGGGATTTTTGCATATTTTTCTTTTTTTGTTTTTGTTTTTTGCTTTTTAAAAAAATTGTTATTCTCTCTTCTATTACTACATTTTCCAGAGATGATATCCAGGAAAGCATTCTACCATTAATGGAGGCTATAAGCATTTCACAAAATAAAACAGTTTCAAAGCAAATCATAATCTTTAAAATAGTAACACAAATGAGAGTATTCCGCATCCCATTTAAAAAAAAAAAAAGTTGACTGACAATAGATTCCTTTTACATTTATTAAAATATTACGAAGTGAATGAAAAGAAAAAAATATTTGAGATGACCATGCATTAGAAAATTCTAAAACTATCGGGGTCAGTGGTAGCTGAAACACCTAAACAGTCTTGTGACTTGGGCTTTCACAACAAAAGAGTTAAATTCTGATAGACTATCCTAATATGAATGTTTCAAAAACTCCAGATTATTTCCATTTTAGTCTATTATTTATCCAAGTAACTAACACAGTCCAATTTGAAGGGAAAGAAAATACATTCTACTTTTTGATACAGGAATGGTAAAAATTCTGAAGAGATTGGTGGGAGATATTGTCTTGGTCATGTTTGTAAATAAAATCTGCTGCATCAACTTTAGAACCTTATCCCTCAAACTCAAATAACCTTAAGTATTTTGGGTTGTTTGTTTGTTTTTTGCATTAAGAACCAAATAACTTTATTGGAAGCAACAATCTAATGGAAAGGAAAGATGAAACAAATATGTTGATAGGGAAGCGTGTCTGGTGACCCAGAAAGAACCCCATGGCCCTAGAACAGTCCATGCTTAGTCCTCTTTATTGCCATCATCCAGGCTCAGTCTGCAAAAGAGGTAGTTGGTGAGGCCCTCCCTCAGGGGGGCCATATTGAGCAGGCTGGTCAAGCACATGGCCAACTCCTGAGGAGCTGGACTGGGCCACAAGTAGTGGCAAAGCAGGAAGTCGCACAGGTAGGGGTCGCCCTTTTTGGACGCCAGACCCTACAGTTCCACGTGGCTCTAGTTGAAGATGTTCTCCAGGCTGAAAGCACGCTCCACAACCTGGGCTCTACCATGCCAGTATTAGCTGTCGGGCTGCATGATGTCGTGAAGGGTAACGCTGTCACAGTGAATGTTCTTTACCCGCATGAGCTTCTCAGCTAGCTCTCTCCACTTGTGAGACTGGCACAAAGAGAAGCGCCAAAAGCGACTCAAGGTCACATCAAAGTGGTCACAGTAGAAGGCCCAGGACAGGTAAACATAGAAGTGTGGAGCTGTACCTGGATCTGAACTTTGACTGCAGCCTGGCAGTCAGGGTGGTATCTGTGGTTGTCCTGGGGCGTGGCAGCCATGGCGGGTATAGCGAGCACTAAGGCAGCAAAGGCTGAGAAGTTGGCGCAAGCACATGGGCAGCGATGACAACCACTGCAGAGGCGGCAAGGTCCTCGTGGTACCCCCCAGGGTGGCTGAGGAAGCAACCAGCCAAGGACTAGCTTAGGGCAGAGGCTGAAGTGAGGTGAGTCTGAGGCAGGGCAGAAGTGGAAGGGCTCCACAGCAGGAGGGGTTGGAAATACATGAGGTGGAAGTGCACGGGACAGAAATGGGTCATGGTGGCTCTTGGAGAATTCTCTGAGGGGGGTTTCAGGGATCAGAGGTCAGCAGTCAGGGCCATGAATGTAGAATCTTGTACCGTATATCAAAAGATTATTTATGAATATAAGTGCAAGGTTTTTTTTAATGGTTTCTTTAAGCAGCTTATCTGAATATTGTCCAAATGTGACTGTTTCATTAAGTGTAGTAGTGGGTTTTTTGGTATATTTAATAAAATAAAGCTGTATTTGAATAGCAGTTCTCAATGACTTGAATACTTATTTGACCTCTATGAGGAAGAGGTTGGCGTCTGGGGCAGTCACTCAAATGCTGAATTTCATCAGCAGCCCTTGACAACTTTATACTGTCTTGCTTCTATTGAATTAAAATTTTGCAATATTTGCTTTTTAAATTGCAAGATTTGTAGTACCTTTTTCCTATTTCAAATTATCAATTATTCATTTTAATCATTTTCATCTTTATTTACACTTTCAGTTTCTCACACTAGAGATACTATTCGGTCTTTACAAGTGTGTCCTATTTATGTCACTTAAGAGTATGGCCTCAATATGCATCCATTGAGCTATAAATGACTAGTTTCTTGTTCTTTATGGTTGAGTAGTACTCCATTTTAATAACTTTAAAAAAGCTTGTTTAGATTAATAGCAACTTAATTTAATTTATACATAAGTTTTGCTCCAACATATATCCAGTGTTTATGTGGATAAAATTTTCCTTCATTTTTAAATGATAATTTTCCCCTATTAAAATTTCTGTTAGGCTGTTTTTTCATTTCAATATTTTCATACCATTCTTTTATCTTCAATGGCTATTGATGAAGAATCAGCTGTAAATAATACTGAGAATCTGTTATATGGAAGAAATCATTTGTCTCTTATTTGGTGATTTATTATACTCATACTCTTCTATAATTCTTTTTTTTTTTTTTTTTTTTTGGTACCCGGGATTGAACTTGGGTCCTTGCGCTTGCAAAGCGGGTGTCGGAACCACTGAGCTAAATCCCTGGCTTCTTTAATTCTTTATACATGGTATCCCTTACTTTTGCAAATATCTATAAATGCTGACTAAAGTCCTTGTTTTGTAATTCCATCACCTAAGATTGTTAGGGGCAGCTACAATTTTTCTTTTTGTTTTTTAAGTGATTTTTATGAACTAATTCTGAAAAATTTATATTCTTCAATGTGTTTGGATATTACAGTCAGCTTGGTTAGCTTAGCGGTCAGCTAATGTTTGGGGAGAGATTTCCTTAAACACCTTTACCTGATAATTTTCTCAGCTTTTAGGCTATGTGTGGGAACATTATTTCTGTGTTCTGGAAGTTTAAAACTCTAATTGAATTGTCATTTTCTTTTTACACAAAACCTCAAGGTTAGCCAATAGTGAGAGACTAGAACTTTCCTTTTTTGAAGATAAAAGGAACATAAAATTTAGTTTATTGAAAGTAAAGAAGAAAAGAAGTAGAAATGAAAAAAAATTAGAGATGAAAAAATAGGCACCCTACACTCAGAGCAGTTCACTATAAGAAAGAAGACTGTGGCTACAATCAATGTCTGCCATCTTTTATATGTATCTTTATTGATTGATTATTTTTTAAATCTGGGAACAAGAGCCTTCTTAAGTCTTTCCTGAGGATGTACACAATCCTTTAGGCATGTGTATGTGTATTTGTGTGTGTGTGTGTGTGTGTGTGCATGTTTGTGTGTCTGCATTGGCACATCTGTGAACATGCAGGCAGACATGTAGTAGAGTGAGGGAGAGGAGGAGGAGGTGAGAAAAAAGAGGAGAGAGGAGGAGAGAGGGAGAGATTGTGAAAATTCAAGAATGTCAAAGGTTTAAAAATCTCCTATGGATATCTCAATCCCTATATTTTTGTTCATATTTTAATATTCTTGGATATTTAATCATCAACCTGTTTGCTACAACTGATATCAGCACCTCCTGCATACAAGATATTAAATAATTGTTTCTGACTCTGTTTGACAAGTGCATTGGGCACAGGCTTCTTCCTTCACACTATGAAAATACAGAGTCAGATTAAATAAAGGCAAGTCTTATGAACGGGGTTTTCAATGGACCTTCCAGATAAGAATGTAAAATAATAAGAATAGGGCCAGGGATTTAGCTCAGTGGTTCCACCACCTGCCTTGCAAGTGGAAGGACCCAAGTTCGATCCCCAGTACCAAAAAAAAAAAATTAATTAATTAAAAAAAAAAGAAGAAGAAGAAGAAGAAGAAGAAGAAGAAGAAGAAGAAGAAGAAGAAGAAGAAGAAGAAGAATGAAAATTTTCAATTTTCAGGAATGTGCCTATTTGGGGAGCTCCAAACTCATCTTGCTGCAGTCATTGTTAAATTGCTGATTTTAACAGCTACCACCTACTGAGACAGAATAGAAATAAGGCAGGTTGAAATTACACAAAATTCGGTGTTTTCATCAAGAGCCAGATATGATTTTTTTGAATAAAAACTCCTCAGAAATCATTTGTTAATTTCTAAAATCATATATAAAAATGACTTTGTTAAAAAATGACTTTGTTTCTATGTTCAGGAGGAGAAGACTATAGAAATATTTCAAAAATTCTCAGTCCTTATGAGAAGTTTATACCCAATAAACATTGTAGCTGAATGAATTTAAGTAATGATATGCTACAGAAATCAAATGTCCAGTAATGTTGAAATTTTAGACTTTACTCACTCATATTTTTCTTTTATTTAACAAATACTTATTGACCATATACTAAGAATTCATAATTTGATGACCACATTCTATTAAACTTTCCTAAGATGCAATGAAAACAAAATTATCTTCCTCACTATCTTAGTTTTCTCAGACTGCCATGACAAAATACAATAGGTTTGGTGGTTTAAATAGTGTATATTTTTTTCACAGATGTGGAACTAGAAGTTTAAGGTCAGAGTGCTAACATTGTCTGTTTCTGACAAAGGCTTTATTTCTAGCTTATAAGCAGCTTCCATCTCCCTGTGGTTGTACAAAAAAAAGAGTTCTTATTAAGACCTCACTCTATGGCTTTATTTTACTCTACTCATCCACTTTTCTACAAATACAGTCACACTGAAGATTAGGTCTTCAGCATAAAAAATTGGGGAGGCCACAGTCCAAAGCGCTCACAAAATGAAAATCATGTGTACGAAGACTTATAGGTGAGATAGACCCTGAACCAATCCTTAATTCCTATTTTCCTGTAAGTCCAATCCCTTCAGGGTTTCAGTGTTGTTTTTATTTGCGTGAAGCAATAGTTTAGAACTTAACCTTGGCATTCTTCCATCATTTTAATAAAATATTTTTATATTAAGCCTTGTAGTCAAACAGTTTTATATACTGAGTTTCTTAGACTGCTATTCTAAGATCAATAGGACCACTTTCAGGCCTGGTTAAAATTTTGATGTGTGTATCCCACCTAGATATGGAATCATAATCTCTGAACACATAAACCTGTTCCTGACATTTTTAGTAAAATTCTGATGAGCAAACTAGTTTGAGAACCATTGACTAAATTGTAACTATGTGTAATCCAAATAGGAAAGCATCTTGAATGCTAAATCAGAATTAATATTTTTCATAAAGATTGAAGCACTTTAGTAGCTCAGTGCATCCATCCTGGCAATAAACATCATTTTCCCCTTCAAACTGGGTCCTCTGAGAAGTGTGCTATTTATATCAACACTTTTTCATAAAGAAGTAGTATTATTGATAGTGAGAAATTAAAGCTGTTACCCATGAATGTGATCAGAGCTTCAGTCACACACCTGTCTCATTCTCCCATATAACAAATGTGTATATCTATAAATACCTATCAAGCAAACCAGATGCTTCTCCCCAGAAAATTGAAAAAAATTACGAGGAGCCAAGGACACCTGGCTTCAATACTTTGATGTTACAATATGAAGATGTAAGATTATGTTTAATGGAATACTAGCAAAAAATCTTTTCAAGGTGAATTTGATAAACGATGTTGTCTTTCACTGCCTTAAATTAGGCAGATGGCCAACAAAGGACACATTAAAAAATATCCAAGCTAAAACATGACTTTTCAACTCAGACATCTTTATTTTTTTTTGCACTTTATTAAATTCTTTTATTGGTACATTGTAGGTGTACAACACAATTACATTTCTCATTGGGAATTGTACCTTTACATAATCCATCTTGGTTCTTATTTTTTCCCCATTCCTAGGCCCCCTTCACCACTTCCACCCTTCCCTATTTACAAAGACTTTATTTACATTTTTTCCATTTCTCAGCATTTTTCCTTTCCCTTCTTTCCTTTCCCCTGTGCCTCCCACTACCCCTACCCCTTTGGACCTTTTATTCCTGTTTTACATTTTCAATTATTCATTCTAATCATTGGTACATTTTAGGTATACAATATAATGACATTGATCATTGGAAATTTGCACCTTTACATAGTCTCTCTTGGTTCTTACTTTTCACCCTTGCCCAGCCCTCCCTTCAACCCCTCCAGTCCTCCTATTTACAAAGATTTTGTTCCTATTTTTCCATTTTCTCATATTAATCCCATTCCCTTCTATCCTTTCCCCTAGCCCTCCCACTTCCTTCCCCTTTGCCCCTTTTCTTCCTAGTTCACATTACCCATCATACATTTTAGTCCTTATTTACACTTTCAGTTTCTCACACCAGAGAAACTATTCAGTATTTACACATGTGTGTCCTATTTATTTGACTTAAGAGTATCGCCTCAATGTGTATCCACTTAGATATAAATGTCTCTAACTTCTCATTTTTTATGGCTGAGTAGTACTCCATTTTATAAAAAAAACACATTTTCTTTATCCAGTCTCCAGTTGATGGGCATTTGGGCTGTTTCCAAGTTTTAACTATCACAAACTGTGCTGCTATGAACATGGGTGCACATATATCACTGTGGTATGATTCTTTTAATTCTTTGGGGAAGATCCCCAGCAGTGGAGTAGCAGGGTCAAATGGGACTTCCAGTCCTAGTTCTTTGAGGTATCTCCATACTGATTTCCACAGTGGTTGCACCAGTCTACACTCCCACCAGCAGTGGAGCAGGGTTCCTCTTTCCCCACAGCCCCACCATCGTTTGCTATTGGCTGATTTCAAGATAGCAGCCATTCTTTCTGGAGTGAAGTGCAATCTCAGCTTTGTTTTCATTTGCATCTCTCGAATGACCAGTGATGTTGAACATTTTTTCATGTATTTATTTGCTATTTCTACTTCTTTCTCTGAGGAATGTCTGTTCATTTCAGATGCCCATTTTCAGACTGGGTCTTTAAATTTAGGAGGTCTGATCTTTTTATGTTCTTTATAGATTCAAGATAGTAGACCTTTGTCTCAGTAAGAACAGCTGAAGATTTTTTCCCACATTTTGGGTTGTCTCTTCACACTGCTGGTGGTTTCTCTTGCTGTGCAGAAGCCTTTTAATAAGAAGAGATCCCATTTTTTGATTGTTTGTGCTAGTTCATGGGCAATTGAGGTTTTCTTCATAAAATCTTTTCCTACACCAATGTCTTCAAGGGTTCTACCTAACCTCTGTTCCAACTGGTAAAGGGTTTCTATTTTAATATTTAGATCTTTAATCCATTTTGATTTTAGTTTAGTGCATGGTGAGAGATATAGGTATAGTTTTAATGTTTGGCAAGTTAAAACCCAATTTTTTCAGCACCATTTATTAAAGAGGCTATCTTTCTTCCAGTGAGTGTGTTTGGATCCTTTATCAAAGATGAGATGGCTGAGTGTGTCTGGCGTTGTTTTTGCATCTTCTATACTGTTCCACTGGTCTTCAGGTCTGTTTCTTTGCCAGTATCATGTTTTTTTTATCACAGTAGCTTTGTAGTATAGTTGCAGGTTGGGGATTGTGATGCCCCCTGCCATGTCTCTGTTACCTAGAATTGCTTTTGCTATTCTGGGTCTCTTCTTGTTCAAAATGAATGTTTGGATTGTTTTCTCAATGTTCATGAAGTATGCACCTGGGATCTCAATTGGAATTGCATTAAATCTATGGAGCAGTTTTGGAAGTATGGCCATTTTCACTATATTAATCCTTCCTACCCAGAAGCAGGGGATGTCTGTCCATTTTCTGATACCATCTTTAATCTCTCTTTTCAGAGTGCCATAGTTTTCAGAGAAGAGGTCTTTGATTTCTTTCTTTAGGTTGATTCCTAGGTATTTCAGTTTTTTGGATGCTATTGTGAAAGGAATTATTTGCCCTATTTCTCTCTCAGTGAGTCTTTCATTGGTGTAGAGGAATGCTATTGATTTTTATATGTTGACCTTGTATCCAGCTACTTGACTGAATTTGGTTATTAATTCTAGAAGACTTTTGGTGGAGTTCTTGGGGCCTTCTATATAGAGTATCATGTCATTTGAAAATAATGACAATTTGACTTCTTCATTTCCTGTCTTTATTCCTTTTATTTCTTTCTCTTGTCTGATTGCTGTGGCTAATGTTTCCAAAACTATATTGCACAAGAGTGGTGATAGTGGACATCCTTGTCTTGTTCCTGATTTCAGTGTGAAGGATTTCAGTTTTTGACCATTTAGTATGATATTGGCTGTTGGTTTTCCATAGATGGCTTCTATCAGTTTGAGGTAGAGAACATCTATTCCAATTTTTTGTAGTGTTTTTCTCATAAATGCATGTTGGATTTTGTCAAATGATTTTTCTGTAACTATGAAGATAATCATATGGTTTTTGTCCTTGGGCCTATTGATATAGTGTATTACATTGATTGATTTTCATATATTGAACCATCCCTGCATCCCTGGAATGAATCCCACTTGATCAGGGTGTATGATCTTCTTGATGATCTTCTGCATTCTATTTGCCATTATCTTATTAAGGATTTTTGCATCTATGTTCATTAGTAAGATTGGCCTATAGTTCTCCTTTTCAGTTGGGTTCAAGATGATGCTTGCTTCTAGGAATGAATTTGGGAGTATTGCTTCCCATTCAAGTTCATTGAAGAGTTTAAACAGTAGTGGCAGCAGTTCCTCCCTAAATGTCTTATAGAATTCAGCAGTGAAGCCATCAGGGCCCGGGCTTTCCTGAGTTGATAAGTTTTTAATTACATTTTCAATTTCATTGGTTGATATTGGGTTGTTCAGAATTTTTAGATCTTCTTCGTTCAACTTTGGTAATTCATATGTATCTAGGAATCTGTCCATTTCTTCTGTGTTGTCCATCTTATTGGCGTATAGGTTCTGGAAGTAGGTATTGATGATCCTCCGGATTTTTGCTGGGTCTGCTGTCATTTCACCCTTTTCATTCCTAATTGCATGGATTTGGGCCTTTTCTTTCCTATCTGAAAAGGTTGGCTAAAGGTTTGTCAATTTTGTTGATTCTTTTGAAGAATCAATTCTTGGCTTCATTGATTTTTTTGTATCTTTCTCTTAGTCTCCATTGCATTGATTTCTCCTCTGATCTTTATAATTTCCTCCCTTGTATGAGCTCTGGGGTTGTCCTGTTCTTCTTTTGCTAGAAGCTTGAGGTCCAGCATCAGTTTGTTTAATTGGGCTCATTCTGTTTTCCTAATATGCATATTCACTGCTTTTAACTTCCCTCCTAAGACTGCTTTCATTGTGTCCCATAGATTCCCATATGTTGTATTGTCATTGTCATTTAATTGAAGGAACTGTCTGATTTCTTCTTTAATTTCCTCTGTGACCCATTAGTTATTCAAAAGTGTGTTCTTCAATTTCCAGGTGTTTATGAAATTTTTCCAGTTTCTTTTGCTATGAATCTCCAATTTCATCGCACTATGGTCTGATAATATACAGGGGATAACTTCAATTCCTTTGCACTTACTTAAACACGTTCTATGTGTGAGTATGTGGTCTATTTTGGAGAATGACCCATATGCAGCTGAGAAAAATGTGTATTCTGATTTTGTGGGGTGGAAGACTCTGAAAACATCTGTTAAGTTCATTTGTTCAAGATTTCAATTGAGTTCTAGTATTTCATTACTTATTTTTTGTCTAGTTGATCTATCTATTTGTGACAGTGGGGTGTTGAGGTCCCCAGCTACAATTGTATTAGTGTATATGTGACTCATATAGTTGGGTGCACTAGTGTTTGCTGCATAGATATTTAAGATTGTCATCTCTTCCTCTTGGATTCTTCCCTTTACAAGGATGTAGTGTCCTTCTTCGTCTCTCTTAATAAGTGTTGGTTTGAAATCTACTTGATCTCCAAAGAGGGTAGCTACACCTGTTTTTTTTCGGGTTCTCATCACATGGAGTACTGTTTTCCACCCTTTAACTTTCAGTCTATGAGTTTCATTTTGAATTAAATGTGTTTCTTGTATGCAGCCTATTGTTGGATTTTGCTTCTTGACCCATTCTGCCAGTCTACTTCTTTTGATTGGTGAATTGAGACCATTAACATTGATGGTTATAACTGAAACGTATTGGCTTGTCATGGCCATGAGTTTTTCTTTTTTGGGGTGTCCTCCCCCTTTACATTTAATTTCTTGTCTTGCCAGATTGGTTCATTCTGCTTTGGTTCCTAGGGTTGTGATCCTCAATGTCTGTTCCTAGGATATTGTGTAAAATTCTTTGGAATGCTGGTTTGGTATTCATGAAGTTCCTAAGGTGCTCTTTGTCATGAAACTATCTTATTTCTCCATCCATTTTGAAAGATAGTTTTGCAGAGTACATCAATCTAGATTGGAGGCTGTTTTCTTTTAGGGCTTGGAATATGTCACTCCAAGTTCTTCTTGCCTTGATGGTTTGTGTTGAGAAGTCTGCTGTGATTCTGATGGGCTTTCCTTTGTATGTGTTATGTTTCTTTTCTCTGACTGCTTGGAGAACTTTGTTCTTCTGTTGTGTTTCTGGAATCTTAACAATTATATGCCTATGTGTAGATTTTTTTTGATCAAGGCTATTTGGAGTCCTATATGCCTCACTTATCTGTATGTCAAGCTCTTTTCCCCTGCTTGGGAAGTTTTCTGCCATTATTTCTGTGAAGAGATTTTTTATGTCATCTGCACTGTCTCCTGTTTCCTCATTGAGCCCAATCAGTCTTAGGTTATTCTTCTTTGCATCATCTAGCAGCTGCTGGATTGATTTCTCATGTTCCCTTATAATTTTGAAGCAATTTTTCTTTTCCTGGTCATTAATTGCAATCTCATCTTTTATATCTGAAATTCTGTCCTCATATTGGCTCATTCTGCTGTGTAAGCTTTCAATGGAGTTTTTCATCTCCTGGAAATCTATTTGCATCTGTTTTATGGATTTCATTTGTTTCTTATGTTGGGATTCCATCATGTTCCTGAGCTCCTCTCTACATTTATTAATCATGTCTTGCACTAGGGGCATAATTTCTCCTGTTATCTGAGAAATTATTTCTGATTTCATTTTTTCCAGATCCCCTTTTGTTGCCAGTTCAGTGGGTCCAGGTGGTTGAGTATCAGAGTGTTCCATCTCACTTCCCTTTGGGGTTGCTGTAGGTGATCTGGAAGTCTGGTTTTGAGACTCATTTATGTGTTCTCTCATTTTGACTAGGGGGAGGGCTTTTGAAACCTGCCCAGATTACCTCCTCTGAGCTGGGAGAGGTGGGACAGGGGCCAGGAGCAGCAGTATGGATGGTGGCCCAAAAGACCTTCCTGTGGCCTAGGAGCAGGGGGAGGGATGGTGGCCAGGAAGCCCCTTCCTCTGGACCAGGAGTGGTGGTAGGGATGGTGGGCCAGAAGCCCCTTCCTCTGTGCCAGGAGCATCATGACAGAAGGTGGCCCAAATCCCTTTCCTGTGGGCTGGGAGCAGCAGAGGGCTGGTGACCAGGAAGCCCCTTCCTCTGGACCAGGAGCAGTGGGATGGTGGCTCAGAAGCCCCTACCTCTGGGCTGGGAGCCATGGCAGTGATGGTGGCCCAGAAGCCCCTTCCTCTGGGCCAGGAGCAGTGGGACAGAAGATGGCCCTAAAGCCCTTTCCTCTGGGCTGGGAGCAGCAGGAGGGATGGTGTCCATTAAGCCCCTTCCTCTGGACCAGGAGCAGTGGGATGGTGGCTCAGAAGCCCCTACCTCTGGGCCAGGAGCAGCGGGACTCAGTACCATGTTCTGGTGGTCCGGTGTCCTCTGCCTCAACTCAGATATCTTTAATAAACAAGTCTATCTTTAACCCAGTATTTAGTCCTGAATTTTCCTGTTTATCAAAATTCTGCCTACTTAAAGGTCCTGTAAATACTAAGAGATAAATAATCAAAAAGCTTTACCACCTGAATGTGAGGCAATGATACAGAAGAATTATGGAATATAGGTGGATCCATAAAGCCAGTGCAGTGCTGGTTTGGATGTCAACCATTACACGCCTGGGTGACTTATGGTAATCTTTATACTGTGTTGAATTTGAGACTTGATGAAAAAGTGAAGATTATATAGGTGGAGGGTAAAAAAGCAGATAATATGGTGTCAAGAAAATGAAATCATATATTATTTAAGAATCTCTTGATTTATATAATGAAATCCATGAGTAACTATCTCAATTTTAGCAAAGATACTCTTTTCAAAAATGACATGTATGTACTTTACCATTTTGTACATTCATACATACAACTTTCTTAGCCCAAGACATCCATATACCTTTGCAGGAGCTTAGGAAATGGAAGTAGATTTGGAAAATTACAGAAAGAAGGGAAAGAATAAGAAAGAATTTGTCATTTAAAATAACACTTTGCTGTAGACCAACTGACTTGAAAAAGAGGAAACTTTCAAAGAAAGGACTTTTTAACTTTTTACATTTTCACTTAATACATTGATGCCAGAATAAAATCATTTTATGTAAGAGATATTCTGCATAGACAGAGATGGTAGGTAAAAAGAGGGCTTACTTCTTTCAGCTCTGGATGATTACAGAGAGAAAAAGCTGAGAGAAATTTAGTGATAGATGGAAAGGAAATAGAACATGTATCCTGATGTGCACTGTTCTGAGGAACAGGTTGAAGACAATCCTGAGGATAGAATACATTTTTCTTACCAGGAACACTGACTTCTGTTTGCTGCTGAAGGATATAATTCAATATAGTATGCTATAATTTGAGTTCTATATACCCTTGCTGCAACACTTCTGATTTCTTCCTAAGTATGCAACTCCATTTAGAATGTTTCATTTATATTTAGGTGCCAATCAAGATATTGCATTAATATATGAAAAACCATTAATTATCCTGAAAATCATGGGTAATATTTTAACCCACCCACACCCCTCCAGTTTTTTTTAATACCATAAAATTTCTGGAAAATTCTACCATTTGTTTCCAATGTGGTCCATCATCTTTGAGGCTAAATGGCATCATAGAGTATGAAATTTAAATAAAAACAGTTGCACAGAATGAATTTTCAATTGTGCCCCAGTTTATTTACTTGTTACAGAAAATATACAATGTGAAAGTCACCATTTTGTCTATAATAAGATTTTCTTTGCATGACTAATGTGAATATTAAAGATAATATATGCAAAGAGCCTATACTCTTTGCTGAGACAAAATACCCAACACACACAGATTAAAGTACAAAAGTTTATTCAACTCATAGTTTGTAGAGGTTTCAGTTCATAGTTGGCAGGCTCCCAGGCAGGGTGGCATGCCACAGGAACATCACAGAAGGGAAATATTTCATAGCATGGCAGGCAGAAGGTTGCATCAATAGCAAGTAGTGAGCAGAAGCAGCAAAGCAAGCCTCCATTTCCCTTTTATCCCATCCAGGCTATAAGCCTTTTGGGTGGTGCCACCCACACCCAGGGTGGGCCTTTCCATTATCCATTCCAAGAGCTATGCTAAACCAATCAGTGGATTAATTTGGTACCACACACTCTTAATTTCCATTTCACACACTCTAGAGCCAGCCAACTCCAAAAAGTCCCACCTATGAGCACATGAGGTTTTGGGGATAACATCTAGATACAAACCATAACAGAGCCTAACTATGATATTCATTCAATAATAGGAAAATATTTTGCTATTGCAGCTGCCTTAACATTATATGAACAGCCTTAACTTATTATCTATTCTCATTATTATCCACAGATAAGGAAAAGGAAGTTGCAAGTAGAATTTTTGAAGTTCAATAATCCCAGGGAGCACAGATATCCTGTAGCCTCATTAAAATTATAGAGAAAAATCACTTGTAGCCCACTTACTGTAAAAGGCAACTCTTGCATTTTATGATACTCTCATTAACAATATGTCATTAAATCATGATAATTAAATTGGACTGGCCCTAACGCCAGAACTTGGATTTTTAAAATCATATCTTGCAATGAAAACTGGTTTCTCAAGATCCTAACTGTTCTTTATATTGATTTCCTACTGTTAATTAAAAGGTATATTAGGGGATTAAAACAGCTGAAGGCTTACCCACATACTAAGTCAGATCCTTTACAACCTACATATGTAGAAATAGTAACATTTAGGTGAGTTGAAAAGACCTTGAATTTTAGTGTAACAATATTCTAATGTAATTATTTTAATTGTAATGGCAGATTTTCCTAATTGTGATACTAACTTTTTTACTGGTACATAGCACGATTATCTGATACCTGACTGATTTAATTTTTAAAAGGGTCAAGACTAAGGCAGGTTTCCTCAGAGTTGTGTATTTATTTATAAATATTTTCTTATTTGTATATATTTATTTGAAGTATACTATTATGTGACTTCTAGGTGTCTAAACAGTCCTACTAAGTTCAATCACTGTAGAAGCCTAAAAGAAACATTTAAATAAATAAATTAAAGTTACTGAAAGTTTGATTAGTCTTTGAGCTATAAGATATAGATGACCCAGAAAGATTAGGAAACTTGGTGAAAATACAGTCACTTAATGACAAATTTCTGTACAGCATCACCCTATTTGAAGATCATTGATCTAAATTAAAACTTATACATATATATACATATATTATATGTATTGCCTCAAATTCTTACCACAATCCTAACAAATATAATATTATTTCCACGTATGACATTAAAGAAAAAATGCTTAGCCACAAGAAAACAGGTTATAAATGTCCAAGTGGAATTTTAGCCCAAATTTGCCTGTTTTTAGATTCTGTTTATTTTAGCTTGTATTCTTATGTATGATCTAGTTTAACTGGAAGCCTAAGCAAATCTGAAGAGATATAAAATCAATGTACATTGAATAAAGTTGTCATTTGCCTTTAGCTATGTATTTTACTACTATGGAAAATGCACATAATAGCACAGGGTAGATAATTATTTCATCCATTTAGAGACTTAGAAGAATCTTCAAAATTATACTTTATTCCCTCACTTGGCTGGTAAAAAATGGAGTTAAGTTCATAGAAGTGAATTGAAATTTCCCCAAACCCTATTCTTGATAAATGATTGTGCTAGTACTTTATCCCAACCTTTTGAATTTAAGTCTAATATTTTTCATAGATGCTAGATAATTTAGAAATAAAATATTCAAAACTCCTTCTCACATGAATGAAATTCATTTTGCTACATACCTTCTTCATATTCAAGCACCACCTACTTACATATTCAATAAGTTGATATACATAGTCTTCTGATTTAAATTTTCATCACAACACTCTTTTACTCTTATTTGAATTTACAATTTTAGCTACAAAGTTTATCAAATACACAGAAAAGTAGAGAATAACATAGAAAATATCTCTGTACCCATCACAGAGAATAAAGATACTGACATATTTGTGTCAATCCCCTTTTTTGTATTAATTATTGCACAATTAAAACCATATACCATAGCCTTTTAACTTCCCTTTTATCCAACTGAGACCAGTATCATAAAGTTGATACACAGTTAAAGTTTATACATTTTCCATATAATATTCTTTTTTATAAATTTACCCATTTTTATGTATTCTCCTACTGAAAACTGTATATTATTGTTCTAGTGTTTCCAAACTCGGTTTTAAAAAAATTAGTACAAAAAAAAGCAGAGTCAAAGCACCTTGGGTGTGGTGTGCACATAGGAGTTTCCCTAAGATAGATGCTAAAATGATATAGGCTTGGATCAAAAGTAAATATCTTTAAATACACCAATTGTGGCTAAATATTTTCTATGTGGAAATATAGTTAGACTATTGTTAACTTCATATAAATTTATCTTTCAAAAACAATGATACTTATCACACTTTTGATTTTTGAAAATTTATATATATGAATAAGATTTTACCGTTTTAATTCTAATGTATTTGACTTCTGATAAGATTACACAGTTTTGTCACATTTATAATTTTGTTTAGATTTTTACTTTGTTAATTGATTCGTATATCCATTTCCCACAGATTTTGTTAACATTGGATTGTTGCTCTTTATCTGGTTTGAAGCATTTCCTCAGATGGTCAACTTAATAATCCTTCATGAGTTATAAGATGCAAATATCTCATCCAACTTTTGTGTAATTTTTTTCTTTCAGATTGTTAGTAAAACAATAATTTTATTCTTCTCAAATTTGTCAGTCTCTTACTTTAGAACATTTGGCTTATGTCTTTTTTAACAAATGATATTTTATTCCGCTGACAAAATGTTCTTCAGTTTTTAACTTCGTGTTTTACATATTTTATTTCTGTTTTCATGTTTTGATTGTGTGTATATTAACAAATAACATTCTCAATATGAGTATATAATTTTCTAAATACTGCTTGATAGTCTAACTTCAACTCACTTATTATCAATGTTATATGGAATGTGACAGAAAACTATGATGTGTTCAAATTTTAAAAATTAATACAATAAAAGACACATTACCATTAATATTCATCAAAATACTCCCCCTTGCTTTGAACACAATTGTCCTGTAGTTCTTGCTTTCTGAAGCAGTTCTGGAAATTCTTTTTCCTATTTTTAGTTGTGCTTTCATGTTTTCCTCCATATCCTGAATTAATGTAAAACATTTCCTTCTCATGATCATTTCTGTCTTTGGGAAAGGACCAAAATTTCCAGGGTGCCAGATTCAGTGAATAAGGCAGATGAGGCCATACCATGATGTTTTTACCTGCTTGCCTTTCATTTGGGTGATCCTCAGCAGCAGCATTCACAGAGGTTTTTGTTGTTGTTATTGTTGTTTTTCCTCATGCTCCACAAAGGAAGACTTCCAGATTGCTTGAGAAAGTGTCAAGAACAATGGGATAGATGTGTTTGAAGCAAGTGGGGATATTTTGAAGATGATTATTGTCAATATATCTTTTAATGTGATTTTTTTTATTTACACAATTACCATATATTTTGATCACACCGCATATCCATATTAAGTCCCTATATGTATGGTGTGGATCTATATCTAGATTCTATTTTATAATGACAGTAGTAGATGCCTGTAGAAATACCATAGTTGCACATACAAATACCATGCAGTCCTACTTACTTTATCTTTAACTGAAGTTGGTATGTCTAAAAGGGAGTACCTTTACCTTAGTATTTTGCAGCTAACATTAGATGTTAGATTTGAGGGAAAGGCAAACAAGCCAACACCCCAATAATTATGCATTTTAATTGCTATAAAAGTTAACTGTTGCTTCAATAAGGTGATATTAAAGATCACCCCCAAAACTATTTTTATTCATATGTCTTGAAGTCAGCAGATCTAATCTGGACTCAAGTGAGTTTTGATCCAAACTTCAGGTTCTATGTATATCTGATCTATGTAAGTGTTAGCTGTTCCATACCTTTCTATATGGTTTGAGAAACACGAGAATCAAGGCCTTCTTAAAACTACTCCAATTCTCTCTTAATATCACATCTTGTAAAATCCCATTTGTCAACTGCAGTTACATTGATGAGGCCAAAATCAGTGTGTACTGAGGTATACACTGCCTGAAGCAGAAACATTTGCCAATTTGGGCAGGGCTGGAATTAATCTCAGTTTCATACAATTATAAATTGTGAAAGTGGGCACATGCTATATTAAGTCAGTGCATGGACATTGTCCTAATTAACACATTAAGTTTTTCTTGTCAAAGTAATGCTTTGTAAAGATGTTTCACATTTTTATTGAATTTATTTTTAGAAGTAATGTAGTCTTATTTCTATTGAAAATGCCAGTTGATTAAAGGTACATATTTTAAACTCTAGGAAACCAATTTTTCTAGAGGTCCAAATGAAAAGCTATAGCACTTCAGCACCACATACACCAAATAAAAAGCTATCATGGAGATAAAATGGAATTAAAATATTAATTTAACTTTAAAAGTGAATAAAAAGAAAACAATCAAAGAACTAATAAAATAAAATGAAGATAGCCAACAAGATGGCTAGAAACTTTCAAAGAAAACACATCAAGATCTGAATATTTATTTTAATCTTGGTGTGATTTAAACTTTATTAAACTTGTTTTCATCATGTGTCAGCTCTAATTATGAAAAAGTATACTTAACATATAAAAATTCTAGTATGTCCTAAAGATCACCTTTTAGTATGCATATGATAGCCAAATGAGCAAGTGTCTGATAGTTTGATAAAATATTTTTTATCAAGTTAAGATTTCTTAGTTGTATAGAATCAGGTCTACTTTTTAATACTCTTATTTTAGCCTTATATTAACGTTGACATTAACTTTTTAAAAAAAATAGTCTCAGAAAGAAAAATTGTCTCCTTTTAATCATAAATATTTGTTGAGCAATTCCTATGCATATATTTGTAGAAAAAACTCAGTGGATAGAATCCAAGTACTAAAAATATTCTGTATTTTCAAAAATCGTAGAAAGTACTATGTATGGCATATTATAGATTCCTGTATTGATCTTTTGGGTCAATGAGTTTGGACCTCCAACTAAAATTAGTACTGACTTCTTATAAAGTATGTGAAATGAATCCCTTCTGAATAGTTCTTATGTTTTCTTACCATTACTTGGTGTATTTCCAATGGTATATGTGGTGTCCCTTTAGGAGCCATGGGTCACCCTCACCCAATGAAGGAGGTCCCGCTGAATCATGGCTGGGTTCACCACCTCATTCCCAGGACAGGGCTCCCAGCAGTCACAACTCTGAGATGGTGGCTCAAACAGACAGCACAGTCAGATTTTTATGTCAGGGAACCAAATGTAACCATTTTAGAATTATAGGTGGAACAAGTAACAGGAGTGACACTCCAGAGAAGTGGAGAGAGCCAAGCTTTATTAAACTGGCTAGCCCAGAGGAGTTAAGAATTCCAAATCCTGAGCCTCAAGCTAAAGTTATGTTACTCCTTTTATACAGAAAGTATTGAAGCAGAAGAAAAGCAATTACTCAAGTAGTGACACCTTGTGATTTAACACATCTGGGTGTCCTTGATCTGGTAAGAAGAAACAGATTCTCACAGAAACAGGATGTAGCAAAGTGGTTATCTTTAATAACACAGTTGTCAGAGCAAAAAATCAGCTGTCACAGGGAGGGTAAAGTTTAAGGGGAAGGTGTCAGAAAGCATCAGTTACATCCTTCAGTGTTTTATCTAATATTGAAGTTGAAGATCTGTCTTCTTCTTTTGAGGTCTGGGGATTATATACTTATCTATTGAAGCAGAGAGAACATTGTGGCTGAGAAGTAGGAGCATTATCCATTTGGGGCTTCGGGAAGAGGTACCTGGATATGGTTAACTGTCATGCAAGCAACGAAAGCTGACAAAAATAAAATGGGGGCTAGCTTATTTTCCTTATTACTGTCAATAATGCATATCTTTTAAATATGAAATGGTGTCACATTGTATAGATATGGCACAATTTGTTATTCTTTTGTGTGTTAAGTATTTGGTTAATTTACAGGTTTGAGCTGTAATAAAATAAACAAATAAAAATAAACAAATAGAGCTGATATGAGCATTCATATGAGTGTATTTGTATGAAATTGTGCTCCTAATTCTTTTAAAATAGCTAAAGTAGAATGATAGGGGTGTTTATTATTTTAAGAAAATGCAAGACTGGTATGGTGGCACATGCCTATAGTCTCTGTCCTCTGGGAAGTTGAGGAAGGAGGTTCACAAATTTGAGCTCATCCTGGGCAGTTTAGAAATGTAGCAAAACCCTGTTTCAAAACTTTTTTCAAAGGGCTGAAAATGTATCTCAGTGCAAAGGCCCTGGGTTCAATTGCCAGTACCATCTTCTCCAAAAAAAAGCCAAACTGTTTTTGAAGTCAGAATATTGTTTTTGTCTTCCACAGTCAGTTTATCAGAATTTTTATTGTGTATATTTGCCGTACATTTGGGGGGAAATTTTTGAAGTAATTTTCCTATTATCAATTGTATTTTTTCTTCATATTGATATTTGAGAGTTCTTTATAAATTCTGGATATAAATTTTTTATTAAGTATATGATTTGCAGGTACTTTCTCCCAAATTGTGTCTTCTTTTCAGTGCCTTTACAGAACTTTAAATTTTGAGGGAACTTCAGTTTTTCAATTTGTTCTTTTATGAAATCTTTACCTAAAAGGTAGTCCCCAAATTTTTCTTATGTTTCAGTGTTTTCTTCTAGAATATCTATAGTTTAAGGTTTTAAATTTAGATCTATAATCTCTTTTGAGTTTAAGATTATATATTTTAGGCATGAATCAATATACATTAAAATATATAAATAATATTCAATTTTATGCAACATTTGTTGAACATGCTATCCTCTCTCCATTGAAGTATCTTTGAGATTTTTGAAATTCAATTTTCCACATTATATATGTGCTCTCTATTAAGAAGTTCCTTTATCTAATTATTTAAATCTCAAAACCAATACTGTTGCTTTATAAGTCATAAAATCAGGAATATTAATACTCCAACTTGGTCCTTCCTCAAGGATATATCATGTATTCTAGGTTATTTGACCCACACATTTCAGAAATCAATTTGTCAGTTTCTAACAGGAAAGCTTACTGGGATTTTGACTGAGAAGTATTGAATCTACAGATCTTTTGGAGAAGATTTTAAATTTTACCAATATTGAATCTTCCAAGTTATAATCACTGTATATCTCTCTTAGATTTATATTTCTATATTTATCTCAGCAATACTTCATATTTTAAAATACAGTATTTGTCATCTATCCCTAAGTACGTCATGATTTTTAATGATTGTAAATGTTATATTTATTTTAACTTACATTATTTGTTGCTAGTATAGAGAAATCAATTTATGTTTTAACATTAATCTTGTATCCTGAAATATTATTATAATCACTTACTAGTATCTTTTTTTATTTCAGTAGATTTTCTGCATAGATGATTTTGTCAACTATGAATATAATTTTGCTTTTACTTCATTTACCATATGGATTCCATTTATGTCTTTTTTCTTGTCTTAACACACTGGTTAGATCTACCAGTATGATGCTGAACAGAATTTTTTTTCAGAGTGAATATCTTTGACTCGACCTCAATTTTAGAGGAAGGCATTGATTTTCACCACTAATTATGATGTTAATTGTGGGCTTTTTGTAGATATTCTTTGTCATTTTGAGGAAGTTCCTTTCTATTCCATGTTTGTTAAAAGTTTTTAACAGAATGTTGAATTTTGTCATACACATTTTTCTGTGTATCTTAAGGTAATTATAAGGTTTTCTTTTTTAATTTGCAGACATGGTGAATCACAATAAATGATGCTCAAATATTAAGCTAATTTTATATTCCTGGAATAAACTCCACAAGGGTATAATGTATTGTTTTTATTTTTATATATTGTTGGATCTAATTTTCTGAAAATATAATTACAACAATTGTTTCTATATTCATGGGAGATATTGTTTGCAGATTTTCTTTCTTTTAATATCTTTGGTTTTTATATCAGCATGAGACTGGCTTCCTAAAATGTCTGAGGAGTAGTCATTTCTCTTCATTTTTCTGAAACAAAGTTTATATATATATATATTAGTGTTGTATTTCTAATATATATGTAAACTAAATAGTTGCTAAACTTCGGCACTGAAGTTTTCTGGTCCTGTAATTTACTTTGTAGGAAATCCATTTTCCTTTATAGAAATGTGACTGTTAATTTCAATTATTTTTTTTCTAATTGAAATGTATTAGTGTTTATCAAGAAATTTATTTCATCTGATATCACATTACTTGAAATAACATTTAGCATTTACTATATAGAATTTTGTTATCCTTTTAATATCTTCATAATCTTTAGTGATTCTTCTTTGTGATCAGTCTGGCTAGAAATTTATCATTTATTTTCTTGAATTTTTAAATTTGGTTTAATTGATTTTTCTTTTTTAGTTTCTCTGGTCTCTATTTCATTGATTTGCACTGAAGATTATTATTTTCTTTCTTCTACTCATTTATATTTCACTTTTGTCCTTCTTTACCTAGTTTATTAAATTGTGAGGTCATTGATTTGAGATATTTTCTAGTGCTATATATCTTACAGTCACCCATAATATTCCTCTATTGGTGATTTAGGGTGTATACTATATGAACTTCCAAATAATATAAGGGAAATATTATAACTCCCAACTTCCTAGATGTCCAATATGCTGAGTCTGTGTTCTGGAAAAGTGAAGAATGAATTCTAGAAACAACGGAGGTTTAGAGTAGGAAGAATTTATTGAGGGAAAGATAGTTTCTGTGTAAAAGAGAAAGAAGGGGGAGGGCCCAAAAAGTGGATCTCTTGCCAACCCCACTTCTCAGGGGTGTTTTATTGAGCAAAACTATGAGGTGAGGTGGCTTCAAGATGGAACAAAATTATGGTCAACTAGTAAGATTAAAAGTAGAGTCACTTAGGTAATATTGATCAAATGGGAAGTCACAAGGTGAGTATGATGTGGGACAAATAAGAGGAGGTCATCAAAGAAGATTACAAGTACATTTGCTTAGGTAATATTTATTAATTGGGGATCAAATGAGGAAGCAAGTCATGAAGCAAGCATACATGAAATGAACAATTTTTCAGGCTGTAGGATCCAGCAGATCCAGTGGTACTTGAAGTGTCAGTGGCAGGTAGAGATGCTGATTAGAATCTCTGGCAAGACCCTGTTGGTGAATTGCAGCAGAGGCCTTTAGGTTTTGGGGGCAAGGCTCTGTCATCATCTGCAGACAACTACTCTCACTTTGAAAAACAGCTTTTGGCCTGCTACTGGGCCATAGTGGAAACTGAACGCTTGACCATGGGACCTCAGGACACTATGTGACCTGAGTTGTCTATCATGACCTGGCTATTATCTGATCCACTGAGTCATAAGCTTGAATATGCACAGCAACAGTCTATCATTAAATGGAAATGACATATACATGATCAAGCCAGAGCATGTCCAGAGGGTATAAGTAAATTACATGAGGAAGTTGTCCAGATGCCTGTGGCTCCCATGCCTGCTACATTGCCTTTTGTTTCTCAGAATACACTTAATGACATCGTGGAGTATACCATATGATCCACTGTCAGAAGAAGAGAAGATTGGGTACTGGTTTATAGACAGTTCTGCACATTATATACAGGCAGTACTCAAAAGTGGACAGCCCTAGGATTACAGCCTCTCTCCGGGATATCCCTGAAGGGAAATCATCACAGTGGGTGCAACTTGAGGCAGTGCACCTGGTAGTATATTTTGCCTGGAAGAAGAAAGGTTAGATGTGAGACTCTATACTGATTCATGGGCTATAGCCAATGGTCTGGCCAGATGGTCAGGAATTTGGAAGGAACATAACTGGAAAATTAATGACAAAGATATTTGGGGAAGAGATATGTAGATAGATTGATCCATATGGGAAAAGGGTATAAAAATATTTGTTTCTCATGTGAATGCTCACCAAAAGATGACCTCAGCAGAAGAGAACTTTAACAAATGGACAAGGTGTCTTGTTCTGTAGATAGTGGCCAACCTCCTTTAGCTACCCCTGGTCATTGCCAGTGGGCCCATGAACAGAATGGCCATGGTGGCAGGAATGGAGGTTGTACATGGGTTCAGCAACATGGACTCCCACTCACCAAAGCTGATATTGCTATAGCCACTGCTGGGTGCCCAATATACCAGCAGGAGAGACCAACACTGAGTCCCTGATATGGCACCATTCCCTGGAGTGTCAATCTGTCACCTGGTGGCAGATTGATTATATTGACATTTCCATCATGGAAAGAACTGTGCTTTGTTCTCACTGGCGTAAACACTTATCCTGGACATGGATTTTCCATCCTTGCATGTAATGCTTCAGCCAAAACTAGCATCTGTGGACTTACAGAATGCCTTATCCACCATCATGGAATTCCAGATAGCATTGCTTCTGACCAAGAAACATATTTCAGGGCTAAAGAAGTGAGGCAATGGCCTCATGCTCATGGAATTCATTGGTCTTGCCATTTTCCTCACCATCCAGAAGTAGCTGAATAGAAAGGTAGAATGGTCTTTTGAAGACACAGTTACAGCACCATCTGGGTGGAAATAGCTTGTGGGGTTAGGGAAAGGTTCTTCAAAGGGCTTTATATACTTTGAATCAGCCTCCACTATATGGTTCTTTCTCACATAGCCAGGATTCAAGGGTCCAGGAATCAAAGTGTGGAAGTGGAATGATACCACTCACCATTGCTCCCAGTGATCCTCTAGCAAACTTTTTGCTTCCTGTTCCCATGACCTTATGTTCTGCTGGTTTACAAGTCTTAGTTCCAGAAGAAGGGAGGCTTGTACCAAGAAGCACAACAATGATACCATTAAACTGGAAGCTAAGAATTCCTTCTGGTCATTTTGGTCTCCTCAGGTCTGAGAAAACTAGCTATAAAGAAAGTCACAGTGTTGTCATGGATGATTGACCCAGACTATCAAGAGGAAATTGGACTATTCCTCCACAATGTAGGAAAGGAAGAATATACTTGGAGTACAGGAGATCCCTTAGCCCACCTCATAGTATTACTATGTCCTGTTATTAAAGTCAGTGAGAATCTACAACAACCTAATCCAAGACAAATGGCCCACACCCATCAGGAATAAAGGTATGGGTCACTCCACCAGGACCAAGACATGCTGAGGTGCTTGCTGAAGGTCCAGGGAAAACACAGTGGGTAGTAGAAGAAGGTAGTTCTAAATACCAGCTACAAACCCGTGATCAGCTACAGAAATGAGGATTGTAATTGTGCTATTTATCTCCTAATACTCGTTCTTGAGGATAGTTAAACCTGTGTTGTAATAGTCACAAAATGTTAAGAGTAAGCATCACCCAAAGAAAACTTGACTTCTATTCTGGGGAGGGAACTAGTGTGTTTCTGTTTGCACACAGGATAGTTATGCCATGTTAGGTGTAACTGAGTCATCTTTATATCTGGAGACTGCTTCAAAGAAATGTGTCTGGTTGCCAAGTCGACATGTGGATTGTGATGGTTGAGTGATTGTGTCAACTTGAGAAGTTTGGTTAAGAGAAGCATTAGGTAAATTGGCTCAGAAATTCCACACCCTAAGATGTGGGAGATCTACCGAAGGGTGGCTTGTTACCTGAATGTTATAAAGGGGAAATGAGGAAGGATGTGGCTGCTTCTATTCCTTTGGAGAAGCTCTTGTCTTTCCTTGAATGTCATCTCTTGCCTTCCAGCACAGATTCTTCAGCTTCTGGAATGGACTCTTCAGCCTTCCTTCTGGCATAGATGCCAGCCTTCCTTCACAGAGTCATTGGCCTCCAATATGAACTCACACAGGACACTGCCATGAGCTCCAGATCTTTGACTAAATCCTTTGGTGTCCAGTGTGCAGAAAACACTCTGGACTCTTGCTCATCTGACTCTGTGGGTAACCATTGAAATCCAATCTTGCAAATTATTATATATTTATATATCTTCTATTATATCTGTTTCTCTTGTAAATACTGACTGATATATTTTCTTTGTCAGGTTAATTCCTAAATATTTCATTTTTCTTGATACTATTGAAAAAGATGCGTTTTCCTAATTTCTGTCTCAATAAGTTTGTGTACAGGTATGCTATTGATTTATGAGTGTTGACATTATATCCTGCTACACTACCAACTTTGGTTATTAAATCAAGAGTCTTTTGGTGGTGCTTTGGGTGTCTTCTATGTAGAGTATCATGTCTTCTGCAAATAACAATAGTTTAACTTCTTTTTCTATCTTTTTTCTTTTTATTTCTTTCTCTTGTTTAGTTGTTGTGGCTAATGTTTCCAGAACTATAATGAATAGGAATAGTGGTACTGTGCATCCTTGTCTTGTTCTTGATTTTAGGGTGAAAGCTTTTGGTTTTTGGCCATTTAATATGATATTGGCAAATGATTTTTCATAGATGGCTCTTATTTTATTGAGATGAAGACATTCTATTTCAATTTTCTTTACAATTTTATCATGAATGCATGTTGGATTATGCCAAATGATTTTTCTGTGTCTATTGAGATGATCATGTGGTTTGGTCCTTGATTCTGTTAATGTAGTGTATTATATTTATTGACTTGTGTATGTTGAATCATCCCTGAATCACTGGGATGACTCCTACTTGGTCATGGTGTGCAATCTTCTTGATAATTTGCTACATTCTGTTTGCCAGTATCTTTATTGAGGATATTTGCGTTTATGTTCATTAAAAAGATTTGTCTATAATTCTCTGTTGATTGGGTCCTTATCTGGTTTTGTTATCAGAATAATGTTTGCTTTTAGGAATGATTTTTGAAATATTGCTTCCCTTTAGACTTCATTAAAGAGTTTGAGGAGTACAGGTATTACATCTTCTCTACATTTTTTTTGCAGAATTAGGACTGAAAACATTAGGCCTTTGGCCTTTCTTTGTTGGTAATTTTCAAATTATTTCTGCAATTTTATTAACTGGTATTACTTTGTTTAGAATTCTTTAATCTTCTTAATTCAGCCTTGGCAATTTATATGCATCTGGGAATCTATCCATTTTTTCTGAATTTTCCATCTTATTTGAGTACAAGTTTTCTAAGTAGGTATTGGGGATTTTCTGGATTTCTACAGAATCTATTGCAATTTTTCTCTTTTCATTCCTAATTGCATAAATTTGGATCTTTTCTTTCCTTTTTTCATAAGTTTGGCTAAGAATTTATCTATTTTATTAATCCTTTCAAAGAACCAAGTCTTCAATTCATTGATTCTTTGTATTGTCTTCTTTGTCTTAATTGCATTAATTTCTGCTCTGATCTTTATAATTTCCTTCCTCATACGGCTTTGGGTTTAACTTGTTCTTCCTTTTCTGGAAGTTTGAGGTTCAACATTAGCTTTTTTACTTATGCTCACTCCTTTTTTGTGTGTGAGAATTCACCGCTATAAACATCCTTCATAGGATTGCATTTAGTGAGTCCCACAATTCCAATATGTTGCATTTGCATTATTGTTCAATTGTAGAAACTTTCTGATTTCTTCTTTAATTTCATCTGAGACCCATTGGTTGTTGAAGAAGAGTTTAAGATGGAATCTCAGTGTTGTTTTAATTTCTGTCTCTTGAATGACCAGTGATGTGGAATATATATATATTTATATATTTATATATTTATATTTATATATATATATATATATATTTGCACTTCTTCGTCTGAGAAGTTTCTATTCATTTCAGATACCAATTTTTGGATTGGGTCTTTAAATTTGGGGAGTCTGATTTTTTGAGGTCTTTATATATTCTAGACATTAGTCCTTTGAGAAATGGCTGGCAAAATTTTTTTCCCACTCTGTATGTTTTTTCTTCACTCTGTTGGTGGTTTCTTTTGCTGTGCAAAAGCTTTTTAATAAGGTGAGATTCCAGCTGTTGATTCTTTGTAATATTTACTGTGCAATCTGGATTTTGTTCATAATGTCTTTACGTACACCTACTCTTCAAAAGTATTACCTATTCTCTCATCCAGTAGGTTCAGGGTTCCTTATTATTTTAATTCAGGGGTTGTGATGCACTCTGCCTTACCTTTGTTGCCCAGAATTGTTTTTATTATTCTAGGTCTCTTTATGGTTCCAAATGAATTTTAGCATTGTTTTCTCTAATTTGGTGAGATATGCTATTGGTTTTTTGATTGGGATTGCATTAAATCTTTATAGCAATTTTGGAAGTGTGGCCATTTTCATTATATTACCTCTTCCTACCCAAGAGCAAGAGATATCTTTTCATTATTGATATCTTCTAATCTCATTTTTCTGAATAGTATAGTTTTCAATGTAAATTTCTTTTATTTCCTTAGATAGATTAAGTATTTCAATTTTTTCAGTGCTATTGTAAAAGGTAAGGTCTCCCTGATTTCTCTCTCAATGAGTTTGTTACTTGTGGACAGGAATGTTACTGATTTTTGAGTGCTGACTTTGGATCCAACTATGCTACTGAATTTGATTATTAAATCTAGAAGTTTATTGGTGAAGTTATGGGGTCTTCTATGTAGAGTATCATGTCATCCACAAATAATGATGATTTAACTTCTTCCTTTCCTATCTTTGTTCCTATTTCTTTCTTTAACTGCTTAGGCTAATGTTCCCAGAATTATATTGAATAAGAGTGGTGACAGTGGACATTCTTATTTTGTTCTTGAGTTTAGAGTGAAAGCTTTCATTTTTTTGTCCATTTAGTATGATGTTGGCTGTTGGTTTGTCCTAGGTGGCTTTTATCTTATTGAGATGAAGACCTTCTTTTCCAATTTTCTTTAGGATTTTATCATGAATGCATGTTGGACTTTGCCAAATCTTTTTTCTACATCTATTGAGATGATATGGTGGTTTTTACAATTTATTTATTTATTTTTTTGGTACTGGGGATTGAACTCGGGTCCTTGAGCTTGCACAGCAGGTGGCAAAACTACTGAGCTAAATTCTCAGAACCAATAATGTGGCTTTTGTCCTTGATTCTATTAATATGGTATATTATATTTATTGACTTGTGTATGTTGAGACATCCCTGCATCACTGGGATGAATCCTACTTGGTCATGGTGTATAATCTTAACAATTTGCTGTATTCTGTTTGCCAGTATCTTATTGAAGATTTTTGCATCTACATTCATTAGGGAAATTGACCTGTAGTTCTCTTTTTGTTATTGGATCTCTGGCTGTTGTTGGCATCAGGGTAAACCTTGCTTTCAGGAATGAGACTGGGAAAATTGCTTCCCTTTCAATTTTATGAAATGCTTGAGGCATTCAATTTTCTCTAAATTTCTTGTTGAATTCAGTAGTCAATCCATGAAAGCCTGGGCTTTTCTTTGTTGATAGATTTTAAATTATATCTTCAATTTCATTGACTGATATTGTATTATTTAGAATTTCATATCTTCTTGTTTAAGCTGTGGTAATTCATATGTATTTAGGAATCCATCAATTTCTTCTGTGTTTTCCATCTTATTAGAATACATGATCTCAACATAGATATTGATGATAGTCCACATTTCTGCAGGATGTGTTTTCATTGCTAGTTACATGGATTTGAGTCTTTTATTTCCTTTTTTGATAAAGTTGCTTAAGGTGTTGTTAATTTTAATCTTTCAAAGAACCATCTCTTTGGTTCATTGATTCTTTGTATTATTTTCTTAGTCTCTAGTGCATTAATTTCTTTATTGATCATTATAATTTCCTCTCTCCTATCAGCTTTGGTGTTGACTTACTTTTCTTGTCCTAGAAGCTTAAGACTCAATGTTAGTTTATTCAATTAAGCTCCCTCTGTTTTTCTGATGTGAGTGTTCACCATTATAAATTTCCCTAGTATGATGCTTTCATTGCATCCCATAACTTCCAGTATGTTGTATTGACATTATCATTTAATTGTAGAAGCTATCTAATTTCTCTTTAATTTAATTTGATATCCATTCATTGTTCAGGAGTGTGCTATTTAATTTCCACGTAGGTATCAAGTTTTTATGGGGTTTTTTACATTTATTTTCAGTTTCATTACACTATGGTCTGATAATATGCATAGGATAATTTCAACTCCTTTGCATTTTCTTAAGCATGTTCTATGAGTTAGTATGTGATTTTTTTGCACAATCTCCCACTTGCAGCTGAGCAGAATGTTTATTCTGATGTTCTGGGGTGGAACACTTTGTAGAAATCTAAGTCTAGCTGTTCAATGGTCTGATTCCATTCTGGTATTTCTTTGTTGAATTTTTTTGTCTAGCTGATCTATTTTTTTCAGTTGGGTATTGAGGTCTCCATTAAAAATGTATTAGTATTTGATTTTTTATGTCTATTTATATTTGTTTTATATCTTTGATTGAACAGTATTTGGTTCATATATATTTATGATTGTTATATGTTCTTCTTGGATTGTTGCCTTAACACATATTTCGTGACCTTCTTTGTCTCTCTTGATCAGCCTTGGCTTGAAATTCAGTTTGTTTGCAAATAGAATAGCTACCCCTGATTTTTTTCCAGGTTCCTGTCACATGAGTATTTTGTTCCAATCTTTGACTTTAAGTTTAAAAATTCCTTTTCAAGTTAAATGTGTTTTTTGTATTCACAATATTGTTGGATCTTATTTCTTGATCCATTCCACCAATCTGTTTCTTTTAAGTTGAGAATTGAGACCATTCACATTGATAGTTATAAATGATTATTATTGACTTCTCCTTGTCATTTTATTATTTTTCTGTTTTTGTTTCCCTTTCTTCTCTTCTATTTAATTGTTTCCCTTGCCTGGTGGATTCATTCTATTGGTATTGTTGGAATTGGTGTCTTTGTTGCCATTCTATCATATCCTTCAGTAATTTTTAGAGTGCTGTTTTGGTGAGCATGAATTTCATCAGGTATTCTTTACCATGGAAGTATCTTTTTTCTCCATCAATTTTGAAAGACAATTTTGCAGGGTACAACATTCTGGGTGGAACATTGTTTTTTTTGGTGCAGGGGATTGAAAAACTTCATTCCAAGCTCTCCTTGACATGAGGATTTGTGCTAAGAAGCCTGATGTCATTCTCATGTCTTTTCCTTTATAGGTGATTTGTCTCTTTTCTCTAACTGCTTTACAAATTCTATTGTGTTGAATTTCTGGAATCTTCACAAATATATTCCTCAGTGTGGACTTTTTTTTCCTGATCATAGCTAATTGGGGTTCTATTTATGTCACTCCAAATCTCAGAGAGGCTGATTTGCTGCTAGTCTCCACTCTGTTATTTTCCTGGAACTGTTTTTCTTTTGTTGTTTTAAAGATTTTCATTAATTGATCTCTAAAAACAGCCTTGTCTTCTAGATCTGCCACTATTTATTTCGTTGATTGATTCTGCTGCCCATACTTTCAATAGAAGTTTTAATCTTATGGATTTCTGTTTGGTGTTTTTTCATACTCTAATTCTTTTCTATTTGGAGTATTCATGTTCTCTCTCACATGCTCGCTCACTTTTGCCTTTGGTAGTTTTTTATTAATGGCTTTTATAGACTCACTTATTGTTTGCTTCATTAAGATCATTTTCTGTTTAGTTATACCTTCTTTGAATTTACAGAGTACATTATTGATCTGTTCTTTTTTAAATTTTTATTTTATTGGTACATTTTAAGTATACAATATAATTACATTCATCGTTGGAAATTTGCACATAATTGGAAATTTACATAATCTTTCTTGGTTCTTATTTTTCACCCTTCCCCTGCCCTCCCTTCAACCTCTCCATCCCACCCTATTTACAAAGACTTTGTTTCCATTTTTTTCAATTTCTCATATTAATTCTATTCCCATCTTTCCATTCCTCTACCCCTCCCACTTCACCTTCCATTTTGCCCCTTTTCTTCCTATTTCACGTTATCTATTATACCTTTTAGTCCTTATTTACACTTTCAGTTTCACAAACTAGAGAAACTATTTGGTGTTTACACTTGTGTGCTGTATTCATTTCACTTAAGAGTATGGCTTCAATGTGCATCCATTATAAATGTCTCTAAATTCTTATTTTTATGGCTGAGTAGTACTCCATTTTATTTTTAAAAAACAACAGATTTTCTTGATCCAGTCTCCAGTTGGTGGGCATTTGGGCTGTTTCCAAGTTTCAGATATTACAAATTGTGCTGCTTTGAACATGGGTGCACATATATCACCAGGGTATGATTCTTTCAATTCTTTGGGGAAGATATACAGCAGGGGAATAGCTGGGTCAAATGGGACTTCCAGTCCTAGTTCTTTGAGGTATCTCCATACTGATTTCCACAGTGCTTGCACCAGTCTACATTCTCACCAGCAGTGGAGCAGGGTTGCTCTTTCCACACAGCCCTGCCAGCATTAGTTATTGGTTGATTTCATGATAGCAGCCATTCTTTCTGGAGTGAGGTGGGGTCTCAGCATTGTTTTCATTTGTATCTCTCGAATAACCAGTGATGTGGAACATTTTTTCATAAGTTTATTTGCTATTTCTACTTCTTTGTGTGAGAAATGTCTGTTCATTTCCGATGCCCATTTTTGGATAGGGTCTATAAATTTGGGAGATCTGTCTTTTTTTAAAAGTTCTTTATAGATTCGAGATAGTAGACCTTTGTCTGAGGAACAGCAGGTGAAGATTATTTTCAACATTGTGGGTTGTCTCTTCACACTGTTGGTGTGCAGAAGCTTTTTAATAAGAAGAGATCCCACTTGTTGATTGTGCTAGTTCATGGACAACTGAGGTATTTGAGGGTTTTTTTCCTACATCAGTCTTCAAGAGTTCTACCTAAACTCTCTTCCAGCTGGTTTAGTGTTTCTGTTTTAATATTTATATCTGTTATCCATTTCAATTCTAGTTTAGTGCATGGTGATAGATATAGGCCTAGTTTTAATCTTTGACAAGTTGAAACCCAATTTTTCCAGCACCATTTATTAAAGAGGCTATCTTTCCTCCAGTGAGGGTGTTTGGCTCCTTTATCAAAGAGGAGATGGCTGAGTGTGTCTGGAGTTATTTTGGCATCTTTTAATCTGTTCCACTGTTCCTCAGGTCTGTTTCTTTGCCAGTACCATGCTGTTTTTATCACAGTAGCTTTGTAGTATAGTTTCAAGTTGGGGATTGTAATACCCCATGCCATGTCTCTGTTACATAGAACTGCTTTTGCTATTCTGCGTCTCTTCTTCTTCCAAATGAATTTTTGGATTGTTTTCTCAAGGTCCATGAAGTATGGTGCTAGGATTTCAATTGGGATTGCATTGAATCTATATAGCAGTTTTGGAAGTATGGCCATTTTCACTATGTTGATGCTTCCCACCCAGGAGAAAGGGATGTCTGTCCATTTTCTGATATCATCTTCAATCTCTCTTTTCAGAGTGCTATAATTTTCAGAGAAGAGGTCTTTGATTTCTTTTGTTAGGTTGATTCCTAGGTATCTCAGTTTCTTGCATGCTATTGTGAAAAGAATTGTTTGCCCTATTTCTGTGTCAGT
Source organism: Heterocephalus glaber (assembly GCF_053883595.1). NCBI lineage: Eukaryota > Metazoa > Chordata > Mammalia > Rodentia > Bathyergidae > Heterocephalus > Heterocephalus glaber. The sequence goes on from NW_028258336.1 coordinate 6,071,803, forward strand.
GAGTTTATTGTTCATAGAGGAACACTATTGATTTTTGTGTGTTCACCTTGTATCCAGCTACTCTACTGAATTTGATTATTAAGTGTAGAAGACATTTGGTGGAGTTCTTGGGGTCTTCTATATAGAGTATCATGTCATCTGCAAATAATGACAGTTTGACTTCTTCATTTCCAATCTTTATTCCTTTTATTTCTTTATCTTATCTAATTGCTGTGGCTAATGTTTCCAAAAATTATTGTACAGGAGTGGTGACAGTGGACATCCTTGTCTTGTTCCTTATTTTAGTGTGAAGGATTTCAGTTTTTGACCATTTAGTATGATATTGGCTGTTGATTTGTCATAGACGGATTTTATCAGATTGAGGTAGAGGTCATCAATTTCAATTTTTGTAGGCGTTTTATCATAAATGCATGTTGGATTTTGTCAAATGTTTTTTTCTGCATCTATTAAGATGATCATACAGATTTGTCCTTGGTTCTATTAATATAGTGTATTACATTGACTGATTTGTGATTCTTGAACCATCCCTGCATCCCTGGGATGAATCCCACTTGGGCAAGGTGTACGATCTTTTTGATGATCTGCATTCTATTTGCCAGTATCTTGTTAAGCATTTTTGCATTTATGTTTATTAGAGAGATTGGCCTATAGTTCTCTTTTTCAGATGGGTCTTTCTCTGCTTTGGGGGTCAACGTGATGTTTGCTTCCAGGAATGAATTCAGGAGTATTGCTTCCCTTTCAATTTCACTGAAAACTTTAAACAGTAGTGGCAGTAGTTCCTGTCTAAATGTCTTGTAGAATTCAGCAGTGAAGCCATCAGGATCTGGTCTTTTCTTGGTTGTTAAGTTTTTAATTATGTTTTCAATTTCATTGATTGATATTGGGTCATTTAGAATTTTTAGGTCTTTGTACAACTTTGAAATTCATATGTATCTAGGAATCTGTCCATTTTTTCTGTGTTTTCCATCTTATTGACGTATAGGTTCTCGAAGTAGATATTGATGATCCTCTGGATTTCTAATGGGTCTGTTGTAATTTCACCCTTTTCATTCCTAATTGCATGGATTTGAGACTTTTATTTCCTTTTGCTGATAAGGTTTGTGAAGAGTTCATCAATTATTTTTTTATTTTTTCAAAGAACCAACTCTTGGCTTCAATAATTTTTTGTATCGTCCTCTTAGTCTCCATTGAATTGATTACTGCTCTGATCTTTATAATTTCCTCCCTTATATGATCTTTGGGTTTATCTTGCTCTTCCTTTTCTAGAAGCCTGCGGTTCATCATCAGGTTGTTTATTTGGGCTCTCTGTCTTCTTAATATGAGTATTCACTGCTATGAATTTCCCTCACAAGACTGCTTTCATTTAGTCCCATAGATCCCTATATGTTCTGTTGTCATTGTCATTTAATTGAAAGAACTGTCTCATTTCTTCTTTAATTTTCTCTGTGACCCATTTGTTATTCTGAAGTGTGCTGTTCAATTTCCATGTATTTATGAAATTCTTGTGGTTTCTTTTGGCATTGATCTCCAATTTCATCACACTATGGTCTGATAATATACAGAGGATAACTTCAATTCCATTGCACTTACTTAAACACATTCTATGAGCAAGTTTGTGGTCTATTTTGGAGAATGACCCATGTGCAGCTGAAAAGAATGTGTATTCTGATTTTGTGGGGAGGAACACTCTGTAAACATCTGTTAAGTTCATTTGATCAAGAGTATCATTGAATTCTAGTATTTCATTACTTAGTTTTTGTCTATTTGATCTATCTATTTGTGACAGTGGGGTATTGAGGTCACCCACTACTATTTTATTAGTGCATATTTGATTTTTTTTGTGCCCATTAGTGTTTGTTTTATATAGTTGGTTGCACTAGCATTTTGGTGCATATATATATATATATATATATATATATATATATATATATATATATATATGATTGTCATCTCTTCCTATTGAATTTCTCCCTTTACCAGGATGTAGTGTCCTTCTTTGTCTCTCTTAATCAGTGTTGGTTTGAAATCCACTTAATCTGCAAAGAGAATAGCTACTTCCACTTTTTTTCAGGTTTCTGTCACATGGAGCATTGTTTTCCACCCTCTAACTTTTAGTCTATGAGTGAAAATTTCAGCTTTTAGAATTAAGTGTGTTTCTTGAATGCAGCATATTGTTGGATTTTGCTTCTTAACCAATTCTGCCAGTCTATTTCTTTTGATTGATGAGTTGAAACCATTAACATTGGTGGTTATAATTGCTACATATTGACTTATCATTGTCATGACATTTTATTTTTTGTTGGATTCTCCTCCTTTACATTTAATTTCTTGTTGTGCCTGTTGGATTCTTTCTGCTGGGCTTCCTGGGGTTGTGATCCTAGTTTTCTTTTCCTAGGACATTGTCTAAATTTTTTTGAGTGATAGTTTGGTGTTCATGAAGTTCCTAAGGTGCTCTTTATCATGAAAGTATCTTATTTCACCATCAAATTTGAAATATAGTTTTGCAGGGTACATCAATTTGGGCTAGAGGCTGCTTTCCGTTAGGGCTTAGAATACATCACTCCAAGCTTTTCTTGCCTTTAGTGTCTGTATTGAGAAATCTGCTGTGATTCTGATGGGCTTTCCTTGGTATGTGATTTGTTTCTTATCTTTAACTGCTTGTACAACTTTGCTCTTCTGTTGTGTTTCTGGTATTTTAACAATTATATGCTTATGTGTAAATTTTTTTTTTTTTGATGAAGGCTAGTTGAAGTCCTATATGCCTCACTTATCTGTATGTCAAGCTCTTTTCCCCTGCTTGGGAAGTTTTCTGCCATTACTTCTGTGAACAGATTTTTTTATGTCATCTGTACTCTCTTCTGTTTCTTCTTTGAGTCCAATCAGTCTTATGTTATTCTTCTTTGCATAGTCTAGCAGCTGCTGGATCGATTTCTCATTTACCCTTACAATTTTGAAGCAGTTTTTCTTTTCCTGGTCACTAATTGCAATCTTATCCTCTATATCTGAAATTCTGTCCTCACATTGGATCATCCTGCTGTGTAGACTTTCAATGGAGTTTTTAATCTTCTGGAAATCTGTTTACATCTCTTTTATGAATTTCATTTGTTTCCTATATTGGGATTCCATCATGTTCCTCAGCTCCTCTCTAGATGTATCAATCATGTCTTCCACTGTGAGAACAATCTCTGCCATTGTCTGAGAAATTATTTCTGATTTCATTTTTTCCAGATCCTCTTTTGTTGCCCTTCAGGGAGTCCAGGTATTTGAGTATTAGTGTGTTCCATCTTATTTCCCTTTGGAGTTGCTGTAGGTGATCTGGAAGTCTGGTTTTGAGACTTATTTAAGTGTCTTCTCATTTTGATGGGGGGAGTGCTGTTTGTACCTTGTGGCTCACCTCCTCTGTGCTGGGAATGGTGGAACAGCAGCCCAGGAGCCCCTCCCTCTAGGCTGGAAGCAGTGGTACAGTGGCCCAGAACCCCCCTCCTCTTCACTGGGAATGGTGGAATGGTGGCCCAGAAGCCCCTTCCTCTGGGCTAAGATTGATGAAACAGTGACCCAGAGGCCCCTACCTCTGCCCTGTCCACAGTGGTATGGCAGCCTGGAAGCTCTCTCCTCTGTGCTGGGAGTGGTGGAATGGTGGCCCAGAAGCCCCTTCCTCTGGGATGGGAGTGGTGGAATGGCCTGATCTGTTTTGTTACCTCCACTGCAATCCTTTCACATAAATCCCCTGTGTGGCTTTTTATTCCTTTCCTTTGATTTCCCCTGGATAAGCTTTGGGGAAGTTGGGAGCTTTGGCAGGCATTTTGTTTCATTGACTCATTTTTGTTTGTTTGTTTGTTTGTTTGTTTTTCTGTGCTGAGGTTTGGAAGTAGATTATAGTAGGTTTCTATGCTGCTAGTTTGGAGAATTCCTTTGTTAGTTTCTACTTTTCTGAGATATACTCTGAGCATGACCAACTGTGGTGTTTGCCTCTGTCCTAGGATCCACCCATCTCCATTCATTTGAGAGGAGAGTTTGCAGCTTATTTACCTCAGTACCTAGTTCTTCAGGAATAGGCTATGTATTGTTTAGACTCTCATGCAATCCACATACTGTATTTGCATACAGAGAAATTCAAGTGATAGCAACACCTGTCACTTTGGCTATACCATAGTAATAAAGTCAGCAACAAGAATAATGTTAAATACAAACTGTATACTGACAAACCCTAAAAACTAAACAGTACCACCCTTAACCATAGAAAAGATCTTTCATTTTATAAACACCAAGACAAAGCAGATATTGATATATACTGTAATTGAACTACTTTACCTCCACTAAACATAAAACAGTGTTCAACGGTAATAAGATATCAGTAACTATATATTTATAGACTCATAATGCTTAATTGTTATACTAGTAGGGATAAAGTGTGTGAAGAATGGCCATGAAAAAAGTAAAGTTTGGAAACTTAAGCAACAGAAGATGAGAAGGTGATAGAAGTGAAATATAATATTCTATTCATAAGTAAAAGGAAATTAATGGTATTAAATAAAAAATAACAAAAAACAACAAGCAAAAGGAGAAACATCAGAATGTAAAGAGTAGATTAAGGGGAACAAAAACACAATAAAGGAACAAATTTTGAAAAAAAGAGAAAAAAGAAATGAGAAAGACAAAAACATGTACCAAATCAAAGATGATGATGATGATGATGATGATGATAGTTAAAAGGGAGACAAATATAGGAAATAAAATGGCAAAGAGCACAAAAGTGAATAAATATAAAACAGAAAATGAGTCAAAAATTATTTCTATGTATTTCCAAGTGAGTTGTTTTTTTACTGAGCAGTCTCCTTCTAAAAATGGCTTGCCAAACAAACTTTATTAGGTTTTGGATTGCTCACCTCTCCTTCTGTACTTGGATTCTAGTTTCTTCTTGTCTCATACAAAGAACTGAATAAAATCAGCAAAACTTGCTTGCAATGTTTTTCAAATAAAATAAATTAAAAAACAATAAAATAAAATAAACAAATAAAAATAAAAACAAATAAAATAAAACAAAAATGAAGAGTGACTTGGAAACTAGCTCTACAAAGGAGCTTGTGCTGAATAAAAGAGGAAAAAGTTAGATAAAAGTACTCCCTGGAGGACACACGTGGGCTATTTTGAAGAAAGCCATGATAGTAAGCTCTTTGTGGTGCTTGTGTCCTTTGATGTTGTCTATATCATGAAGAAACCCACAAGAACTTCTATATACAGACCCTGAGAGGTAGAGGTGGGATCCCTCACCTCAGGATGAAATCAGCTCTAGGCTATTTATTGGAAATGTGCTTAAGTCCTCACAAGAAGTCCATGTGCAGGGCTTTGGGAACAGTTCTGTGCATGTGTTCTGGGATCTCATATTTAAGAAGTCATACCTACTTCCCCAGTCAGCTTTGTCACACCTTAATCTGTCTGAATTTTCTTCGAAACAGTGTAGTCTTTGGAACCTAAGAACCCACAGTCCTTGCCACTCCACTTTATAGTCTGTAGATTTATTATGAGACCTCTCTCTGCTCAAGAGTTCCCCTTCCTATAAAACCCAAACTATGACTACTCTCCAAACATCCGTGTTGCTGCTTCCATTGGTGGATAGGAAAGCAATCAAACAACTGGTTTCTGCTGAATGTAAACTGTGGAGAGGTCTAAAGCAGATCCCTGGAATTAATACTGTAATCTTCAAATCACGCCACCTCTGAAAGACACACCCTCAGAACCTGGCCTCCCACCACAGAATGTAGGTGCTGTATCCTTCTTGGCCTGAACTTGAGCTTTTCAGGGGATCTCAGGAGTTCTCAGGGCATCTAACTCTAGTTTTCATCCTCTGTGCATCTCTCTCCCATGGCTGTCTCTCATCCAGTCTCTGTGGTAGGGTAACACTTCAGTCCTCAGTGAAATTGTAGTATAGGTATTCTCTGGATCATTCCCATACAATGAACCCCTTTCTTAAATGGTCCCTAATTAAACTCTTTCTGGCAATATGGCAGGTGCTGCACCTAATTTCTTCTTCAGCTCTAGCCTACCATTTAAGTTACCCTCAGGTTAAAACCGCCTGTGTTTTTGCAGTTTACAACAGTAGTGGGATTTTCTTAGGGTTATTTCTGATTTAGCACTCATTGTTTATTCCTGAAGCAGCCAACTCTTCTGGTGTTACCACTTCTGTGGGGCATTGGCCTAATCATTGAATCAGCTTGGTCATTTGGTAGTCACCTCTGCAACCTTGTACTGAGGGGAACCAAGGTGCAAAGCTGTCAAGGACCTGCGGATTTTTCACAGGCAACAGGAGGTCCTCCTCTACAGCACACAGTGATGGGTCCTCCTCCTTGCTTATCATGGTAGTAGATTCTATTGGATATTTCTGAGTAAAGCAAGGTTGAAATCACAATTTTTATATTTTCATTTAGATAACTTTTTAAATAACTTCTTATATTAATCTGGGGACTTATAGCATGTATAATGAAGCCCTTTGTGTATAACTCTTAGAAGAGCTGAATAACAGAATATATGGAAAGTGCCCAGGACATGGCAGGAACTCAAGGAATAGCAGCTCTTTTCTAGCTCTTCAACTCCACCATGTGTTTTCTTATCTGTTATGAAGATTAAGTATACAAATGCACAATTTGCAAATCATTTCCTCTTAATACATAATGCTATGCTTAAGAAGGGTAAGTTCACTTTATTAATATTCCCAGCTGAATTTGAACTGACAGAAACTCTGAGAGACTATTGAGAGTCAATCAACAGGAGAATGGCACTAATTAAGGAAACAAACAACACAAATTTAGTAAAGGAGAGGGGTAGGGAAAAGGAAAGAAGGGAAAGGAAAAATATGGGAAAAGGAAAAAAACAAAATAAAATATTTGTAAATAGGGAGGGGTGGAGGGGTTGAAGGGAGGGCAGGGGAATGGGGAAAAATAAGAACCAAGATATCTCATGTAAAGGTAAAAATTCCCACTGATGAATGTCATCATATTGAATACCTAAAATGTACCAATAAACTCAATGAATAAAAATATTTGGTGAATAGTATATGTTCATAGCAAAATTTTTAAAGAAACAAGAAAAGATACTTAGAGCAATTTTCTGACTTGTCACTGTGCCTCAGCTGTACTAATGTTCCCAGAAACAAAATTTATTATTTGCTATACAGATAATTTTGCATGTATTTTATAAATTGATATAACATTATATATAGTATTATATAGATTGATTTTATTCACTTAACAAGGTACTTTTAATATACTTATATTTTTTTCAATGACTATGTAGTATTGCATTCTAAGAATTTATCAGCATATGTTAATCATTTCATGACAGCCATTTAGATAATTTCTATACTTTCTTTTACAAAATATTCTGGAATAAGTTTCTTCCTATGAACTCATTTTCACAGTAGTAAAATTACATTGGCATAAAATAAAGTTTGGGAGTAAAAACAAATAAACAATAATACTCTCAATAGATGTTAAAAATGACATCCATAGAAGTTATCTTAGTTAATTTTTCTTGTAGCTAAGACAAAATACCCAACACCAAAAGTTGAAAGAGGAAAGCTTTATTTGGTTCACAATTTGCAGAGATTTCAGTTCATAGTTGGTTGGCTCTAAGGCAGGAAAGCATAGCAGGGGGAGCATCACAGATGAGAAAGAATTCATGCCAGGCAGAAGGCAGCAAAGTCATGAAAAAGCAGAGGAGACCTGCCCTCTTTCTGTCCCTTTATATCCCACAGGCTACCTGCCTTTTTGTTGGGCCGCCGAAACCCAAGGTGGGCCTTCCCATTTTCCACACCCAGGACTATGCCAAAGCAATAAATTGACTAATTTAATTATCACATACCCTTAATCCCAACATCACACACTTAACCCCAGCACTACACAACCCAGATCCAGCCACCTCTGAAAAGCCCCACCTATGACCACAAGAGGCTTTGCAGGAACATCTAGACACAATCCATAACAGGAGTTCCTCTATGCTAGCTTATTTTCCACCAGCAATTTTGAGAGAAAAACTCTAATAACCTTGTCAAAAAAATGCAAATTTTCTTTATTTTTTTACCCTTGCTAACCTTTTAAAAATTTGTTTCTATTATGAGTAAGGTATGTTGTGTTTTTGTTTCACTAATTTAAGTTATTGGCATTTCCTCTCTTGAGAACTCCCTGGTCATTTATATGATGAGTTATTGGCCATTATATAAGAAAAAAAATGATTTGTTTCTTTATCTTGTGATTATTTTCACAGATTATTATTTGTCATACTGACAATTTCCTCCTGCTACATTTTTTTCCTCCTCCTATATTATCACTAATTTTTTCAATAAGTTTTGTTTTTTATTATATTAAGAAAGCATTCATACACTGCGGTCACAAAAATAAAGTGTTCATAAGATTTACTCTAGCCACAAAAGCACACCTAACTGGGGGGCTGGGAAGTGCACACTTTATTGTTGATGGCCATGTGCATATTTAAAACTTGCCAATTATTTTATTAAAGGAAGAAAAATATGGATAGCCAGCACCTTACAAAATAAAACATGCAGGTTGTGATGCAAAACCTTGATGTGTATTTAAATTTTAAAAAATTATATTATAGTAAAAGACACATTCCCATTAATCTCCCTCAAAATACTCCCCTTCACTTCAGACACAATTATCCCATCGTTCTTAATACTTTTTAAAATAGTTCTAGTAGTCTTCTTTCAAGAATGTCTTTACTTGTGCTGTTGTGGGTTCCTCCACTTCCTGAATTAATTCAAAATGTGTACTTTTCACAGTCATGTTGACTTTAGGGAGAGCCAGAAGTCACACAGTGCCAGATCTGGTCAATAAAGTGGATGAAAATAAGTGGGAGTATTTTGAGGGGGATTGATGTCATTATGTTGTTTAGTGTAATAATATTTGAAATTTTTAAATATTAACCATATTTTTCATCACCCTTTGTATATAGCAAATAAATATATAAGTATGTTTATATGAGTTTAATATAAATTCTTTTCAGAAAGTGAACTTTTAAAAATGATACCTCTGTATTCATGAAACAGCTCTAGATAGCATCAAAAAATAGCTTCATATAGCATTATTCAGACTTCCAGAACTGTATTTATAAACTAGTAATCAAGCAAACTTGGGGTGGGTTGTCTTGAAATGAGACAGAGATAAAAGAGCATGTACTTGGTTTAACTTCTCTACCTTCCAATGGGTATGAAATTTCCTTCCACAACAAGTTAATTAATTCCTTCACACGTTGGTGCCTATGTAAAAGCCCACTGAATGGGATCATCTGCTCCTAACAATTGCAAACCACAAGCAGCAGTTGTAATAGAAAGCACAATATAAAAATTAGCGAGGAAAGAAGGGAAAGGAAAAATGCTGAGAAATGGAAAAAATGGAAATAAAGTCTTTGTAAATAGGGAAGGGTGGAGGGGGTGAAGGGAGGGGGTGAAGGGAGGGGTAGGAATGGGGAAAAAATAAGAACCAAGATGCATTATGTAAAGGTACAATTCCCAATGAGAAATGTAATTGTGTTGTATACCTAAAATGTACCAACAAAATAATTTTTAAAAAATAAAAAAATAAAAGTTAGTGAGTTCAAGGATTGATTATTTGGCAAGAACTTCATGGAAAAACGGTAATGGTTTGAATAAAATCAATAATTTAAAACTTGTAATCTGAAAATAACACATTGAACTTCTCTAGTTCTGATGGGATATTAAAATTTGAGCCCCCAAACAAACCAGATACTCATTCCCTGCAGTAGACCAGCTTGAAACCTCACTGAGAAGGCTTTAGATATTATTGATTTGGCTTATGAATTTGGCTATTGATTATAATTATGAATCATTCCAAGGCCTAAGTGTGAATTGCAAATTGACCCTTCGGCTGGTATGCAGAGACAGATTTCCTTATGTCAATAGTCACAAATGAGGTCTCAATGATTGATGAGACTGTGACATCTCTAATAACAAGGAAACACTGTAGCTGAAGAATTATAACTGCAGCCATTCTCCAAAGTCAAATGTTAGCTAAAGGTAATGCAAGTGGCTTGTTATCTATGACCTGCAAGATAGCAGTGTGGCTTGTTCACTGTGACCTGTCCTTCTCAAAAATACCTAGTTACTCCCCTTTTACAACCTGGTTCATTAGTGCATTAGTTCTGCTATTCCTTACATCTGCCTTCACACTCCCTTGTTATCCTGTGTAATTATAAATACTGACTAATCCAGAGCCTCTGGTCTTAGCTAGGAGAGCTAAGATCATGTCTTTAACTAGGAGAGACCTCAGATCAATTCCAGATCCCTCAAGTAATAAACTATCATTCATTATTCTTTATTCCTTGTCCTTTGTATATTATTCTTTCATCCCCTGTTGTACCTTCATTCAGGTGACTGGGCATCTCCTGGTAATTGGTTGGGCTATCAACCTGACAGCCTTCCAGAGCCTCTTGTAGTCTGTATTTTTTGTCACTTGGAAATAAGATAATTTATCTCTAATTTTTACATAGTATTTCTTTATAAGGAAGACTACTTTTATGAATTTTGGTGAGAGAAAATAGAGCTTTTAAAGCGCACTGAGTCATAGAGAGTTCACAAAGAGATTGCAGAGTGAGAAGGAAGGGGAAAAGAGAAACCCATGATACCATGTGAGAAGTTGGCTGTTTAGTCCCATAAATATTTTCTCTGTGACATTTTTTTTATTTGGAATGGTCTCAGAATATACCTAATATCAAAAATATGAAGAAAAATATCTGATAGTATCAGTAAACTGAAAGTCCCCAACATCATTCTTTTACAGTTTATGTTAGGAAGTCATTGGGAGAAATAACTGTTGTTTCATTGGCAAGATGCTGTTAAAGTTCAGAGAAAACTGGAACATTAGTCATTGATCAGGCCCATTTAATTCTAGAGTGTGCATATTTATTTCATGTTAAAATCATGCTGAAATATCTTATGATTCTAGGGACACAGATATTCCACATGCTCCCAAAGGAGACAGTATCCATTTTCCGTACTACTCAGTTACATTTTAAGTCTTCCAGTCCTCTTCATCATCTACCATTTTCAAAGTTCTGTTCATCAGGATTGTAGGTCACCTCTGTGCCAGTAGTCAGGGCCATACTGTCCCCCCAGAATCTCTTGTAGTCTATTTTTCTGTCACTTGGAAATATAATAAGCCCTCCCTAGTTTTACAATAGTAACCTCCTCTCTCTACTAATTTGGAAATGTTTTACAAAGATTTCTGAGGAGGAATGGCTGGCTCTCTGATATGGTTGATCTCTTTTCAGGTTATGTTTAATGAAGTGGTAAGGGCTTATAAACAAGAGAAATACTTATTCCTTTTGCAAATAACAACAGCCTACACATTTCAAACTAAAGCCAGAATATCCATTTGCAAACCCCGGTATAATGGGTTGTGAACTGAATAGAAATACAAGAGTTGGAGTGGAACCAGTGAGCCCAGGAACTTCTCCAGAACCTGCTGGCAGGGTATGTTGTGTTCAGCAGTATGTCAAATTAGGTCTCCTCCAGCCACCATAGAAAAAAATCCTTTTGCATTTATTTTCTTACCATCTATTCCCAACCTGGCTTTCATTTCCACTGCTTTATTAAAAACATTCTCCAAATATAAGATATGATCAATGTCTTTTTATCCTCCCTGATGTTTCTATAGCTCTTGATTCTGCTATGGATTGCTTTGTTTCTTTTGTCATCCAAAATAGGCTTACTACTATAATAATCCACAAGCTGTTAAATTGGAAATGTGTTTGCTGCATATTGGAGTACTTGAGAAGAGATTTGAAAGACAGATAGATACTTGTAATTTTTAAAAGTACAGTCTGATATAATGGGAGAACAGAGATCAGCAGAAAAAAAAAGGTGAAAGAAAGAATTGCTAATTGAGACTGAAACTAAAACTATAAATGTGAAATACCCAATGAAAAGAATCAAAAGTCTTATGAAAGTGTTCTTAAAACAGACTCAGCTTAAGTATCTTCCAAACCCAGAGACTCAATTATTGTTCACTGAAAATCATCATTCAAGTATGACTTCTCTCGCCCTCTTTTCTCTTTTGCTTCCCTGAAGGGAGAGACATCCAGAAAGGTCAGACATCTCTGTGAACCAAGAGGATTTGGGGTATATAAATACTAACAGTGAAAGAAAGATGTTGCCAAGTATATCCTCTCCTTCCTACTGTAGGATTCCTAGTAGATAGCAGTGCTTATGTAAGGGAAAGAAAAGATGATACTTTGAAAATATCAGAAGTTTGACATTCCCATTTCTACAGGGACACAACATTTTGATATCAGAGTGAACAAAAAGACCACAGGATCTGGCCAATGAACAGATTAGGCCCCGCTGAGAAAATTTAAAGGAAAAATGGTAGGCAAAAATTGTGGAATGACCACATTCCACAAGTCATGCTTGCTCCATACACTAAGTGCACATATGAATCTTAATAATTTAAAAAATATAGATAGACCACAAATTTAAACATATTAATTTTACCATGGTTGATTAATTACTAAATGTGCCTTTACCAAATCAAATTACCTAATAAAACTTAATAGGCAAGCAATTTGAATTTCTTTTTTTTTTTAGCAATTTGAATTTCTAATGAGAATGTCATGGCTTTTAATCTAAAACTTGAAATATATTTTTAATATTATACCTTAAATCATAGAATATAATAAACATAGCTGAAATAAAAATATTAAAAATATAATGGGTATTATGTTTTTATCACCTACATTGCTTTTCTCTTTTGTTTGAATTTATAATTACATGAAGTAAATTATATATACTTATATATTATTTGTTATGTATATATATTCATATAAATTATTGGAGAGAAATCTATTAGAGGGATTATTAGAGTATTAGAGGAATGTGATATATATGTAACATATACATTATGTAACATATATATTTATATGAATACACAATCACAATATCCATATTGCTATATAATATCCTTTGTCCTTTAATAGTTGTGGTGTTCAAAATGGTGTTTCCATTTGATTGGCCTTGGAATCTACCTGAAAGATAGGTGGAGCATACTTTCCAGGTGGTTTGTGGAGGCATAGTTTTGGGGTTTATGTCTGAATGCTGTCACCTTTCTCTTGGACACTCTATTGGCTCATAGATTCGTAGGTCAGAAACCTGGGCAAGATTTAATTGAGATCTCTCCTGAATCTATGAGCTAACAAACATGTGTTGTTTCAAACTGCTAACTGTATGGGTGATTTTTTTACACAATAAACTTATCCAGATATTTATCTGCATTGCAAAGTACAAAAATAATCTTAAAGATAGGCATATTTAGAGAAAATTACCAAACAGAGGCCAAAGAATTTAACACAGCCCTGAAAGTTGACTTTTGCAGGTAAAGGTCATGGGAATCTCTTCAGTTATCATTTAGAAAAGAGACTGGCATTGTAATAGAGGGTGAATGGAGTCATCAAAAGTTGTTTAGAGCTCTTGAAAGATAGATAACATTGAGAGAAGATGAAAGAGAAAGAAGAGAAAGGAAGAGACATGGAGAGATAATAAATACTTGCTTATTAGTTATTAAGAGGGTGTATATTTTATAATGTGTTACTCACATAAGTGCAACTAATATATGAGTCTGTGTCTTCAGATTTCCAGTCCTAAACTTTGCTGTTCAATGCACAGGCTCTGATTATATTTGCTGAGTTTAGTGACCTTCACTGTGGATTCCACTTACATTGAAATGATCTGTTTCTCCAAAGAACAGACAAGATGTACGGGAGGGTATTATATTTTACTACACCTGAAATATACATATCTTACCTATTATAGTAGACTAAAATCTTTTTATATAGTAGACTAAAATCTTAATGAAATTATTTTCTAATAATGTCCAAAAACAAAGAAGGAAATTATAATCAAGCTTGTGTCTGGAACATACCATCACTAAAATAAGACTTATTAAAAAACTGTAGGAGAAACAGAGTGAATTTAGAAAAGATGTTTAAACTTAAGGATAATTTTTAAAAGTAGATTTATGTTAATAGTCTGGAGTAAAACAGTAGTAATATGTAAGGAAAAAAGTAAAGAAAGACACATAAGCAAAGCTGGGAAATAACAGGGATTCAAATTGAAAGGACCTAACAGATTTAGAGAACCCACCTTTAGGTAGAAAAGGGGATATTATCACATTCATCTACACATATCTTACTCTTCACAAGATCATACTAGAAAAGTGAGTAATATTTTACTTTTGCTTTGTTCAAGAATTGTGACTCAGGACAAAGGACTTTAACTAAAACAAAGATAGCAAGCTAAAAAAAAAAACCCAAAAAACCAAACTACAGTAATTCCCAAATAAGCAAACCACTAAGAGGAATCTTTTTGAATAAAGGTAAGCAGTGGTTCAGAAAAATAATCCATAGAAAAATTACTGAATACATTATGCTTATTAATGGGTGTAAAACAAAACAGAATCTTGACAAATTTCTTAAGGATAGCAGTGTCTGGGTCCAAAGGGGAAGGGGACATGATGTAGATAGCATGATCCTTCAAGAATCTATGTCCTACATGTTACTGAGAAAGACAGGGAACAACCTAGAGAACAGGTTAACCTTGGACAACGCAGCTGAACTTTTATGAAAGATGCAAGGAAATAATGGAGGAAAATAATCATATGGCCCACAGTTATAAGAATTTCACATGATAGAAATGAGTTTCTATGCTTTCCACTGACATAACTGAAGTCACAGGCCTCAAAAATTCAAATTTCTAAAAAAAAGACAATGTTTTTGGAAATTTATTTTATAGAGGACATCTTCTCTAGGTATCTGAAAGCAAGGACAGGGTTTGTAAACTTTGACAGTCCCTTCAGATCAAGACTGTGGGGGATGATTATCCAGCTGAGACAGATGCTCTTGACACAAAATAAGATCTGAAATGTTTCAGTGAAGGTGATAAATCTGTAAAAATTCCAAGGCTTTTAAAACTTTGAATGGTGTTGGGGGGAAGCAAAAGTTTTTTGTAATTTTCTAACTAATCATTCACATATGTGTTTCATATCAGAACTATAATTGTGTTAGTAATGAACACTTATAAATTCAAAAGCAAAAATAACATGTACTGTCATTCTTATGGAATTTATGTTCCCCTTATGAAGAGCTGTGTGTCTCTGTTAGAAACTTCTCCATATTTACTTTTCTTAGCCTGGTAAGAAATATGTAAACTTTCTGGTTGGCCCATTCTCTAGTACATTCTCTTGTGAATGAGTATATTTTTAATACAGATGTTTAACTCAAACTGTAGACAGTGTCTATATCTCTTCCTGTAATAGCAAACATCACTTTTTAATACAAGATTATCAATAGTCAATATTATTGTTTTAGTTTACAGCCTGAAATGATTTTTTACTACTGATCATCTCTGTACCTGTTTCCAGAAGCAGTTTTGCTTCATATACTAATTCAAAATCAGATGCTTTTAAAATGCCCTTTAGCCCTCTGATTGCTCCAGTGGCAAATTGCTTTCTTTTTTTTTGTGAACAAAATAATTGTAAGCTCAGAAAATTTGGCTTAGTATATAATTGTTTTCTACAAATACTTATTTTTTTAATTTCCTCGATCAGTTTTATAAAGTGTGGACTCTCCTGTAAACTGTTAACTTAAACTTCCTTCCTTCCTTTCTTTCTTTCCATCTTTCTTTCTTTCTTCCTTTCTTTCTTTCTTTCTTTCTTTCTTTCTTACTAGTTTGAGTCAATCAGTTTTAAACTTAAAAAAGTAGTGCAAAGACACTAAAATATTCAACTACTTTATATTCAACTACTATAACAAATTATCATAAATTCAGTGCATTAAAATATAACAAAATGTCTTATAAATTTAGAGGCCAGAAGTCTAAAACTCCAGGTTTCAGCAAGGATGTATTCTTTCTGGAAGCTATGGGAGAAAATTTCTTTGTTTGTATTTTCCAGCTTCTGGAGAATTCTTTGATTCTTTGGATTCTGATCCTGTATTACTGTGACCTCTATTTCTAACACATCTTATCTAAATCTGACCTTCCCATTACCTTACCTTAATTACAATAATCAAGTCTATTTTTCCATTTTAGGTAATATATTTATAGATTCCAGTCTATAGATTATAAGCAATATTCAATAATTATTATTCTTTCTACTTCCTCTATCCACTGTCTTGCAGCCAGGCATTCATGTCCATCTAACATGTAAAGTACATTCATCACATTCCAGGATCCCCCAAACCTCAACCCATTCCACAACCAAGTATTTTCCTAGTTTCACCAACCCCAAATCTCCAAATATAGTAATCTAAAAATTTTAAGTCAGGTATGTATTAGTTTCTGAGTATAATTTATTTTGGGGCAAAATTCTCCATCTGTGGGCCTGAAAAGCTAAAAAGGCACAAAGCTTCTAAAGCAGAAAAATAGGGTAGTTATTAGGTAACATTGATAGATATTCCCATTCAAATAGTATGAAAATGGAAAGATAAAAGGAGATATCATGGGAGGGAGGAAAAAGTGATATAGCCACTTCTAAGGAAGGAAATTTGGCCATTTGGTACAAAATTAATTGTACTGTTACTATATGATCCAGCAATCATGCTCCTTGGTATTTATTTAGGAATTGAAATCACAATGATCCATGTATGGATGTTTATAGAAGCTTTATTCATAATTGCTAAAACTTAGAAGTAACAAAGACATCCTTTAATAGGTTAATGGAAAAATAAACTGTGGTACATCCAGGCAGTAGAATGTTGTTCAGAGCTGAATAGAACTGAGTTATTAAACCTTGGAATGCATGGAGGAAGCATAAATGAATATTGAGAAGTGAATGGCATCAACCTGAAAAGGCTATGCACTGTGGAATCACAACTAGTCTCATCCCTCAGCATTTCTGAAAGGAATAGCCTTTTATTACTAGATTTTCTTCAACCTGGGAGATGGTCCCTTTCACTGACCTCACTTAAAAATTTTGACCCAATTTATTCTATTTATCAGATCTGTAAAGAACTCTGTACTGTTGCCCTTCCAAGTGATAAGTATGCAACCTGCCCAATTTATTTTAGTTCTTTAATAAATCTACAGTTTCTGTTCCAAAAACCTCCTTTCCTCTTAATTTTCTTGGTGAGAAGGTATAAGACTCTGAGGTGCTGAACCCACTCAAACTCAAATAACTACCTTTGGATATGTTAATTTCTTCCAAATATTTTCTAGTAACAACATAATGTGGGCATATAAACTCCTGCCACTCATGAACAATCAACAGGAATTGAATGCTCATCTTTATTCTTGTAGGCACTCTAATCTTTAAAAATGGTTATCTTGGAGGCAACTCACAAGAGAGAGTATTTTTTGATAGTTTAGGCCAATAATGTGTAGTATGATATCCCTAATTTAAATGTTTTGTCTGACTGTTTTGTTTCCCACATTTTCCTCTTCCCTCTAGTGACTCATCCTAATTGCCTTTATTCTCCAAGGATCACTTACTTTTACAAGAAAATGAGTTATGCATTCTTTTTCATATTTTAGGAAAAGAGCTTGTCAGGGTGGGGAGTGGGGACAGACAGGTGGAGAGTCCCCACAGTCCTGGGCCTGACTCTTCCAAAGATGCAGAAGGTTGTGGAAAAATCAGATAGAGATCAAAAGTGTAGAAGCAAAGTTG
Source organism: Heterocephalus glaber (assembly GCF_053883595.1). Lineage (NCBI taxonomy): Eukaryota > Metazoa > Chordata > Mammalia > Rodentia > Bathyergidae > Heterocephalus > Heterocephalus glaber. The sequence continues at coordinate 6,089,484 of NW_028258336.1, forward strand.
TACTTTTATTCAGCAAGCATGCAAGAGTATAGCTGCCTTCTCTCAAAGAGACAGGCAGAGGTGCCCGAAATGGAGCCACCATTGAAGGAGGGCTCAAGGGGCTGATTTTATAGTAGTCCAGGGCCTACCCTGTCTCTGGACTGAGGGTGCCCCTTCTTGATTGGCTAATTGTTTGATGTGGCTCCTTACCACAGAAGGGTCCTGGGGGCTTTCACACCTTAGAGTCAAGTTTCTTTTCTTTTTCTTTTTTTTTTTTTTGCTTAAATTCTTTTATTGGTACATTTTAGGTATACAGTATGTTTATGTTTATTATTGGGTGCTTGTACCTGCACATGATGTATCTTGGTTCTTTTGTTTTTTGGGTTTTTTTGGTACTAGGGATTGAACTGGGGTCCTTGGGCTTGCGAGGCAGTGTATCTTGGTTCTTATTTTTTCCCCATTACCTATGCTCCCTTCAGCCCCTCCATCCTTCCCTATTTACATAGAATTTGTTTCCATTTTTTTCTTTTCTCATAATTTTTCCTTTCCCTTCTTTCTTTTCCCCTTTGATTTTAGCAACTAAGCTTTGCAGGGTGCTGCATAAAGACGAAGTGTAACCACAGGCTGTCAGCTTTTCACAGGTGGTTAAGCCTGTTCTGCCACCCATCTAAAACTCCTTTGGGGATGGGGGGAATCTCTCTTCTTTTCCTGCCTATGGGTCTCTATCATACAAGCTGATATGTGGAAACTATTGCTGAATACTTATAATTCATACAAATAAGCTAGGATATCCTGGATTTTCTGAAAACATACAAACTTTATATCAAAAATTAACTTGGCAGAAAGATCTACATATACAGGTTTGATGTTTCTATGAAGTACTAAGGAAACTAAAGTTCAGATAGAAAGATGAGTAGGAATCTTTTAGTTCTCACTATACTTATGTCCTCTGTGTTAACTCCTGGCTCAGATTTATAATGTTCTGTACATTTTTTTCTTATTGCTATCTCATCACAGTTGTTATTAGTCTTCATAATCCAGTTATTCTCTGCATGAAGAGAAATAAAAAAAGAAAAACTGGCTATTTTTCCTTTGCTTCTACATAAAGGCAAACTGGTTGCACTTTCAATAATTAATTGTTTCAAAAAATCAAATTTTCTGCAAATTTCAATTATCTTCAACATTGATTTTATTTTAGAAACATATTGTTCTCATTTACTAGATGTGTTTTATAAGGTTTATTTCTGGGTACACTTCTATCTGTGTTCCAAATATATGACTTCCTTATTTCATAGACAACAATGGATGAGTGAATGAATTAATATGCTTAGTAACATCCTTTAACACTGACATGACATGGAGCAAAGTAAAGGATGAGTCATAATCTGACCATTTCTATTAGCTTTAGATTGTTCAAAAAATTTCAAATTGTCCATTTTCAAATAGTTCAATATGCATAGGATGGTTTTATTACTACCTAAACTCAACCCACACTGAAAAGCCAACATGCCTTCATAGACTTGTGGGGTAATCAAACACCGTAATAGCACTCTCTCCTTAATATAAGCCTGCTATTGTTTATATATTTTAAATATCTTGTCACAAAACTGGAAATTAGAAGGCCGCATTCAATAGATAAAGAGAGTTATTATGGCCAGAATTTCTAATTGTGAGCTTTAATAGCTTCAGGTGAAATTTGCAATTTCTAACTCATCAAAAACCACATATCAGAGATTTATAATATTTTGACTGGTGTCAATGACTTTGCATTATCTCTAGTTTTAACTTTTCAGTTGGCCATCCTTCCTCTCCTTTATTATGAACACAATTTGTGTGCTAACTTCTCCATTTACATGAAGTTCAAAAACATGGAGTTTGAGGAATAGAGTTAAAAAGAGTAGATAGAGTCAAGAAAAAAATGGAGTTTGAGAAACTAAGGGAAGATGAGTTTTAGCAAATATGAGCAGTAGATGCTCCACAATAAAAAAAATAGTAATTATTAATTTAACACATAAGATTGAACAATTTCTATGCATCAATATTCATTCTAGGTATATTGATACAATAATAAAGAAGAAGGACAAAGTTTCTGTCCTAACAAAGCTTGCATGCTAGTGTGAGACACAAGGACAGAACACATAAATTCAAAATTATTTCAGTTATTAATAATGCTGTAAAAATTGATTATTAGATAATTCTGGTTTCAGTAGGGATTATTTTAGAGTGACCAGAGAATATCCTTCTGAGAAAGTGACCTTTGAGCAGAAACTTGTATCAAGTGAGGTAACAAGACAAAGATATGCATTTAAAATTGATTTGGAGGTTAACCAAACATTTATAATACTTACACAACATATCGGGGAGTAAGTGATCACAAGTGAGATTTCAGTAGTTGACAAGTACATGGGAAATATAAATAGGAAGTAGTAAGTGAATACAGCAGTGCATGTCTGTCATCCTGTCCACTCAAAAGGCTGAAGTAGGAGGATCACAAGTTCAAGGCCAGCCTAGACAACATGGTGAAACCTGCATCGACATAAAATTAAAGGGGAAGAAAGCAAAAAAAAAAAAAAAAAAAAAAATGAAGGAAAGAAGGAAGGTGCAATGGAGGGAAGGGAGACAAGGGGGAAGGGAGAATGAATTAAAGAAGGAAGAAAAGAAAGGAGGAAGGTAGGAAGAAAGAAAATAGTAGAAAATTGGCAAAGATAAACCAGGAAAAACATTAAAATTAACTGTACAAAATATTTAAGTTATGATTTCTTTAACTATTCAGTAAATTTCCATCCATTTTCTTCCCATTTACCAATATCAATTATATATTTTGGTCCTTATTTACACTTTTGGGTTCTCATACCAGAGAAAGCATGTGATATTTACAGGTGTGTCTGATTTATTTAACTGAAGATTATGATCTCAAATTGCATCCATTTAGCTAGAAATTTCTCAAGCTTATCTTTCTTTAAGGTAGAGTAGTACTCCATTGTATTTTTATACCACCTCTTCTATATCCATTCGTCAGGCATTTGGACTGTTTCAGATATTTAATTATTACAAACTGTGCCACTATAAAGAGGGGTGTGCATATATTGCTGTGGTTTGATGCTTTTAATTCTTACAGAAAGATACCATGAAGGGCAATAGCTGGGTTGAATGGAACTTCTCTAGTTTTAGTGTTTTGAGGAATCTCCACACTGATTTGGTACTCCCAATTGGTACTCCCACCAACAGTGGTTAAGGGTTACTTTTACCCCCACAACCCTGTTGGCATTTGTTATTGGTTGATTTCCTTACAATAGCCATTCTTTCTGGAGTGAGATGAAATCTCAATGTTCTTTTGCATCTCTCAAATGACCAGTGATGTTGAACACTTTTTCAGATATTTGTTTGCCATTTGTACTTCTTCATCTGAGAAATATCTATTCATTTCAGATGCCCATTTTTGGATTAGGTCTTTAAATTTGGGGATCTAACTTTTTGTGTTCTTTATTTATTCTAGATATTAGTCCCTTGTCTGAGGAACAGCTGGCAAAATTTTTTTCCACACTGTGAGTCATTTCTTCACTCTGTTGGCAGTTTCTTTTGCTGCGCAAATGTTTTTAGTAAGATGATATCCCTGTTGTTGATTCTTTGTGATATTTCCTGTATGATTGGGGGTTTCTTTATAAAGTCTTTGTTACATCAATGTCTTCAAGAGTTGTACCTATAGTATATTCTAGCTGATTTAGTGTTTTTGTTTTAATATTTAGATCTTTGATCCATTTTGATTTTAGTTTACTGCATACTAAAAGATAATGAGTCCAGTTTTAATCTTCAGTATGTGGAAAGCCAGTTTTTCCAGGACCAAATTTTTAAGAGTTTATCTCCCTCTGAAGGTTTTTGGCTTCTTTAAGGTGGCTGAGTATGTTTGGAGTTCTTTCGGCATCTTCTAATCTGTTCCATTAATCTTCAAGTATGTGTTGTTTGGTTTCATTTTGTTCTGCTTTTGTCAGTATCATGCTGCTTTTATGACAGTAGTTTGTAGCATAGTTTCAAAACAGGCATTGTTGCCTTTGTTGCCTAGAATTCCTTTTGGTCTTCTACCTCTTTCTGGTTTCAAATGAACTTTAGGATTGTTTTCTCTAATTTGGTGAGGTATGCTATTGTTATTTTGACCAGAATTGCATTAAAGCTGTGTAGTAATTTTGGAAGTTTTTACTATATTGGCTCTTGGTACCCAAAGGCAAGGGATGTCTTTCCCTTTTCTGACATGCTCTTTGATTTCTTTTTTCTGAGAATTGTAGTTTTCAATGTAAAGGTATTTTCCTTCCTTAGATTTATTGCTAAGTATTTCACTTTTTTCAGTGCTATTGTCAAAGATATGATTTCACTAATTTCTCTCTCAAAGAGTTTATTATTTGTGTACAGAAATGCTGTTGATTTTTCAACTTTGACTTTGCATCCAGCTTTGCTACTGAATTTTATTATTAAATCTAGAAGTTTTTGGTGGACTTTTTGGCATCTTCTATGTAGAATATCATGTCATCTGCAAAGAATGATAATTTAACTTCTTTCTTTCCTATCCTTAGTCCTTTTATTTCTTTCTCTTGTCTAATTCCTCTGGCTCGTGTTTCCAGAACTATATGGAATAAGAGTGGTGACACTGGACACCTTGGTCTTGCTGCTGATTTTATAGTGAAAGCTTTCAGATTTTGTCCATTTAGTGTTATGTTTGGTGTTGATTTGGCATAGATGACTTTTATAAGGTTGAGATAAAAACCATCTATTCCAGTTCTTTAGAGATTGTATTATAAGTGCGTGTTGGACTTCATCAAATATTTCTTTTAGTCAATTTAGATGATCATGTAGATTTTGTCCTTGTTTCTGTTAATATGGTGTATTACATTTATTGATTTGCATATATTGAACCCTCTTTGCATCCTTGGGATGAATCCTACTTGGTCATGATACATAATCTTCTTGATGATGTAGTTCATTCTGTTTGCCAGTATCTTGTTGAAGATTTTTGCATCTATGTTGATTAGAATGATTAACCTATAGTTTTCTTTTTTAGTGTCAGGGTAATTCTTGCTTCCAGGAATGAATTTGGAAGTATTACTTCCTTTCAACTTCATTAAAGAAATTTAGAAGTTGCGACATTAGGTCTTCTTTAAATTTCTTGAAGAATTAAGCAGTCAATCCATCAGGGCCTGATCTTGTCTTTGTTGGTAGGTTTTTAATTATATCTTCAGTTTCATTGACTGATATTTGTTTCAGAATTTTTGTATCTTCTTGATTCACCTTTGGTAATTCATAGGTATCTTGGAATCCATTTCTTCTGTGTTTTCCATCTTATTAGAATACAGGTTTTCAAAATAGGTATCGATCTTTTGTATTTCTACATGATCTTTTCATTCCTGATTTCATGTATTTGAGTCATTTCTTTTCTTTTTTTGATAAGGTTGTCTAAGGGTTTATAAATTTTATTTAATATTTCAAAGATCCAAGTCACTGATTCATTGATTCTTTGTATTGTTTTCTTAGTTTCAATTGCATTAATTTCTGCTCTCATCTTCATAATTTCCTTACTTGAATTAGCTTTGATTTTCTCCTTTTTCTAGAAGCTTGAGGTTCAACATTAGGTTGTTGATTTGAGCTTGCTCTGTTTTTCTAATAGCCAAATTCACCACTATAAATTTCCCTCAGAAGACTCCTTTCATTGAATCCCATAAGTTCCAGAATGTTGTATTGGCATTTTCATTTAATTATAGAAACTGTCTAATTTCTTCTTTAATTTCACCCATGACCTATTGATTGTTAAGGTGGCTGTTATTTAATTTCCATGTGTTTATGTAGTTCTTGTGGTTTCTTTTGCCATTGATTTTCAGTTTCATCGCACTATGGTTGATAATATGCAGGGGATAATTTCAATTCTTTCATGCTCACTTCAAGCATCTTCTTTGAGCTAGTATGTGATCTATATTGGAGAATGTTTCATGTGCAGCTGAGAAGACAGTTTATTCAGATATTGTTGGGTGGAAAATTCTGGAGACATCTACTAATTCCAGTTCTTGAAAGATTTGATTCATCTCTGATATTTCATTGTTGATTTTTGTGTCTAGTTGATCTATTTGTGATAGAGGGGTATTGAGTATACCATTACAATTGTATTGTTGTTTATTTGATTTTTCATGTCTATTAATATATGTTTTATATGTTTGAGTGCACTAGTATTTGGTGCATATATATTTATGGCTATTATCACATACACTTGGATTGTTCCCTTCATGAGGATGTAGTGATTTTTTTTTTGTCTCTCTTAGTCTTGGCTCGAAATTCACTTTGTCTTCAAATAGAATGGCTACCTCTGCATTTTTTCAGTTTCTTCTCACATGCAGTATTGTTTTCCATTCTTTGACTTTCAGTCTATAAATTTCTTTTTGAATTAAATGTGTTTCTTGTATGCAACATATTGTTAGATCTTGTTTCTCGATCCATTCTGCCCAGTTACTTTTGATTGGTGGATTGAGACCATTAACATTGATCCTTATTATTGATGTGTATTGACATATCCTCTCATGTTATTTTCCTATTGTTGGTTCCTGTCTTTCTTCTCTGCTGAAATTGCTTGCCTTCTTTGGTGGGTTCATTTTGTTGGGATTCATGGAGTTGTAGTCCTTGTTATCTCTTTCTAGAATGTCCTTCAGAATACCTTCTAGTGCTGGTTTGGTGGTCATGAATTTCTTCGTTGGTCTTTGTAATGGAAGTATCTTATTTCTCCATCACTTTATGAAGATAGTTTTAGGAGGCACATCAATCTGGGCAGGAGGTTTTTTATTGTTTCTTCTTCTTTTTCTTCTTCTTTTCTTCTTCTTCTCCTTCTCCTTCTTCTCCTTCTTCTTCTTCTTTTTCTTCTTCTTCTTCTTCTTCTTCTTCTTCTTCTTCTTCTTCTTCTTCTTCTTCTTCTTCTTCTTCTTCTTCTTCTTCTTCTTCTTGCTTTTAGGGCTTGAAATACTTCACTCCATGCTCTCCTTTACTCTAAGGTTTCTCTAGAAGTTTGGTGTGATTCAGATGGGCTTTCCTTTATAGATATTTTGTTTCTTTTCACTAACAGCTTTTAATATTCTTTTCTTGTGCTGAATTTCTAGACTCTTAACTATTATTTGCCTTGGTTTAGATCTTTTTTATCATAGTTTATTGAAGTGCTATATGCCTCACTTATTTGTATGTCAAATTATTTTTCCATACTTGGGAAGTTTTCGTCCATTACGTCCATGAATGAATTTTTCATGTCATTTGCATTATCTCTTGCCTTTTCACTGATGCCAGTCAATCTCATGTTGCTCTTCTTTGTATCACCTAGCAGCTGTTGGATTTTTTTTTTATAGTTCCTTTCTATTTTAGGAAATCTTTCTTTTCATGGTTGCTGAACCACAATCCTCTTTCATATATTTGATGTTCTGTCCTCACATTTGATATTCTACTGAATATAATTTCAATGGAATTTTTAATCTCTCAGATATTGTTTCCATCATGTTTCTAAGCTTTTCTATTTTTTATCTGTATCTGCATTAGAGGCACTAAGCATGTCTTTCATTATTGTCACCATTTCTGAAGTTATCTGAGAAATTTTTTCTGATTTGATTTTTTTCTAGAGCCTCATTCATCTGTTTTGTTACTTCTGTTGTTATCACTTTAAACAGTCCAAGTGGGTGGGTTTCAAATTATTCTATCTCATTGTCCCTGGATTTGCCTTTGGTAAGCTGAATGTCTGGGATTGTAAGTTGCTTCTGTGTCTTCTCATTTTTTATTTTTTATTTTTGTTTATTTCCTAGCAAGAGGCTTATAAATTGCCTATGGCAAGCAGTTTTATTTCTAGTATTTAGAATCATTAGGAAATGACTACTCAGAAATATCTTCCAGGTGTAGCTCACTTTTGGGTTGAGTCTGTTGCAAGATCCTACCTCTTCAATTTATTGGGGATGAGAAGTTGCTGCCTACTTGACACAGCCCTTGATTCTTTGGCAATGGTATTGTTTATGACCCTTAGGCAATATCAGTCCTGGCATACTAGAAAGAGTAACTGACTAGAACAATTATGTCATCTTGGCTAAAGTAGTATAATCAACAATAACAATAGCATCAAACACTACCTAGAAAATGACAAAGTGTGATAACTATTAATTTGTCACCTTTAACTGTAGGAACTAGATTTATCATTAGGTAACAAAATCTAAAACAAACCAGAAAATTGTATACAGTAAATAGGTCCTCAGTATGGCAATTTAAAATTTAAAAGGGGTTAGTGGGAAAAATAGAGAAATTGAAGAAAAAGAAGAGATTAGAAGCAAGGTTTATAGGACACAGAAAGATTAGAATGTTGGGAGATTGGTGAAGAAGACAGGAGAGAAAGAAAGAAGGAAGAAATAAAACAAAAACAGAATAGAACTACAACAAAAAAACTAGAAACAACATTCACACTCATAAAAACAAGAACAATCAAGAAAAAAACCAAAACCAAAACAGGAAAATGAAAGAAAAAGAAGAAAGTAAGAAAAATAAAGTCCACTTCAAGGCATGTCTCTCCTGTCACTGGCAGACAAAGTGGGCAGACAGAACCAAGATTGGTGTTGCTTAATCCCAGCCAGTCAGCCATAGATTTATGGTGGGGTAATAGATAATTTTATCAAGAATGAATTGTTAGCTCCACTGATGTTTGGGCTGGTTCCTGGCTATGAGGCTGGGATGTGATTTGTTCCAGGCACTCTGTGTGCTTCCTGCTGCCTGGAACCCAGCTCCCTGACCTCCTGCTGACCTATCTCAGCAGTCTCTCCTGAAAAGAGCTGCTAAATGGAGCCAGATCACAGTTTCTCTGAGTTTTAAGCTTAGTCAGTCCCTCACCAAGATGGCTACCAGCCAGTTGACCTCTCATAGAAGGCATCTCAACTCAAATAACTCACTAGCCACTGCACTATCCACTGCTCTGTTCCACTGGCACATTTCTCTGTGGAGAGCTCTGGGTTAACCAGTAGTCACTGTGCATCTGCAGCCAGGTTCAAGCCACTCCTCTCACACAGTGAGAAGGTCTCAGGAGGAATGTGCTGCTTGCCACCCCCTTATCCATCATTGAAATCACTTTCTTCACTCTCCCCATAGGCTTCAATTCTCACTTCAGATCCTTCCTAGGTCCCAAGGACCCACTTCTCTCCTTCTCTTCCTTGAGTTGCTATATTCCAGTGTCTGGACACCAATTCTCAGAAAGGATCTTTCTCGGTTGGTCACCACTCCACTATCCCCAATTTTCAATCAAGCTTCCAGAAAGCATTAATGTAAAAATTTGAAAATATAACTTTAGTGCTTCATTCCTGCGCCCCACCCACAGTGACAAGCTGGCACACAGTGAGGACCCCATGGTTTGGAGACCCTGCTGCATGCTTGTGACCCACCCACAGTGACAAGGTTAGTTGCAAGGTGTCTGCAGCTGTCCACCCCCACCTTCTGCCTGTGTTGCTACCTGCTTCCATATTATAGAGGCACATGGGGTCATAAAGGCCATTGTCCTGAGTTCCAGAAGATAGAACAGAAGTGAACAACAGAAAGAGGGCCTCTCTCATGCTCCTTGATGAAAACTGAAGCCCACTGGGACTAGCAGCCAGAAATCTACCTGAATCTCATGGGTCTGCTACTGACTTGTTGAGGCTCATTGATGTATATCTGCACAATGCTCCCCACATTGTCTATTGTGACAGCAGAGACATACCCTGAAGGAGGCCCTTCATTTTTATTTTTGTTATTTGTAAAATTTTTTATCTTATTTTTAATTTTTAATTTTTATGTTTTTCTACTCATTTCAGATTTTTCTTTCTTTTTTTATTTTATTTTCTCTTTTCTTTCTCTCTGTCATTCATTCTCTCACTGTCCCATTGTTCATCATCTCCCTTTTTGTTCCTGTTCTAGACCTAATTTGGATTTCTTCTTCATTTTTCATTTCTTCTCTTCTTCCTTCTCTTGATTATCATTAGTTTTAAAGGAAGAAAAGGCAGTTTCTAGCCTCCTTATTTCTGTTAAGTCTTTCTGTTCTTGTCTTTGTTCTTTCATTCTGCCTTTTCCTCTTGTCTTCAACAGTTTCTCAGAGCTTCCATGATGGTCCTGTGTCCTCTGGCCTCACTGATAATCCTTCCATATCCTTCTGCCTAACTATCCCTTCCAACTCCTTATAACTCCCCATCCTGAAGGGTAAAGTTGCTCAACTGAAGAGTTCATTCACTATAAACATTTTTGGGCTGGTCATTGATTTTGATTTAATGCACACGGTTAAAGGTGATAGATTAATAACCACAAAAGCTTGTCATTTTCAAAGAGGTACTTGATGCTATTTTGTTGCTGACTGTATCACTTAGGCTAAGGTGTTGTGGCTGATCTAATCAGTTATCCTTCTTGATATAATGAAAATGAGTCAGCCTCAGAGTTATTAGAGACTCAAAACCTAAAGACCATCAATATCTGGAACATACCTCTGAGAAGCAATCATGCCATAATGGTTCTCTTCACAAGCAACAAAGATACTTACAATAAACAAGTTTGAATTATCAACCCAGGAATTAAACTAAGGACAGTACCAAAAACAAAAATGAGAAGACATTTAAGCAAGGCACAAACTCAGACTTCCACCCCACAAAAAGCAAATTCTGTGGGAAACGAGGAGGAGAAGTCTGATAATCAACCACTTGGACAACCTGAACTGTTATCACAGGAAGTAACAAAACTGATGCATGAGGCTCTATAAAAATACAAAACAGAAATAATTTCCCAGATAAGTACAAAGATGATAAACAGAGTGAAAGACATGATTAGATGCTCTAGAACAGAAACAGATTAAAAAAAAAAAAAAAAAAGATGTTGTCAGAACCATTCTGGAAGCCAAGAATGCCCAGCATATGAAAGAAATGGAAACCATGATCATGTAACATAAGAAAGAAATGGAATTCATGAAACAGATTCAAACAGACATCCAGAAATTAAAAACTCTATTGAAAGTATTCACAGAAGATTAAGGGAATGTGAAGATAAAGTATGGGATATAGAAGACAGGATAGCAGTTAGTGACCATGAAAACAGAGATTTCTTAAAAATAGTAAGGGACTATGAAAAATAAATCCAGCAGCTTCTACATGATGCAAAGAAGAATAACATAAGACTGATAGGAGTCCACAAAACAACAGGAGAAAGTACTATAGACATAAAAAATCTGTTCACAGAAGTAATAGTAGAAAAGTTCCGGGACAGAGGTAGAGAATTGGACATACAGATAAGTGAGGCATATAGAAATCCAACTAGCCATGATTTAAAAAAAAATATATACACCTAGACATATAATAGTCAAGATCCCTGAAACCCAAAATAAGAATAAAATCCTACAAGCAGCTAGAGAAAAGAAACAAATCACCTACAAAGGAAAGCCCATCAGAATCATGCAGACTTCTCAGTACAAACCCTCAAGTAAAGGAGAGCCTGGAGTGAAGTATTTCAAGCTCTAAAAGTAAATAACTTCCAACATAGATTGTTGTATTCTTCAAAATTATCTTTCAAAATCAATGGAGAAATTAGATACTTTCTTGAAGAAGAACACCTGAGAAATTTCATGAAAACCAAACCAGCACTCCCACAATTCTAAACAACACCCTAAAGAAAAACACAATGAAAATCACAACTCCATGAGACTCAACAGAGGGAAGCCATCAAGCAAGGCAAGAAACTAAAGAGAAAGGGGGGAAATAAGAAATAAAAGAGCCAACAAAGAAAAACATCATGACAAGGATGAGTCAGTACATATCAGTTATAATCATCAATGTTAATGTCCTCAATTCAACAATCAAAAGAAATAGACTGACAGAATGGATTAAGAAGCAAAATCCAGCAATATGCTGTATACAAGAAACACACAACACAAAAAGAAATTCATGGACTGAAAGTAAAATGATGGAAAACAGTTCTCCACATGACAGGAAACTAGAAAAAAGTAGGCGTAGCAATCTTATTTCCAGACAAACTAGATTTTAAACCAAAACTAATTAAGAGGGACAAAGAAGGTCACTACATCCTTGTGAAGGGAACAATCCAAGAGGAAGAGATGACAGTCCTAAATATATATGCAGCAAATACGAATGCCCCCAACTATACAAAACAAATATTAATGGACATGAAAAACCAAATAAGCAATAATACAATTGTAGTGGGGGACCTAAGTACCCAACTATTACAAATAGACAGATCATCTAGACAAAAAAATCAATGAGGAAATTCTAGAACTGAACCAAGTTTTTGAAGAAAGGGGTTCAATAGATGTCTACAGAGCGTTCCACCCCCAGTAAATCAAAATGTACGTTCTTTTTGACTCCACACAGGTCACTTGCCAAAATAGACCACATGCTAGCTCATAGGGCATGTTTACATAAACTCAAAAGAATTGAAGTTACCCCCTGTATATTATCAGGCCATAGTGCAATAAAATAGGAGATCAATAGCATAAGAAACAGCAAAACACCCACAAACACATGGAAATTGAAAGCACTCTCCTGAACAACCAATGAGTCACAGAAGAAATTAAGAAATTAGATAATTTCTACAAGTAAATGATAATGGCAGTACAACATACAGGAATCTATGGGACACAATGAAAGCGGTTGTACGAGGGAAATCCATAGCAGCAAATCCCCATATTAGGAAAACCGGGAACTCAAAGGACCTAATACTGAACCTCAAGCTCCTAGAAAAAGAAGAGCATGACAAACCCAAAGATCGTACAAGAGAGGAAATTGTATAGATTAGAGCAGAAATCAATGCAATGGAGATTAAGAGAATGATACAAAAAATTATTGTATCAAAGAGTTGTTTTTTGATAGAATAAATAAAATCAATAAACCTTTAGCCAACCTTATAAAAAAGGAAAGAAAAGGTTCAAATCCTTGTTTAATGGCCCTTCTTAGGCCCATCTAATGGAAGTTATGAGAACAGTCATCTTTGTCTTATTCTTAGTCTTAGGTGCTAGATTTTCATTCTCACCACTGGATATGATGTTAGATGTCATGTTTTTAGGTTGAAAAAGTTGCTGCATCCCTGTGTGTTGAGTGTTTTTATCATGAATGTAAATTGGACTTTGCCAAGTGCTTTTCCTGAATCCATTCAGGTAATAATAGTTTTTGTTCTTTCACCAATTAATGTTGTATATTACACTGAAAATTTTCCTGTGTTGAACTAATTTTCTTGTATTTCTGGGAGGAATCCAACTTGATCACAGGCTATTATCACTTTTCTATTTTGCTGTATTAGTTATGCTAGTATTATGATGTGGATTTCTTTTTGTCTACACTCATATGGTATATTGGTCTGTAGGTTTGTTATAATAACTGCCTGGACTTCCTAGGATAAGTAGAAGAGAATAATCTCTTCTATATTTTTAAGTCTTTTTAAATGGTTTGTGTTAATTGTTTATTGAAATTAAGCCATTCAGCTTGAGTTTTTCTTTGAGGGAAGTTTTTTGTTTACTAATTCAATCTTTTTTATTTTTTACAGATGTATTCCAGCTTTAGACTTCTAAATTTATATCTTTGTAATTTAGGTCTTTGTGACCTAGTTTATGTCTTTGCTTATTTCATCCAACTCATCTATTTTTTGAATTACAATTGCTTACACTACTTGCTGATAATTATTTTCCTTTCTATTAATTCAATATTAATGATTCCTTTTCCTTTCTTGATTTTAGGATTTTGAACTTTTTCACTTTTATTCTTGGTCAGTCTACAAGAAACTTTGCCAGTAGTATTACTATTGATCTTTCCAAACAAGCAGCTTTTGATTCTCCTGATACTCCTTAGTTGTTTTCTATTTTTATTGTTTAATTTTTCTCAAATCAATAATGATTTGTTTTGTTAGCTTTAGTTTTGATTTTCTTCTTTTTTCAATAGTTTCTTAAGAAGGAAATTTAGGTTATTGATTTCAGAACTTTTTTCTTTACTAAAATATGTGCTTATAATTGTGAAATACCATGAAATATAGCTTTCACAATTAAAAATCAAGATACAATTAAATGTTGCCTAAAAATAAAAACACCTCACAGCCATTCTTGAAAACTAAAAGAATGAAAAATAATTTCAGTAAAAATGGTATCCAAAAACAAACAGAAGTAGCTATAGTTGCACCCAACAAAGCAGGCTTCATGTCAAAATCAGTTGGAAAAGATAAAGGCCACTACACATTGGTCAAGGGAACAATCCAACAAAAAGATATAACAATCATAAATATATTTGCACTAAACATAAATGTGCCCAATTTCATAAAACAAACTGTACTTGTAATAAAGGAATAGATACACTTCAAACAATTATACAGACACACTAAAAATATACCCTATTTTTACAAATAGGTTATCCAAGTAAAAAGCCAACAAAAAAATCAGAGTTAGACTACTAGATTAAATGAATTTAACAAACCTGTTCAGAGTGTTCCATCTAACATCCACAAATATATGTCTTTTTCAGAAGCTTATGTCATTTTTCCAAAATAGACCATTATTATGTAATAAAATAAGTCTTAGCAAATAGAATCATTGAAATAATTCCATGTATCCTATCATATAACAAGAGGATGAAATCAACAAAAGTAGCCACAGAAACTACACAAACATATAGCTATTGAATAATACACTTTTGAACAATAGTTGGGTGACTGAAACTGAAGAAGTTGTGAAGGAAATTTAAAAATTAATAGAATTAAGTAATAGTGGAAACAGACATTGGAATCTGTGGGATACAACAAAGTCAGTTCTGAACAGAAAGTTTATAGCTGTGATTGTCTATGTTAGAAAATATATTAACATTACACCCAAAACAGATGAAAACTCACTAAAAATGAAATCTATAGAAGAGTGTACTTGATAAACATTAATGCAAAAATCCTCAATAATATTCTTGCAAACAGAACTCAGTTACACATTAAAAAGTTCATATACCAGCCAGGAATGGTGGCATATGCGTGCCATCCCAGAACTGTGGAAGGCTGAAGCAGGAGGATTGCAAATTCTAATCCACCCTGGGAAACTTAGCAAGACTTTGTCTTAAAAGAAAATAATAATAAAAGGTTTGGGGGATGTAGTTCAGTGTGAAGGCCCTGAGTTCAATCTCTAGTACCAGAAAAAAATCATACACCATAACCAAATGGATTTTATCTCAGAGACACAAAGATACTTCAAGATACATGAACTAATAAGTATAATACACCACAAAAACAGAAGGAAGGATATCCACCCATTGTTCTACAAATGACTCATTTGTCCTTTTTCATGGCAGAGTAATACTCTTTTGTGTATACATACCATTTTTACTCATCCATCTGTTGATGAGTATGGGATAAGTGAAATTAGACACAAAAGCTTACATATCATATGGTCTCTCTTCTGTTATATGAGAAACCCTATATATATATATATATATATATATATATAGTATAAGGAAAAAATTAAAGAAAGAATTATTAACAAACAATAGTTAGACTTTGTGGAGATGGGAATGGTACCTGGAGAAGGGGAAAGAGAGGAAGGAGAACAAAAATATTCAATATGTGATATGTATATGTACCAACAGCCCAAAATGAATGTAATTTAAATAAATACATAGTTAAATGAAATTAAGGTTAAAGACCACATGATCATTACAATAGATTCAGAAATCACCCTTGACAAAATTCAACATACTCTCATGGTGGAGCCCTGAAGAACCTAGGTGCAGAAAGAGCTTTCTTGATATAAGAAAAGACTTGATATATAAAACATAATAAAAGTTTGTAAAACAAACCTATGAAAAACATCATACTAAATGAGGGAAAACTGAAGGCATTTCCTCTAAAATCAAGAATGAAAAAAATGTGTTCACCCTCATCGTTCCTTTTCAGTATAGTATTTAAAATTTTAGACAAAGGATTGGGCAACAGAAAAAAACAAAGAATACAAACAGAAAAGAAAGAAGACTAATTATCTCTAGTTAGAAGTGATATGATCTTTACTTAGAAAATGCTAAAAAGTACATCCAAAGAATTTTAGGCCTGATAAATTCAGTAAAGTGGCAGAATATAAAAGCAATATGCAAATATCAACTTTTTCCTGTACACCAATGATGAACTTGTTGAGAAAGAAATCAAGAACACAATTATTTAGCTTTAAAAAAGACACTTAGGAATTTATCTAACCAAATAAATGAAATGAAAGACTTCTACAGCCAAAATTACACAACACTGAAGAAGGAAATTGAAGAAAATATTAGGAGTTGGAAAGACCTCCTTGCTCATAGATTAGCAGAATAAGTACTGTTTTAATGGTCATATTAGCAAAAGTGGTCTACAGATTCAACGAAACCCTCATAAAACATCAATGACGTTCTTCACAGAAATACAAAAAAAAATTCTAAAATTCATATAGAAACAGGAAAGCTACAAAATAGCTAAAGCAATCCTGAGCAAAAAAAAAAAGCAATTCTGGAAGCACCTCAAAATTTAATTTCAAATTATACAACAAAGGCATAGTAACAAAAACAACATGCTACTGGCATAAAAAGAGACAAGAAAACAGTGTAATAGAACAGAATATACAGAAATAATCCCACACAACAACAGCCATCAGATTCTTGACAAAGTGGCCAAAAGGCATATCTTGGATAAAAGACAGCCTCTTTTACAGATGGTGCTGGAATAAATGTATGTAAAAGATTGAAACTGCATCCCTATCTCTCACTCTATACTAAAGTCAATTCAAAATGGATTAAAAGCCTATGTATAAGATTGGAAATGTAGAAATTTCTGGAAGAGAAAATAAGAGAAATGATGTCTTCCTGAATGAGATTCCAATAGCACAGCAAACAATAGTGAAAATCAAAAAGTGGGGCTACATGAAACCAAACAGTTTCTGAACAGCAAAAAACAACTCTGAGTGAAAAGACAACCTGAATAGTAGGAGAACATCTTGCCAGCCACTCTTACCTGGTTCTTACCATGGCTTACTAATGTTATCTCCAAAACTTGCTATGCATGTATTCTTTTGTAGTCAGTTCTTTTTCCTTTCTCACATCTACCAAAGAACTGAAATTCCACTACTGAGTTCTTGATTCCTACTTTCTTAGAAATCTAAAATTTCTTTCTGATTTAATCTCAGGGCTTGTTCTATGATTATGTAGACTAATACTATGTGCTTAACCTGAATTTTGTTTAGTAGAAGTTGTATTTTCATTACCAAAACTGATCATCCAATTTGAGACTTTTTAAGGTGGCTGGTCATCTCACTGATTCTCAGTTTTCTTGAAAACTCAACTGATTTTTGTAATTGGTCTCATATTCTATCATCTAATCTCCTTCAGCCCTCTGTAAGATCCCTGGAACAAGACAAGTTCAGTTCTGTGATGTCAGATGCACTCACTCCTTCAAATGTTCATTATTCAAAATGCAAAGCTCTCTCTCAGTGCTACTACTACCCAGACTTTGAAACTATGTACAAATCTAAGACACTCTTCTGGCCACCAATTGAATAGCATACATTTGAACTTTTGTCTATTGCTACTGAGCTTCTGTTAATGAAGCACTGAGACAATTAGTATATCAAAGCAGATTCACCATCCACCTCTGTAATCATCATCTCTATGAATCACTTTTTTTAAAACTCATATTCTGTCTCAGGCACTTATGTACTTTATCAGAAGTAACATCATTACCAGAAAGCCCTAACCTAGATGATAAAGCCCTAACCTACTAGATGGTATTAGCTGAGTTGCACAGTAAAAAGATAAAATATTTTTAAATTTTTAATAACGTCATATCTCTATCCCTATTAGATGATATTTTAGGGAAGAAGCTCAAAGAACAGAAAGAGGCAAACTCAAAAAACTATCATGAAACTGGAGAACTCCTTTTACACCATGAGCTCTTTGCTGTATATTATATGCTATCAAACTTTATTCCAGAAATAAGTATGCTTTCTGAAAATATGTGAAGTGTATTTTCCTAAGCACAAATCCCGAATTATTAACAGCAAGGAACTCATTGTGAATCCCTTTCTGCAGAGGGGAAAATAAAACAGCTCAGCAAAATTCTGAAATTGGCAACTTTTTTGAGGTACAAGTTAATTAAAAAAAAACTCATTTGACACAAATCAGGATTTTGCATTTCAAATGCCAGTGACTCCGTGTGCCTGAGGGATCAGTATAACTGTTTGCATGCAACAGAAAAAAACCCACCAAAAACATAGATACTGTGTATGTTTGAGTGTGCGTGTGCAAATATTAGGTGTTCACCAAAGGCATGAAGGTTACTTCTCAGCCAAGACCATCTCTTTTCCGGCACTGCCAAGGTAGAAGCTGGACAATAACTTAGAATTCATACATCTATCATTCAAGTATTTACGGAGTAGTAACTGTAGACTAGGCTTTGGAGATACAGTAGTGGACAAGACTGGTAAAAAGCCTATTTTTATGGACTCTAATGGAGGAAAGAAATAGTATCTAAGTAAACAAACAGGTAAAATGCAGAAAAAATATCCTGCCAAATGATCATGTTATGAAGTTAGGGAACTAGGATCTGAGAAAGCAAAGCTATAATCCAAGAAACCTCTCAGAGCAGGACATGTACAGAAGACCAAAGAGGGGAGTCACAGATGAAAGAAATGCTATATGCATCATTTTGGGTGATTCTAAGAGGGAAATGGCCTCAAAATATCACACACTCACTAGAAACAGGTGTCTAAATCCTATGATTAGAGTAGTTATCGAGGCACTGATAAGATTCATGTGTTTCTATTTACCAAGCTTACTAGAAATAACCTTTAAAACAGTCTTTAAAATTAATACTGTAGAATTAAGATAGGATCATAGCTTTGATGTTCTGGAAAGAGCACAGTTTTTTAGCTTTCTGTTCTACTATCTCAATTAATATTTTGACTCTTCCAAAAAGCACTTATAGTTAATGGTAAATCACTTTGCTCTCGAGTCTTAATATCCTATCCTCCCCTATGAAGCAAGGTAACTACATGATCAAATGAGGCAATATTTATAAAATGATTTATAAATTATAAAATTATTACTTTTGTTTTAAAGAATAGGTAGGAGAAGCTATAACTACCCTAAAATACTTACAATTTTTCCCTAGCCAATAACAAAATCCAGCCCAGTTATGGCTAATGTGACCAGGAAAGACAATAGTGAGGACTTAATTCGGAGGTTCTGGCTGATACCGCCTCTGTAGAGAAGTACTCCCTGGCTATTTCTTTCTTTTTACAGAGCTCTTTAACTAGGGTGGTAATATTTAGTAGTATTCTGACTTTTTTGGAAAGTTTTGTCTTGATGACCAAAACATGGGAGAAAACTTGTGTTGGTAAATTGGAATTCAGATATGACATTAGAACAAAGTACTTTTGTTTCTTAACCTTATCTGCAATGATGATCTCTACAGAAGCAAAGCTATCTGGGAGGTTTATATAAAGTTAGCCCTCCTATAGCTTTTTTTCTCCTTACAGCTTTCTTAGTCCTTATTCCTTTGCAGAAAACCCTAGCATGAACCTCTTTCATACTTCTGTGTAAATAAGTATCTGACAAGTTAGGTTTGGCTGAAATTTTGACTCTTCTAGCTTTGAGATAATTCGCCAACTTCTTTACCCTATAAATCTTTCTTCTCTCAGATATAACATAAAAGGATTAGCTGTCTCAGTTGTTCCAAGGCTCAGTTGCACATAAGAAATACCAGCAGAGCTAGCCAGGGATGGCGACACATGTCTGTTATTGTCAGCACTCTGTAAGGTTGAAGGAGGAGGATTACAATTTGTATCCCAGCCTGGGCAACTAACTTATTGATAAAACAAGACTCTATCTCAAAATAAAAAATAAAAAATAGCTAGGGTCCACCTCAATATGAAGACCCTAGATTCAATCTCCAATATCATGAGAAAAATACATGTAGGGATTTTGGACATACAGATATGAAAATCTCAACCACAGAAAATATGATACAATAGAATTTAAGCTGAGCCAGGGCAATTTAAATTTAACATTAAATTGGGAATTGCTAGACTAGATGAACTTTCAGGCCCTTTCTAATATGACAATTATACAATTCAATTATTTAACCAAGAAGACTTCTTCCAATAGACTATCATCAGAGATCAATTATTTTATAGTCTTTTAACTAGTCACCAGTCAGTAACAGTAGTACCTAACATGGTATCAAGAGCTTATTTTGTTGGGCCGGGGATTTAGCTCAGTGGTTTCACTGCTTGCTGCGCAAGTGCAACGACCCGAGTTTGATTCCAGGTACCAAAGGAAAAAAAAAGAGCTTATCTTGTCCCTGTCCCTGATACTTTGGTAAGCACTTTAAATATTTTGGGGGCAAACGCTTATAGCAATCTCAAGAAGAAGTAGGAATTGTTATTATCCTCATTAATGGATGAAAAACTTGAGAAAGAATAATGGTAATATAGCAAACACTTTCAAAATACTTTCTGCTGGGTACTGTTCTAACATTCTAAGACTCTAAATCTTTATTCTTAGAATATATAGATATATAGATATAGATATATCCATTAAATCTCACAACAGCATAAGAGGTATAAGAGTAGACTGATCCTCATTTTTTTCCCAGTAAGTTTACTGGTACATTTTAGGTATACAATCCAGTTACATTTGTCATTGGGATCTTGTACCTTTACATGATGTATCTTGGTTCTTACTTTTTCCCCATTCCTGTGCCCTCCCTTCACCCCCTCTATCCTTCCCTATTTACACTTTTTCATTTTTTCCTTTTCTCATATTTTTTCTTTTCCTTTCTTTCCTTTTCCCTACCCCTCCCACTTCCCCTACTCCTTTAGATCTTTTCTTCCTATTTCACAATATGTGATCCTCATTTTTTACAGATGAGGAATCCAATGAACAATGAGGTTAAGTAGCATCTACTACAGTTATATCATGGGTAGGAGATCTTAGATTTAAACCCAGGCAACCTGACTTCAGAAGCCATACTTTTAACCATTACCATCTAGATATACATATGAACTCTCACAAATGTTGAGCAACCAGCTCAAATTCATGTAGCAATTAAGTGGACATGACTGATATTAACTACTCATGTAAGTTTATTCCACCACCCATATTCATAATTAATGCCCTATTAGAAATACTTAGGAGGCATAGGTTCTATACAATTGGTGGTGGCACATGGGAAACTCAAGGTTCTAAGAATGGCAGATTTAGGGAGAAAGGATCATATAAACCACCTTTATGTCAGCAGAGATAGAAACACAAACAATATGGAAAAGTATTGTGTTCTTTAAGTTCTCACATCCAATCTCTGGAATTCTTTGTCTCTTGTATACCTTTCCTCTAACTCTGCAGATGCGTGGAACAAAAATCTTCCTCCAATACTCAATGGAGATATGAAGAAAAATTGGTTTTTATTAAGTGTCTCATCTGTGCCCACCATCAAATATATCTGTGGTTCTGCACTCTTCAGTCTCAGGACCCATTTTATTTCTAAGAATTATTTAGGGCCAAAGGATCTTTTGCTTATGTGCATTTCACAGCAATCAAGATTTACTGAATTACAAATTAAAATAGAATGACAGTTCTTAGTCAATTTCAAGTAACAAAAACTTATTATATTATCCATATTTTAATAAAAATAATATTTTTCAAAGCAAATAATAATTTCTTTTGCACCTTTTTTTGAGTCAGGGTCTCTGTGTAGTTCAGGCTGGCCTTGAACTCACTATGCAGCCCAGGCTGGCTTCAAGCTTTTAAACTCTAGCCCTTATAATGGATATGTATCCATTACATATTAAGTATCCATGCCTATTAAGTATCTTGTTAAAAGTATCTGATATTGTTTATTGAGAGTCTTTTATTGTTTTGAGAGTTCTTAATATAAGTCCTTTGTCACATAGATGTATTGCAAACATTTTCTCTAGTTTTTACTTTGACTTTTCTTTTTCTAAAACAAGTAGTAATTTGAAGGGAAATGTTTCCAATTTTGACAAAATACAAAGTATGTTGCTATAAACTTTATGGTTTTGATGTTCTAATTAAGATACATTTACAAAACATTGATCACTGAGAATTTCTCTTAGTTTTACTTCTGGATGTTTTATAATTGTTTTAGGCACATGATTAATTTTGAGTACTGAACATTTGTGTAAACAGCATGAGGTATTGTTTAAGGATTTTGTTTTGATTTGTTTTCCTATTTTGTCCCAGCACCATTTATGAAAATGTGATCCTGTTTTTCTTTGAATTTTCATGGAAGTTTTGTAGAAAATAAATTTGCTATATATGTTTCCATCTACTTTTTAAATATTGTGAGTCTTCTACATTTTCATGTTCATAGTATACTTAGTCTATTATCCTAGGAATCCTGTCATTTTATTAAGCTGGTTTTGAATCTAGAAATCAATTTGAGGAAATTTAAAACATAGCAATATCGAGTCTTCCCACTCATAAATGTAGTATATCTCCATTTCTTCTGTAATCACACTTAGAAATGCTTTATAGTTTTCAGCATATAGGTCTTAAAAGCTTTTAATTCAATTTTCCTTTAATTATTTTAATTTTTTGCAGTTATGAATTATTGGTTTTTATTTCAGTTTTTTAAAAAATTCCCTTGCTGATAAATAGAAATAAAATTGATTTTCATATACTGATTTTTCATCTTATAATCATTTTAAGTTATTTTCTTAATTTTGTAATGTTTCTTAGATTATCTAAGATTTGCTACCCACACTACTAGGTTATTTATAATGTTTTCTATCCCTCTTACCACCGTATACTTGGATATCCCCACCCTCATCCTCTCCCTATTAGTGTTTTTCTCTTACTACACTGGATAGTGAGAGTACAGTGCAAGCTTTTAAAAAATCTATTAAGATACTCATACATTTTTTTCTTTTATAGCCTGTGAATATGCTGAAATATGTTGAATTTTAAGTGTTAAATTTAACCTTTTGGGGATGAATCTCACTTGGCTAGTACATATTCTTTTTAATACATTGCTAGACTAAATTTGCCAAAATTGTCTTAAGGTATTTTGCATTTTAGATCATGAGCACATATAGTTCTGTAGTTTTCCTGTAATTGTTTTCTGCAATTTCAAAATCAGGGTAATGTTGGCTTCAGAAAATAAGTTGGGAAATATTCCCTTCTCTTCTATTTTCTGAAAGGATTTGTGTTAAACTATATCTTTTTTCCTTCTTGACATATTTCATTGAATTCACTAGTGAAATTTTCTATGAGTAGAGTTGCCTTCATTTGAACATTTTCCAACACACACTCGATTTTTTAATCATTATAAAGCTATTTAGTGTTGTTTGTATTTTTCCAAGAATATTTTTTATTATGTTTAAATTGTTAGATTTTATTGCCAAGATTTACTTGTAAAATCACTTCATTATCAAATTTTGATAGCTGCAAAATCCACAATGATTTTTTTTCATTTCTAACATTGATATTTTTTTCTCTATTTTCTTCATCAGTTAGCCTATGGGTTTATTATACCTATAGATTCTTCCAAAGAACTAGCTTTTAGTTTCATTGTTGTTCTCTGGTTTTGTTCTATATTCTGCTGCCTGTTTTCTGCTTTTTTGAATTTAAATTGCTGCTCTTGGACTAAATAATTTTACCTTCTTTACATTTAATCTGTGCTTCTTTTCATGTTTATTAGTAGATTAAGGTCATGTTTTCTAAATGTTCTACCTTTTGTTTTTTGGTACCAGGGATCAAACTCTTGACCTTGTGCTTGCAAGGCAGGCATGGTGCCACTGAGCTAAATCCCCAGCCCTAAATGTTCCACATTTTAAATAAAAGAATTTAACCTTTCCCTCTAACCATTCCTATATATTATAAATTCTGATATTTTGTGGGGTTTTTTAAGTCCAAAATATTTTTTGGTTCCTCTTTTATTCCTCAGTTACTATGAGGCCTTTTCTTCCTTTTTAAAATACTTGAGGGTTTTCCAAATTTTTTGTTAGTGATTTCTAATTTATTTCTATTATAATAATGAGAGAATAAGCTTTATTGAATTTGGATCTTTTTACAAGTATGCAGAATTATGACAGAGTACAGTCTGCCTTGCCAAAGGCTCTGTGTACTCTTGAAAAAATACTTATTTTGCTGTTATTTTGCTAAACGTTTTGGGTCATTTTGGTTGATAGTGTTATTCAGATGTATTATGTTGTTGGTTTTCTGTCCACTTGTCCTGCTGGTTATTTATAGAAGACACTGAAATCTGTATGAATAACTGTGAAATTGCCTTTTTCTGGTTGTAGTTTTACACATTTTGCTTCATGTATTTAGAAACACTGTGTGAGGCAGAATAAGTATTAAAAAACTATTCCATCCTGATAAATACATACCTTTATCATTATGAAATTCTTTCTTTGTCCTTAGTAATATTTTTTGCTATAAAATGTACTTTGGTGTAAAATTAATCCTAACCAGTCATGTGGAATGCGCCGAATAAGCCCACTGCGAACAGGCAGGTCTGTGGACGCCGCAGCAACGTCGCCAGTCTTGCGGGATGTGCCAAATCAGCCCCCGCTCCGGCAGCAATCCACTGGACACCACCCCCCCACCAACACCCCGCTCCTCTGTACAGCAACATGGTTCCACACTACAAAGGCAGAGAGGACACCGAACCACCAGACCACTGTACTGGGTAAATTGGAGTCATCTTCACCTCCCATCAGGACCAGGACTATCTTCAGGGGAAGGGCAGGTATTAGAACCTGCAATACAACTCTGCAGAGTTCAACCCTACAGGAGGACAGGGAGCTCAGCTTGAGACTTGCAGCCAGAAATCTGCCTGAATCTATGGGCCTGCTACTAGCTTGCTGAGACTCATTGACTTATATCTGCACACTGCGATGCACGTTATCTATTGTGACAGCAGAGACATTCCCTGAAAGAGGACCTTCATCTTCATGGTTATTTTTTATTCCCAAAATTAGTTTTATTATTTTGATTTTTTTCTCTTTTCTTTTGCTCCACTTATCTTTAATTTTTTTCCCTACTCTTTGCAAATATTTGTTTTCTCTTTCTCTCCCTTTTTTCTTTCTTTTCTCTTTCCTTTCTCTCTCTCTTACACTTACTCTCTTGCTCTCCCACATTGTTCATCTTCCCTTTTTGTCCCTGTTTTGGTCCTCAGTCAGAGTTCTTCTTTATTTTCCTATTGTTCTCTTTTTCCTTCTCACCTGTGTCCTCTGACCACACTGCTCACCTTCCCCTATCCTTCTTCCCATCTATCTCTCCCTCCCCAACCTCTTCTAACTCCCCATCCCAAAGGGTAAAGTTGTTATGTTGAAGAGTTCATTCACTATATGTTGGGTTGGTCCCCGATCTTGATTTAATTCACACAGCTAAAGGTGATAGATTAATAACTACCACAAATCGTCATTCTTTAAGAGGTATCTGATGCTATGGTGTTGCTGATTGTATGACTTGGGCTAAGGTGTTGTGATTGATCTAAACAGTTTTCCTTCCTGGTATAATGAAAATGAGATAGTCTCAGAGTCATTAGAGACTCAAAACCTAAAGACTAGCTATATCTGGTAGACACCTCTGCGAAGCAGTCATTCCATAAGGGTTTTAAATAGATCAATAAAGATACAATAAGCAACTTCATAATATCAACCCAGGAACTAAACCAGGGACAGTACCAAAAACAAAAATGAGAAGGCATTTAAGCAAGTCACAAACCCAGACTTCCACCCCACAAAAGCCAATTTCTGGGGGAAATGAGTTGCAAAAGTCTGATAATCAACCACCTGGACACCCTGAACTGATAGCACAGGAAGTAACAAAACAGATGAGTGAGGCTTTAGAAAAATTCAAAGCAGAAATAATCTCCCAGATATCCACAGAGATGGTGAGCAGAGTGAAAGACATAATTAGTGGATCTAGAACAGAAACAGATAAAAAAAATAGATGAGCTCAGAAACATGCTGGAAGCCATGAATACCCAGCATAAGAAAGAAATGGAAACCATGAAACAGATTCAAACAGATAATCAAGAGATCAAAAACTCCATTGAAAATATCCACAGCAGATTAAGGGAATCTGAAGATAGAATATCAGATATAGAAGACAGGATCTCAGTTAGAGACCATGAAAATAGAGATTTCTTAAAAATAATAAGGGACCACAAGAAATCAATCCAACAACTGCTAGACGATGCAAAGAAGAATAACATAAGACTGATAGGAGGCCATGAAAAAACAGGAGAAAGAACAATTAACATAAAAAACTATTCACAGAAGTAGTAGTGGAAAAATTCTGAGACAGAGGTAGAGAATTGGACATACAGATAAGTGAGGCATATAGAACTCAAACTACCCATGATCAAAAAAAAAATGTACATGTAGACATATAATAGTCAAGATCCCAGAAACCCAACAGAAAAATAAAATCCTACAAGCAGTTAGAGAAAAGAAACAAATTGCCTACAAAGGAAAGCCCATCAGAATCACAGCAGACTTCTCAACACAAACCCTCAACTCAAGGAGAGCCTGGAGTGAAGTATTTCAAGCCCTAAAAGAAAATAACTTCCAACCTAGACTGCTGTATCCTGCAAAACTATCTTTCAAAATTGATGGAGAAATTAGATACTTCCACAACAAAGAACACCTGCGAAATTTCATGAACACCAAAGCAGCACTCCAAGCAATTCTAAACAATATCCTAGAAAAAAGCAATGAAGGTCACAACTCCATGAGGCCCAACAGAGGGAAGCCACCAGGCAAGGTAAGACACTAAAGGGAAAGGGGAAAAAATAAGAAATAAAAGAGCCAACAAAAGTAAAACATCATGACAAGGATAAATCAATATCGATCAATTATAACCATCAATGTTAATGGCCTCAATTCACCAATCAAAAGAAATACACTGGCAGAATGGATTAAAAAGGAAAATGCAACAATATGCTGTATACAAGAAACACACCTAACTCAAAAAGAAACTCATAGACTGAAAGTAAAAGGATGGAAAACAGGTCTCCATGCCACAGGAACCCAGAAAAAAGCAGGGGTATCAATCTTATTTGCAGACAAAGTAGATTTCAAACCAAAACTAATTAAGAGAGACAAAGATAGTCACTGTTTACAGAGTGTTCCACCCCACAAAATTGGAATACACATTCTTTTTGGGTGCACACGGGTCATTCTCCAGAATAGACCACATCCTAGCTCATAGGACATATCAAAGTAAATGTAAAAGAATAGAAGTTACCCCCTGAATATTATCAGACCATAATGCTATAAAATTGAAGATCAATTACATAAGAAACCACAAAACCCCAACAAATGCATGGAAACTGAATAACACCCTCTGGAACAACCAATGGGTCACAGAAGTAATTAAAGAAGAAATTAAACAGTTTCTACAAGTAAATGAAAATGCCAGTACAACATACAGGAATCTATGGGACACAATGAAAGTGTTTCTATGCAGGAAATTCATACCAGTGAATGCCCATATTAGGAAAAAAGAGAAAACTCAGATAAATAACCTAATCCAGAACCTCAAGCCACTAGAAAAAGAAGAATATAATGAATCCAAAGCTCTTTCAAGAGAGGAAATTATAAAGATTAGGGCAGAAATCAAAGCAATGGAGACTAAGAGAACAATACAAAAAATCAATGAATCAAAGAGTTGGTTTTTTGAAAGAATAAATAAAATCGATAAAACTTTAGCCAACCTTATCAAAAAAAGGAAAGAAAAGGCACAAATACATGCAATTAAGAATGAAAAAGGTGAAGACACAACAGAACCAACAGAAATCCAGAAGATCATCAATACCTAATTTGAGAACCTCTACTCCAATAAAATGGAAAACACAGAAGAAATGGGCAGATTCCTAGATACATACGAATTGCCAAAATTAAATGAAGAAGATATAGAAATTCTAAACACCCCAATTACGAGTGAAATTGAAAATGTAATAAAATATTTACCAACAAAGAAAAGCCCAGGTCCAGATGGCTTCACTGCTGAATTTTATAAGACATTTAAAGAAGAACTAATGCCATTACTCTTTAAACTCATCAAGGAAATTAAAAGGGAAGCAATACTTCCAAATTTATTCCTGGAAGCAAGTGTTACTTTGATTCCAAAACCAGGGAAAGACCCAACCCAAAAAGAGAACTACAGACCAATCTCCCTAATGAACATGGATGCAAAAATCCTCAGCAAGGTACTGGCAAACAGAATACAGAGGATCATCAAGAAGATCATACACCCTGACCAAGACGGATTTATCCCAGGGATGCAAGGATGGTTCAACATTCATAAATCAATAAATGTAATACACCATATTGACAGAGTCAAGGACAAAAACCATATGATCGTCTCAATAGATGCAGAAAAAGCATTCAACAAAATCCAGCACCCATTCATGATAAAAACCCTACAGAAAATTGGAATAGAAGGTCTTTATCTTAACCTGATTAAGGCTATCTATAAAAAACCAACAGCCAACATCATACTAAATGGTAAAAAACTGAAAACTTTCATGCTAAAATCAGGAAAAAGACACGGATGCCCACTATCACCACTCCTGTTCAGTACAGTTCTGGAAACATTAGCCACAGCAATTAGAAAAGAGAAAGAAATAAAAGGAATAAGGAGAGGAAAAGGAGAAGTTAAATTCTCATTATTTGCTGATGATATGATACTTTACATAGAAGACCCAAAAAACTCTGCCAAAAGACGTCTAGACTTAATTGACAGATTCAGTAGAGTAGCCAGATACAAGGTCAACACTCAAAAAACAATAGCCTTCTTGTACACAAATAACAACCTCACTGAGAGAGAAATTAGGGAAACAATTCCTTTTACAATAGCATCCAAAAAAATGAAATATCTAGGAATCAGTCTAACAAAGAAGCAAAAGAGCTCTACACTGAAAACTACAGCACTCTGAGAAATGAGATCGAAGAGGATACAAGAAAATGGAAAGACATCCCTTGCTCCTGGGTAGGTAGAACCAATATAGTGAAAATGGCCATACTTCCAAAACTACTATATAGATTCAATGCAATGCCAATTAAAATTCCAACAATATACTTCATGGAACTAGAGAAAACAATCCAAAAATTCATTTGGAACCATAAGAGACCTAGAATAGCTAAAGCAATTCTAAGCAACAGAGACATGGCTGGGGCTATCACAATCCCCAACTTGAAACTACACTGCAAAGCTACTGTGATAAAATCAGCATGGCACTGGCAAAGAAACAGACCTGAGGATCAGTGGAATAGATTAGAAGATGCAGAAACAACTCCAGACATGCTCAGCCATCTCATCTTTGACAAAGGACACAAACACCATCATTGGAGGAAAGATAACCTATTTAACAAATGGTGTTGGAAAAATTAGATTTCAACCTGTCAAAGATTGAAACTAGACCCATATGTATCACCATGCACTAAACTAAGATTGAAGTGGATTAAAGATCTAAATGTTAAGGCAGAAACACTAAACTTGCTGGGAGATGTTAGGTAGAACTCTTGAAGACATTGGCATAGGAAAAGACTTCATGAACAAAACCTCAGCAGCATGGTAACTAGCAGAAATAATCAATAACTAGGACCTTATCTTATTAAAATGCTTCTGCACTGGAAAAGAAACCACCAATAGAGCTAACAGACAACCTACAATATGGGAAAAAATTTTTAGCAGCTGTACCTCAGACAAAGGACTACTATCTAGAATATATAAAGAATTGAAAAAAATCAGACCCCCCCCAAATTCAAAGTCCCAATTCAAAAATGGGCATCTGAAATGAACAGACATTTCTCAGACAAGGAAGTAAAAGCAGCAAACAAATATATGAAAAAGTGTTCAACATCACTGGTCATTCGAGAGATGCAGATGAAAGCAACACAGATTCCACCTCATCCCAGAAAGTATGGCTGCTATAAAGAAATCAACAATTAACAAATGCTGGCAGGGTTGTGGGAAGAAAGGAACCATTCTCCATTGCTGGTGGGAGTGCAGACTGGTGCAACCACTGTGGAAATCAGTATGGAGATACCTCAAAGAACTAGGACTAGAGGTCCCATTTGACCCAGCTACTACCCTGCTGGGTATCATTCCAAAAGAATTAAAAGTATCATACCACAGTGATATATGTGCACCCATGTTCATAGTGGCACAGTTTGTAATAGCTAAAGCTTGGAAGCAGCCCAAGTGCCCATCAACTAGAAATTGGATAAAGAAAATGTGGTTTTTTTAATAAAATGGAGTACTACTCAGCCATAAATAACAAAAAACTAGAGTCATCTATAGCTAAATGGATGCATATTGAGGCCATACTCTTAAGTGAAATAAATAGGACACACGTGTAAATAATAACAAATAGTTTCATTATTGTGAGGAAATGATAGTGTAAACAAGGGTTAAAATGATTAAAATGAATAATTGATAATTTGAAATAGGAAAAAAGGTCCAAAGATGAAGGAGTGAAGGGAGGGGAAGGGGAAAGGAAGAGAGGGAAAAGAAAAACTATGAGAAAAGAAAAAAATGGAAATTAAATCTATGTAAATAGGGAAGGGTGGAAGGGGTGAAGGGTGCACAGGAATGGGGAAAAAAAATAAGAACCAAAATATATCATGTACAGGTACAAACACCCAATGAGAAATGTAAACGAATTGTACACCTAAAATGTACCAATAAAAGAACAACAACAAAAAATTAATTCTAATCTCCTTTAACTGTTAGTTTAGTGTATCTGTTTCCATTCATTACTGTTAATCTGTTTCCATCTATATATTTCACATTGATTTCTTGAATATTTCATTTAATAGTATGTTTTCTATTCAATTTGACAAACTTTTACTTTTAGTTTGGGAATGTTGAAAATTATATTGAATAATATTAATAATATGATTATATTGAAATAAATGATTTTTTTTTCTATTTTCATATTTTATTTATTTCTTTTCCCTCTTTTTCTATCTTCCTTAAAATTGAGTACTTTTTTCTTTGTTCTAATCCTATGGCTGGCTAATTAATTTTAATTCTTTGATTGTGTTTTAGTATTTGCTTTCCATCTTTAAAATATATGTATTGAATTTATCATTACCTAGCTTCAAATAATTTTGTCTCACTTTACAATAAAGTAAAATCTTACAACAGTATACTTCTGATTTTTTTTCCAGTCTTTTTACTGTTGTTACAAACTATTTTGCTTCTACTTATAATTTCCAGTTCATCATTTTTGTGTTTAAAATTCAATTATATTTTAAAGAAAATTTGAAATAAGAAAATTATATATTTTTAAAATTATAACTTCTGATTATCTTCATTACTTGCACAAACCAAGAGTTTTCATGTTCCCAAAGGGTTTTCTTTAATTTTTTTGCAGTACTAAAAAGAATGCCTTTATATTCTTCAATCTTCTTAAAAGATATTCTTGTATGATATGGAATTCTAGTTTTTTCTTTCTTTCTGTACTTTAAGAGTATAACATCAGTGATATGATTTGCATTCTTTTCATCATTTTCCCATACAAAAAGTATCTTTCACTTATCTATTTTTTTAATTGTCATCATCATTGCATTTTAAGCAATTTGATTAAGATATGTCTTCTTGCAGTATTTTCATTTTTTAAGGGCAACAATCTTTGGGCCTCTTGAATTTGTGATTTACAGTTCTCACCAATTTGAAGAAAATTTAATCATTACTTTTTCAAATATTTGTCAGCACTCCTCCTTTACTTTGGGGATTCCATAATTGGTATCAGCCGTTGTCAGTGACACTGTTCATTGTTTTAAAAGCAATTTGGTTCACCTTGGATGAACTGATATTTTTAAGCTTGCACATATATTCTTCTGTATCTAATCTTTTGGCCATCTCATGCCATGTCTTTTTGATATCAGATACTATATTTTTCTTTTCTGTAATTTCAATAATCTTCTATGACTATCCTTAATGTGTTCATGTTTTTCTATATCTTTTAAAGTATAGTGTATGTAAAAACTATTTTTGCCTTTCCTCTTTCTTTTACTAATTCTGTCATTTTTGTCATTTCTCTGTTTTTCCTCTCTTCAAGAGTCTTATTTTCCTACTTTTCTAATAAAATAAAAAAGTTTTATTGGATAGCAAATATGTTGTTTAATTTTTAGGTCCTATTTTTCATCAGTGAAATATATTTAGACTTTATTCTGGGACACAGTCAAATTATGTAAAAAATAGTTTGATTGCTTCAAGGCTTGCTTTTTGCTTTTTTACTTGGAACCAGAGAAGCCATTAGTCCAGGGCTAATTTTTTTC
Organism: Heterocephalus glaber; assembly: GCF_053883595.1. Lineage (NCBI taxonomy): Eukaryota > Metazoa > Chordata > Mammalia > Rodentia > Bathyergidae > Heterocephalus > Heterocephalus glaber. Next base: position 6,121,774 of record NW_028258336.1, read on the forward strand.
TAAGGAAATACACTTTTGAACGCTATTTTTTGTAGCCTCTTTTTTATTAGTATATGTCTGCCTTACATAATGTTTACATTCCTGTGTAGAGTTGCTACATGTACATAACATGTCATATTTTTATATCCTGTATGTCACAAGATTTATTTTCATTTCAACTAGTGGAAACATAAAATATTCCCATTGCTCCTTTCTTGTACAATGTTTTTAACCTCATTTTAGGTAATTTCCTCACCCTAATGTGCTAATCTGTATTAAAATGAAGACTTTGGAGAAACCATCTGCAGACATTTAGACTTCTCTCTGTTCATCTCTCTCCACTGCAGTAATCTGTCCTGAAAATTCTAACAATTTAGGCTTCTCAAAAGGCTCAATTTTGACTTCCCAACTTGGGAAGAGAGAGACTGTGTTTGGAACTCCCCACCCTGTGTGGCCTGAACATTCTCAAGCAGTAAGTACCACAATCTTAGAACTCAACTCATTTAGGTTTTCTTCAGCAAAGTATCATGGTCCTGTACTGAGTGTCCTCAATATCTGAAAAATCATCATGTTCATATATTTCTCTGTTTAGTTATTTAAGATTGGAGGTCAACTTTGTGCTCTGTCACTCTATCCTGGCCAGGATTTGAAATTCCAGTAATTTATCATTAAAGATAATATTTAATCATAATGTTTATATGTTTTCAATTTTTAAACTAAGCCTTGGAATAATTTATTTTAGGCTTTCATAGTTTTTTCAAATTTAGATATCATATTAAAGTATTCATCCATTATAGCGTTAACAAAATTTTAATGATAGAGGATTATGTCCTTAACCATGTTCTATATTTGAATAATATATAACATGACTCTGATCTCATGGAAATTGTATTGTATCTATAGAACTTAAATTGTATAGATATCAGTTTATGTATAAACCCATAAATATGGTAATATAAAAATATATGCAACAAACTTATAAAAGAATTCATGAGGTTAGAAGTGGCATTAGGATAGAGAGATGTCACTTTGTCTTGAATGGTAAGCAAGACTCTGTAATGAGTTGACATTTACCTACAATGACTGATATGTAGCCTAGAATTAAAAGGTAAGGGGTGACCTCGGATAGTAAGGACAGAGTGTCCATGAAAAAGAAATAGCACCTCAAAAAGATTTCAGATAAAAGTGAGATTGTTGCTTTTGTAAAATTCTTGTACCTAAAAACAAGATATTGGAATTGAGCAGTGAGAATAAAATTTTCAGGAAAAAATAGAAAATTGTACTGGAGAGGTAGGCAGTAAACTACATCAAACTTTATAGGCTGTGATTTATACTTTCAAAAGTGCAATCTGGCTAATATTATATCGAATTAATCCAAAGAGGTGGAGCAAAAAACAAATACACTAGTCAGAAAGCTGATTTTGGTAGTCCTGCTGAGAGATCATGGTGGTTCAACCTTGATGGAAAGCAGATTAAATATACATTTTGGAAACCAGCCAATTAGACTAATATATGGCTCTGATGGGGGAAGAGAAGGGTAGTTTGAGCCAAAGAAATGAATCATGGAAGGTTTCTAGGGGTTTGACTTAATAATTGTGTACTTGGTAGATGTGTTACTGAAATGGTGGTTGAAAGAGAAGCAAGTGTAGGAGGAAAGTAACAAATTTTCTATGTGTGATGGGTTAACTTTGGATGCATTGAACTTCTAAATGCAAGTGTCAAGTAGATGATTGAATATATGTTTGAACCACAGGGAAACATCAAAACTGAAGTAAAAGATTTTTACTCGGTATTATATAATTTAATTTTCTTTCACCTAGTGACAGTTTATGTGAGAAATATTTGTTCTGCTTCTCTCAGATCCCCAGTTACATTTTAGAGATTTACTGTCATCTTCAGGCCTCTATTGAACACAGGAGAAGATAGAGTGCCCTCTGGTTAGATAAGTGGCAAGGTTTAGGAGTCTGGGGTATAGACATTTTAAAATGGATATAGTATTAGACCCCAAACAGGTTACAAGAGGGACAGCCAATGGAACACAAATATGTGAATTTGGCTAGCTATTAAGTAAAAACATCAAGTACTGGGGTACGGTTACAAAAGAAATGGTATTCAGTTCTCTTTTAATTTGCTAGTTTTGAAATTTCTCTATAGATTCAATGCAATTATGATTGAAATCACAACAGCATATTTCACAGAACTAGAGAAAACAATCCAGAAATTCATTTGGAACCAGACGAGACCTAGAATAGCAAAAGCAATTCTAGGCAACAGAGACAACTGGGATCGCATTAAAAAGCTTCTGCACTGCAAGAGAAACCAGCAACAGAGCTAAGAGACAACCTACAATGTGGGAAAAAAATTTTACCAGCTGTTCCTCAGACAAAGGACCACTATCTAGATTATATCAAGAACTCAAAAAAATCAGATCCTCCAAATATAAGGACCCAATTCAAAAAAGGGCATCTGAAATTAACAAACATTTCTCAGACAAAGAAGTAAAAGCAGCAAATAATCATATGAAAAACTGTTCAACATCACTGGTCATTCAGGAGATGCAGATGAAAACAACACTGAGATTCCACCTCACCCCAGAAAGAATGGCTGCTATAAAAAAATCAACCAATAAAAAATGCTGGCAGGGTTGTGGGAAAGGAGGAACCCTTCTCCAATGTTGGTGGGAGTGTAGACTTGTGCAACCACTGTGGAAATCAATATACAGATACCTCAAAAAACTATAATTAAAGGTCCCATTTGATCCAGGTATTTCTCTGCTGGGTATCTTCCCAAAAGAATTAAAAGAATCATACCACAGCGATATATGTACACCAATGTTTATAGGGACACAGTTTGTAATTGCTAAAACTTGGAAACACCCCAATTGCCCATCAACTGGAGATTGGATAAAGAAGATGTGGTTTTTTCTATATAATAGAGTACTACTCAGCCATAAAAAATGAGAAACTAGAGACATTTATAGCTAGATGGATGCACATTGAGGCCAAACTCTTAAGTGACATAGGACACACTTGTGTAAATATTGAATAGTTTCTCTGTTGTGAAAAACTAAAAGTGTAAATAAGGATCAAAATATATAATTGATAATGTGAAATAGGGAGGAAAGGTCTACAGGAGTAGGGAAAGTGAAAGGGGTAGAAGAAAGGAAAGAAGGGAAAAGAAAAAGTATGAGAAAAGGAAAAAATGAAAAAAAAAGTCTTGGTAAATAGGGAAAGGTGTAAGAGATAAAGGGAGGACAGGAGAATGGGGAGAAAATAAGAAACAAGATATATCATGTAAAGGTACAAGATCCCAATGATGAATGTAACTATATTGTATACCTAAAATATACCAATAAATTTAATTAAAAAAAAAGAAAAAATGGAATTTGCTGATGTTGGATATTGTGTCTCAACAACGGGAAAGCTGACTACTACACTCTGCCAAAATTTGAAATAATACCTTATGTGAGAGGAAATTTAGTATCATAAAGAAGTTAGTACACTCTTTCTAGATGGTTTTTTCACTTGATTAGTTGATATGATGTGAGAGTATATTTTAATAGAGTAACAGCTGAGAGTTTAGGCACAGGAAAACATATCTTTCAAAATTTAAAAAAAAATTTGTAGCAATTTATTTATAAAGAAGAGTTGCCTTTATATGTAATTTAGAGAATAAATAATAAAGTTTTAAATAAACTTTGTTATTAACTTATTATGTAAGTATTGAATCAATTCAAATGAGTATCGAATATTTTAAAGGAATTCAATTCTATGATTTTAAGTAATGTGTACTGTTACCCATTAAACAAATTCTCTGTTACACATTCTCTGAGGTCAAATGGCTCACAATCTTTGTCCCTCCAAAGCTCAGTGATTATGATCATCTGGTTGATACAAGGAGAAGGAAAAGGCAGCAGAGAAGGAAGAACACTATGAATACTCTAACAAGTCTTGATAACAGAAGCTAATACATTAGAAAAATTGATTGGGGAGACAGGCAGGTCGGCCCACGCCCTGCCGAGGTCCCGAGTTGAGCGGAAGACACTGAATCACCCCCACTGCAGACAGACAGCCACCTGGTTCAACACTGCAAAGACGCAGAGGATACCAGACCACCAGACCAAGGTACTGAGTCCCACTGCTCCTGGCCCAGAGGTAGGGGCTTCTAAGCCGCCGCCCCACTGCTCCTGGTCCAGAGGAAGTGGCTTCGCGGTCACCATCCCGCCCGCTGCTCCCAGCCCAGAGGGAAGGACTTTTGGGCCACTTTCTGTCCCACTGTTCCTGGCCCAGAGGAAGGGGCTTCCGGGCCACCATCCCTGCCATCGCTTCTGGCCCAGAGGTAGGGGCTTCTGAGCTGCCATCCCACTGCTCCTGGTCCAAAGGAAGGGGCTTCCCGGCCACCATCCCTCCTGCTGCTCCCAGCCCACAGGAAATGGCTTTTGGATCACCATCCCTATCCCTGCTCCTGGCCCCTGTCCCACCTCTCCCAGCTCAGAGGAGGTAATCCGTGCAGGCGCTAACAGCCCCCTGCCCCAGTTGAAATGAGAAAAAACTTAAATAAGTCTCAAAACCAGACCTCCAGATCACCTACAGCAACCTCAAAGGGAAATGAGATGGAACACTCTGATACTCAAACACCTGGACCCACTGAACTGCCAACAAAAGGGGATCTGGAAAAAATGAAATCAGAAATAATTTCTCAGATAACAGGAGAAATTGTGCCCCTAGTGCAAAACATGATTAAGAAATCTAGAGAGGAGCTCAGGAACATGATGGAATCCCAACATAAGGAACAAATGGAATCCATAAAACAGATGCAAATAGATTTCCAGGACAGGAAAAATCTCCATTGAAAGTCTACACAGCAGAATGAGCCAATGTGAGGACAGAATTTCAGATATAGAAGATAAGATTGCAATTAGTAACCAGGAAAAGAGAGATGCAAATGAAAACAACACTGAGATTCCACTTCACTCCAGAATAAATGGCTGCTATCATGAAATCAACCAATAACAAATTCTGACGTGGCTGTGGAGAAAGAGAAACCCTGCTCCATTGCTGGTGGGAGTGTAGACTGGTCCGAGCACTGTGGAAATCATTATGGAGATACCTCAAAGAACTAGGACTAGAAGTCCCATTTGACCCTGCTATTCCACCGCTGGGGATCTTCCCCAAAGAATTAAAAGAATCATACCACAGTGATATATGTGCACCCATGTTCATAGCAGCACAGTTTGTAATAGCTAAAACTTGGAAACAGCCCAAATGCCCATCAACTGGAGACTGGATAAAGAAAATGTGGTTTTTTTATAAAATGGAGTACTACTCAGCCATAAAAAATGAGAAATTAGAGACATTTATAGCTAAATGGATGCATATTGAGGGAATACTCTTAAGTGAAATATATAGGACACACATGTGTAAATACTGAATAGTTTCTCTGGTGTGAGAAACTGAAAGTGTAAATAAGGGCTAAATGTATAATAGGTAATGTGAAAGAGGAAGAAAAGGGGCAAAGGGGAAGGAAGTGGGAGGGATAGGGGAAAGGATAGAAGGGAATGGGATTAATATGAGAAAATGGAAAAATAGGAACAAAATCTTTGTAAGTAGGGAGGAATGGAAGTGTTGAAGGGAGGGCTGGGCAAGGGTGAAAAATAAGATCCAAGAGAGATTATGTAAAGGTGCAAATTTCCACTGATGAATGTCATTATATTGTATACCTAAAATGTACCAATGATTAGAATGAATAATCAATAATGCAAAATAGGAAGAAAGGTCCAAAGGGGTAGGGTTAGTTGGAGGGGCAGGGGAAAGGAAAGAAGGGAAAGGAAAAATGATGAGAAATGGAAAAAATGGAAATAAAGTCTTTGTAAATAGGGAAGGGTGGAGGGCGTGAAGGGAGGCTAGGAATGGGGAAAAAATAAGAACCAAGATGAATTATGTAAAGGTACAATTCCCAATGAGAAATGTAATGGTGTTGTATACCTACAATGTACCAATAAAATAATTTAATAAAAAAAAAAGAAAAATTCATTGGGATCTATCCTCAAGAGTACTCCTCTGAACCCAATATCATCACACATAGATAATGATATTTGGTGACAGTAACGAATTACTCATTTTCTTCACAGCACAACTTGATGTGGGGCCAATGGAGAAGTAAACATTTGTAACAGACATCTGGAAACTATCAGCATTACTACTTATAAGGATAAATTAGAAGTTAGTTGAGAGATCATACACTGTTTCCCAAGACTAACAATTGGACTTCTCCACTGTTGGGAAAATTTGGGTCTGAAGAGTTGAAAAAACACAAAATCATTTATCCAGTTAAGATCTAGTAGAGGATGAAGAAGAGAGAGAGAGAGAGAGAGAGAGAGAGAGAGAGAGAGAGAGAGAGAGAGAGAGAGAGACTTCCAACCCAGAATGAAAAGGACGGCACAACCCAAAGCAAAAATCAATATATATTATATGTCTTATAATATTTTATATGTCACATTTATGTAAGTCACATTTTAAATTATTTTATGTATGTTAATCCAGAATTATTCATTTATTGGGTAATATTCTGATGAATTCTTTTGTTTCCCCTATGTTCTACTTTCTTGGAGAAGGAAGCCAAACCAAATAAGCCATATCAGATTATTTACCCTATTAGCAGTTCAGTAAACATCCCTAGGAGCAGAGGAAAGGGCTGTAAAAATTGTGATTTAGATGTAGTAGTAGAGCTCAGGCAGCTGGGTAATGTTTCAAGTCAAATTGAAGCCAACCTGTTCAGTTATGACACCAGAGCCAAGCAGTGTATCAGCAACATCCCACCAGATGACAACATTACAATGCCATTTTAACACAAGAAAAAGCTTATCTATCCTGGTACTAAATGTTAACAAAGACTTGGAATTAATAAATGAACATTGGGAGAATGTTTTTTGATCAGCACTGTACTGTGTTCTACAAAAAAAAACAATTGTCATAGTGATTACTGAAATCTGATACTCACAAGCACATGCAAAATCAACCGGTAATACTGCATTATTAAAATAATTCCTTTATTCTTGTAAAGCTAATGGATAAAGGTCCACTCTGAACACATCAACTTTTGTTTGAAAACCCACAGTGCTGACTTACATCTTACTTCTTATAGCCTCTTTATAATGTTATGTAAGAACGAGAAATTAAAAGACATACTTAATATAGCACTCTTACTCTCCTTTGAACATTTCACAAATAATTGCCTTAAAGTTAATATCATAATATAGAATGAGTGGCACTGAAACAAAAACCTGACTCTACTCCCCTACAACAATCAACCTACACACCCCTCTACTCTGCCAAGATGGAGCAAATATCAGCTCATTACATGACCACCATTATCTATCTGACTCACTCCCAATCAGGCAAATAAGTATCCTTCATCCTCAAGCTCAGTCAGAAAGATTAACTTTATCTTTATACTCTATTATTCTTTCCTTGACTATATTGTAAATATACCTGCTAGTATCTAAGCAAGTCCACCCAAATTTTCATACTGATTCCTACCTTTACACACTAGATTTCAATATTAAGTACAGTTTTGCTAGACAGAATTTATACTTAGATGCAGATTGAAACCATGGGCTAATATAAGCCTTTTAAGAATGAAGCATTTTGACAATTATTTTTTATCTTCCTCTTTCCTATGTGCTGCTGGAAGTAGACACAGAAAAAATTGTCCTTTATCTGCATCTCATTCTTTTGAGCATCTTTTCGCCCCTTAGCTTGAAACTCTGGCATTATAGGGGAGAGAATGTATTAGAAACTGGTTCCATTTATGGGTAAAATTGGAAATGATGAGGAAGGAAACAAAGTGAAAAGGAATATTCAATTTTTAAAATGTCCCTATCTGACTGATTTGAAAAAAACATTAATAACAAATTATATTCACTCATTCTTATAAATATTTTAATGCATCTGAAATTATTCCATGATATTTCCCTGGCAGTAGATTTTTACTTCTTTTTTTCTTGCAGTCCTGAAGACAGACTCCAGAACCTTCCATATAGAAGGCAAGTGGTCTGCCACTGACAAACAACCCAAGAAATATTTTGCTTTTATATACTCAGCATTGCATTCAGTTTTCCCTCAAGGTATTATATGATATACATAGCAGCCTTAAGATTTCACTTCACCTACCACTACATTTACATTTTCTCAAACTGCTTTTAGATTGCTTTTGAACAGTACTGCCCTTAATGTTTATAGCCATCCTTTGAAAATTCATTCAGAAATTGAGTTTAGAAATACCCACTCCCAACACTGGGAGATTTATCTTGGTCAAACACAAATATACAAGTTGAAAAGGATAGCCCTACCAGAAAGAGTTCAATCATGAAACTGTATTACTCTGAAATCCTATTTTAACCCTGTTGTGGCCCTAGTTTTCCAACCCATTTTAACTAATGAAATGTATAAATCTTAGTTTTAATAAATTCTGATAATAAACATTTGGGCTGTTCAATTCTTGGGGCATAAGAATGGCTGCATTAACTGTGGTTATAGCATGTAATTTTATCCTCATAAGACAATTTCTTTTGGTCTTGCTTCAAAACCTGATGAAACAATAGAAGAAGACTGCTTTCTTGAGTGGTAAATCAATTATTTGCACAATGATAGTGGATGAATATCAGAGAGTTCTTCCAAATTAACATATATAGTTTTTTAATTGAAGGGTTTTGGCATGCCTGTTTAATAGCTTAATGTGGATATAGTGTTGAGTCCTCCAAACTTTTCATTTTTAAAAAAAAGAAAAAGAAAAATTTATAAAAACATCATGACTAGAGCAAAATCCTAAGAAATGAAAGAACAGGTGCTAAGGAAAAACAACTTGACTTTTCCATCAACACATTAAAACTGAGACATGTGACTGAGGTCCCCAGTCCCACGGGAACACATGCTGCATCAGCCCGCTGCAGACAGGCAGGACTGTGTATGCCCTACCAAGGTCCTGAGTCTCATGGAAGACACCAAATCACCCCGGTTCAGACAGGCATTCACCTGATTCCACACTACAAAGACGAAGAGGACACCAGACCACCAGACCAAGGTACTGAGTCCCACTGTTCCTGGCCCAGAGGTAGGGGCTTCCCGGTCACCACCCCTCCCACTGCTCCAAGCCCAGAGGAAAGGGCTTTTGGGCCACCTTCTTTCCCACTGCTCCTGGTCCAGAGGAATGGGTTTCCCGGCCACCATCCCTCCGGCTGCTCCCAGCCCACAAGATAGGGCTTTTGGGTCACCATCCCTACTGCTGCTCCCGGCCCCTATCCCACCTCACCCAGCTCAGACGAGGTAATCCGTGCAGGTGCTACCAGACCCCCTCCCCAGTCGAAATGAGAAAACACATAAATAAGTCTGAAAACCAGACTTCTAGATCACCTACAGCAGCCACAAAGGGAAATGAGATGGAACACTCTGATACTCAATCACCTGGACCCACTGAACTGCCAAAAAATGGGGATCTGGAAAAAATGAAATCAGAAATAATTTCTCAGATAACAGGAGAAATTGTGCCCCTAGTGCAAGACATGATTAATAAATGTAGAGAGGAGCTGAGGAACATGATGGAATCCCAACATAGGAAACAAATGGAATCCATAAAATAGATGCAAATAGATTTCCAGGAGATGAAAACTCCATTGAAAATCTACACAGCAGAAGAGCCAATGTGAGGACAGAATTTCAGATATAGAAGATAAGATTGCAATTAGTGAACAGGAAAAGAAAAATTGCTTCAAAATTATAAAGGAACATGAGAAATCAATCCAGCAGCTGCTAGATGATGCAAAGAAGAATAACATAAGACTGATTGGGCTCAATGAAGAAACAGGAGATAGTGCAGATGACATAAAAAACCTCTTCACAGAAATAATGAGAGAAAACTTCCCAAGCAGGGGAAAAGAGCTTGACATACAGATAAGTGAGGCATATAGGACTCCATATAGCCTTGATCAAAAAAACCCTACACATAGGCATATAATTGTTAAGATTCCAGAAACTCAACAGAAGAACAAAGTTCTCCAAGCAGTCAGAGAAAAGAAACAAATCACATACAAAGGAAAGCCCATCAGAATCACAGCAGGCTTCTCAACACAAACCATCAAGGCAAGAAGAGCTTGGAGTGACATATTCCAAGCCCTAAAAGAAAACAGCCTCCAACCCAGATTGATGTACCCTGCAAAACTACCTTTCAAAATGGATGGAGAAATAAGATACTTTCATGACAAAGAACACCTTAGGAACTTCGTGAACACCAAACCAACACTCCAAAGAATTTTACACAATCTCCTAGGAACAGGCTTTGAGGATCACAACCCCAGGAAGCAAAGTGGAATGAACCCATCTGGCATGACAAGAAATTAAATGTAAAGAGGGAGGACCCAACAAAAAGAAAAAGTGATGGCAATGACAAGTCAATACGTTTCAGTTATAAGCATCAATGTTAATGGTCTAAATTCACCAATCAAAAGAAATAGACTGGCAGAATGGGTCAAGAAGCAAAATCCAACAATATGATGCATACAAGAAACACAATTCAAAATGAAACTCATAGACTGAAAGTTAAAGGGTAGAAAACAATACTGCATGAGAGAGGAACCCCAAAAAAAGCAGGAGTAGCTATCCTCCTGGCAGATCAAGTAGATTTCAAACCAAAACTGATCAAGAGAGATGAAGAATGACACTACATCCTTGTAAAGGGAAGAATCCAAGAGGAAGAGATGACAATCATAAATATCTGTGAACCAAATACTAGTGCACCCAACTATATAAAACAAATACTAATGGACATGAAAAGTCATATATGCACTAATACAATTGTAGTGGGGGACCTCAACACCCCACTGTCACAAATAGATAGATCAACTAGACTAAAAATAAGTAATGAAATACTAGAACTCAATCGAATTCTTGAACAAATGAACTTAACAGATGTTTACAGAGTCTTCCACCCCACAAAATCAGAAAACACATTCTTCTCAGCTGCACATGGGTCATTCTCCAAAATAGACCACATACTCACACATAGAACATGTTTAAGTAAGTGCAAAGGAATTGAAGTTATCCCCTGTATATTATCAGACCATAGTGAGATGAAATTGGAGATCCATAGCAAAAGAAACCAGAAAAATTCCATAAACATGTGGAAATTGAACAACACACTTCTGAATAACCAATAAGTCACAGAGGAAATTAAAGAAGAAATCAGACAGTTCCTTCAATAAAATGACAATAAGAATACAACATATCGGAATCTGTGGGACACAATGAAAGCAGTCTTATGAGGGAAATTCATAGCAGTGAATATGCATATTAGGAAAACAGAACGAGCCCAATTAAACAACCTGATGCTGAACCTCAAGCTTCTAGAAAAAGAAGAGCAGGACAGCCCCAAAGCTCATACAGGGGAGGAAATTATAAAGATCAGAGAAGAAATCAATGCAATGGAGACTAAGAGAATGATACAAAAAATCAATGAAGCCAAGAGTTGGTTCTTTGAAAGAATCAACAAAATTGACAAACCTTTAGCCACCTTGTCAGAAAAAGGAAAGAAAAGGCCCAAATCCATGCAATTAGGAATGAAAAGGGTGAAATGACCACAGACCCAGCAGAAATCCAGAGGATCATCAATGCCTACTTCCTGAACCTATACACCAATAAGATGGACAACACAGAAGAAATGGACAGATTTCTACATACATATGAATTACCAAAGTTGAACGAAGAAGACCTAAAATTTCTGAACAACCCAATATCAACCAATAAAATTGAAAATGTAATTAAAAACTTATCAACTAAGAAAAGCCCGGGCCCTGATGGCTTCACTGCTGAATTCTACAAGACATTTAGAGAGGAACTGCTGCCACTACTGTTTAAACTCTTCAATGAAATTGAAAGGGAAGCAATACTCCCAAATTCATTCCTGGAAGCAAGCATCACCTTGATCCCCAAAGCAGAGAAAGACCCAACTGAAAAAGAGAACGATAGGCCAATCTCACTAATGAACATAGATGCAAAAATCCTTAATAAGATAATGGCAAACAGAATGCAGAAGATCATCAAGAAGATCATACACCCTGATCAAGTGGGGTTCATCCCAGGGTTGCAGGGATGGATCAATATATGAAAATCAATTAATGTAATACACTATATCAATAGAGCCAAGGACAAAAAACGTATGATTATCTCCATAGATGCAGAAAAAACATTTGACAAAATCCAACATGCATTTATGATAAAAACACTACAAAAAATTGGAATAGATGGTCTCTACCTCAAGCTGATAGAAGCCATCTATGAAAAACCAAGAGCCAATATCATACTAAATGGTCCAAAACTGAAATCCTTCACAGTAAAATCAGGAACAAGATAAGGATGTCCACAATCACCACTCTTGTTCAATATAGTTCTAGAAACATTAGCCAAGGCAATTAGACAAGAGAAAGAAATAAAAGGAAGAAAGATAGGTAATGAAGAAGTCAAATTGTCATTATTTGCAGATGACATTTTACTCTATATAGGACACCCCAAGAACTCCACCAAAAGTCTTCTAGACTTAATAACCAAATTCAGTCAAGTAGCTGGTTACAGGGTCAACACACAAAAATCAATAACTTTCCTCTACACCAATGAAAGACTCACTGAGAGAGAAATAGGGCAAATAATTAGTTTCACAATAGCATCCAAAAAACTGAAATACCTAGGAATCAACCTAACAAAAGAAATCAAAGACCTCTTCTCTGAAAACTATGGCACTCTGAAAAGAGAGATTGAAGATGATATCAGAAAATGGACAGACATCCCCTGTTCCTGGGTAGGAAGGATTAATAGAGTGAAAATGGCCATACTTCCAAAACTGCTCTATAGATTTAATGCAATTCCAATTGAGATCCGAGCAGCATGCTTCATAGACCTCGTGAAAACAATCCAAAAATTCATTTGGAGTAAGAAGAGACCCAGAATAGCAAAAGCAATTCTAGGTAACAGAGACATGGCAGGGGGTATCACAATCCCCAACTTGCAGCTATACTACAAAGCTACTGTGATAAAAAACAGTATGGTACTGGCAAAGAAACAGACTTGAGGACCAGTGGAACAGATTAGAAGATGCAGAAACAACGCCAGACACACTCAGCCATCTCATCTTTGACAAAGGAGCCAAACACCCTCACTGGAGGAAAGATAGCCTCTTTAATAAATGGTGCTGGAAAAATTGGGTTTCAACTTGCCAAAGATTAAAACTAGACCTATATCTCTCCATGCACTACACTAAAATCAAAATGGATTAAAGATCTAAATATTAAAATAGAAACTCTGAACCAGTTGGAACAGAGGTTAGGTAGAACCCTTGAAGACATTGGTGTAGGAAAAGATTTTATGAACAAAACCTCAGTTGCCCGTGAACTAGCACAAACAATCAACAAATGGGATCTCTTCTTATTAAAAGGCTTCTGCACAGCAAGAGAAACCACCAGCAGTGTGAAGAGACAACCCACAATGTGGGAAAAAATCTTCACCTGCTCTTCCTCAGACAAAGGTCTACTATCTCAAATCTATAAAGAACTTAAAAAGATCAGACTTCCCAAATTTAAAGACCCAATCCCAAAATGGGTATCGGAAATGAACAGACATTTCTCAGATAAAGAAGTAGAAATAGCAAATAAATACATGAAAAAATGTTCAACATCACTGGTCATTCGAGATACGCAAATGAAAACAATGCTGAGGTTCCACTTCACTCCAGAAGGAATGGCTGCTATTATGAAATCAACCAATAACAAATGCTGGAGGGGCTGTGGGGAAAGAGGAACCCTGCTCCACTGCTGGTGGGAGTGTAGACTGGTGCTACCACTGTGGAAATCAGTATGGAGATACCTCAAAGGACTAGGACTGGAAGTCCCATTTGATCCTGCTATTCCACTGCTGGGGATCTTCCCCAAAGAATTAAAAGAATCATACCACAGTGATACATGTGCATCCATGTTCATAGCAGCGCAGTTTGTAATAGCTAAAACTTGGAAACAGCCCAAATGCCCATCAACTGGAGACTGGATAAAGAAAATGTGGTTTTTTTATAAAATGGAGTACTACTCAGACATAAAAAATGAGAAATTAGAGACATTTATAGCTAAGTGGATGCACATTGAGGCAATACTCTTAAGTGAAATATATAGGACACACATGTGTAAATACTGAATAGTTTCTCTGGTGTGAGAAACCGAAAGTGTAAATAAGGACTAAATGTATAATAGGTAATGTGAAATAGGAAGAATAGGGGCAAAGGGGAAGGAAGTGGGAGGGCTAGGGAAAAGGATAGAAGAGAATGGAATTAATATGAGAAAATGGAAAAATAGGAACAAAATCTTTGTAAATAGGGAGGACTGGAGGGGTTGAAGGGAAGGCTGGGCAATGGTGAAAAATAAGAACCAAGAGAGACTATGTAAAGGTGCAAATTTCCACTGATGAATGTCATTATATTGTATATCTAAAATGTACCAATGATTAGAATGAATAATCAATAATATAAAATAGGAATAAAAGCTCCAAAGGGGTAGGGGTAGTGGGAGAGTCAGGGAAAAGGAAAGAAGGGAAAGGAAAAAATGATGAGAAATGGAAAAAATGGAAATAAAGTCTTTGTAACTAGGGAAGGGTGGAGGGCGTGAAGGGAGGGCTAGGAATGGAGAAAAAATAAGAACCCAGATGCATTATGTAAAGGTACAATTCCCAATGAGAAATGTAATTGTGTTGTATACCTACAATGTACCAATAAAATAATTTAATACAAAAAAATTAAAAAAAAATAAAACTGAGACGTGAATGTATAAAACAAGTTGTTCTGAAGACCATATTTCCTCTCCTGGAACTCCTGTAGTAGTAGGGCAATAATGATGTAGGATGAAAAATAGAGGAACCAACTAAGCCAGTGTGTAATCAAATCCATTCCTCTTTTGGCAAAAATTTTGATATCTTTAGCGTACAGGAAATACCACAAGGGGAATCTCTTCAAAGGTTTTCTGTTTCAAATGAGTCGCTAAGTCAATAAAGTGATTCATAACTGCTCTGCCAGATATAATTGTGATTTTAGCATAAGTTGTCTGCCTTATATCAGTTTTCATTTGTTCAGAAATGTCTAAGCTACAATGTGTCTTTGTAACAATCATTCACCTTTTGGTTAAGAAGTTGTTACACAATCTCTTGAATGTCAGCACACAAATAGGAGTGTATTTTGACTGGTACATAAATCAAGGTGTGAGCTGTGGGAACATAGGTCTCAAGAAGTATATGTGGAAAGCAATGAACAGAGAAGTTATAGATTTTTCTGAAATCCTCTTAGGTTAACAAATTTTTAAATAAAATAAATATTTAAACAGGAAATTAAAACTTTATAAAAGAACTATTATTGGGAAGTGAAATTAGAATTTTCTCTATGTTTGTAAGCACTAGTCACAGTTTACCATTTTTTTTTGGTTTAGTGTTTTTATTTTTTCCGTAAAACTCAGTGACATTGACAAATTTCAATGCAATTTTCTCTCTTATCTAACAAATGAGAAGCCATGAACTAATAGAGAACCAATTTACTTGCCACCAAAAATTCTTAATTATACATTAATCTGTTTGAATTCTTTATCTCTAAATAAGTGTATGTATAAACAGAATTGCACCATAATTTTGGATGAAAATGGACAAAGCAGGAAGACCATGGCCTATAAAAATTGGCAGCAGTATTACTAGTTCTTGCCCAGACATAATTGACAAGAAAATGTCCAGAAACTTTGGTATTGCTAGGAACAATTAACAATAATGCAGTATATCTTATTATATTATTGCTATTACTCTTTTATCTTTGTGCAAAGATAATAATTCTACTTGTTGCAATTACAGAGAACATTTATTTTACTGCTTAGTGTGGTGACCTAAATCTTCCTTAGCATTAAGAATGGAATGGGTATAAGATTTATTTTATATTTGTTTGTTTCTGATAATGGTGCAAGGAAGTCATCAGACTGTCTCTCACAGAAAAGACAATAGGATCCAGGAAAAGGACACAACTACAAAATCCCTTGCACATTTTCCTGGGATTAATAGATTTCTCTCATTTATAAGTGGTTTTACCTTAGTACACATTTTCTATATTATTGCCATACTAATTTGAAAACATTTCCATTTTGATTTACAAATAAAAGATGAACTCTTGAAAAGTGCAGCCAGAGATTACATAACATAAATACAATTCTCTTAATTTAGGAATTGTTGTACATTAACTAGCAATGATAGCAGTCTCATG
Organism: Heterocephalus glaber; assembly: GCF_053883595.1. NCBI lineage: Eukaryota > Metazoa > Chordata > Mammalia > Rodentia > Bathyergidae > Heterocephalus > Heterocephalus glaber. The sequence goes on from NW_028258336.1 coordinate 6,138,067, forward strand.
TATGGAAACTCTCATGTATGGAAAAGAAACTCATGTATGGAAAAGAGATTAACTTTATAAATTCATGTAAAATGATTGAGAATTTTTTCTAATTTTGTTTGCTTTTTCTAAAAATTTGTTCTTCTGATACTTTGAATTTTCTATTTTTCATTAGGATAAGCCAACTATATGTAGAATATGAAAATTTAAAATGTTTAAAAATTAAGTTTTTAAACATAGAGTTGTGAAAAGTTTAACAAGCCAAGTCTGAATTGGTGATTTCCTAAACTATACATATCCAGCAGTTATAGTGAGCTTTTTAATCTTGTTCAGGCTGATAAAATATACTGAACTTCTAAAATCTTGACTGAATGCAAGAATCAGTTCATCCTGAATGAACATTGTTCTTTTAGTCCTCTAGAAGATAATAAGGACTAGGAGATGACAGACTTTGTGTACAGCATTGCCATTGGAAACTTTTCCCATTCCGTTTCAGTTTTTTCGCAGAAACTGGAGAAAAGTGAATAATCCTCAATATAGATAGCTATGGAAGGAGAAAAGTGGAAGCAAACAAACCCTTTCTTAAAAATAATAAAAAGAATAGCGTATGAATGAAGAATGAACTTAATAATTTAAAATGCAACATGAATCTCAGTTACTTCTCCTTTTCCCAATGATCAGATAAATACAATTGAATTGAAAGAGAAAATTCTACCAAACAGATTTTGGACAGCAGGCTGAGTTTAGGAGGTAACACCTAAATCCCTGAACATGTGGTGGCCTTTACAGTTGGTTACATATTTCTGGGCCTGGAACCACAAGCTAATAGATTGCAAATGAAAGAATAACTTTCAGATGAGACATCTGATGCATCAGCAACTACTGGGACTGGAAACAAGGAAAGACTATTGCTTCTTACTAGAATGATGTAAACCTCCAAATTTCAATAGAGAACAAAATTTGACAGTGAAGAAGGAAGAACAGAGATTTCTGAAAACGATTCCTATGACATTCTTCATTTAAATAGAAAAGAATACTACAAATGAAGCATTTTGGGGATTTTTATCTAATGTGCTGAGGCCACCCTTCAACCTCTTTGTAGTACTAAGTTAAATATTGCTTCTCTAAATGGAGAAATTCAGTTCAGGAAAAAAAAGTGAATTTAAAAATTTAATGATAAATATTTGACAGCAGGTATTTTCATTGAAAACAAAATAAAAGGGATGATTTTATGAATTTTATTCAATACATATTGCTATTTGTAAACAGGTAGAGGATTATCACCCAATTTTCTTTTATTTAGCTATCTAACACTGTAGATTGTTTTTATAACAGGAAGAACTAGAATTAGAAGAAGAAATAGAACCAGTGGGTTCATTCCAAGGTTTCTCCCCACTTTATTTGTAGTAATAGCTTGGGTCCTGACCAGGAGTTCTTCAAATATCTGTGAGAGTACAGTAATTAAAAATGTTAAATAGGTCTTTCTCTACAGCAACTCTGAATGCTAGAAAATGATGGATCAGTTTCTATCACTTCTTCAAGGGAAAAAAATGTGCATTCCAGAAAATTTATTCCCAAAGGGAATGCAATTTCCATGTTCCTTTCTTGACAAAATTATCAGAGAACCAAGGTCAGTGAAGTGAGAAATGAAACCATACGGGCAGAAAAGAATGGAAGTGTCCTAAAAAAATAGTGTTGATCACAAAAGTTCCTGATTTTTCAACCCTCTCTGGACCCATGCTTTTTACTATGAAATTTTTCAGCACCCAACATTGTGGTAGTTCATCTAATTTGGACTCAAGTGTGTTATACAATTTGTCCCAAAGGGCTTTATAATATAGTGTGTGTGTGTGCGCATGCGCGTGCGTGCGTGCAGATACAGATACAGTACATATAGATAGATAGATAGATATTTAGGTATTATATGTTATGTTTGGATTGGGAAAATTAGAGTAAGTCTAGGCTGACTAAAGAATGCTGTACATAAGATTTTCTTTCCTTGTTAATTTGTTATGCATATTCAAAAGTCCAAGGACTAAAGTTATCCTTTGGAAATTCTTTTATTTTAATCCTAATTTTAAACAAAATATTTATAGCTTACATAATCCATGTTAAAATTTAGGCTGGTATCTCTAAATTGAAGTAATGAATTCATTATCAATCTCTTTTCAGAAGAGATATGCGTTTCCATTTACATTTACAAAATAGATTCTTTTCCTAATTAACAATGGTATTGATAAAGCTCTTCTCCTAATATCCTCGGCAAAAAAGATTAAAAGTTGTGTGGAGAAAAATTAAAATAAAGGTGAAATTTTAGCTACTTAAGCATATACCCTGTTAGCATTATTAAAGAAAATTGTAATTATGGGAAAACATAAATAATTTATTTTTTGAATTTTATAACCAAAACCAGCAGTAATATTTGCTTACATTTTGAACAAAACAATATCTATGAATTTATTAAATTGAACTTGGCTTTAAGTAGAAGATTTACAATGAAATAAAAAAAATAACTTTCTCCATTTTGTCTACACCACCCACACCCACCTATATCTTCTAGGAAAACGTTTATATGCAATAGACTTTTATATGCAAAGTTATAAATGATTGGTTAAAATGAAAATTTATTGATTATACAACTTTTATGAGTAACCATATGTTATTTAATTTACAACCCACTAAAATATTCTATTATACACCATATCAATCTTCTATTTTCTTGGATTCCACTTGATTTCAGAAATGAAGCCATAAGATAATGTATATTTCACTGATTTTAGAAATACCACATAAATGTACAATATCTAAGGTGGCATAAGTTGCTATGATGAAGGTTCAATCTGTGTTGGTGGACAGGAAAATTAGAGTACATATAGGCAAACTGCAGAAGAGAAAGCACATTTATTTTTTTCTGAAGGCTGGTAGGGAGAAATACTGTTGCCAAAAATGGGACTTTTATGCTTGTTCTGCTTCTTATAATTTCCAAGCTAGTGAAAGCAAGGTAAGAAAAATTCATGACATCCCACCCATCTAACTTTTAGAGGGTGTCTATAAGATGCACATATTGTTTCCACTCACCTTACTTGTGTGAGACATGGTCTTATAGCTACAAGTACATAAAGTTAAGAAGACAGGTATAGGAGGGAGTATGTGTGTGAGTATGTATCTGTGTATGTCTGTGTGTGTGTGTGTGTGTGTGTGTGCATGTGTGTGTGAGAGAGAGAGGAGAGAGAGAATGCTGAAATTGCAGTATCTGGTGAAATATCTATGAGCATAGTAAACAACTCTAAATCTTGGAATCTATTATTTAAAGGAATGAAAGAAAGCATATTATAAAACAATGAGCATTCTTATTATAGAATTGTAGAAGATTGTATTTTCCTAGGATGGCCTAAAATTACATCTCCCATATCCTCTTCTTAATGACATCTTATTAGTCCCATATCAAAAGACAAAGTCTAAGAACCTATGTGTGGGCTACAGGACCAATAGAATGCAGCAGGAGGGGCAGTCAGTCACATTTGGGGCTAAGTCACAAGAAGCTCCACAATTTCTTCCTGTATTTCCAGGAATCTCCCAGTCTTGAGATCTTCCATTTGCAATTAAGCCATCTTGCTGTGGAACCTAAAACACACAGAGAAGACATAGGGTTTTCAGTCAACAAACTCAGCTGGGCTCCCAGTGGACACCCAGGAGCAATCAGCAGCCATATTAGTGACACATTTTGTCATGAAGCACAGTTTATATCTGACTAAAACTATATGAAAGTCTCCCAAGACAAATCACATTGGTGTCAACCACAGAACCACAAAAATGATATTATTTTTAAAATCTATTTGAAGACAATTGGATATACAAGAATAAATATGAAGGCCAGATGATAAATATTTACTCTGGACATTGAGTAAAATCTGTCTTAGTTTCCCTTAGAATTGTAAAAGAAGCATTATTTAACAAAACATATCTTCCTTTACTCTCTGCTGTATTTAAAGTGATTCTTTAAATCTACAGTGTAATGGAATTACTTCAGGTATGTATATGGTTAGAATGTTTTTCTTTCATTTTCTTCTAGGTTTTAGTCATTATCAAAATTCAAATATCCCTAGATAGATTTGAGATGTTACCAATCATTTTTACCTTAATTACAATAAAGGATTTGAGAGTAAGTGTTAAAAATAAGAATAGAACCAATTTGACTGCAGGCTTTGAATGTAAGAAAGAAGAATAAATGGAGAAAGTGTCAAATAGAGGAAGAACTAGAAAAGAATCTAATGCAAATTTCCCTTACTTTTTACTTTTATCCACAGTCATTCTCTGTTACAATTTAGATCTAAAATGTTTCTCAAAATTCTCATGTGTTTGGAAGATGATTGGATTATGTTGCACTACACAATTGATGGATTCATATATTGATAAGTTTAGTAGCTGAATGTGTTTAACATAGCTGAGTTTGTACTTATCAATAAGAAACAAGATGTGGAGCTCAGACCCAAAGGCCTAGCCACAGGCCTACCTGGAATAGAGCTGCACAGGTCACAAGTAACAGCCAGAGGGCTTCCCATATTCCATCTATAAGTGTATGCAAATCTCAGTGAGAATCCCACATGGGCCAGAGTGACACAGCTGTAGGAAAGACCAGACAGGGCCCTACTCTGACCCTAGCAGCTTGGACCCACAGGCCTAGCCAAAGGACCACCTAGTAAAGAGATGCACAGGTGCACAGGCAACAGCCAGAGGTCTGCCCAGATACCATTGGTGAGTGCATGCAGACCCCACCCAGAAATCCACTCTGACACCACTGACTCAGGTGCACAGCCCCCAGCCAAAGACCCTCCTAGAAAACAGCTACATTTTGGGACAGGCCCCAGGCAGAGGCATGCCCAAATTCCATCACAAGTATGAACAGGCCCCAGTCAGAACCTGGCCAGGACAACAAGGAAGTGCATGGGATCCAGATGGCCACCCATTCTGAACCAAGGAATTGGCACAGAGGTAAACAGCAGAGAAAAGACCACTCGTTGGCTTTCAGAGAATTGAAAACCACTGGGTGAGCAAACAGTTGACTCAGCAAAGGCACAGCAGGTTGCATCTGTTGAAATGAGAAGACACGTAAACAAGTCTCAAAAGCAGATTTTGAGATCACCTAAGGCAACCTCAAAGGGAAATGAGATAGAACAATCTGATACTCAACCACCTAGACTCCCTGAACTGGCAAAGAGAGAGGATCTGGAAAAAATGAAATGAGAAAAAATATCTCAGATAATGACAGAAATTGTGTCCATAGTGCAAGACATTATTAAATCTAGAGCAGGCACAAAAAAAAAAAATAGAGGAGCTGAGGAACATGATGGAATCTGGGCATAGGAAACAAGTGGAATCCATAAAACAGATGCAAATGGAGTTACAGGAGATTAATAGCTCCTTCAAAAGTTTCCACAGCAGATTGAGCCAATGTGAGGACAGAATTTCAGATATAGAGACAGGAATGCAATTAGTGACTAGGAAAGAAAAATTTCTTAAATATAGTAAGGGACCATGAGAAATTAATCCAGAACCTGCTAGATGGTGAAAAGAAGAATGACATAAGACTGATTAGTGTCAAAGAAGTAACAAGAGAGAATGGAAATGACATAAAAAACTGTTCAAAGAAGTAGTGGCAGAAAATTTCCCAAGCAGAGGAAAAGAACTTGACATACAGATAAGTAAGGCATATAGGACTCCAACTAGTCTTGATCAAAAAAATCTACACATAGCCATATAATAGTTAAGATTCCAGAAACCAAACAGGAGAACAAATTTCTACAAGCAGTTAGAGAAAAGAAACAAATCACATATGAAGGAAAGCCAATCAGAATCACAGCAAACTTCTCATCACAAATCCTCAAGGCAAGAGGAGCCTGAGTGAAATATTTCAAGCCTTAAAAGAAAACAACCTCCAGATTGATGTGCCCTCCAATTTACCTTTCAAAATTGATAGAGAAATAAAACAGTTTCATGGCAAAGAACACCTGAGGAACTTCATGAATACCAAACTAGCACTCCAAAATGTTTCAACAATAGCCTATGAAAATACAATGAAGATCACAACCTCAGGAAGCCCAGCAGAATGAATTCATGAGGCATGACAAGAAATTAAATGCAAAGTGGGGAAATCCAATAAAAAGAAAAAGTCATGACAAGGATAAATCAAAACATATCAGGTAAACCATCAATATTAATGATCTCAATTCACCAATCAAAAGAAATAGACTGGCAAAATGGGTCAAGAAGCAAGATACAGCAACATGCTGCATAAAAGAAACACACTTAATTCAAAAAGAAACTCATAGACTGAAAGTTCAATGGTGGAAAACAATACTCTATGCAACGGGAACCTGAAAAAAATCAGGAGTAGCTATGCTCTTTGCAGATCAAATGGATTTCAAACCAACACTGATTAAGAGAGACAAAAAAAGATACTACATAATGTAAAGGGAAAAATCCAAGAGGAAGAGATGACAATCATAAATATATGTGCACCAAATACTAGTGTGCCCAACTATATAAAACAAAATAGACCACATACTCGCTCATAGAATGTGTTTAAGTAAGAGTAAAGGAATTGAAGTTATGCCCTGCATATTATCCAACCATAGTGTGATTAAATTGGAGATCAATAGCAAAAGAAACCACAAGAATATCATAAACACATGGAAATTGAACAACACACTTCTGAATAACCAATGGCTCACAGAGCAAATTAAAGGAGAATTCAGACAGATTCCACAACTAAATGACAATGTCAACACAACATACCAAAATCTATGAGACATAATGAAAGCAGTCTAACAAGGGAAATTCATAGCAATAAATATTCATATTAGGAGAATAGAATGAGATCAAACAAACAAACTGATGATGAGCCTCAAACTTCTAGGATAAGAACAGCAGGACAAACCCAAAGCTCATACAAGGGAGGAAATTATAAAGATCAGAACAGAAATCAATGCAATGGAGGAAAAGAGAACAATACAAAAAATAAATGAAGCAAAGAGTTGGTTCTTTGGGAGAATAAGAAAAATTGGCAAAACCTTAGCCCACCTTATCAAGAAAAAGGAAAGCCTGAAATCCATGCAATTAGGAATGAAAAGGGTGAAATTATAGCATTCAACAAAATCCAACATGCATTCATGATAGAAAAACCCTACAAAAATTTGGAATAGATGGTCTCTACCTCAACCTGATAAAAACCACCTATGAAAAACCAAAAGCCAATATCATACTAAATGGTCAAAAACTGAAATCCTTCACATTAAAATAAGGAACAAGACATGGATGTTCACTATCACCACTCCTGTTCAATATAGTTCTGGAAACATTGGCCACAGCAATTAGACAAGAGAAAGAAATAAAAAGAATAAAGATAGGAAACAAAGAAGTCAAATTGTCATTATTTTCAGATGATATGATACCCTATATAGAAGATCCCAAGAAGTCCACCAAAAGTCTTCTAGACTTAATAACCAAATTCTGTAAAGTACCTGGATACAAGGTCAACACACAAAAATCAGTAGCTTTCCTGTATAAGAAAAACAGACTCATTGAAAAAGGAATTGGAGAAACAGCCCCCTTCACAACACCATCCTAAAAATTGAAATACCTAGGAATCAACCTAACAAAAGAAATCAAGGACCTCTACTCTGAAAACTATAGCACTTTGAAAAAAGAGATTGAAGATGATATCAGAAATGGAAAGACATCCCTTGCTTCTAGGTAGGAAGAACCAATAGAGTGAAAATAGCCATACTTCTAAAACTGCTATATAGATTCAATGCAATCTCAATCGAAATTCCAGCAACATACTTCACAGATCTTGAGAAAAGAAATCAAAAATTCATTTGAAACAAGAAGAGACCCAATGTAACGAAAACAATTCTAGACGACAAATACAAGGTAAGGGATATAAACATCCACAACTTGAAAACATACTACAAAGCTACTGTGATAAAAACAGCATGGTACTGGTAAAAAAACAGACCCAAGGACCAGTGGAACAGATTAGAAGATGCAGAAACAACTCCAGACACATTCAGCCACCTCATCTTCTACAAAGGAGCCAATTTCCCTAACTAGAGAAAAGATAGCCTCTATAACAAGTGGTGCTAGAAAAATTGTGTTTCAACTTGCCAAAGATTAAAACTAGACCTACATCTGTCACCCTGCACTCAACTAAAATTGAAATGGATTAAAGATCTAAATATTAAAACAGAAATGCTGAACTGGCTGGAACAGAGGTTAGATAGAACTCTTGAAGCCATTGGCATAGGAAAAGATTTCACGAACAAAACCTCGGTAGCACAAACAATCAACAAGTGGGATCTCTTCTTATTAAAAGGCTTCTGCACAGCAAAAGAAACCACCAGCAGTGTGAAGAGACAACCCACAATGTGGGAAAAAATCTTCACCTGCTCTTCCTCAGACAAAGGTCTACTATCTCGAATCTATAAAGAACTTAAAAAGATCAGACCTCCCAAATTTAAAGGTTCAATCCAAAAATGGGCATCTGAAATGAACAGACATTTCTCACACAAAGAAGTAGAAATAGCAAATAAATACATGAAAAAATGTTCAACATCACTGGTCATTCAAGAGATGCAAATGAAAACAACACTGAGATTCCAGTTCATTCCAGAAAGAATGGCTGCTATCATGAAATCAACCAATAACAAATGCTGTTGGGGCTGTGAGGAAAATGGAACCCTTCCCCACTGTTGGTCAGAGAATAGACTTGTGCAACCACTGCAGAAATCAGTATAGAGGTACCTCAAAGATTTAAGACTATAGGTCCCATTTGACCCAGATATTCCCCTGCTGGGTATCTTCCCCAAAGAATTAAAAGAATCATACCACAGCAATATATGTGTATCCATGTTCATAGCAGCACAGTTTGTAATACGTAAAACATGGAAACAGTCCAATTGCCCATCAACTGGAGCCTGGATAAAGAAAATGTGAGTTTTGTCTATAAAACAGAGTACCACTCAGCCATAAAAACTGACAAATTAGAGACATTTATAGCTAAATGGATGCACATTGAGGCGATATTCTTAAGTGTAATAAAGGACACATGTGAAAATACCGAATAGTTTCTCTTCTGTGAGAAGCTGAAAGTGTAAATAAGGACTATAAAGTAGAATACATAACGAGAAATAGGAAGAAAAGGGGCAAAAGGGAAGGGAAGTTTGAGGAGTAAGGAAAGGAAAAAAGGGGATAGAATTAATATGAGAAAATGAAAAAATGGAAATATAGACTTTGTAAATAGGGAGGAGTGGAGGAGTTGAAGGGAGGGCAGGGGAATGGGGATACAATAAGAATCAAGATGTATTATGTAAAGGTACAAATCTCCCATGATGAATGTCATTATATTGTATACCTAAATGTACCAATAAAATTAATCTAACAAAAAAAACCAAACAAAAGCAATATGTGGAATGCTCAGGAGTTTGCATATGATCTCTCCTTCCAGGAGTTTATGTTTCAGGAGTTGACATAGGCACTGCATTATTTGTTTAGTTGTACTTTGTTATCATTAATATATGAATTATTTTCCAATAACTGGTTAAATCATTCTTTTAAAAAAACATCAAAATCATTTTGCCAGAATTCTTTAAAAATCTTCAAAGATGATGTCTAAATTATACATATATATTGGATCATAAATATACTTGAGTGACCCACACTATTAGCTTCACTTTTTTATTATTCATTTTATTAATACAGTTTAGATATACATAATGAGATAATGAAAACATTTATCATAGGGAATTTTATCTGTACATAATACATATTGATTCTTCTTTTTTTCCCATTCCCCACCCTTCCCTTCATCCCCTCTTCCCCTCCTTATTTACAAAGGCTTTGTTTCCATTTTCTCCTTCTATTTTCTTTTTCCTTATTTCTTTGGCCCCTACACTCTCCATTTTTCCCTTCCCATTCGAACATTTTCTTCCCATTTCTCATTATCTATTATACAATGTAGTCCTTATTTACATTTTTGTTTTTTAACCACAGAGAAGCAATGCAATATTTAAACATGTGTGTCTGAGTTATTTCACTTGTCTATGGTCTCAAGATACATGCATTTACCTAAAAATGTCTGAAATTTAGCATTCTTTATAGCAGAGTAGTACTCCATTTTATAAAAATACATCTTCTTCATCCATTCATCCCTTGTTGGGCATTTGGGCTGTTTCCAAGTTTTAACTATTATAAATTGTGCTGCTATAAACATGGGTGTGTATATATTGTTGAGGTATGATGCTTTTAACTCTTTCCAGGAAGATACCTAGAAGAATAAAGCTGGGTCAAATGGAACCTCTAGTGCTGGTTGTATGAGGAATCTGCACACTGATTTCCACAGTAGTTTTGCCAGAAGACACTCCTACCAATAGAGGAAAAGGGTTCCTTTCTCCCCACGTCCTGCCAGAATTTGTTATTAGTTGATTACAATAGCCTTTTTTTCTGGGGTGAGATGAAATCTCAATATTGTTTTAATTTACATCTCTCAACCAGTGATTTTTGAATATTTTTTCATATATTTGTTTGACATTACTATTTCTTCATCTGAGAAGTGTCTATTCATTTCAGATGCTCACTTTTGGATTGGGTCTCTAAATTTTGAATGTCTTATTTTTTGAGTTCTTCATATATTTTAGATGTTGGTCCTTTGTCTGAGAAACAGCTGGCAAAAATTTTTCCCACTCTGTGGTTTGTCTCTTCACTCTGTCGGTGATTTCTTTTGCTGTGCAAAAGCTCTTTAATAAGATGAGATCCCATTTGTTGATTCTTTGTATTATTTCCTGTACAATCAGGATTTTTTTTCACAAAGTCTTTGCCTACACCTATATCTTCAAGACTACCTATTCTTTTTTCCGATCGATTTTGGGTTTCAGTTTCAATATTTAGTTTTTTATCCATTTTGATTTTAAGTTAGTGTATGGTGATAGATATGGTTCTAGGTTTAATATTCAACATGTGGAAAGCCCATTTTCTCAGCACCATTTATTAAAGAGGCTATCTTTCTTTCAGTAAAGGGGTTTGGCCCCTTTGTCAAAGATATGGTGGCTGAGTATGCTTGGAATTATTTCTTTATCTCCTAATCTGTTCCACTGAGCCTCAGGTCTGTTTTGTTTTGTTTTGTTTTACTTTTGTCAGTATGATGCTGTTTTTATCATGGTAGCTTTCTAGTATAATTTCAGGGCAGAGATTAAGATGCTTATTGCCTTGCAAATTGGAAGAGATGGTATTTATCTCTATGGGATAAAAGCCCTCTATGACAAACCAATACCCAAGGTAATACTAAATGGACAAAAGCTGGAAGGTTTCACTATAAAATCAGGAACAAGAACCAGATGTCCAGTGTCACCACTCTTATTCAATATAGTTCTGGAAACACTAGCCAGATAGACAAGAAAAAGTAGTAAAAATAATAAGAATAGGAAAGGAAGAAGTTAAATTATCATTATTTGCAGATCACATGACAGTTTACATAGAAGCCTCAAAAGGACTTCTAGATTTAATAACCATATGCAGCAGTATACCTGGATACAAAATCAACACTCAAAAATCAGTACCATTCCTGTACACAAACTCATGGAGAGAGAAATTAAGGAAACCACACCCTTCACAATAGCATCAGAAAAAATGCAGTATTTGGGAACCAACCTAACAAAAGAAGTAAAAGACCTTTACTTGGAAAATTATGATACTCTGAAAAAGAGATTGAAGTGGATATCAGAAAATGAAAAGATATCCCTTGTTCTTGGGTAGGAAGAACCAAAATAGTGAAAATGGCCATACTTCCAAAATTGCTAAACAGATTTAATGCAATCTCAATCAAAATACCAACAGCATACCTCACAGAATTAAAGAAAACTATCCTAAAATCATTTGGAGCCAGAAGAGTCCTAGAATAGCAAAAACAATTCTGAGCAACTATTATTTTTACCTTACTCATTAGTTTTTAATAATTAATACTTTACTATGAGTATTTACTAATTAGTTTTACTTTCAGAGATGTAATTGAATAAGAAAATGAATAGTAGTACTTATGCTTACCAATATATGCATTATTAGGGAAAATATTTTTTACTCATTGTATGTGTATGTATATGAGGTATGAATGAAGATACAATAAATGTTTAAATTTAAAAAGTTATTACAGTAAAAAACCTCAAAATACTTCCTTTCTCTTCAAATACACTTATCCCATCATTCTTCCACTTTCTGAAGCAGTTCTGGAAGTCTTTTCATGAATGTCTTTAGTTGCACAGCTTAAGATGTCATCCATAAATTCAAAACATTTATTTGTCATTTATTAGGGAAAGAGTCAGATGTCATCACACAGTGCCAGATCTGGTGAATAAGGTTGATGAGGACTCACTGTAATGTTACTGTAAGCCTGCCTTTCCTTCCACTTGATGGCACTCGGCAGCACCATTTATCATATATGTTTAATCATACTTCATAAAGACACTCATGAAAGACAACTTCCAGAACGGCCTCTGAAAATGCAAAGAATAGTAAGTGAAAATATTTTGGGGGGATTTTTGGCAATAGACCTTTTACTGTAAACGCAATAAGGGAATCCTCAAACTTACTGAATACTTTCATCTTCATATTCACAATGTTAATTTAATATGGTTATTCCACTATCATATGAAGTATCATATTCATGTACTTGAAAAAATTAAGGCCAGTGAAAAGCAAAGATAAATTCTGGATGGTAGGTCCCTTTTTATGAGGAAAATAATAGTTTCCCATTTGCTACAGTCAATAGAGCACTGCTTATATTATTTTGGTCAGAGTTTGGTAACATAACTACTAAACCTGGAAAATTAGACTTGAAAGTAGGTACATTGCTGGCCTCAATAAAATAGGGTTTTCCATTGGTAATAAGAAGAGGAATTGGCTTTTGGGTGGCAAAAGCAAGAGCTGCCAATGTAAGGTATGCTCTTTGTCGCTGTAAAATTAAGGATTTTTTCCAGTGAAAGATTAAAGGGGGCTTTTAATTTTCCAAAGCATTGTTGAGAACTTTGCTATGGTAGGGCAACAGGGAAAACCTTTGGTGGCAAAAGTGATCAATCATGGAAAATGAGTTAGACAGGTCAATAAATATAACACTGGCAAGCAGACTTTGATGTATGAGGGAATAACACACTCTAATATGGTATATTGTTGTGCCAGGTGCCTTGATGGAAAACAATGCATCTTCCAATAGACTCTTTAGCTTGGAATTTCCATTTATATCTGGGGCAGCACTTTTCATTACTGATAACAATTCAAAGTAATGACGTGAGCCTATAATCAGTGATGTGAATGTTCTCACAGTAAAAGGGATGTCTTTTGATTCTATGTTTATTATCACTCATAGAATATTCGAGTGAACTAGCAATCATTAACTACTCTTGCTGATTCTGTTAGAGGTAATCATCTTTTAAAATAATGATGGTGGGATGGCAGGTATATATACATCTGTTGTTCATTTCTATTGTCAAGAATAAATATGTAAGTGAAGGACAGTTACCACACCTTAAATAGGATGGAAAGCAAGGTACAATGTGAATAGTTAGACAGAGGAACTGATTTCATCTCCAAGACATCTCTAATATTTATGGTTTTTATTTTTCTATAAAATATATGAGTAGGCAGAAAAATTTAAAAGTTCTTGTATTGATTTGTTAATTTGTCTTCATCTACTGTTAGTGTTAAATTATCATTACTTTGCTTTTTCATAATTAGAGCACGCTGATTTCCATATCTTACACAGAAATTGACATAGAACTGTGTTCAGTGTTGTGTCCTGTTCAAAATATTGCATTCAGCCCATATTATTTATAATCATTACATAAGTTCAAGAATTGTAAGAAAACAATAAGGAAAATTTAAAAATTGGAAGACCTTCTCTTTCCTCAAAAGATTTATAATCTATTGGAGATGACAAGATAAAAAGAATGAACTCTGGCAAGAAATTTTTATAGTTTTGACTCCTGCATAATAATTTTGCACCTTTTCCATTTTTTCCTAAAACGAAGAAGCTTTTCTCATATTGGATTAAAAAAAATCCTCCAACCTCCACTGTCATTCTTAATCATTCCATCTCCCTCAAGAGTACATTATGTCACATCATAGTCCACTTAGACATGTACACACAGACACACATACACAAATACACACAGATGCACACACTCTCACTCACACCTCATCTTCAGTTTCTTAGTTATTTGATTACTTTCCTCAACCTATGTAGTAGCTCAGACTTTCTCACCTGTTTGAGTTTGCTAGGCCAGCCATAGGAAAGCACAACACATTGAGTGACTTACACAAGACATTGATTATCTCACATTGCTAAATGTTAGAAATCCAACATCAAGGTACTGCATGGTTCCTTGTGAGACTCTTAGGGAAGGATCTTTTCTAAAGCTGTCTTTGACTTATTGATGGCCATATTCTCCATGTCTGTCTTCATACTGTGTATTGTCTATGTGTGTCTAACTCCCTGTTCTGATTTCTCTCTTTGTACAAGAACAGTCATTTTGGATTACAGCTGATACTACTCCAGTATGGGCACATTTTAATGTAATCAATTAATCTGCAAATATCTTATTGTAGCTGAACTAATTGTATGTGTGGCCTATTTGAAAATAAGCCCATATTTTGAAGTACAGGGGTTTAGGAGTTTGATATGAAAAAAGTAGAGAGATCCTAAATTAAGTTATAGTCATCAGGTCAGGATGAAGGAGAAGAGAAAACTCAGCTAATGGCTTTAGGGAAAACTAAAACAAGCAAATAAATCTGTTCCAAATTCCCAAGCCAAGGTTGGAGCCCTTAACTGAAAACTCTGGGAGGAACAACTAGGTGCCACTAGATTCTGCTTACAAACTCATCCAATCAAAGATCTACAAGATTTTGATTTTATAGATTCCCCACTTATCCCTAAAGTTTGTCACTTCATATGACCCCACCCTCCTACTGTCTTGATCACTTTCCCATAGCTGGGACACAGTACTCAGAAGCCACAATTTAAAAAGGAAATTTAGTCACCTTCCACAAACCCCACCTTTGAACACATGAAGATTTTGGAAGACATTCTAGATCTACCCTTATATATAGGTAATATAGGGTCAATTTAATCATATTATTTATTCATCCACCCAAGTGGGCATGATAACATGCTCTGCTTTTAAAAATCCAGTGAAAATTTTGCCAACTGATATTTATCCATGTTGCTGGAAATTCACCCAGGACTGGGCCTTTCTTTCAGGCTAGAATTTGTAGTGGTTCAGTAGACTCTTCTATTTCAGAGACCTCTTGGTCTCTAAAGCTTAGACTTAAAAATTGCAAAACATGAATTTAGGGAGAGTACACTCCAACCCATAACTGCATCATATAAAGTCTTGCTATCCTTTAGACTTCTGTGCCAGCTCTCACTTTCTCATTCATGCTAAACCAGTTGAAAGCATGTGTAATGATTAGTTCTGTGAAATTTCCCCAAATATGATCACCTCCAATTCTCCCCTTCATGAAGAGGTAAAGTGACAAAACTTTAGCGATTTCATATTAGACCATTGGGCAAATAAATGGTTAAGGAAGGACACAAATTCATGTTTTCTGACCTTAAGTTTCAAGATACCTTTAGTATATCTTTATTCTTCCACATCCTTACCATTCCTGCACATCTGGATTTCAGTCTTTCTGGACTTCACCCTGCCCTGAACTTTGGTTCACATAATTTTTTCAAAATGTTTCATCTCTTATACTGTGTTATATAAACATGAGAACTGAGGGTGTAGCTCGATGGTATAATGTTTAGCTAACATGCAGAAGTCTTGTGTTCAATCACCAGTGCAGAGAGAGGTAGAGGTGGAAGTAGAGGTGGAGATGGAGGTGGAGGTGGAGGTGGATGTGGAGAGGAAAGAGACAGAGAGAAACACATAGAGTGAGAGAGAGACAGACAGACAGAGACAGAGAGACACACAGAGTGAGAAAGACACAGACAGAAAGACGGAGACAGAGATAATTTTTCAAAATCCTTAGAGAAAATTCACACTAGGCCAGAAAGGATTATGATAAATTGACTTATTATATAGCCTATTAGTCTCTACTTCTCAAACTTCTCCCAATCATCTCAAATACCTTTTCATTAATGTTGTAGAAATCAAACATCTGTGTGCATTTTAAATCCTCATTAAGCCATTGTGACTTCATTGCTTCCATGGAAAAATATGAAGTATATTTCTTTTAAATGCCCAATAAAGTGTATTTTCTGTAATGTACTACTCTTCAGAAATCATCTATATGGCATGGGAGATAATGAAATGATAATAGTTTACCTGCAATAATGTTTATATGGAATTCAATAATGTTTGTAGAGTTTGACAACAATCAGTTCATTTTCTTTCTTTTTATTTTTAGAGAGAGAAGATGGCCTTGCAAAGCCTTCACATACCTGAGTCAGTGATAGGTTGACTGTGAAAATATTAACCTAGGGTGACACACTTTAAGAAGTAATGGAAGGGTAGGGGATTGGGACAGGTATTTCTTTAAACAATAGCCAAATAGGTTATATCTGATTATATTATTTTGAAAGCCAGATGTTAATTCACATATGCTACGTAAGTCTAGTATTGTCTTGGAGGGTAACACTGTGATAGCAAGGACTGTTTTAATTTTTACTATTGAATTCTCAATATTTAGGAGAGTATGATTGACAGAGTAGATGTTAAAAACTATTTGCTGAATGAATTCATGAATGTGAATGCTATTTAAAATTTTTCTAAGTATCTATTTAAAGAAAGAAAATTTTTACACAACTCTGCCAGTCAGAATGATATTGAATTCATTCCCTTCATTCAACTGGCTAGAATTTAATCCAAACACTGTACCTACTTATCTAGCCCCCTATATAATATTAATTCCTTCATTTATTTTAAATGAGTTTGCCTCTCTAGTATTGAGAAAGTTCTGGAGCTATACAATATAATATGGTGTACATGTATACATGTATATATGATGCACACATGTACAAGAATGGCAGTAGAGGGTATGAAAAAAGAAACACTATTATGATGCTGTAAGAAGTAAAAGAACCAGAAAAAAATCCTTCTAACGGAAAGCATCAATGAAGAAATCTCAAATTGTTTTTACTGTCTTCTTATTTTTGTTAAAATAGTGCTACTGTTTAAATATATTAGCAAGGACCAGGGATTTAGCTCAGTGATTTCACCGCCTGCTGCGCAAGCATTAAGGACCAGAGTTCGATCCCCAGTATCAATCAATCAATCAATAAATAAATAAGCAGGTTATTGTGAAAAATATTCTTCAACTGAAGTATTTTGTCTTTTCCTTTAGATGAGATCCAGAGCAGGGAAAATCAGAAAATTGATCTGCTTGAGACATCAACTAGAAAGCCTTAGACATTCTTTGAGTATTCTAGCATTGAGAAGAATAAATAAGTTTGACAAAGAGACATTATCTTTGCTACCACATTCCTTAGCTGGTAGTAACTTTCAATAGCATTATGTCAAAAAAGAATACCCTGGTTGAATTTTGGGTTTCCATTTTTGCTTTCTGCTTAGTTTCACTAATGTATGCATATAGTTATGTAATTTATATGTAAGTATAATTCTAAGAGCAGTTATGCATTATGCATTTTATTTATGATATTACTACCAATAAAATATTTAGATGAAAATCAATTTAACACTATAAAAACCCTACTTATATATGACATCAAGTTAATCAACAAGCAAAGAAAGTTAAAAAGCATAGTTGAAATGCCTTTTACAACTTCAGCCTCCACTAAAGGCATTTTTAAAGCATTCCCCCTTTTGACCCTCACAAGAACTTTGTAAAGAAGTTATCATTGACCTGTTTTACAGATGAGGAAACATAGGCTGTGCATGGTTAGTTGGCTTTACCAATGTATTCAGCTGAATCTAGGTCTCTAGTACCAAGATGCTCTTACATACGCTATAACTACACCATTCTCAAATGAATGGCCCATAGCCTGCTGGGGAACTATATGAGTCCTTTGGGTGGAATAAAAGTAATCTAAATACAAAGTGTTACTTCAAGAGTTTATAAATGGGGAACATACAAAGTTTTTTGTTTTCTTGTTAATTTTCTCAGTACCCCAACTGGAAATAATATTTTCCCTAATTTGTAAGATTAAATTACCAATTTCTCTTGGCTCCAATACGTGTCTTGAATCCATTCAGTACTTGTCGGTGGACATCAACTTAGTCCTAGCACTTGTTTCCTGCATGGTTTTCTTGCTATTTTCATTAGGATACTCATTTCTCTGAATGAGAAAATGAAAAAAAAATCCATCATAATAGCTAAAACATGGAAACAGCCCAAATGCCCATCAACTGGAGACTGGATAAAGAAAATGTGGGTTTTTTTATAAAATGGAGTACTACTCAGCCATAAAAAATGAGAAATTAGAGACATTTATTGCTAAATGGATGCACATTGAGGTGATACTCTTAAGTGAAATAAATAGGACACACATGTGTAAATACCGAATAGTTTCCCTGGTGTGAGAAACTGAAAGTGTAAATACGGACTAAAAGATATAATGGATAATGTGAAATAGTAAGGGGGCAAAGGGGAAGGGGAAATGGGAGGGGTAGGGGAAATTGAAGAACAGAATGGAATTAATATGAGAAAATGGAAAAATGGAAACAAAGTCTTTGTAAATAGGGAGGGATGGAGGGGTTGAGGGGAGGGCAGGGGAAGGGGGGGAACCAACAGGTATTATGTAAAGGTGCAAATTTCCAGTGATGAATGTCATTATACTGTATACCTAAAATGCACCAATAAAATACATTTTTTAAAAATAATCAATCTATTTTCTGTAATATTTGAAGACTTTTTAAAGACATTATTGTAAAAACAGTATATATGTTTTTAAACAGATTTTCAAAACAATAGTGCAATGCCCATATATTTGTAATTAACAGGAACATGAGTAAAACAGTAGATGAATATTCCAAATATCATGAAAGTGGTACTATATACCCAGAAAGCACCAATTTTTTGGTCGAAATAACCTTGGATATGCTCAAGAATTTTCTACTGGGAACATTTGGGTTAGGAAATAAGTCCACATCCTGAATTGATTCAAAATTTGTACACTTCATGATCATTTGACTTTGAGGAAGAGTCTTAACTAGAATGCCAGATCTAGTGAATAAAGTGGATGATGATATATTATAATGTGTTTATAAGCCATCCTTTTGGTTGGATGGCACTCAGCAACAGCATTCATGTACTTTTTTAAAATTTATTTTTTTCCTTTTTCATTCTCTTATTGGTACATTTTAGGTATACAATACATTTACATTTATCATTGGGTGCTTGTACCTGTACGCGATGTATCTTAGTTCTTTCTTTTCCCCCATTACCTGTGCACCCTTCACCCCCTCCAACCTTCCCTATTTACATAGATTTCATTTCCATTTTTTTTTCTTTTCTCATAATTTTTCTTTTCCCTTCTTCCCTTTCCTCTTCCCCTCCCACCACCCCTACACCTTTGGACCTTTTCCTATTTCAAATTATCAATTATTCATTTTAATCATTTTAATCCTTATTTACACTTTCAGTTTCTCACACTAGAGAAACTATTTGGTATTTACACATGTGTGTCCTATTTATTTCACTTAAGTGTATGCCCTCAATATGCATCCATTTAGCTATAAATGTCTCTAGTTTCTCATTCTTTATGGCTGAGTAGTACTACATTTTATTAAAAAAAACACATCTTCTTTATCCAGTTTCCAGTTGATGGGCACTTTGGCTGTTTCCAAGTTTTAGCTATTACAAACTGTGCCACTGTACTTTTTTAATCATAGCTCATAAAGACATTCACAAAGGAGACTTCCAGTACTGCTCCAGAAAGTGCCAGGAATAATGGGATTAATGAGTTTGAAGCAATGTGGGGAAATATTTTGGAATTAGTGGTAATGTCTCTTTTACTGTAATAATTTTAATTTAAAAATCCACACTATATTTTGATCTAATTATATTTAATGTAATTGCTGACAGAGATAAGTTTGTTTACAATCCAATTACTTGTTTTTGATAGTGTAATAGTTATTTTTTCTACTGAATTGCAAATGCATTCTTAGTTTATGACAATTTTTCTTCAACTAATATTCAACCACATAATATATAAGGACATTATAAAAGTAAAATTACATCTATTCATCTTCCCTGTCTGTCTTTTGTGTTATTGTTGTTTATATTTTATTTCTTGTAATAAACTATACTATATCATTTTATGAATTTTATTTCAGACACCCATTAGACTTTAAATATGCACACACAATTTCCAGAAATATTAATTTTTCTCTGGAGAGTCAAGGTTCCACCTGAAATAACTGCTCTTCAGCTGAAAGAACATTAGTATTTTCTGAATTGCTAGCTGTTAATAGTAGATTTTCTCACCTTTTCCTAAAACTGTATTTTGTCTTCATTTTTGGTAGAAATTTTAACTTGGGATAGAATTCTATTTTTTCCCAGTATTTTAAAGATGACATTTTAGTGTCTCCTGTTTTCTCTGTTTATCATGAAAACTCAGCTATAATCTTTGGTACTCCTTAAAATATATAAATTTTTCCTCTGGACATTTAAGACTTTGTAGTAAGTTTTGGCTTTAAAACTTTTACCTATGTTATTTAGTAATTTTTGCATTTGTCATGTTTGGGGTTTATTGAATTCTTAATAGGCTTGTGTGTCTGCTAAAATAGGAACACAATTCTGGCCACTATTTCTTCAAATATTTTTCTATCCCTCTGATTATCACTCTTCTCCCCTTTTGTGTCTTGGATTATAGGTGTATTTTAGAGTAAAGGATACTGTTTTACAATTCTCAAATACTCTGTTCCACATTTTATCCTTTTTTGTATTAGCTTTATCACTTTATATTATATAAAATAATACCCATTGTTAGAACGTACAGAACAAATCTTTGAATATTTGTGCTAAATGAAAAGGAGCAATTTTGGCTCTAAGACAAGTGTGAAGACAGTTTGGATTGTCGGAACTGGGTTCTGTTGTAAACAGAGAAGAATTTTGTTCTACTGGCTGAACATGATGTAATGAATAGGGCACACCCACACAACAAACAGTTATTTTATCCAAAGTGTCAATAATGTCAAATTTGAGATACACCATTTTTGTGACTCAGAAAGCTCAACATTATAGGATGCTAGTGCAATCTAAACTGAAAGATTTAGTGCAGTCCCATAAGTCCCAGCCAGATTCATTCATACGAATCAATATGATCAATTAAACTTTTATGAGAAATGTTATATATGGATCATGGGTTTCATTTTTTAGATTTCTCTCAAAATTCTAATTGAATAAAGGAGAGGGATAAAAATTATGTTAAATGTTATTTTTAAAGACATTCTCTTTGAAGCTTATCTTTAATGCAACACTGTTTAATTACATTTGTGTAATTAAATGTGACATTTCTTTTTTCAAGTACTTTTTACAGAAAAGTTGTATGAATGACAACATGCCAGAGATCAAAAATACAAAGAAAATCTATGTATGTTTCTCTTGCTTCAAAAACTTTTACTAGATATAAATTTTTTCATAATCTTTGAAGGATTGGTTTTATTGTATTCCAATTAGAATTCTCAGCTTTGAAATATTTATAATCTATTAACATTGAAAGGCTAAGAAATGGACAAATGAGAGAACAAGAAAGATACCTTTAGAAAAATACAGATGGTGAGATTAAAAAACAAACAAAAATACAAGAAGTTTGGTGAAAATTGTTTGGAAATTCCCTAGAATATAGACAAGACAAAGAGGAAGAGGAAGAGGGAGAGAGAAGAAGGAGGAGGTGGAGGAGAAGGAAGTGGAGGAGGAGGAGAAGGCAGAGGAGGAGGAAGAGAGAGGGTAGAGAAGACAGAGAGAAGCTACATTTTTACAAAAGACTTTATGAGAAGAGGCCACTGGAGATCTGAGGGTAATCAGCACAGATTAAAAGCATTGTCCATGAAAAGATGCAAAGAGGAGGGCATTTTAGGTGTATTCAAGGACCAACAAGGCACTCAATGGTGGATTTTTAGGGCAACGAAACAACTCTGTATGCTACTATAATGGTGGATATATGTTATCATGTATTAGTCCAAATCAACAGAAGATACAACCCTAATGTAAACTATGAAATTTGATGATAATAATATATCATTTGGACAATAAGTGGTGGAATTCCTTGGTTGCACTGAACTCTAAACCAAATTTAATACTTATAATGCCTCAAAAAATAGACTATCCACATATGTGATTGGATAAAAGAATATATTCTAATGTAAATGTCCCCTGATATTGTTGCTCATGGCAACAAAAATTGAAAACCAGAGAATATGTACAGATCCACTTAGAAATGCTTAAGATCTGGAGGTTCATATCCATGAACATGCTTAGAATATAAATTCTAGGCTTAGAATGTAAATTCTGCAATAATTAGCCTGATACTTGAGGCATGAGTACATTTTTACAATGCATCATACTAGAGTCCACAGGTTGTAAAGCCTGTTTTCATAATATAGAATGTAGTGATTTTAATTTTCAAATAAATATGTTGCTTAGAAAGGAAATCATATTTACAAGTACTTAAGCAAAATATCTCTATGTAGTTCCATATTTTCAAAAGGATCAAAACATGAAATTTGGACTCTGATCATCATTCAGGATGATAAGTAAAGACATTTAATACATATTATTTCACTTGGTCTTTTACCAGAGTCATGGGGTCTATGTGATCATTTGTTGCAAGATTATAATTTTGGAGTTTCATAACCAACTCCATTACATGTCAGAAGTGAGATGTAAATGTACATTTTTGACACAGTTTAATCTGGAAGATACATAAGCAGAGTCATCCTTGTCAATGGCCTTTGTACTATTAAATGTCCTGGATGCAGGAAATTATCAACTTAAAGATAATCCTAAATTGTTCTATCAGATTCTTGGTTTATCTTTATTCCCTTGAAACTAGATATAGAATTTTAGCCTTAATATGTACAGAGGAACTTGGAAAACTTGCCCATTTAGTGATTCAAATTAACTGTCCTTGCATCTGTTACTTTTTTTTTTGCTTTGCTTTTATAGAAGAGGGACAATATGATCTGATTAATATTTCATATGATTCCGTGCCTGGTTCATAGAAAATAAGTGTTAGAATCTGTTCATACACTGAAAATTGCTTTTGGTTCCAACATTTACCTTTCAAAATCCCTGAAGGCTGCATTCAAGTACTACCTCATTAATTGAATCTTTGCAAGTTTCTTGTAGGCATTACTCATTTTCTCATGTATTCTATAAATGCATATTTTGTACTATTCTTATTATATATGTTGCTTTAACTATTTTTGAGGAGAATCAAGTACATAATTTGCATTCTTGTATTCCTGTCCTTGGTACTTTCCATAAAAACCATGTTCAATTAATGCTTGTGAGTACGTATAAAATATGAGATTGGTTATACCATATCATAAAACTCTGTGAATTCTAACATTAATATTTAGGAGAAAAATATTTTAGGAGAAATTCTAAATGCAGGAACCAGAAAAGCACACTTATCCAGGATACCAAGTCCATTCATTGCTTTTTCTTTTTTTTTTTGGTACAGGGATCGAACTTGGGACCTTGTGTTTACAAAGCAGGGGCCAGAATCACTGAGCTAAATCCCCAGCTGTTTTGCCCCTTTATGAACTATTAATCTTACCCAGATTTGCGTAAAACAACCGAACAGCCTTTAAATTCTAAGTTAAAAATTCACCGTTCAGAATTTCGGTTACCTTTTTGTTTTTCAGATTTTCCCCATTTTCTCTAAAGAGAGTCTCTAATATTCTTAAGTCATTGTTTCAGTATAACTTATATTCATCCTAATCCATATTAAAAGACATTCAACCTGTCACATACTTACTATACACAAGCAAGAAGGTAAAAGAGTCCTAATTTCTGAAAAGTGTTCTGGGAATGCAATTCCAAGATATAAAGTAGCCAAGGACTTCCTACTCTATGCTAGAATATGAAACTAAAGATAAACTACTGCCCTTGATTACTAATATCTTTTCATTTGTGAACTCCCACTAATATAAATATTAATGATAAATGAATATTCAGACAATATTTTCTATTGAAAATACTATGTTTTAAAAATCAGCATATCTCAAACCAAACTTTTCAGTTTTTCAATATTTGACTATTTTGCTATATTTACTATTATAGTGAATATCAATCCTTCTGCCCAACTAATTAAGACTCTTCTGTGTCATCCTTGATTCCTCCATTACTTAAGCATAAGCCTAAAATTGGTTTCCAAGTCTTGTGGACACTATCTCTTTATACAGTATTGTCTATCTCTTTCCATTCTCATAGGTATCACCTTGCTTCTTATTACAGTGATTGCAATAATCTCCTGCAGCTGCCGTTCATCACTTTTTTTTTCCAAACTGATGTTAGTTAACTTTCTAAAATACAATGTAAATTGGATTGAATTGAATTGTATATTTAAAGCTTTCCTTGGTTTTTCATTTGTCTCAAGGTAAAAGTCCAAGTTGAAAAGGGATATATATAAAAATATTAGATCTTTGATCTTTCTCAACCAGCGCCTGTTGACACTTTCACATTATCACATACACTTTGACACCCAACTTGCTTTTTCAGTGTATCTTGTCTCCTCTCAAATTTTTCTTTTGTAGGTAGGACTTTTGTCTTCCTTTTTGTAGATGACTCCATTCATTTTTCATGAATTTGATCATGCATCTTTTCTTCACCTCAGAGGATTTCTTACCTCATCCTTTCAACTATGGCCTAAATGTGAACACACAAATTTCATGTGTTGATAATTTAATCTCCAATGCACCAGTGGTGTGTCATGGAACCTTTAGGAGGGAATTGCTTCATGTGAGCACTGCTCTTATGAATGGATTGATATTGTTATCTTATGGGTGGCTTCATTATCATGACAGTGAGTTTGTTATATAAAAAGAAGTGAATTCAGCCCTCTCTGGAATGAAGACACCTCTCTTATCTTCACTTTCTTACTCTTCGACTATGGGTTGACACAGAAAGAAAGCCCCAGCCCTCACCAGATGAGGGCCCCTCAAGCTTGGACTTTCCAGTGTCAAGAATTCTAAGAAATAAATCTGTGTTGTAGAGTATTCTGTTTTAGCAGCATAAAACAGAATAAAACACCATCCCAGGGCAGATTAAATATGATAATGATACGTGTTGCACCTATTACATACCCATACTCCAACCATTTTATTGTTAATTTTCTTGATGATCTCATTTCTAAATTGTGAGAACCTTGAGAGTAGCAATCATTTTGCTTGTGCTGCTAGTACCTAGCATAATGCCTGAAAATTTGCAGGCATGTAATAACCTTATGAATTAATATTGCTTGGGCAATTAGAGTTTTGTGTGAAATACAAAAAGGCAGACACAAACAGTCCTATTCTGTTATTCCTAGAATCAATATATCCGCCTCAAGGCAACATTTCTTAATAAGTATCAATCATAAATATTTTCTAAGAAAAAGTCCTATGGTATTAATTAAAAGTCTATGACATTAAGTACGTCAGTTATAGATTTTACATAATGCTTCTGACTATCCATTTATTCAAGTCAGAAACAAGTTACATGTGATTCAAATGTCTAAAGCTTCCTGTCTCTACAAATGACACTTTTTTTACAAACCTCACTAAAATTTTGTTGTTTACTAAATCATACAATTAATTTTACACCTAAATCATGCACCAAATAAGATATTGGAATGGTAGTAATAAACAAATTGTCTGAGAATTTCATGTTATTCATTAAATTTGGTATGTATCTAACTATAAAATTGCTTTTAACAGCAAA
Source organism: Heterocephalus glaber (assembly GCF_053883595.1). Lineage (NCBI taxonomy): Eukaryota > Metazoa > Chordata > Mammalia > Rodentia > Bathyergidae > Heterocephalus > Heterocephalus glaber. The sequence goes on from NW_028258336.1 coordinate 6,163,978, forward strand.
TATAGGTATTTTAAGAGATATGTAATAGCTATCCACATGATATAAAGAAAATTTAGAAATTATTCACATAATCATAGGATGTAAAATATATTTGCTGACTCACAATCGACTCTGACATGTGACTCCAACAAAGCCACTCCAAAATTTACCATTGGCATCTACACCTACTGCTCCATAGGAACTTATCAGAAATAACTGATCAAGAATCTGTATCAATTTTCTGGACTATTAATTGAAAATTTATTTTTAATGCAATCCCTTACATAATGACTGCAAGTGCTTCTAGTTATTTTTCAAAACTTGTGACACTGAATCTCAGTTTTGTATTTTGTCTAAAATTTCAATTGTTTAGACATTCTTGTTTTATGTGGACTTTGAATATAAGGGAAGATTGAACTGAACCTTTATTTATATGGATTGCCATTATTATATCTCTGTACTGTCAAGGATATTGTCAAGAAGGGTGGAAGAATAAAAGCAAGTAAGAAGAATGCTCTCATTACTGAAGCTAACTGACTAACACATTAATGGCAAGGAATAGTAAAAGAAGAGAACTCCTAGAAAGTATGAATGCACAAAACTTTGTTCATACATCAAGCATTACTTTTAAGACATGACTGGTTAATACCAATAAAAACTGAACTGAGCAAATTGAAATGCTCCTGATTAAAAGGGAAATACTGCACATAATGAGCTATCTTTGGATTGATACTACTCAAGTGACTTCTGTTAGGTGATTATATCCTGTTTTCCAATTTCAGTTACTATACTGGATTTTAACTTTGATAATTTCATAAACTGCTACAGTAATTTGATTCCATCAGCTTAATGCAATATTTACAAGGAAGAAACAAATAGGAGTATTTCTGTGAAGTTCATAATTTTTATTCAAAGTCCAACATATCAAACCCGGCAGTTACAGACACTATCCAAAATATTTGTGAACACTCAGAGAAAAGACTGAAACATTAAAAAATATGGAATAATCATTCCTTTTGTGGATAAAATCCTTAATTGAAGACACACTCAATTCTGAACAATCATCAGGCTGTTCTGGAAAATACATGCCACTAAATAGTCAATAAATTTGAAGCAGGTATAGCTTATCTCTAATAAATCTCTGTTTTAAAAAAAGCATATTTCTTTGCAGGGGTGAGTGTATGGAAAAATGTAAGTAAAAGATTGAAATCTGAAAACTACATCACATATGTAGTTATTTAATTCAGGCCCCCTGTAATATTGACTACACTCATTCGAGATGTATCTTCTGCTCTTAAGTTTGAATATAACTTGAAGTCATTATTGTTCATATTTTTGAGGTGTTTATAAATATGTTTTGATGTCAAACATCAAATTATACAGATGTGTATGAAAACAAATCCAGTATTTTACAAATATAAAAAATAAGTAATATTTAGGATAGTCGCTGCTTAATCAGCATATGTCAACTTGATTGTATTAAAAAATGCCAGGAGATTAATGAAGCACCCTCTAGGTGTGTCTGAGTGGATCAAAAAGGTGTGACCTTGGGTAACATACATGGTTCCTGGCCCTTTTATTTCTGGCAGTGTTACCTGCTCCACTTCCCAGTGCCATGAAGTAAATTTCTTTGTTCCACTATGCCATTCCACCATAAAGTTTCTGCCTTCTACCTAGCCAACTATAAACTGAATCCCCTGAAAGGATAAACAAAATTAAACCTCTACTTGTTTCAGCTGTGGGAATTTGGTTTTGGGTCTCAGAAATGGAAATCCTAACACAGAAGATTAGTACCAGAAAAATTGGGCCATTGCTGTGATTACATCTGACCACACGGTTCAAAAGCCTATGTAACTGCTTTATAGGAGGGGTTTGGAAGAGACTTCAGAATTGAGCTGGGCAAAAATCTAGAAAATTGTAAGCAGTCTGATGGAAGATTCTAGTCAGAACTCAGAAAACTAGAATGCTGATAAGACTGCAAACATCAAATGCCAAGCTCAGGAGGCATTTTGATGGTAAATGTATGAGAAACTATACATGTTATATTCTGACAAATAACTTATCTATATTTTACCTATGTCCTGAGACTTTACAGAAGGTTGAATGTAGGGACTATGGACTAATTGATCTGGGCAGAGGAAATTTTAAGGCAACCTATTGTTCAGGCTGCCTGGGTACTGTTCAATGCTTTTAGGCAGCTGTACAGTAAGAACTGGGAGCAAAAAACAGAGCAGAAATTTAAAAAAAAACAAAAACTTAACTTTTGGTCCAAAAGAAACCATGTATAAAGTTGTAGCCAAAAGAAATATGGCTGCTGATAAATTAGTACCATTAAAAAGAAACCAAGTGAGGGCCAGGGGTTTAGCTCAGTGGTTCGGTCGCCTGCCTCACAAGTGCAAGGACCCAAGTTCGATCCCTGGTACCAAAAAAAAAAAAAAAAAAAAGAAAGAAAGAAAAAGAAACCAAGTGCTTTGTGCAGGGACAAGGAAACAGGTGATTTGAGGACATCTCAATAATCAGCAAAACCACACCCATCACAGGACCAAAGGTACAAAAATCTTAAACTTTCATTTGAAAAGAGATTTCTGAGACCTCTGATTAAGAACTTCCTAGAGAATTGGTTCCCCAGGATTAATTTCAGTGTGCTTACTCATTCAGACACATAGAGTACACTACAGCCAAGGTCCAAGACAGCCTGGCTATTGCTTCCACTGTCAGGAGATCTTGGCATTGTCCACGTGATACTGGTTTTACTGGCATGCAGAATGCAAGAGTTGTGGAATCATGAAAATACCCACTCAGATTTCAAAGGGAGGCTTGCAGGACCTGAGAGGAGGCCCTGGAAAGCCAATGTGTGAAACTGTGGGAATAAAGCTAAAAGAACAGTGGATACCCCAGGAATTCCAAGATGCCAGGAACATGGAACATCTGCTGAGTCAAGTTGCAGGCCATGAGTGGAACCAGGCCAAGAGAGAGGCTATGTGGGCTGCAACTAGCTAGGCTATAAGGGTGGGACTGCCCAAGCTCTGTGGAACTCATATTGTACCACCATATTCCCTAGATTCAGGGTATGGAGCTACAAGACTTACTGTTTGCTCTGCTGGGTTTTGGTCTTTCTTTGGTCCAATTTTTTTCTATCCCTTTCTTCTTCCCTTTTGAATAGGAGGGTTTACCCTGTGCCATTTTACTTTGTGATTTCATAACCTGTTTTTTTTTTTACTTATACAGAGGTTTGCAGCTAAGATTTGCCCTTGGGTTTCAGAAGAGACTTTGATTTGGACTTTTGAAAGATGGGATCTGTTGAGACTTTAGGGAGAGAATTAGTATGCTTCCAGTTGTATGGAAAACAGATTGATCGTGTCAAGTGGAGTTATTAACTTGATATTTTTTTCTAATTTGGAAATTAAGTATCATTTAAGAAGATATGTCTGGTTATCAAGTTCAGAAGGGGTGGATTGTGATCATTAATCACAATGTGTGAAATTGACTGCATTAAGAACCATGCTGGCCATTAGTAATTGGGTATAAGTTCTGGGTGTTAACTTCTGGGTAATAACTTCTGGGTGTTTCTGTGTAGGTCACAGAGGCATGACCTTGGGATACTATACATAGTCCATGTCTTATTTTGCAGTAATGCTCTTTCCCTGCACTACTTCCCAGATGCCATGAACTGAGCAGCTTTGTTCCTTCATGACCTTCTACCATGATATATCTGCATTTAGGTCAGGAAAGTCATGAACTAAACTTTCTGAAACTGTGAGACAAACCATTTTGTTCTTTAAAATATGAAAGTTGGGTTTTAGATCCTAGCAACAGGAAAACTGACTAATACACTGGCCCAACAGTTCCAGAAAACTACACAGTGATAGCAGTAGCATAGCAAATCATAACAATAAAGAGTACAAATTGAACCATACACTATATGCCTAGAAAATAATTAAATGCAATATCAGAAAGTGACATAAAAGTCTATTGACAATGTCTTTTATTGTCATGTCTTAAGGAGTTATTAGGCATTATTGAAGGTGATACAAATAATTAAGCAAGTATTTAATAATTATAGCTAAGCTTTTTATTATTTACCATGTGAAACACATTAGTTTATATTCATCTAATCAATCTGACAATGAACCACTGTTATCCTCAGTTTATACCTAAGAAGTCTGATGCTCAGAAAGGTTAAGCATATTTCTTAAAGTCACATCACCACTAAAAAAATAGTGGTCTCAAGTTTATAATGCAAGAATTGAGATATCACTACTCATGATCATAACTGCTACCTGATTCCTGAAAGCAAAGCAGATGAAACCTGAATATGTATGGCTTATTTTAATAATAGGGCTGTCAAACAAAAAAGATACCAACTTACCAGAAAACTTGAAGTAATTGTGCAGTTTTCTCTATAAAACATTATGTATTAGAGAATTCTAGGTATTTAAAATGTATTTTATATGAAACCTCACTGCATAAAACAAATAAAACTAGAGATGCTCTGCTTGAAATAGTTATTTAAAAATCCACAATACTGCCCCAAAATCTATTCCCTGGTCTGCTTGTAGCTGCAAAAGAACCCCAGGATTCTATAAAATACAAACTGGAACTTTGGGAATTGGACTCTTAGATGTGAGAGTGACCTTTCAGGGATCCAATCCTACTAGTCACTTGATGCTTCAAGAGCTATTCACAGCTGTTTCTTATTTTGAGCCAGGATTATTTTATGAATCAACTTTAAAAGGGTAAAGTTAAGAAAAGTGTTCTGAAGGTAACAGCCATGATTTATCCATTCAGTTTGTTTGACATATTTTACATGTGTAACGTTTATTAAATAAAAAATTATGAAGCGCTGTGTTTGAAAACAAAATTATGAAAAAGTTCATACTTGTAAAGATGATAAAAGTAGCCCTTAATTCTCAAATGGGGAATTTGGATGATAATCTTACTCAACTTGGAAGGTAGCTATAAAGATTAGAAATAGTTTCCATAAAGTACTTATCAGTTCCCAGCCCAGAGGTTTCAGTAAGAAGTAGCTGCTATTTGAATTTCCTTACTATTGGTTTTCATTTCATAATAGTACAATACACTGAGCTGAAAAATGTTCAGTACATTTTGCTCAATTTTTTTTGATGAGTGACCAAGTGTTATTTTTCTATTTTTGTGTTCTATTACTTTTAAGATGAATGCAAAAATTCAATTGGATTTCTGTAGGAGGGCATGGGTGAAAAGACAGAGCCAAATGTATTAAAGTAAAATCAATTTGACATGGGTTATCTCCTTTTGAGTTAAGAATACAATTTTATCATTGTGCTCAGGGATATAATCAGTTAGTAAATGCTCCAATAACTCTGATGGAAAAAATAACACTGCTTCAGAGAACAAATGAAATGCCACAGTATTAAGGAAGATCAGTAGCCTGAAACAGTAACTGGGGTTGAACATTCAGTGGAACAGATAAATCTGATAGAGCCTGTCCATCACTGGGATTGCAACATGTCCAGGCATGGCTAGCAAATGGGTAGGATGGGCCAGCTAAGAAAAAAGGGAGTGAGAAGTCTCCTAAGCAGAAGTAATCTTCAGGAAGGAACCATTAAGCAAGTCTCCCAGTAAAAACCAGTCATGAAAAAGAAAAGAAATCTTGAAGATGACATGATGATTTTCCCAAAGATTTGTCTTTTGGTACAACTCCAAATGAACTCATCTCTCTCTCTCTCTCTCTCTCTCTCTCTCTCTCTCTCTCTCTCTCTCTCTAAAAGACAGAAAAAGGAGCTATATCAAAGTGCTGAGGAAAGACATTTTTTAACTGACATCTCTACGAAAAAACTGTGGGTGACACCAGATTAATATTTTACCTTTTGTTTTCAATATCTATGATTAATTTATAAATATTTATCTCTAAAGACAGATGGAAACTTTCTCTTCATTTTTTGCATAATACATGGTGGCTTTATTTCACTAAGGAATTTACACACCCAGAAGAGTTGTCACATATCTGGAACTCCAACCAAATAGCTGCAGGAGGTAACTATTGGTAGAATACAGTGCAAATAGACTAGACTTGAAGAAGTTAAGGTAGAAGATGTTTTGCAATACCTAAGAGGATTTGGTTGTGAAGGTGAGGGATATTACCAGGAGAATCCAGGAGAAAATATAGAAAAGATATGAGAAAGTAATTACTTTACCAGTAATTACTTTAACAGTAAGACAAATGCCAGGTAAACTTACATTATGTGAATGCCTACTGCATAGACCTTCCGCCCTTGGTGATTCCTGTTCTGAGGCCCACATTGTCCCACATACACCTTAAAGTTTAGCTGGGTCACTTTTATAATTCGGTACAGTAGTTGTAGTAGTATATGATTCCACAGATGAATCCTGTGTTCTTCTCAGGAGGAGTATAGCATTCCCCATTTTAGTTAGAATTTGATAGACCCCTCTATAATGACCTTTTGCAAGCCCTAATAAAAGGAAAATCTGGAGTTCTAGTACTTATTTTTGATTCACAAGAATTTTCCTTCATTTGTCAAAAATGATGTATGATTGGGATAGAAATGTGCCTTTCTGCAGTCCCAGTACAAGATCTAATTAACTGGCCTTTGTACTCATCAGTGAGTGGAGGGCCAAGATCACACTGCTGTTGATCACACTGCTGATAACTGGGCACAGTAGGAGCTGAGGTAGACCATTCCTAATAAATACAGAACTATACTGATTGGCTTGAAGACTCCTCATATCTTTCTAAAACTGTCTTAGAACTCACTGTTCTTTCCTTCATCTCCTCTATAAGGATTGACCTATATTGTGGGCTTATGTCTTTTCTAATCTCTAGCTCCCTCCCTTTTTTTCCATGTTTAATCCTATTTTAGCATCTGCTTATCAGAAAACCCAAACTAACACAATGAATAAGTAAAAATATTTGCAGTAATTACTTTTGTTATAACTGGAAAACAAGTGGAGATTTGATGAGCAAAATATATTTTGTGATCAGATACTGTAGTATTGAATAGTCTATCCAAGACCAGACTGCCATTCTACCTCTTTTTATTCACTTATATAGCAGATTTCTTTTGGTACGCTTCTTAGATTATGGCTAGCGCTGTAGTATGGCAATATGCAAAAGATGTCTAATATCTCTGTATTCTCTGTATTTAAAAAAAAAAAAAAACATTGAAGCTGTGGAGGTTACCTCAGGCCAAAAACCAGGACAGCCTGGATAGTTCAAGCAGTTAAAACTCCTAGGGAACCCTCAACCAATAAAATGTATCGGTGGAAACGTTTACCAATCCACTATCCTTTAAATAGGTAGTTTTGGCAGGCATTCTGTATGCTTTGCAGAGTCATTTGCAGAGTCCCCCCTTTACCTAAACCAGCAGCACACTCATTTATTGCTTTCTTTATTCCTTATGCAAGTCTCCTACATCCTTTACTACCGTTTACTGATGAACCTATCAAATAAAACTACCTGCATCAAAGTGTCTCAACTTCTTCTTTTGGAGAATTTAAAGCAAGACATCATCTGCTTGCATTATGAACATTCTACCTAACCAAGATTAGTAGGGTAAAGTTGACACTTCATACTTTGATTCCTTGGTTACGTTTTAGGCACAAAATTTCTAATACACAATGTGACCCACTCATACTAAACAAGCAAAACACTTAATTCTGGGTTACCCACAGCATCCTACCTTTTACATGCTAGTCCACAATACTTTGTTCATCTGAATGAGAAAGCCAAAAACTCATTTACTGCTTTGTTACTTTGCCTCTTTTCCTCCCTGGACCCAGCAACACAATTACTCTATATGCAAAGACCTCTGCAAGAGCACTTGCCACATTGCATCATGATTGTTAGTCCTAATGCCTGACTTCTCTGTTAGGGTAGAGGATAAGGAAAAAAAAATCTCACCTCCTAGAGTGATTTACACATTGTCTAGTGTTTGAAAATATTACAAGGTTTTCCTTTCATTTGACTCATTTCATTATCATCAACTTAGCTGACCTCAGCTAAATGACAAGAGACCAGGAAGGAATAAAAATCCAGATTTTGGAAGATTGTGCCAAATATTTAATTAATAAAGGGGGTATATCTTGGTATGAAAAGATTACGTATTAAGGATAGTTTTTAAATAATTAAAGGAAAATCTAGACATTGCATAGCATGAAAATGAACTTATCTCCCCTTATGAAATAAGTTCCAAAATGCATGTAGCAAAACAGTGTAATTTCAAAAAGAAATTTTAAACATAATTACCATGGGAGTTTATAAAATTGTAGAAGTTATGAATTGTAGAAGACTATAAATTAGTAACAATGTAGATAAAATATATTAACAAGCATTTAGATCTATAATAGTCTTTTTGGGGGTGGGGGTACCCGGGATCGCACTGAGGACCTCACACTTGCCAGGCAGGCACTGTCCCACTGAGCTACATCCCCGGCCCATAATACTCTTGATTTCAATATTTTTATTTCTTTGAGTTCCGTTTTTGTAATATTTCACTTTGGTCAGTTTTACTAGAGTCTAACAACACAACTGATATATCCGTTCTAGTTATATACAGATGAGAACATATCATAATAGAAATTATTCATTATTTTATTAACAATTGAGGTACATAATATCTGAGCAGCTAGAACCAAAAGGAAGTCTCAAAAGTTTCAAAATAGTTTCTACAAGACATATTATATTCTCTCATTGATATCCTGATTTCTTTACACTTGATATAGGCTTTATATGGGAAAAAGTGAAAATTTAAAATTAAAATATGCAGTATTAATTAATGAATTAAATAAAAATTTTGAAATTTTTGAAGTCTTTTGACTGACTGTTGGCTCCCAAGAAAATTTTTTATCACCTTAGAGTGACTAGGGAAAAAAAGTATTACTTACCTGACATTTTATCCCTAATAAAAGTAAAGGTCTATGAAATAGGAAGTGGTGGAAAATAAAAACAACTCTGTGTGTGTGATTCTGTGTGTGTCTGTGTATGTATGTTTGTATGCGTAGTGCTGAGAAACAAACCTAGGCCTCATAAATGCTAAGTATGTGGTCTACCACTAAGCTACATCCCCAGGCAGAAATGCAGCATTTTTGCCAACCAAATTAACTTTATGATAACTCATAAGTTATGGAGGAAATTATAATAGAGAAGACACTGTTGAATTCTGAAAGAAAATGAAGCAATGAAATATTAAACTTTGTGTGACATTGCCAAAATACTGGCTAAACAAATAATATTAATGTACAATCCTTAATTTTATAATATTTATTTATTTTTGATTCTTCAGACAAGGTCTCCCTCCATAGTTTAGGCTGGCCTTGAACTCACTGGGTAGCCAAGTCTGTGTTCGAACTTATGCTCCTCCTACCACTCCCAATTTTTGGGATCACAGGCATACGCCAAACCAGAACAAAATGTTTTAATTTAAGAAAATCAACATAGTTCAGATAGTCAACCAAACAAGCAAAAGTTAGCACAGAAACAGAAACTATAAATTTAAAATAAAAATAATCTTTAGTAGCAAAAATTAATGAAATTGGAAAAATTTTGAATGTCAAAAATCAACTACTATAGTGACCACCATTTGAAAAATTTAACAAAGCAAGCAGAACTTCAATAAGGCCATTCAAGAAATGAGAAGGGAAAATACTGAATTTTATAGAAGAGAAAATAGTATGTAGAAGCTAAAAATATTTGATGTTTTAAATTAGATAACAAAGATTTTCAAATTAGTACACTCTAAACATATTTACACCATTATATTTTAAACTCAGATCAAAGGATAGTCCTCAAAATACTAATTTCAAGAACTGAATAAAAACTTTCAAAATAAGAAAAATGAAAGAATATGTATGAAATACAATATATATTTTCCAAAATATTTTCTATTTTAGAGGATAGGAAGAAAAAGAATGCAATACCATACATTTCTTAATATTTCATAAATATCATTAACTCTAATTAAGGGATGTTTTTACAAGAAAATTATAGACCAATCTCAATTATAAAAGTCCTCATGGGGTGGGGATTTAGCTCAGTGGTTCTGGAGCCTGCCACGCAAGGGCAAGGTCCTGAGTTCAATCCTCAGTACCAAAAAAAAAGTCCTCAATAACATATTAGTCAATCAGTGTCCAAATATAACAATCAGGTCTAATTTACTTTCAGAATTTAAAAATATTTTAATCTCAAAAGCATAATTAGCCACATTAATAAATTTAAATTTCTAACATCATATAATATTCAGTACTGATTTATGAATTTTTACAAGCTCTTAGAAAAGTAGAAGTATAAAAAGATCCTTAATCTGATAAAGTATGTGCTAAAAAAACATATGTACTAGTCATAAGAATGAAATTTTAAAAGTATTTCCATGACAAGCAAGAAGAAATCAAGGATGTTATTTCTTCCATTCAGTATTTTATTACAGTTGTCAAAAATGCAAAAAGACAATAAAATGGCATATAGTATTGGAAAATAAGAGATAAAATTTCTCATTATTTAAAGACAATGTGCTTATCTATCTTCAACTTTCAAGAAAACCACAGTGAATTAATGGAAAAATAAAAAAGAACTCAATAAAATTTTAGGTATAAGATCAGTTTTCAAAACAAACAGCACTGTATATACCAAAAATAATCCAAAATTGTGGGAAAAGAGATACCATTCATAATAGCAAAAATAAAATAGATTATTACTATTAGAAATCAATAAAAAGAAGAGAAACCATACAGTTAAAACAAATATGCAACTTTTAATACACAATTTACCACAAAGAAAAGATGTCCAATATGCACATGAAAGAAAATTCTCAGAAAAGGTTGTTCATACTATCAGTGTGAATGTAAAACAATATATTTACTTTGAAAAATAGGTAGTTAACTTAAAAATATTCTTACCATATGATCTAGCAATATAATTTCAATGTGTTTATTCAAGAGAAATGAAAAGATATGGTCACATACAATCTGCGAATGAATGAATGAATGAATGAATGAATGTTTTTGCCAGCCTTATTCATTTTCACTCAAATCTGGAAACAAACTAAATATTCACAACTGTTAAATGGACCAATAAATCACACCATGTCCATTCACTTGAACTAAAAAGGTTAAATAAAAAGAAACAAATCACACACATAGAATAACATGGCTGTATCCAAAAAACTTTGTAGTAAGTAAAGAAAGTCACATACACAGTATGATTCTACTTATATGATATCCTGGGAAAGACAATATTTTAAGGACCAAAGTTAGATCAGTAACTGTCTAAGGGTGGTGGTAGGAAAGGGGTTAACTGAAAGAAATACAAAGAAATTTTGGACTTTGTCTTAGTCTATTCAGTACTATAACCAAAATATCATAAATCGGGTGCCTTACAAACAACAAAACTATATTTCTCACACTTCTGGATTCTGGGAAGTCTGAGATCAAGACAGCAACAAATGTATTGTCTGGTGAGGGCCCATTCCTCACAATAGATGGCATCTTGCTACATTTTCACATGGTGGAAGGAACAGAAAGCTCTTTGGGGTCCTTTTTATAAGGACACTGATCCCATTAATGAGGGTAGATCCCTTATGACCAAACCACCTACCCTAATCATCAACTAACACCATCATTTTCAGGGTTAGGATTACAACATATGAACTTTGAGAGTCACACATTCAAATCATTGGAGGAATGATGAAAAAGTTCTGCATTCTGGGATAGAGGTTACATGACTTTATACGTTTGTTCAAATGCATTGAATGGAACACTTAAATAAGTATATTTTACTCTATGTAAATCATACCTTAATAATCCTCAGTTTTAAAATAGAAGAATTGGGTAGGACCCTGAGGCACAGCATGGCTTCGGGAGTGTGGGTTGCTGACTCTTCTTGGCTCCTCATGAAGAAGCAGCTGGAGCTGGTGGAGGCCAAGTATACCATGCAGGCAGAGGGCCTGCGACAGGTGTGAGCAGAGGTGAGATCTTGGGAAAGAGGGTAGGCAGCTGTGCCCCTAGAGTCTGATCAAGGCTCTGGTACCTCAAGACTTGGAGCAGACTGAGGAGGCCTCAGCCAGCTTCCAGGAGCAGAGCGGAGTCCTGGAGGTGCAGTCGCTTTCCACCCTGAGAGCAGGACATCTCCGATGGCACTGAGGCCCCAACCCTGCCACCTCCAGACCTGTGGCAGCTGAGGCCAGGAAGCCCCCTCCCCTCCTCTCCCCTTACCCTGAGTCCTCACTCCCTCCTGCAGAGAGAGTAAAAGCAAAGAAGTATGCCCTACAGCCTGAGGATGGGATACTATGGATACAGAACAGAGTTGCAAAAACTCAATAGTGACTGTCATTTGTGTATTGCCCACACCTCAGGCTGACTTCAGGTCTGGGCTATCCTGTAGAATACCTGCTCAAGCACTCACAGCCCAGAGGAAAGGGCTTTTGGGCCAAAATCAGTCCCTCCACTCAGCTTTTGGGCCCCAGTCCCACTGCTCCTGGTCCAGAGGAAGGGGCTTCTGGGAAACCATCCAGCCTCGTCCACCTGGCCCAGAGGAAGGGGCTTCCTGGCCACCATCCATCCCTCCACTCACAGCCCAGAGGAAAGGGCTTTTGGGCCACCATCCCACCCACCCCTCCCAGCCCAGAGGATGGGGTTTCTGGGCCACCATCCAGTGCACTGATCCCAGCCCAGAGGAAGGTGCTTCCCAGCCACCATCCCTCCTGCCATTCCCGGCCCAGAGGAAACGGCTTTTGGGGCACCATCCCTCCCACCACTCCCAGCCTAGAGGAAGGGGCTCCAGGCCACCATCCCTCAAGCCACTCACGGCCCCTGTCCCACCTCTCCCAGCTCAGAGGAGGTGAGCTAGCCCTGCCGGTGCCAAAAGCACCCTCCCACCCCCCACACCCAGTCGAAATGAGAAGACATGTAAATAAATCTCAAAACCAGACCTCTAGATCACCTACAGCAACCCCAAAGGGAAATGAGATGGAACACTCTGATAATCAACCACCTGGACCCATTGAACTGGCAACAAAAGGGGATCTGGAAAAAATGAAACCAGAAATAATTTCTAAGATAACAGCAGAGACTGCACTCCTAGTGCAAGACGCGATTAATAAATCTAGAGAGGAGCTGAGGAACATGATGGAATCCAAACATAGGAAACAAATGGAATCCATAAAACAGATGCAAATAGATTTCCAGGACATGAAAAACTGTACTGAAAGTCTACACAACAGAATGAGCCAAGGTGAGGACAGAATTTCAGATATAGAAGATAAGATGGCAATTAGTGACCAGGAAAAGAAAAATTGCTTCAGAATTATAAGGGAACATGAGAAATCCATCCAGCACCTGCTAGACTATGCAAAGAAGAATAACATAAGACTGATTGGAGTCAATAAAGAAATAAGAGATAGTGCAGACAACATAAAAAATCTGTTCACAGACGTAATGGCAGAAAACGTCCCAAGTAGGGGAAAAGAGCTTGACATACAGATAAGTGAGGCATATAGGACTCCAAATAGCCTTAATAAAAAAATCTACACATAGGCATATAATTGTTAAGATTCCAGAAACTCAACAGAAGAACAAAGTTCAACAAGCAGTTAGAGAAAAGAAACAAATCACATACAAAGGAAATCCCATCAGAATCACAGCAGACTTCTCAACACAAACCATCAAGGCAAGAAGAGCTTGGAGTGGCATATTCCAAGCCCTAAAAGAAAACAGCCTCCAACCCAGATTGATGCACCCTGCAAAACTACCTTTCAAAATGGATGGAGAAATAAGATAGTTTCATGACAAAGAGCACCTTAGGAACTTCATGAATACCAAACCAGCATTCCAAAGAATTTTATACAATATCCTAGGAACAGACATTGAGGATCACAACCCCAGGAACCAAAGCAGAATGAACCCATCTGGCCTGACAAGAAATTAAATGTAAAGGGGGAGAATCCAACAAAAAGAAAAAGTCATGGCAATGATAACTCAATATGTTTCAGTTATAACCATCAATATTAATGGTCTCAATTCACCAATCAAAAGAAGTAGACTGGCAGAATGGGTTAAGAAGCAAAATCCAACAATATCCTGCATACATGAAACACACTTAATTCAAAAGGAAACTCATAGACTGAAAGTTAAAGGGTAGAAAACAATACTCCATGTGATGGGAACTTGAAAAAAAGCAGGAGTAGCTATGCTCTTGACAGATCAAGTAGATTTCAAACTAACACTGATTAAGAGAGACAAAGAAGGACACTACATCCTTGTAAAGGGAAGAATCCAAGAGGAAGAGATGACAATCATAAATATCTATGCATGAAACACTAGTGGACCCAACTATATAAAACAAATACTAATGGACATGAAAAGTCATATATGCACTAATACAATTTTAATGGAGAACCTCAACACCCCACCGTCACAAATAGATAGATCAACTAGACTAAAAATAAGTAACAAAATACTAGAACTCAATCGAACTCTTCAACAAATGAACTTAACAGATTTTTACGGACTCTTCCACCCCACAAAAACAGAATACACATTCTTCTCAGCTGCACATGGGTCATTCTCCAAAATAGACCACATACTCACACATAAAACATGTTTAAGTAAGTGCAAAGGAATTGAAGTTATCCTCTGTAGATTATCAGACCATAGTACAATGAAATTGGAGATCCATAGCAAAAGAAACTCAAAAAATTTCATAAACATGTAGAAATTGAACAACACACTTCTGAATAACCAGTGGGTCACAGAGGAAATTAAAGAAGAAATCAGACAGTTCCTTCAATTAAATGACAATGCCAATACAACATATCAGAATCTATGGGACACAAAGAAAGCAGTCTTTTGAGGGAAATTCATAGCAGTGAATATGCATATTAGGAAAACAGAATGAGCCCAATTAAACAACATGATGCTGAACCTCAAGCTTCTAGAAGAAGAAGAGCAGGACAACTCCAAAGCTCATACAAGGGAGGAAATTATAAAGATGAGAGGAGAAATCAATGCAATGGAGACTAAGAGAATGATACAAAAAATCAATGAAGCCAAGAGTTGGTTCTTCGAAAGAATCAACAAAATCGACAAACCCTTAGCCAAACTTATCAGAAAAAGGAAAGAAAAGGCCCAAATCCATGCAATTAGGAATGAAAAGGGTGAAATGACAACAGACCCAGCAGAAATCCAGAGGATCATCAATACCTACTTCCAGAACCTATATGCCAATAAGATGAAAAACACAGAAGAAATGGACAGATTTCTAGATACATATGAATTACCAAAGTTGAATGAAGACCACCTAAAAATTCTAAACAACCCAATATCAACCAAGGAAATTGAAAACCTAATTAAAAATTTATCAACTAAGAAAAGCCCGGGCATTTAGAGGGGAACTACTGCCACTACTGTTTAAACACTTCAATGAAATTGAAAGGGAAGCAATACTCCCAAATTCATTCCTGGAAGCAAGCATCACCTTGATTCCAAAGCAGAGGAAGACCCAACCAAAAAGGAGAATTATAGGCCAATCTCACCAATGAACATAAGATGCAAAAATCCTTAATAAGATCCTGGAAAATAGAATGCAGAAGATCATCAAGAAGATCATACACCATGATCAAGTGGGATTCATCCCAGGAATGAAGGGATGGTTCAACATACACAAAAAAATCAATGTATTACACTATATCAATAGAGCTAAGGACAAAAACCATATGATTATATCCACAGATCCAGAAAAAGCATTTGACAAAGTCCAACATGCATTTATGAAAAAACCCTACAAAAAATTGGAATAGTTGGTCTCTACCTCAAACTGATAAAAGCCATCTATGAAAAACCAACAGCCAATATCATACTAAATGGTCCAAAACTGAAATCCTTCACACTAAAATCAGGAACAAGACAAGGATTTCCACTATCACCACTCTTGTTCTATAGTTCTGGAAACATTAGCCACAACAATTAGACAAGAGAAAGAAATAAAAGGAATAAAGATAGGAAATGAAGGAGTCAAATTGTCATTATTTGCAGATGACATGATACTCTATATAGAAGACCCCAAGAATTCCACCAAAAGTCTTCTAGACTTAATAACCAAATTCACTAGAGTAGATGGTTACAAGGTCAACACACAAAAATCAATAGCTTTCCTCTACATGAATGACACACTCACTGAGAAATAGGGTAAATAATTCCTTTCACAACAGCATCCAAAAAACTGAAATACCTAGGAATCAACCTAACAAAAGAAATCAAAGACCTCTTCTCTGAAAACTATGGCACTCTGAAAAGAGAGATTGAAGATGATATCAGAAAATGGACAGACATCCCTTGCTCCTGGTTGGGAAGGATTAATATAGTGAAAATGGCCATACTTCCTAAACTGCTATGTAGATTTAATGCAATTCCAATAGAGATCCCAGGAGCATACTTCACGGACCTTGAGAAAACAATCCAAAAATTTGTTTGGAACAAGAAGAGACCCAGAATAACAAAAGCAATTCTAGGTAACAGAGACATGGCAGGGGGTATCACAATCCCCAGCTTGCAACTATACTACAAAGGTACTGTGATAAAACCACCATGGTACTGGCAAAGAAACAGACCTGAGGACCAATGGAACAGATTAGAAGATGCAGAAACAATGCCAGACACACTCTGCCATCTCATCTTTGATAAAGGAGCCAAACACCCCCACTAGAGGAAAAATAGCCTCTTTAATAAATGGTGCTGAAAAAATAGGGTTTTAACTTGCCAAAGATTAAAACTAGACCTATATCTCTCGCCATGCACTACACTAAAATCAAAATGGATTAAAGATCTCAATATTAAAATAGAAATGCTGAACTGGCTGGAACAGATGTTAGGTAGAACTCTTGAAGACATCAGCGTAGGAAAAGATTTAATGAACAAAACCTCAGTTGCCCATGAACTAGCACAAACAATAAACAAGTGGGATCTCTTCTTATTAAAAAGCTTCTGCCCAGCAAGAGAAACCACCAGCAGTGTGAAGAGACAACCCACAATGTGGGAAAAAATCTTCACCTGCTCTTCCTCAGACAAAGGTCTACTATCTCAAATCTATAAAGAACTTAAAAAGATCAGACCTTCAAAATTTAAAGACCCAATTCAAAAATGGGCATGTGAAATGAACAGACATTTCCCAGACAAAGAAGCAGAAATAGCAAATAAATACATGAAAAAATGTTCAACATCACTGGTCATTTGAGAGATGCAAATGAAAGCAATGCTAAGATTCCACTTCACTCCAGAAAGAATGGCTGCTATCATGAAATCAACCAATAACAAATGCTGACGGGGCTGTGGGGAAAGAGGAACCCTGCTCCACTGCTGGTGGGAGTGTAGACTAGTGCAACCACTGTGGAAATCAGTATGGTGATACCTCATAGAACTAGGACTGGAAGTCCCATTTGACCCTGCTATTCCCCTGATGAGGATCTTCCCCAAAGAATTAAAAGAGTCATAGCACAGTGATATATGTGCACCCATGTTCATAGCAGCACAGTTTGTGAGAGCTAAAACATGGAAACAGCCCAAATGCCCATCAACTGGAGACTGGATAAAGAAAATGTGGTTTTTTAATAAATGGAGTACTACTCAGCCATCAAAAATGAGAAATCAGAGACATTTATAGCTAAATGGATGCACATTGACCCAATACTCTTAAGTGAAATAAATAGAATACACATGTATAAATACCAAATACTTTCTCTGATGTGAGAAACTGAAAGTGTAAATAAGGAATAAAATGTATAGCATGCAATGTGAAATAGGAAGAAAAGGGGCAAATGAGAAAGAAGTGGGAGGGCTGGGGAAAGGAAAGAAGGGAAAGGAAAAATGATGAGAAATGGAAAAAATGGAAATAAAGTCTTTATAAATAGGGAAGGATGGAGGGGGTTAAGGGAGGGCTAGGAATGAGGAAAAAATAAGAACCAAGATGCATCATGTAAAGGTACAAGTTCCCAATGAGAAATGTAAATGTTGTATATACCTAAAATGTACCAATAGAAGAATTTAAGAAAAAATAAATAAAAATTAAAATAGAAGAATTTCAAGAATTACAAGAAATCCAAGAATTACAAAATGTTTGAATATGGTAATATATACATGGTATATATGATATATATATATGAATATATATATGAATATGGTATATATATATGATCTTTAGATTTGAAAAGAAAGATTAAAGATCTAAATTCTTTTCATCAATCATAAAATTGAATGCAATTGCAATAAAAACTCCTTGTGATTTTTCAAACAACTTCTAATATTTACATTAAAAAGCTAAATACATAAATTAAGAATGATATTTGATGGTGCACTGCTTGGGGAGATTTGCTTTAACCAGATATCCAGACTTATTATAAAGGTATGATACTATTAAGAATGTATACTATTTCTTCAAGGATAGATAGTCCAATAGCAAAAAAATTGAGCATTCAAAAAGACATTAAAGCTTTTGTGAAATATCTCTCTACATATAATTTAATGCTTCTAATATATAATATACATATATAAGCATACAAATACTAATATATAATATGCATCTATTAATATACATATACTAATATATAATATACATACATTATAGAAAGCATTAAAATTATGGGGAAAATGTAGTTGCTCAAGAAATAATATTGGAATTATATTTTTCAATTATAAAATCAATTACCTGAGTCAAAACATATATAAAATTGTTGTATGACATAGATATAAACATCAACAAAGAAAAGCTTTAAAACTGTATTTAAAATTAATTTTATTTGGTCAGGAAAAGTAGTCAGAGAAGGCTTTTCTTGAAAAAGACTTAAATCATCAGGTGTTATGGCTTGTGTCTAAATGTTCCCCCAAAGACTCATGTGGTCATAGGTGGGGCTTTTCAGAGGTGGCTGGATCTAGAGTGAGTAACACTGGGATTGATTTATGGTACAATGCTAGTATTAAGGGTGTGAGTGCTACCCACCCTAAGGACAGGTCGTCTGGATAAGATATAAGGGACAGAAAGAGGCTTGTTGCTTGTCTTTCTGTGCTGTCTTCTGCCCACCATGAGTAGTTTCTCTTTTGTGATGCCCCTCTGCTATGCCACACTGCCTTGGAGGCAACCTACCATGAACTGAAACCTCTACAAACTATGAGCTAAATACACCTTTAATTCCTTAACTTGTGAGTATTGGGTATTTTGTCTCAGCAATGAGAAAAGTAACTAAGACTTAACATAAAATAACATTTATATAAAAAGGAACTATAGAGTTGAAAGAAAAGTGAAAAATGGAAAAAATAAAACTAATACCTACTACAAGCAATAAAAATTCAAATAGTATCAGTCAATAAGAATATGATAAACAGTCCAATGGAATAGGCATAAAGGATATGTATTGGTAACTCAAAAAAAGAACAAAACCAGACAACAGTGGTTGAAAAACAAATGTAAAATAAAATAAAATGTCCTTTCAAACCATTATATTGGCAAAATTTACAATTATTTAAAAGAATAAAAGGAGATGAGAATGGAAAGCTTATATAAAGCAGGTGGAAATGTAAAACTACTTTGGAGGGAAACATAAAATTGAAAATAATCATATTTACAACTCTACATTTCCATTCTGAACACACTCTCACAGATGCATACTGTCACACATAGATGAAAAGATAAATACACGGGTGCATCTAATAGCATTGTAGGTAATAAACAATAAGAAAAAAATGAAAACAACTCAAACAGCTATCAATAAAGGAATAGAGAATCAAATTATATATATATATATATCATACACAAATTACATATATATATATATATCTCACACAATAGAATATTTAGTACCAAAATAAGTAAATCACATTCACTAGCCTTAAATGGCTGTATTTACATGAAATAATTTAAAATTGCAGTGTTATGTAGGCAAAAGCATATTATAGAATAATGTACAGACCACAATATTATTACATTAAACTCATAGTAACCACTGAGATACTTCTTCAGGAATATATAGCATATGAATTAATGGAAACTTTAACATCTGTACAAGCAATGTACTAAAATTAATGATAACCATTTTCTTTGAGGAGAGATGTGAAAACAATATGCTTTTGTAGGGGAACATAAGGAACTTCAACTTTTTGTACACTACTTTGTTTTAGAAGTACAACCAAAAGGCTAACCAAATGTAACTAGTACAGACAAAGTGTAATTATTTTTTATGGTACTTTACACTCCTAGTTGATAATTTAAAGGCATCATAATGGTCCATGTTGCTGGAAAAGGGCAACACGATTGACCATAAAATTTTAGTTCTCAGCTGATAATTGGATATTTAGAATTTTATCTTAAAACAAGACTGATAAAGTTTAAGCTGACTGCTCCATTAAGGATGCTACCTCTTCCAGCCTTGTCTATATCCCACCACAGCCATGTTTCTGTAGGATGCTGGCATTCCAAAGAGGAAAGACATCGGAGAGAACATGGCTCAGGACACCTCTTCTGCATCTATTGGGATATTATTAAATGCCTTCAAATGCTTTCTTCAGCTCTGAGGAAATTAGAGGTAATTATTTTCATTTTTAAAATTTACTTTTTAATTGATGAAATTATATGCATCATATGTTTTATGGTTTATATCTAGGTGTTCCCCCAAAGCTTCATGCATTCAAAGGCGGGGTTTTTGGAAGGTGATTCAACAATGGGGTGTTATGGCTAACTTGCTGTTAGGAAGCAGGATGTAATCAAAAGAGCCAGGTCACTAGGAGCACAACCAGAAGTGACATATCTCCTTTGTGGCTTTTCCCTTCAATCTTTTCTGCCCTGCCACCATGAGGTGAGCAGCTTTTTCTCTGCACTGCCCCTCTGCCATGCCTTCCTGCCCTGGAGCCAGCTGATCATAGACTGAAATGTAAGCCAAAATTAACTTCTTCTCCTTTAAATTGTAGGTGTCAGGTATTGTATTCCATTGATGAGAAGGTGAATAAGATAATGTACATATAATACTTTGAAACGTGAATCCATTGTGAAGTGATTAAATCTAGCTATTCAACAGACATATTACTTTCTATAGTTACTGGTTTTGTCTGAAAACACTTAACTTCTACTCTCTTTGGATCTTTCAAGAATAAAATATAACATCATTACTATATCCTCAATTCAACTTCTACCAATTTCTTATTTTCTTCAATTTTGAATATGCAACAATATAGAGAAAAATGTTAGAAAACTTTTCTCTATTCAGAATTATAAAAAATCATAACTCTAGCATGTGGTAGAGTCAGTTTTCTCATCACTTAGTTTTCTCATCACTACAACATAATACCTGACAGCCCTTCAAGGAGGACAGGTTTAATTTGCTCATGATGTTAATTTGCTCATGATCCACTGGCTCCAAGGCAGAGATATCATGGCAGAGCAAAGCTTCTTGGCACTGATGGTGGCTGGGAAGCAGAGCAGAAGAAGAGTGCGAGAGAGGAATAGGCAAAGAGCCAAACATAGTATTCAAGGTCACACTTCCATCACCTACCTAGGCTTACCCTGGAGCGTGCTTTCCTAATCTGCTAGGCATTTCTTAAGCCAAGAAGGTGACACATCAGGATTGAAAGTTACACCTGTTGAAGAAAGAAAGTCCAATCATGAAAGAGTTTTTCCCCGTGTTGAAATGAGTAGGCCTGAGTTTGCTCCTACAGTGGAGATGGGGTTCCTGGGAGTGTGCTAGAAACATACAAAGCCACTTACTGCCTAGCCTCAGAAATAGTACTTCATCTCTTCCACCCTATTCCACTTGTCAGAGCAAGTCATTAAGGCCAGCCCAGATGCAAAGGGTGAAGATACAGATGCCATTTATGATAGGAGAATTGGGGTCACTTTTACAACTTTCCAAAGGAATGATTTGGCCATAGGTTATTAATTGAGTTAAACAAATTAATGTTGATAAACCACTTAGATGAGTAATCACAGCAGCTGATATTTTCTTATTTATGCATATTATTATTGTTAGTTCTTATCTAGGTATGTCACCAGGAACTAATTGAATATCTCTTGACCTACTTTTGTTTTGCTTTTTGAAGTGACTGGGAGAAATGGTGACTCTTCAGGATTGTCTTCTGGGCTGATCTTCTCTGCCACATCAGGCAAGATGTGAGTGCCAGAGCTGTTTCTTTTGCTCCCACAAGCACTTGCTCCTCTACCAGTTGTGGCTGGGGATTCACAGCATCCTGAGTACTCATACTTCACCTTTCCTCTCTATCAGAGTGAATCTTGTCATTTGATTCGTACCCAAGTAGATTTTCCCAAACTTAAGCAATATTTTCCTTGTAAAGGAAACTGGTCTTGTGAATTTGGCCCATGAATTATCTTTTATATAGCTATAAAATTAAACCCTTGAAAATGGAACTTAGCAGAGCAGATTTTAAATGTCAAGAAATGTCATAATTTCAAAATAGCAATATTAACATAACATGATGGGTGATACACTTTTTACTAAAACTATATCCAGCCTCAAGACCACTGTGGCTTCTGGTGTTCTCAGTGCTCTGTGTGAGCAGTTGCAAACCTTTCCATTACATGGTGTAGAATGTCATTCTTTTAACCTTTCTCTGGCATGAAATGTTATTTAGATATCAAGACCATCTCTGTCCCTTTCTCTTTAGCCTACAATAATTAAGATGGCACCACTTGGTGTCTACTAGACAACAAACACAAATGGGTCACTGAAGTCCTCCAACAGCACTTGGTTAAAATGGCTATCATTTAGTGTCTTTCAAATTTTAAGGTGTAGATGAATACCTGGCACCTTATTAAAATGCTCATTATTGTAATGGTAAGGCTGAAGATTATGGCTTTTTCTTATATATTTGTGAAACATAATATTTATAATTGTTTTGAGGTATATGTATATATGTATTTTTGGAATATACACACACACACACACATATATATTTGATCATTTCAGATCCCTTTTCCTTCCCCTCCCCTCCCGTTATCCTCTTCCCCTAATCTTCCTCATCTCCAAAAAAATTTCCTCCTTGCATCTTGCTATTTCTCCTTTATTTTAGTGTTTTGTGTTTCTCATATAAGAGAAAGCACATAAAATTTAACCTCTGTGTCTGACTTATCTAATTTAATATTGCAGTCTTAAAATTCACCCATTTTCCTACAAATGACATGAATTCACTCTTCTTTATGGCTGAGTAAAATTCCATTGTATAAATACCACACTTTCCTTATCCATTCATCTGTTGATGGACCTTTAGGCTGTTTTCATAGCCAAGCTATTGTGAATTGGAATGCTGTAAGTATGGGTATGCATGTGTCACTATAATATATGACTTTAAATCTTTTGGAAAGATATTCAGGAGAGATATGGCTGGGTCAAATGAAATGTCTGTTTAGGTTTTTGAGAGATTTGCATAGTGTTTGTAACAGTTTACATTCCAATAATGTAGAATGGTTCCTTCTTCCCCACAATATTTGTAAGTTTTGTGTTCTTGATGATAACAATTGTGACTAAAATAAGATGAAATGTCAGTATTGTTTTGATTTGCATTTCTCTAATGGCTAAAGATGAGGAATAATTTTATTCCATACTTAATGATTATTTGTACCTCTTCATATAAGTGTCTATTCATTTTATGTGTCTATTTTTTTCCCATTCCTTATATTGTCTCTTCACTCTACTGACTGTTTGCTGCACAGAAACTTTTAAATATAGCAAATGCTATTTGCTAAATCTTGGTGTTTTTTCTTGTGCTACTGGAATTCTGTTCAAAAAAATTTTTCCTGTGCTAATGTATTCAATGTCTCCTCTATGTTATCTTCCAGCAATTTCAGTGCTTCTGTTTTTATATTTAGGTCTTTGATCCATTTTGGTTTGACTAAATGCAGCATGAAAGAAATGGGTCTACTTTCAGTCTTCTTCATGTGGATAACCAGTTTTCCCAACATCATTGTTAAAGAAGCTGTCTTTTCTTTGATGCATGTTTTTGTTTCCTTTGTCAAAGATCAGACCGATAAAGGTGCATAGAGTTGTTTCTGTGCTTCTGTTTTATTTCATTGGTATACATTTATGTGCCAATACTGTACTGGTTTTGCTACTATGACTTCTTAGTATAACTTGAAATCCAGCATTCTGATGCCTCCAGTTTGCTCTTTTTGCTCAGGACTGTTTTAGTTTCTCTGGATCTCTTTGGTTTCCATATAAAATTTAGAATTCTTTTTCTAGTAATGAGACAAATGTTGATATTTTGATAAGAACTTCATTAAATCTATACATCTATATCATTTTTGGTAATATGGCCATTTTGACAATACTGAGTCTGCCTATACAGGAAAGGGGAAGCCTTTTCACTTTCTAATGTCTTCTTCAATCTTCCTTCAGAGGACTATAGTTTTTATTACAGAGGTCTTTTCTCTCTTAAATACCTAGATTGACTTCTGGGTATTATTATTATTATTATTATTATTATTATTATTATTATTATTTGGTACCGGGGATCAAACTTGGGTCCTTGTGCTTGCAAGGCAGGTGGCGGAACCACTGAGCTAAATCCCCAGCCCTGAGTATTAATTTTTTGAAGCTATTGTGAATGGGATTATTTTCCTAATTTCTTTCTCTCATTATGGCATATAGGAATGCTATTAATTTTTGTATATTGATTTTGTATCCTGACATACTTAGTTGAATTTATTAGCTCTAAGACTCTTCTGGTGGAGTATTTTAAGCCTTTTATGTGAAGGATCTGGAAATAAAGATAGTCTGACTTCTTTCCTATTCATATCCCTTTTATTTTTTTCTCTTATGTCATTGATCTGGCTAAAGCTTTGAGTAATATATTGAAGAGAAGTGGTATGAATGAAAACCTCAGTCTCTTTTCTGATTTTAGAGAAAATGCTTTCTCTAAAGAGTTTTTCTCTTTTTAGTATAATGTAAACGTAAATTTAAAAAAAACTGATGATTCATAAAATATAATTATTCATCAAATGTAGTTATTCTATTCTTGGATTTTAATATCAAATGGACAAATTAAGGGACAGCCATTAATTCCTAGGATGACATGCAATAAAAATTCAAGAGTGTTACATATATCTGAACTACTGACTAATATAAAAGTCACTTAATATGAGTATTATACTCTCATTTTTGCAAGTGTAAGACAAAACATTTTTTAATATTCTACTTCCTCAAATAATTGATGTAACCTGTGGTTACTTTGTATCATGAATTTTCAGAATATTTACTTCTACATGTCAAAGTAAGAATTGTTTTAGAAATTATTTACAGATGGCCTGAGCTCTAGTCCTCTTGGTTGGCTTTAGAAATTATGGTTTAAGGGAAGAGCAGAGAAGTACATATATTCATTAAGTTGATTGCATGTAAGTATTCCAGCTGAGCAAAAATGTAGTGCAATATTTAGGCAAAATTATTTTAAGAATAGTTAGTTCTCTACTTTCCTGAGATTTGTCAAGAAAGGGCATGAAGACTGAGCCAAAATTTTTTTGTTAAAGAAATAATCTGGTTTTTTCAATGTGAAACAATTACTCTACCTGAACAGTTCCAAAATCGAGCTTACTCTTCAATTGTAATTGTCATAAAATAATATAAGTATTGCATTCAATTTTCAGTACCTTACTTACAGGGAAATACATTACTATAGTTTTGTTTTCATAAAATACAGCCTAATATGAATAAATAATGTTAATTCTTACAAAGTTGTAGGCTTTAAACCAAATACATTTTGGAAATTCTTTAACAAAAGTATTGCACAATAGAGACTATAATGGGTTCCCTCAATGGGTGTCCTCAAATAGCTACACCAGGTGCCTCTTTGCAGAGTCAAAGCCAAGGCAAAGAATAAATGAAATATGTAAAAAATGTTTCAGTTCTTAGAAGAATTTCTCATAAAGTAGGAGGAGTAGAAAAACCCAAGCTATAACTCAGAGTACAGTAGACCCTTCTTGCCATTCCTAAAAATAATTGACCTAAAATCTTACTGATTGTGAAGGATATAATTTGTGCAATGTGCAGACTTGCTATCAAGAAACACACTATTTATAGTCAGATAGGCATAAGAAGTTCTGGTATGCTATTGCATAATAGTGTGACTATAAATGACAATGTACTGTATATTTTTAAAAACTTCAGCAAAATTTTAAATAGTTTCATCATAAATGACAGATATATAAGGAAATAGATATGTTTAACATTTAAACATTATACAATGTCTACATGTACCAAAATACCACACAATCCCCTACAAATAAGATTTTAATGTTTTTATAGATGACTTAAAAACAAATTTTAAAAAGATATCATTATTTTTAGTTGGGCTGGCTGTGCTTTAAAAATGAGATGTATTTTATTTTGCACCATCAAAGTTGAATTATACAAATCTGGCGATTGTGAATAAACAAACTGGGTAAGCTTCAAAGTCCAATAAAATTTCCTGTCTCATGGGTCTGACCTTTTCTAGTCTCACCAGAATTATGTCAATAGTAACTCTTTGAAAATCTGATTTCATTTCTCTTTCTAATGTCCAAACTAGGATTTCACTCACATAAAAACATCTTTTAGAGTGGAATGTCTATACATTCAGTTGCTGCATAACAAAGAAATGGAATGTAAACTAAATACTTCAATAAGACTTTACCCATTAGACTATCTTTACACGGGTTTTATTAATCATTAAAAGAGTTAGATGCTGAAGCAACTCCAATTTTACAAATCTTGTAGGAAAGACAACTGAATGGAAAGGAATCAAAACATATTCTCCAGGATGGAGAATAATATTGCTACCAATACCTTTCTCCATTCCCTAGAGTACTTTTATGAAGAATAAAAATAGGAGCAGTCAATGAAGCAAGTTTAAATATTTTCCTGCACTGAAGAAAAAGCACTTTTAGATAATGAGCTGCTGCAATTCTGCACTCACAAGTTTAACCTCTAAAACTCATGATAAATTCTCCTCATGTTTCTGAGACAGGAAAGAGAACTTGTGTTTACAGCTCTGGGTCTGTCCCTACTTTTCAAAGGCTTACTAGAACACTAAACCAATATTTAATTTTGGTTTCCCATAGTTACACTATATAGAGTGTGAAATATGTACTAGTTTTCATTCCATTTTATTATGCTACTCAGAAATTTGCAAGAAAATCCTACACAGGTTAATCAACTTCTGAGTCCTGTACAGGTTCTAACTATAAGAAAGTTTCATTTCTTCATTTAACAAATAATCTAGAAATTATCAATTTACAGATAGAGTGTGAAATATATTAGAAGGGTCCAATAACAGCTTTACACATTTGCTCTCACTTTAAAAATAATTTATTAGGTGTGATGGCTTAATAGAAAATACATAAACATAGGGGTCCAAAAAAGTAATTTATAATAATTGATAAATACTTTGCCAATTGATTGACAGAGAAACAACATTTTCTAAGTTATATTTACCTCATTCAAAAAATATAAATGAAGGGCCTGGGATTTAGCTCAGTGATTCTGCTGCCTGCCTCACAAGCACAAGGTCCCAAGTTTGATCCCTGATACCAAAAAAAAAAAAAAAAAAAAATAGGAATATAGATTTTTACATTACATTATTGATTGTCAAACTTGAGTCAAATTAAAGTGACCTAGACACTATGTTAAAAAAACAAATAGTTAGATCCCACCCTCAGAGAATCAGGTTCAGTAGGAGCGAGCAGTTTGCATTTCTAACAACTTTCCAATATTCTGTGACTGCTATAGGTCCAAAGACCATCACTGCTTTGCAGGATGGTGGATTTAAAGTCAAATTCACAAGTTATAAATGCTCAATGAATGTGACATTTATCATTGGTCCTTACTTTTGGGCTTACAGAAATAATGTGTAATCATTTTAAAACTTTTCAAAATCAAATAAATATTAAAAATTAAAATATTTCAAAGTCCAACCACAAGCTTTTTAATAAAGATAATTTAGCCTCTTAACTATTGCTCAGATTGTCATTTGTATTTGTTTGTTTAGCTCTATCTATTTCTGACTAGTTTACCCATATGTGTCTCTTCCCATTAAAAACATTCTTCAATTCTAAGCACAAATATCTTCTCTATTAAAATTTTGTAGTATGTCATTAATAGACCACATATCTAACTCCTCTGAGCTCCTGAGCCAACTAGAGAAACAAAGGCAAAAGGCCTCAGACCTTATTCTCCAAGACAAAAGACCCCAGACCTTGTTTTCAAGTTAAGATTAAATATCCTCATTACATAATAAAATCAGATACATAGAGGTTAACCCAAAGAACCAGAAAAAACATGTTCCCATTTATTATTCTATGTTTTGCAAACTGGTATATATCGTGATGGGTTAAGTGACAGAAAAATTATAATTAACTTACAGCTGTGTTCAAACTTCAAAATCTATTCTTAATTCCACAGGTAACGGTTAGAGTTCTGTTTATACTAGAATGACATGTTTTATTGTTTCACTATGAATAGACTTCTAAAATTGTTTTTAAATAAAATAAACTGAAATGACTAAAATATAATTTTTGCAAAGTGTCATTTCATTACTTGATTGTGTTTTAATTTTACTCTATCTACCTCTTAGAAACCCTTGGCTGTTCAAAAAGGAAAAAGTTGCTCAATTATATTTGTTTCCTTGTTTTACTTTTATAGAACCAATTCCAATTTGTGTTTGTATAATTTTTAGTCTATTTTTTTAACACTTGCCTCCTTCTCAAACTGTAAAATCCATGGGCTCAAGGTGTCCTATTGTTATTGGTGTTTTTTGTTTTTGTTTTGGTACCGGGGATCGAACTTGGGTCCTTGCGCTTGCGCAGCAGGCGGCAAAACCATTGAGCTAAATCCCAGGCCCCCTGTTGTTATGGTTTAAAAAAGTGTTTCCCTAGAGTCATATGTTAAATGTTTGTTCACCAAAATTGAACTTTTAGGAGGGATTTCCTAGGGGAAGGGCCTTAGGTTGTTCAGGTCATGCCCACGAAGGGATTTTGAGATCTGTTATGGGTTAGATTTATAATGTCCCCCCCAAAGACTCCTGTGTTCAAAGGCAGGGTTTTTGAAAGGTTATTGTATTAAGGGGCACAAAAAACATCTGTGGATTCATCCATAGGTAAGGCCCATAACCAAATGTGTTGTTAGGGGATGAGGCCCAGCCAGAAGAGGAGGGGTCATTGAGAGCTAGGCCTGGAAAGGTATATCTTCCTCCACAGCTCCGCCTTTCTCTCTCTACCTTCTGGCTACCATGACATGAGCAACCTTCTTCAGCCTATGCCCTTCCTGCCTTATAGCCAGCCCACTATGGACTGAATCCTTTAAAAGCCATAAGCCAAAATAAATCTCTCTTTCAAATTTGTGAGGATTGAGTATTTTGTCCTAGTGATGAGAAAAGTGACTAAGATATGATCCTTGTGTTTTCTTCTCTTTTGCTTCCTCCTGCCATGGAGTGAATGGATTTTCATTATCATGCACTCCTACCACGATGTGCTGCCTTACATCAAGCCAAAGCAATGGAGCTAGTAGACAATTGATTGAAACTTCCAAAAATGTGAGCCAAAATAACTTTTTTGTTTCTTTGTAAGTTAATTTTCTCAGGTGTTTTGTTATAGTAACAAAAAACTAACACTCTTATCTCTTTTGCTTACCACTGTTGACCTCATAGCAAAAGCAATGTACATCTTTATCTAGATGGAACTGGGGAAAGTGAAGAGAAAGAATAGCTTTCCATGAGTGTTGAAGTGAATGAGCTTTTTAGTCTCATGGAGTAAATCTAGCAAACAAAAGTCTGTATACTTGTGGACTTACAATTAGTGAGCTACTGATCTCTTAAGTAATAAGAGAAATTGTGATTATCTAGTAGATTTGAGTCTTTCAGCACTAATTCTTGGATGTATAGGCACATTATTCAACTTAACCCACATAAGTGTAGAACAAATGGAGAAGGGGAATAGAAGAGGAATCGATGTCTAGCCCACCAGAAAATCAACAGCATAGTTGGGGAAAACATTTTCAGATTTTTGTCAGAGTGTTCTTTTCTTTTCCTTCAGTTTTACTGTTGTCAAGGAGGTATTAAGGTGTCACACATGTATTTCAATAGTATATTAGAATTCTTATCTCGAATTATCTGCAAGACTTTTGTCAGTTATTTTTGATATCCTAAGTAAAGTCAAGTCATTCTTTCTAGGTGAATTTTATATCATGCAATGGCCAAAAGTTAGTGGAAACAAGACAAGCAAAAACAAACAAACAAAAAAAAAAAAACCCAAATAAACAAACAAAAACAATTAAATTAGAAGAATTCTTTAGTTTGAGAAATAAGTTAAAATTATTAAATAGTTTGTAATTTGTAAAGCCCCTCTGAAAAATAGCAGCATTGTTCAGTTGAACAGTTGAATACATTTTCTTCAATAGTGCTGCATTGAATGGGAGCACAATTATAAAATTCTGGCTTAAAGATAGATAGACAGATAGATAGATAGATAGATAGATAGATAGATAGATAGATAGATAGATAGAGATAGAGATATATAGATATCCTAAGCATTAATATAAAAATATCCCAATGTGAATATCATGTTACTGGCCTATATTAAGAAATAGACAAATATTAAATTCAATCTATTGCAATACTTCACAAATTTAAATCTCCTGCATTTCTTGTGGGCTGGCTGAATCATGAAATACCACCTTTGGTGACTATCACAGCTATGAAATATTAATTTGCTGAATGAGAACATTTTACTTAGCTAATGGTGATGGCATATCAATATTTTACAACATCCTTGTTCACTAATAGCTGCAAAATTATGTTGTAAAAAAAGACAGAATCAGCCAGGATCTTAATCATTTCCTTTCAGAACAAAAACTGGAAATTACTTTGATGTTTTATATTATGTATCAACTTGACAGTCATAGTATACTCAGATATTTGGTTAAACATTATTCTGCTATGTCAGCAAAAGTGTTCATGAATCTGATTGACTTTTAAAATTAAAATTATTTTTAACTGTTATATAAAAACATAAACATTGTACATATTTATGAGATAATATAATGTTTAGATCAAAGGTGCCCAGGCCCCAGACATTGGCCTGTTAGAAACTGGGATACAACAGATGAAGTAGCCCATCTTAATTTTCATTTACAGTTTTTTTTTCCATCTCTCACATTACTGCCTGAGCTCTACTTCTTATCAGATTAGTGGTAGCATTAGATTCTTGTAGAACCAAGAATTGTACATATGATATATCCAGGTTGCATGTTCTTTTTGAGAATCTAATACTTCATGACCTGAGGTGGAGCTGAGGTGGTGATGCTAGCACTGGGAGTGCCTGCAAGTACAGATTAGCAATAACAAGGAGCTGTGACTGTACATAGGTCATAATACATCAATTGCTTACATACTCATATCAAAATTCTATTGCTGAATGGCCAGTGACAATTAAATTGCATCTTGTAGCAGGCTTGATAGTGGCAAATGAGTTGATGTACTGCATTCATCTGCTTCATTTGGTGGAAAGTATTAAGTCAGAATCCAAAATTCATTTCCTTTAGTTCATTAATGGCCCACCCATTATTTTATTTGTCACTTCCATTCACACCTCTTTCCCACACAGTTTTGGTAAGCTCACAAGCTAATCTTATCCAAAATGAGTAAAAAGCAGACATCATGAGAGAGTTTCTTTGAAAAAATGAAAAGAGCCAATGATGAGATTGCAGAAAACTCTAAGTATGCCAACAAAAGAAAGCTGGATTTAAAAGAAAATACCACTCTTACTTAAATTACGAATTCATTACATCAAGTGGTTCACATTCTTCAAGTCTGCTTTGTATCCTATTTGATTACTAGCTGTCCAATGAAACCATGAGCTCTTCAAAACTGTCTTGCCACAAGGAGAACAAGCACTCTGCATTAAAAGCCTTTGGAGTTTTTCAAAATTAATAGGACAAAAATGTGTAAATACTGAATAGTTTCCCTGGTGTGAGAAACTGAAAGTGTAAATAAGGATTAAAATGAATAATTGATGATGTGAAATAGGAAGAAAAGGTCCAAAGGGGTAGGGGAAGTGAGAGGGGTAAGGGAAAGGAAAGAAGGGAAAGGAAAAAATATGAGAAAAGGAAAAAATGGAAACAAAGTCTTTGTAAACCGGGAAGGGTGGAGAGGGTGGAGGGAGGGCAGGGGAAGGGGGAAAAAATAAGAACAACGATACATCATGTGAAGGTACAAATTCCCAATGATAAATGTAAATGTATTGTATACCTGAAATGTACCAATAAAAGAATTTTTTTTAAAAAAACATGAACACAAAGAAAAAAGAAATTATTGAAGGCAACCATTTCATCAAATGAGCGTCATTCTTAGTGGCTAACCAGATTGCTAATGCAAACAAGCCCTTTACTATTGAGGAATTGATCCTGTCCATTGCTAAAGATACAAACTTTTAGAAGATTCTGCTATTCAAATGGTAGTATGTGTTCCTTTTTGGGCTAAAACTATAACTAGAAGAATTGATGAAATAACAGAGGATATGGAAGCACAATTGTTGGAGAGGATTACTGAATCACAATGGTACATGATATAGGTTGATGAGCCTACCAATTCTGACAACAAACCAAAATCCTTGTTTTTGTGTGATATATTTTTTAGCAGGATGTTCACGAGTATATGTTATGTGCACTTTCATTGCCAACCAACACCACAGCTGCAGAATTTTTCAAGTCTTTGAATGATTACATATTAGGAAAACTCAGTCATTGTGGGTTGGTATATCCATGGATGAAAGAACACGCCATGAATGGGTTCCTTTCTGGTCTCACTACTAGGCTCAAAGAGGCTGCTTCTATATCATCCATACAGAAATGCTAGCTGGTTAAAAAACAAGTCACCTGAACTTTATAATGTTTTGCCGTAATTAGAGTTATCAATCACATTAAAGAACATGCCATTAACTCATGTCTGTTCATGCAGTTCTATGAGGATATGAACTCAGAGTTCATACATCTCTTTCACACAGAACTGAGTTGACTTTCTAAAGAGAGATCATTGATTAGAGTTTTTGATTGATGAGAGCCACTTCAGAGATTTCTCTTAGAACAGTCATCACTGACAGCACATTTTAGTGGCATAGCATGGGTCACAAAACTTACTCATGACATATTAAAATTGCTCAGTGAACTTAATTTGTCATATCAGGGGAGAACAACTGTGTTCAAGTCAGTAAAGTGGGTGCGCTCAAAGCCAAACTGAAATTATGGGAGTAATGACTAAATACTGGGATTTTTGACATTTCAAACATTAGCAGATATTTTGAAAGATACTAAGCCACAACCTTCTTTATCCTAGCTGGCACATGGATACATGTACTCAACACAGCTTTTTTCTTAAAACTACATATCAGCTGACCCTACTAAGAATAGGTTCCTAGTGGCTTCTCTATTCTCTTAGTTTGTTTTCAAATACTCTTTGCCCGACAAATAGGCCAGCTTCCTATAACTGTTGCTTACTAATTTGCTGAAGGATATTAGTCCTCAAGCCATTCTCTCAGGACCTCACATCATTGGGTTGGTCCTGGCTTTCTTTCTAGACCTTCCCACTATCCTTGAAAGAAGAGTACTGTGAAAAAAAAGTGGTGATTTAATGGTTGTTTAGTCAGACTTTCTCACTTTCTTCCTTCTCTCCTCAGTTAATATTGTCTTGCCTAATCACATGCTATTACTCTATCCATCCTTTCATTTAATATAGCACCACTCTGCCAGGACAAAGTACTAGTGATAATAAAAAAAGACATCTGACTCCATGAAATATACAGTCAAAGAAGGATTCCAACATTAAACAAGCAGACAAATTTTACATTTGCAAATTGGAGCAGGTGCTACCAAATCAAAAACAGCATAATACCATTCTGAATCTCTTTATTTTTGAGCCAAATATCTCTTTGTAATGTGATTAGGTCGGGAAAATTAAGAAGGAGTTAGGAAACAGAAGGATTTTGTGCAACTCTTTTCCTCAGGTTTCTCTTGTCAAGGATATCATAAGGCTACTGCAAAAGGAATAAAAAAATCCTCTCTCCTCTAGGCCCAAAGGGTAAAGTTCAATATTATTTATGCCTAGAAAATCTTCCTGTCACATGTTTGCACTAAGGACTATCTTTCAAGTTCTGATGACTTCATCTGTAACTACCAGTTTTCTCTGGTTAGGTTCCTTATTGTTTTATTATCTTAGTCATCTCTCCCTCTTGTGTTCTGTCAGTTGTTGGATCTTAAAACAATGCTTCTGTGCCTGTGCTATCTTAAAGAAACAATGGAAATTAGCTTTATTCACACAACTGTCTTTATGTACTTCATCCTCTTTATAGAGTTCTGTTTTAAAAATCCTAGTATTCACAATACCGTATGGAAAAGGTGCATCGTGCCTTATGCAAAATATTGCATTCCTGCCTATCTCTCTCTTGACTTTGCTCATGCTTGCTAAGCCTAAAACATCCCATGTGTTTCAACTCTTCTCTTGAATGAGTGCTTTCTTTATATCTGGTACCTATATCAGGAATGAGGTTTTAGAAGGATTTTTTTTTCAAAATTAGGGGCCGATTATCTGCCCAATGTGTCCTTTATTTGACCTTCCCATAAAATCTATTAAGGGTGTATACACTTATATGAATACCTAACATAAACCCACTGCATATGTCAGACATTGCAAGAGATATAATTTGGATCATCAAACTGAGATACTCATTGCTTTTTAATTCATAAAATAATCTCACCAAGTTTGTCTTACTTAAGCTTTCATGTTCCTTTACCCTCTATCCAAACCCTGGGAAAACTCAGACTGAAGAAAAAGCATTAAAACACAAATACACTTTTGCATCTACATCAGTAAGTGCAGTTACTGAGAAATTGAGCCTTTAAAAACTATTTTCATGATTATTCAATGTTACTTATTAAGATTAAAATCAAAATATGGAAAAGTATAATCAGATACTGTACCATAATTTTCTTAATATTTTTCCTGTTTTTTTGCATATGTAGGTAGTTTTGTTTTCTTTTTGTTGTTAAGAAAACAGTGCTTTAGTGCTCTTTGTCCATAAAAGCCTCAAGTACTTTAGAATTTATTTCTTTTAGGACTGTTTTCCAGATGAGAAACTGCTGGGTAAAATGAACAAACATGTTTCAGATTCATGAGACATAGTTTCAGTTGTCATTCTAAATGTTTATATCTAGACCTCTGTGATCTGCACCTGATATAGTTTGGATCTGTAAGGTCCCCTCAAAAGGCTCAGGGGTTAAAGGCTTGGTCTTCAGCGTGGCACTATTGGGAGGTGATGGAGCCTTTAAGAGGTAAAGCCTGGTGTAAAGAAATCATTAAGACCATGTCCCTGAAGGGGGAATTTGTCCCTTTTTTTCCTGGAAACTATGAGGTAAAAACCTTTCTTACCGCACAATCCCGCTATGATGTACAGCCTCACCAGACCCCCAAATGGAACAGGCCAACTGCGTAGACTGGACTGAAACCTCCAAATGTGAACCAAAATAAGATTTAATATTTTTTAAATTGATTGTCTCAGGGTTTTTTTTACAGTAATATAAAGTTGATTAACAGCATCCAATAGTGACTGTTGCATCATAAGCAGATATGCTTGGAGATTTTAGAGATTATTTAAAAATAAAGACATGAATAAACATCTTCAGTGAGAAGGTAGCTCAAGAAGCCAGTCATACACAGTGCATCATTTTGTTTTGTTTTGTTTTGGGGGGAGGGCAGGGTCTTGCTAAGTCCCTAAATTGCCCAAACTAGGCTTAAATTTACTATTTTCCTGCCTCAGTTTCCTAAACTCCTAGAATTGCAGGCATGCTTCACGATGTCTGATTCACAATATTGTACACCTTTTTTTAAAAACACAGGGTTAGGTAAATTAGGAGGATATTGATGAATGGGTTTAGTGGCTGTGAAGAAATATTCCAAAACTGAAAAAAAAATACCTTTCTCTAAAAATCAAGAAAACTTTTAGAAATGTTCCACAGTTATGAAGTCTGCTAAACTACAATCATTGGCATATCAATGTCTTGTCTGCTATACCAGTCATCCCCATCCTCCCTCCCACCATTGCCTACTTGTGCAAGAGATATATAACTAGTTCTCTACTTCTATTTTGATCCTCTCCAATTCATTTTCCTTGTTGTGATTGGAATAGTCTTTTATTTTTATTTATGTATTTATTCTTGTATTTATTTTAGTCTATTGATTAGTAAATATTAGTGACACATAATAGATACATCCATCATGGGGAATTGATACATGTAAATTTTGTATCTTAATACTTTTTATTTCTTCTTCACCTACCTTCCCTCTCATCTTTCTCCATCCTTGGATCTATTTCCTTATCTGCAAAAGGTATACCTCATTTTCCTATAATCCATCCTCAATTTGCTTTTTAAATTATTTATAATTTGGGTTTCTCATATAAGAGACATTATGTGATATTTAACCTCTGGTTCTGATTTATTTCAATTACCACAATAGTCTCATTTAAAAATGAAATTATACTTAGCCATTTTCCTGCTTTATCTCTTCAAAAGCTTCTTATTTTTCTTAGGATACTATTAGAATAAAGATGAAAAGACTGGTCATCAGTGACCTTATACTTTGGTCTCTGGCCTGTCTCAAGATTCAACATGTAGTAATTTTTCACTTTCTCTCTACTTTCAACAACTTTGCCATTTCTTGAATAATCTTTTCTCTCTATTACCTCTAGAGAGATAGTATTATATTTCATCTGTCTATTGTTCTCTGCTACCATGCTACAACCGCTCCATTTTTTTCATCTTTCAGATATAATGCCTTCAGTCCCTAGCTTCCAGAGAACCTGCAATTTTACTTCAAAATAACTAGCATAGTTAATTACTTATTCAGGTGATTATTTGCATAATTATTTGTGCACACCATACTACTGCTCTTGGTTGTATCAGACCTGGTTTTCTCATATTTGGATCTTCATTACCAACCAGAGTGCTTGGCACATAGCTGGTGTTCAACATTATTTATTTATAGAAAAAATACTTATTTCTCAAATGGATATATGCATCCAGGTCTGTTGAGAAAATTGAGTGAACTAATAATAAAAGAATGACTCAGATGTTAAGTCATAGAAACTAGCTAGTCAACTAAAAGTACATCTAGCAAGAAGAATGTATATAAACAGAATTGTGAACTCAGAAGTGAAATGTGATACTTAACTTACTCTGAACAAATTATTTGACCTCTTACTGAAATGCCTCATCTATATAATAAAAATGACACTCTCTAATTTAAATATCTCAAAATTCTGTATAAACCTTAGCCTAATTTTATTGAAACTACAATAAAATAATTGTTAACTTTGTTATAAATGACTGTGTGGGTTGAATTATAGTAAGTGAGTCAGGAAGGAAACTATAAGAGAAGGAAAAGAAGAAAATTTTATGAATCTTTGTTGGAAAGACTTTAAAGGAAAAACTTCTATCCCTTTTACATACAAAGAAGACTTCAGTTTGAGGTGATTTGTTTATTGCCTTTTATAAAAGATAATTTAGTGTTAGCAATACCATCCTCAATTCTCCACAAACACTTGGGTTTCATGAAATAAATTATTAAAACTCTATAGAGCTAGAAAGGCATAGTGTTCTTAGCTGTGCCATTGCTGCTTTTTTTTTAATGAGACATGATGTAAACACTTAAATAACTTCTGACTTCTTGCTCAAGAAAAATTCATCTATAAACAATTTCAGTTTTCTACAGCCTAATTACTGATTCCTCTTTTCAGATGATTAGATCCTTCTACTTTATCTTCATTTTCTCTGCAAATAATTATACATAGGATCATGATACAAACTCATAACTTTCACAGAAAAAGCAATTATGGCATGAGCAATGAATAGCAGTGGGGAATACAAACCTACAATAAACCATGTTTAAGGCTGAAGATTGATGGAGCCCACCGTCACTTGTCGAACAGCACCTGAATGGGGGAGTGAGGATGAAGAAAAAGAAAAACACAGAAATAGAGTCGGGAGGGCTCCCAGGGAGACTGAGAGCACTCGTTTATTTTTCTCCTTCCCTTTATATCATAGGTGAGCTTGGTCATTAATCATGACCCTTATCCAAAGACACCTGCTTCCTTGTTCTCTAGCTCTTTGGAAATTCCCCACCTTCATGGGCTTTCTTGTTTCTCAGGGTTACAGAACGTTCATCATGTTTCCAGGACAATTTCTAAAGGTAAACATCTAAGTTGGCAAGGACTCAGTTCCTCATAACATAGTCTCCTAGCTCTGTACAATGGAGGGTAAGATTTAACATGGAGCCTCTATGGCTAACACCGTTCTCCACAGAAGATAATCATACTTTTGCATTAATTAGGCTAAGAAAATGTTTAGCTAACAGCCAAAATTCAACTTGGGAAAATTCTCAAAACTACTTTTCACCCTATCGTGAAAAAAGCAAATCCACTATGGTATAATTTCACCAAGATATATACAAGAGACAACAGGAATGTAAGTGATGACACTACAGAAAAAACAGTAAAAAACTGAGAATGAAGTGAAATCCAATTGAAGGAGCATATTCTAAGAAATGAAGTCTTATAGTGAGGTCATTCTTATTTTCCAGTAATACAGGACTTCAGATGGAATTCAAAGTACTGAACTCTGTGTTCTGACAATTGCATAGAAGAGTTTCAACCATAAAAGAAGTGCATCCTTATCTCTAAAGTTGAATACTAGATTGTCTCCAGTGTGTTTTTCCTGACTCATAGACCCCTGCACTTTTAGACAAACTTTCACAGATGAAACAAAAATTAAGGAAGGTCAAGGAAAGGGCTTTTGGGCCGCCATCTGTCCCACCATTCCCAGCAAAGAGAAGAGGGCTTTGGGGCCACCATCTGTCCTGCTGTTCCCATCCCAGAGGAAGGGGCTTCCGGGACACCATCTCTACTGCTGCTCCAGACCCTGCACCACCACTCCTAGCTAGGAGGAGGTGAGCTATGTGGGTGCCAACAGCAGCCCCCTGCCCCCCAAGTCGAAATGAGAAAAAAAACACAAATAAGTCTCAAACCGAGACTTCCAGATCACCTACAGCAACCCCAAAGGGAAATGAGATGGAACACTCTGATACTCAACCACCTGGACCCACTGAACTGCCAACAAAAGGGGATCTGGAAAAAATGAAATCAGAAATAACTTCTCAGATAACAGGAGAAAATGTGTTCCTAGTGCAAGACATGATTAATAAATCTAGAGAGGACCTGAGGAACATGCTGGAATCCCAACATAGGAAACAAAAGGAATCCATAAAAAAAATGCAAATAGATTTCCAGGAGATGGAAAACTCCATTGAAAGTCTACACAACACAATGAGCCAATGTAAGGACAGAACTTCAGATATAGAAGATAAGATTGCAATTAATGACAAGGAAAAGAAAAATTGCTTCACAATTGTAAGGGAACATGAGAAATAAATCCAGCAGCTGCTAGATGATGCAAAGAAGAATAACATAAGACTGATTGGACTCAATGAAGAAACAGGAGAGAGGGCAGATGACATAAAAATACTGTTCACAGAAGTAATGGCTGCACACAAGAAACACACTTAATTCAAAAGGAAACTCATAGACTGAAAGTTAAAGGGTGAAAAAAATACTCCATGAGACGGGAACCCGAAAAAAAGCAGGAGTAGCTATCCTCTTTCAGATCAAGTAGATTTCAAACTAACACTGATTAAGAGAGACAAAGAAGGACACTACATCCTTGTAAAGGGAAGAATCCAAGAGGAAGAGATGACAATCATAAATATCTATGCACCAAACACTAGTGCACCCAACTATATAAAACAAATACTAATGGACATGAAAAGTCATATATGCACTAATACAATTGTAGTGGGGGACCTCAACACCCCACTGTCACAAATAGATAGATCAACTAGACTAAAAATAAGTAATGAAATACTAGAACTCAATCAAACTCTTCAACAAATGAACTTAACAGATGTTTACAGTCTTCCTCCCCACAAAATCAGAATACACATTCTTCTCAGCTGCACATGGGTCATTCTCAAAAATAGACCACATACTCACACATAAAACATGTTTAAGTAAGTGCAAAGAAATTGAAGTCATCCCCTGTACATGATCAGACCATAGTGCAATGAAATTGGAGATTCATAGCAAAAGAAACTGGAAAAATTTCATAAACGTGGAAATTGAACAACACACTTCTGAATAAGCAATGTGTCACAGAGGAAATTAAAGAAGAAATCAGACAGTTCCTTCAATTAAATGACAATGACAATACAACATATCGGAATCTATGGGACACAATGAAAGCTGTGTTACGAGGGAAATTCATAGCAGTGAATATGCATATTAGGAAAACAGAATGAGCCCAATTAAACAACCTGATGCTGAACCTCAAGCTTCTAGAAAAAAAGTAGCAGGACAACCCCAAAACTCATACAAGGGAGGAAATTATAAAGATCAGAGGAGAAATCAATGCAATAGAGACTAAGAGAACAATACAAAAAATCAATGAAGCCAAGAGTTGGTTCTTCGAAAGAATCAACAAAATCGACAAACCCTTAGCCAAACTTATCAGAAAAAGGAAAGAAAAGGCCCAAATCCATGCAATTAGGAAAGAAAAGGGTGAAACAACAACAGACCCAGGAGAAATCCAGAGGATCATCAATAATACTTCCAGAACCTTTATGCCAATGAGATGGAAAACACAGAAGAAATGGACAGATTCCTAGACACATATGAATTACCAAAGTTGATTGAAGAAGA
The DNA here is from genome assembly GCF_053883595.1 of Heterocephalus glaber. NCBI lineage: Eukaryota > Metazoa > Chordata > Mammalia > Rodentia > Bathyergidae > Heterocephalus > Heterocephalus glaber. The sequence goes on from NW_028258336.1 coordinate 6,204,752, forward strand.
CCTAAAAATTCTAAACAACCCAATATCAACCACTGAAACTGAAAATGTAATTAAAAATTTATCAACTAAGAAAATCCTGGGCCCTGATGGCTTTATTGCTGAATTCTAGAAGACATTTAGAGAGGAACTCCTGCCACTACTGTTTAAACTCTTCAATGAAATTGAAAAGGATGCGATACTCCAGAATTCATTCCTGGAAGCAAGCATCATCTTGATCCCCAAAGCAGAGAAAGACCCAACTGAAAAAGAGAACTATAGGCCAATCACACTAATGAACATAGATGCAAAAACCCTTAATAAGATACTGGCAAATAGAATGCAGAAGATCATCAAGAAGATCATACACCCTGATCAAGTGGAAATTCATACCAGGGATGCAGGGATGGTTCAATATATGAAAATCAATCAATGTTATACACTATATCAATAGAACCAAGGACAAAAACCATATGATTATCTCCATAGATGCAGAAAAAACATTTGACAAAATCCAACATGCATTTATGATAAAAACCCTACAAAAAATTGGAATAGATGGTCTCTACCTCAAACTGATAGAAGCCATCTATGAAAAACCAACAGCCAAGATCATACTAAATGGTCAAAAACTGAAATCCTTCACACTAAAATCAGGAACAAGACAAGGATGTCCACTATCACCACTCTTCTTCAATATAGTTTTGGAAACATTAGCCACAGCAATTAGACAAGAGAAAGAAATAAAAGGAATAAAGATAGGAAATGAAGAAGTCAAATTGTCATTATTTGCAGATGACATGATACTCTATATAGAAGACCCCAAGAACTCCACCAAAAGTCTTCTAGACTTAATAACCAAATTCAGTCAAGTAGCTGGTTGCAAGGTCAACCCACAAAAATCAATAGCTTTCCTCTACACGAATGACACACTCATTGAGAGAGAAATAGGGCAAATAATTCCTTTCACAATAGCATCCAAAAAACTGAAATACCTAGGAATCAACCTAACGAAAGAAATCAAAGACCTCTTCTCTGAAAACTATAGCACTCTGAAAAGAGAGATTGAAGATGATATCAGAAAATGGACAGACATCCTCTGCTCCTGGTTGGGAAGGATTAATATAGTGAAAATGGCCATACTTCCAAAACTGCTGTATAGATTCAATGCAATTCCAATTGAGATGCCAGCAGCATACTTCACAGACCTTGAGAAAACAATCCAAGAAATCATTTGGAACAAGAAGAGACCCAGAATAGCAAAAGCAAATCTAGGTAACAGAGACATGGCAGGGAGTATGAAAATCCCCAACCTGCAACTCTACTACAAAGCTACTGTGATAAAAACACCATGGTACTGGCAAAGAAACAGACCTGAGGACCAGTGGAACAGATTAGAAGATGCAGAAACAATGCCAGACACACTCAGCCATCTCATTTTCGATAAAGGAGCCAAACACCCTCATTGGAGGAAAGATAGCCTCTTTAATAAATGGTGCTGGAAAAATTGGTTTTCAACTTGCCAAAGACTAAAACTAGAACTATATCTCTCACCATGCACTAAACTAAAATCAAAATGTATTAAAAATCTAAATATTAAAATAGAAACACTGAACCAGTTGGCACAGTGGTTAGGTAGAACTCTTGGAGACATCAGTGTAGGAAAAGATTTAATGAACAAAACCTCAGGTGACCATGAACTAGCACAAACAATCAACAAATGGGATCTCTTCTTATTAAAAGGCTTCTGCACAGCAAGAGATACCACCAGCAGTGTAAAGAGACAACCCACAATGTGGGAAAATATCTTCACCTGCTCTTCCTCAGACAAAGATCTACTATCTCGAATCTATAAAGAATTTAAAAAGATCAGACTTCCCAAATTTAAAGACCCAATCCAAAAATGGGCATCTGAAATGAACAGACATTTCTCAGACAAAGAAGTAGAAATAGCAAATAAATACATGAAAAAAATGTTCAACATCACTGGTCATTAGAGAGATGCAAATGAAAACAATGCTGATATTTCACCTCACTCCAGAAAGAATGGCTGCTATCATGAAATCAACCAATAACAAATGCTGGCGGGGCTGTGGGAAAAGAGGAACCCTGCTCCACTGCTGGTGGGAGTGTAGACTGGTGCAAGCACTGTGGAAATCAGTATGGAGGTACCTCATAGAACTAGGACTGGAAGTTCCATTTGACCCTGCTATTCCCCTGCTGAGGATCTTCCCCAAAGAATTAAAAGAATCATACCACAGTGATATATGTGCACCCATGTTCACAGCAGCATAGTTTGTGATAGCTAAAACATGGAAACAGCCCAAATGCCCATCAACTGGGGGCTGGATAAAGAAAATATTTTTTTTTTTTATAAAATGGATCACTACTCAGCTATAAATAATGAGAAATTAGAGACATTTATAGCTAAGTGGATGCACATTGAGGTGATACTCTTAAGTGAAATAAATAGGACACACATGTATAAGTACCAAATAAGTTTGCTGGTGTGAGAAAATGAAAGTGTAAATAAGGACTAAAATGTATAATAGGTAATGTGATATAGGAAGAAAAGGGGCAAAGGGGAAGGAAGTGGGAGGAGTAGGGGAAATGAAAGAAGGGAATGGAATTAATATGAGATAATGGAAAAATAGGAACAAAATCTTTGTAAATAGGGACGAATGGAGGGGTTGAAGGGAGGGCTGGCCAAGGGTGAAAAATAAGAACCAAGAGAGATTATGTAAAGGTGCAAATTTCCAATGATGAATGTCATTATAATGTATACCTAAAATGTACCAATGATTAGATTGAATAATCAATAATGCAAAATAGGAAGAAAAGGTCCAAAGGGGTAGGGATAGTGGGAGGGGCAGGAGAAAGGAAAGAAGGGAAAGGAAAAATGATGAGAAATGGAAAAAATGGAAATAAAGTCTTTGTAACTAGGGAAGGGTGGAGGGCGTGAAGGGAGGGCTAGGAATGGGGAAAAAGTAAGAACCAAGATGCATCATGTAAAGGTACAAGTTCCCAATGAGAAATGTAATTGTGTTGTATACCTACAATGTACCAATAAAAGAATTTAAGAAAAAAAAAAAGGAAGGTCAGAGTTGACAGAAATTACAACCAATCTGAAATTACAGGTGCTCTATTTTTAAAACCCTTTGGAGAACTCTGGCTACAAATATTGTAACACAGAGAAGGCAAAAAAAGACATGTTAAAGTCAAAAGAGCTTAATTTAAGAACTTTTTTAAGAAAGAGAAGCTCCCTATTTCCACCATTTCTCTTTTAATCTGCTCTTTAAGCAGATTATTTTTTAAGTTTCTCATATAAAAGAAACAATACAATATTTATATCATATATATATATATATATATAAAACAGATGATTGTTTTCCCATTGTGCAATTTAAAAGAAAGGGAAAGAAAGAAGGAATTAATGTTACATACATGTACCAACTCCCCACAAAGAATGTAAGCGTTATGTACTGCAAACATGTACTAATAAAAATATAAATAAATGATAAGCCTTTATTTATATGGTAGAAATTGAAAATGTATGCTTCAACATATGGTCATAGCTATTGTCAAGTAAAAGAAATAAAGACAAGTAACCAAGGAAAGAGAAAATTTTAGGAAGCCTTGAAATGTATCTTTCAATATCACTTTTAAGTATCTAGAAACACTTGTAGGTCTTTCATGCCCCATGGCATCCAGAATGGATATTGCCCTGCCCTCTGAAGCTCATTAGTTCTCTATGAGTTTCAAGTACAGTATTTCTTTGCCTGTAGTAAAGTTTTTATTCTCATTTTAAGCCTGCAAAGATATTTCCTTAGAATTATGAAAGAAAAGCTTATTTTTTTCATCCCCTCAGTGTTTTCACCTATATACTGAAACAATTTAGATGTTTTTGAAGTATGATCTCTCATCTTAACAAATGGATAAATTTGCCCATTACTTCTAGGACGGTCTTTTTAACTTTCAACACCTCCCACGTTGGACTTAGGTCAGTTTCTTAGAGATTTGGTACTCTTTTATTTTCTGTTTTCAGGCCAATATCTAAAATTTCCTAGCTGTTGTTTTCTACTTAAAAAAAAATCATTAATTTCACTGGGATGCTCTTCAGGATTCATTGTATCTATTGCATTCAATCACTTCCTAAATTTACTCTTGAAATTAGTATTAATATTACTAAACATTACCTCCACATTATTTAATATTTAAATAAAATTCATTTTTTGCCGAATCAGTCATAATAAGAATAATTCATAGCTTATTTTCTGAAGTAAAACTCAGAAAAACATGAAGCACATCAGCCTTCCTTTGCTATTCCAATTTGAATGAAGAACTTACTTCAAAAGTCTTCTGGGATAAAAATGGTTTGGGGGTTAAAACTGCTTAATTATCTCCATTTTTTTTCCCTGACTCGTCTCCATCTCTGACCAGCTTCGATGATTCTCAGTTGAACTATGACTGTCTTTTGAATGCCTTCATTAATTAATAGTCAATATTTTTTCATTGTTTTCGTAAGATAAAAAATGAATAATATTCCATACCTTCCCGCAATTAATTTAACTTTTAGGAGTTTGTGAACAACTACCAAAATGATAGCCATAATAGAATAGAAGAGAAAGAAAACTTATCAGGATATAAAGAAATAATAGTTTACTCTCTCTCAGATTTATTAAAGAAGGCTTCAAAAGCAGGGGTCATTTTCATTGAGTTCTGAAGGAGGAATTAAATTTCAATCCATAAAACATTCAGGAGAACGATGAGGAACATCAGGAGCCAAGGCATGCTCTTTTACTCTTTCCAGTGGAGTGTGTTTTAATATCTGAAGGACAACGGCAGAGGACTAAAAGTCCTGCTGGTTCATTCATTCAAACATCAGCCATATTTGCTCTTTCTTTTACCATGCATGGTTAACTTTAGGATGAGCCCTGAAACTATAGTAGTTAGACAAACAGCATTGTGAGCACATCATATGGATAGAGTTGTGGCATGGATTAAATGATGCTTTTAAATCTCTCTTCCTATTTATCTCTCACTGAATTTTATGAAAAAAAGTTTTAATTGGTTAATGAATTTATATATATCATAGTTGAATATACTAAATATCTGTGAAACTTGAATATATATAAAACCTAAAATAACCAGATGTGATTTCGCTGAATCTGTAGCAAACCCTGATACTTAGCCCCCAAATTCTTCATTCTTTTTTGTTTTTATTGTGCTATGGTGGTAGAAATTTTTGAGAATCAATGAACTAAATAAAGTGTTCCAATTGTTCATCTATTTTCCTCTTCATACAGTTGAAGCTAATTCATGCTGTTGTTGTTTTTTAAATTCTCCCATAAGAGATATGACAGCTATTGCTTATTATAGATTAGGGCATTTCAGTGAGATAGCACATTCAAAGATTTTCTTTGGAAAGAATGAACCAGGTATATGGAAGAGCAATAGAACTAAAAACTTAATGATAAAAGTTCTTCTGAAACACAGGAATTGCTCAGACATAAAATGCATAGGAATGTCATTGACACACCCCCAAATGTGTGGAAAAAATTTTAGGTCCTATTTGAGCTCTTTTTATCCTTTGCACAAAACACATAGCACAAACTGAACAGGATACTTTACCTAACTGAGCTCTGAACACAGTATCATCATCATCATCATAGTCAGTGCTGTGAAACTATTACCAAGAAGAATTAGTGAACAAATTAAAACCTGTTTATCATTCATGATCTTTGCGAAATATGACATTTTACAAATGTGGAAACAAGATGAGTGCATATTTCAGTGTGTCTATTTAACTATTATGCCAAGTCATGAATAATTATTACCTGTTTTGCCCAAGATTTATTTATGAAACAATCCATTCATCCAATATTTATTGAATAGTAGTTATCTACTAGACAAGACAATAGCTATCAGTTTATAAGTATATTTATTAATATATGTAGAGAGAGAGATATATATAGATAATATTTACTTTTTGACTATGCAACAGAAATTTTTAAATTATAAATTTAGGTATGTCCAGTCATCTCTGAAAACACATACACACACAAACACACATGTGTACACACACACACATACACATACACACACACTTTCTAAATGTTTCCAATGTTCTACAAGGTAAATAAGTATTCGATGCTTAATTCATGTTTGTTTTTGCTAGACTTCCTGGTATAAATAGATAAAATTTATATAACACTAAAATGCTGTTTTCCTATAATGTACTGTTGTGTATACTTTACAGTACACTGATTCTCTTAAATTATTACTGTGCTCCGTATACCATTGCTGAAGTTACAGGCTTGGGATTTTTTATGAAAGTATTTAAACTAAGCTGAAAATCAAAAATACTTAATTCTAACATAATCTCTGCTACTAGTTAGGGATATGACATTGGCCAAACAAAGGATCTTTCTGAAGCCTCGAATGTCATATGACAATCAAAGCAGTGAGGAAAATGATAGTAAAGATTATTCTTGATTTTAACAATGACAAAACTTATAGAATTAATGCTGTGTAACTACATTATTTTAAGTTATCCTCTTCATCTTTTACAATTATGCTTTAATTTTGTGTATTTTGCTGTTTATATCTACCGTTTTATTTCTGAAATAGTCTGTTTACAAACAAAACAAAATTGCCAAGCAGAAAAGCAAAGTTGGAAATATAATATTTGAATAATTCAAATTAAAAACATACTTATTGAATTTAAAATTTCAACACATAGATTAAACACTAGTTTAGACACCCCTGCAATAATATAAGGATTTTTAAGAGTATCATAGACCTGGAAAAATATAAAAAATGAAGCACATATCATTAAAAATCTATAACTTTTTGTTTTACTTTAAATTAACTCATTGAAATTTTCAACAATGGTCCATATTTCTACACTAATGTTATTTCATTGCTTTAAAAGTCACAAGCTATTTTACCAAGTTGATATAAAGTTATTATTTTATTTATTTTTTATTCACATTCAATTTGATTGTTTGAATTTTTTTTGATTATTTTGTTGCTCCATGGTATTCTGGCATTCAACATTATGAAACAAATAGCTGTAAACAACCTGAATTTATTATTTTAGAATAGTATTGAGGTCATTACAAAATTAAAAGGAAGTTACAGAGATTTTCCACTTATTTCTCATTTATTCCTACACATGAATAATCTCACCCAATAGCAACATTACACTCCAGATTGGCACATTTGTAAATATAGTTAACCAAAGTCCATAGTGTGCATTAGGGTTCACTCTTAATGGGGTACCTTTTATAGTTTTTAATAATACATTTTTCATGACAATACAATGCATATGCATTATAAGTGTCATAAAGAATATGTTCACTGCTCTAAAAATCTTCTGTTGTCTCCCTATTCATCCCTTACCCCTCACTCTAGGCTCCTAATCCTTGGTAATCACTGATCTTTTTCCTATCTCCAAGTTTTACCTGGTCCAGAATGTCATAGACTTTTCATTATACAGTATGTAGTCTAATTTGTTTTTCCAATTAGAAAATTTATTTTTTCTTTCTCAATTTTTCTAATATTTATTCTTTACATTTTAATCTTCAAACACTTTTTAAGAAGATATCTGCTATTTATTTTTGCTTAGGTCATTTTGATATTCCAAGTTAGTTCACTTTTCATTTCAATAATGCTTTGTCATCATTACCATCATTGTCGTATTGAATATTTATAATATTCACTCCTGGGACATCAGTTATTTGTTTTGTTACAATTTGTTACTCAGTTGTCTTTGTATATTATTTTTCCTGATCTCTCTCACTGCTCTCTGCATGCAACTCTAGCTCATCTGCCACAATATAGGTCTAATTTTATGCCAAATTGATATCATTTATATTTTCACTGACTTTAAGCCAGTTTTTAATTTTATTTTTGAAGTTGAATTTTGCAGTTCTACTTCCCTTTGCTGAAAACATAATCAATTAAAATTACCATAGTGGTACTTACAGTTCACAAACTTAGTTCATTCCATGATTCTGGGGAAAATGGCCACAGTCATGTTCCTCACCAGATGTGGAGTTTGTGAAGGGAAGCAAATTTTTGCTGAACATTTCTGTTTGCAATTTGAATTGTTCAAGAACAGAAGCATTCCTGAACCAAGGTATTACTGTATATGTATGTATAGTTGCACTGCTATATTTTACAAGTAGGAATTTGAGTAGAGTTTATTTTCTTTAATTAAGTATATAATGGTCATCAATGATTTGGCATTTCAGTTCATATAGAGAGTATCAATATTGATGACCCCATTCAAAATAAAATTATTGAATTATTCGTAGTCTGAGGTTTTACCATACCTACCAACTGCTAAGTAGTACTGCCACACTATCGTGGATGTTGACAAAATACATGAAAAAAACCACAAAATCCTGGGTCTAAGACTAATGCTTTTTAAATGGTGGTAGTAAAGATCTAGCATTTTCATCAGCCTTCCTAACCCTCATTCCTACGTAATGATCTGAACAGAGCCAGGTAACCACTGTACACAGAGTAGTTTGTTACAGGAGACAGATTTCAAGTTTTAAAAAATGTGAACTTTTTATAATGGACAATGAGCATACCCTAACTTTGTTCTAAACAGAAGAATTATCTTCTTTATACTGGATCATTTAAAGCAAAACACCCTTTGCTCTAGGGAGAGACTATATGTTAATCTTTCAAAGCTATTTGCTACACAGACATATTTTGAAAAGAGAGCTCAAAGTAAAATTCAATGCTTCTAATTGCAAGATATGCAAAAATAAGAGCTCTATAAAGAATGGTCTCCCATCATATACAAGTTAAAATTCAGTTACACATAATTAAAAACTTGACTAAGATTTGAAGCAGATCATGATGCATTCACCTCATTGCCTATGCAAAAATGTCCAGGGGCAAGAGATCCAGGGCTGGTTGGTTAACCAGTGACAGCATATAAAACCAAAGTAACCTCTTTCTATCTTTCACTGATACCCATGATGGTGACATGGCTGTTACATTCCACAGTGTGCCCACATTGGAGATAGCAAAAAGAACAAAGAAGCAGCACTCAAACCCAAAGTAAAAGCTTTCTGGAAGCTTGTGGCCATTCACCCAAATTATGTCATATAGTTATCATAAGTGCAAAACAGTTTGAAGAAGCAGTGCTTTTCAAGTAGGCATTTTATTCTTAACCTCTGTATGATAATCCTTCCTCATTATTGGCCCTTGTTATGTGATTGTAAATTTTAATCTCCAGAAGGTTGAAAGATTTCTCTAAGATCTATAAGTGGTGGCCCCACTGATTTCTTTGTTTTACCAACTACAATATCTGCTGTTCTCAGTGTTCAATAAGGTGGAACAAAGCAGATTGCTTTCCTCTGCATGTCAGAGGTCAGTCAGTACACTGCTGCCCCCATGGTATTTTCAAGGAGGAGAATTACTCTTCATTTTATAAATGTTGGAAAGGAATATAAAGATTCAATGATATTCAAAACACAAGTCAATAATCAGAAATAGACCCAGATGCCAGGTTGCAGAATCACAGTTTTATATTTTATGCTGTTTCTATGGATACATTTCTCATTCTAAATTACCATTGATCTTTCCCTAAAATAATCTCTTATAGCACAATTCAGTTACATCTTCTTACTGAATATGTCTATCTCTTGACTTAAGCCTAAAAAGAAATATGAAAATATTATCTTCTATACATAGGAGTACTTACTGCAATCCATGGTGACTAGAAGGAATGGATATCCTTTTTGAGCCCACCAGGCTTACAGTTTTTATGTGAATTTTTTATTTTTTCCAATGACATATAAAACCTAAAGGGAAAATTCAGTCAAACTTTCTGCATTTTCTACAATTTTAATATCTCTGCACAACAATCTTATAGTTAAGAGACAACCAATACAAATGCATATCTTCATATATACTTTTCTAACACATTTCCTGTTATAATGCAGTATTTTAGAACTGAATCTTTGGAGTATGAAAGACAAACATTTGAATTACCAACCTGACAATTATTTGTTTTTAAATTCAAGCAATTACTTAGCTTCTTAGATTAATTTCCACTTTTTGCAAAATGAATACATAACAGTGCCTATCTTATAATAATCAAATGAGATTATATCAGCAGATTTTAATACAGTTCCTGGAACTGAACATGTGCTTAGTAAATGATAGCTATTTAGCTCTAGAGTATCTAACTAGCATCTCCAGCTTGATTTGAAGAACACTGTATACTATATACTTTACTCAAATATTCCCAGTGTACATCATTATAATCCTAGCCTTAAATAGTTCTGCAAAAAATTCATGCTTCAAATCTCAAATAGGCTATCCCACTTAGATCACTTTTTTGGTTGCAGAGTTCTTTAGGTCTTCCAAATGTGTGGCCTTTCTAATGGTATAAGTAGGTATTATCTTAAAGATAATTTCACCAAATAAAGAGATAAAGCCACACTTGGCTTCCAGAGACCTCTGGATGTCTAGGAGTGTGAAAAATTCAATCCATTCCTCTAACTCAATTTTTTCTCTCTTTTCAGAAGTGTTTCCATGCTTTCAACCTGTCTCTTAGTTCCATGGTTCTCTCTAGGGTTTGTTATTCTAAATTCTTAAGTAAGCCATGATAATTTTCTAATTCTGAAAGAGCAGAGTGTGGCATTAAACAAACAACAGCATGTTAATACACTGAAAAAACTGGGAAATGTAAAATAAAATCTGTCTTCAAATGCAGTCAAGGATAATGAAGTGAGTGTACTAACTTCTAAGTGTACTGAGATTTTTACATAATCCAGTATCTGGGGGTCAGAATTTCAATTTCTTTAAATTATATCAACATACAATGATAGAGCTGGTGACAAATAAATACTCAAACTGTATATTTAATATCATAACCAATAGAAGCAATTGAATAGTTGAATGGTTCCTCATATTGTTTCATTTTTCTTGATTAAGAATTAAAACCTTTTAGTGTGTAGAAAAGACTGATCTACAAGAATGACTGAAAAGCTCTTAGTATGTGCTCCCTTAGTACTGGTGTCTTATTTATTTTTTCCCTCTACTGGTAGTGTATAACAGTGCCTATTATTTTTAAAACATCATTTGTCATGCTCAGGAATCAAGAAAATAAGTTCTTACCTCTGGGGGAAAATGTTCATAGCATTATAAGGAATATTATTATTTAACTTTGAAAGAAAATAATTTGGAAAGCCTAATATTTGGTGATGACTGTGGGTAAATATCAATAAATATAGTCATTTGTGCATAAGCCTAGAATATTCTACAATATTCTATGATTTTGAAATATCTTAGACAAGCTGGAAATTTCTGAAATAGTACATCTTGTTGCTATGTAATCCCTGTGAAGTAATAATGGTGATTTTGTCCCAGTGAGTGCATTTTCCATAGTAGTTATAAAATAAATTTCAGTGTAGCTCTTTAAGATCAATGCACATACCTCTTTTATCATTCTATTTACTTTCTACATAAATTTCTATGAATTAACTCCAGGCTTCAATGCCTACCTGCTTCTTCCAAGTTCAAGTCCAGAAAGGAGTTTATGATTTTAATCACCTGTTTATATCTGTTTTTACAAAGTGGAGCCTCTGGCTTAGCTTGTCAGAACAGCAGCAGTGCCATGTGCTTCCTGGTAATAAAATCCAGAATCCTAGAAAAATGCAAGAACTTTTGTTGATAGACTGCTGGAACTGGAAATCAGTACTCTAAATTGAAAAGAGATGATGCTAAACCATGTATGCCAGACTTCAAGTTTTCCACAAGAGCCTTGTTATCTTTTCTGACTTCCACCATGTAAGCCTCCCACAAAGCATGATCTACGGCCAGTCTCTTTTCATGCCACACAGGTATCTTCAGGCCTGTTACTGCTCTGTCAAACACACATGAGCACACACACCACACACACACACACACACACACACAGGACCAAGAATGTTCCATAGATATCATATGACTTATTTCTACCAAAACCAACAAACAAATTTTCCTAGCAGAATTGTACTCTAGAGAGCCATATAAAACTCCATTTTAAGAGTTTAAGAAGTCAAACTCAAATGTAAAATAAGGTGATGTTGAGCTACTTTGGAGCTATTTTTCCAATGCTCTGTGTCTTTTGGAAGACAGAATAAAAAAGACAAGAGAAGAAAATATGAAGATTCTTAACCTCTTATGCTTGATTAACAACAGAATAATATCAAAATTGTGTCAAAGCTCAACTAGAATGTTCTGCAGTGATGAGGAACCTTTTAGAGACTGAGCTGCCAAAACTGCAATGCAAAACCCACTTATTTATAACAAAGTGCTGTCCCAGCAATTATACCTGAAACTGAAGTTTTAATTTAGCAAATACAACACAGTGACTTGACTCACATACTGACAGAGAGGGTTCTGTGTGACGACTGTGGCACACCTGCCATAGGTACATCATCATGGTTCTATGGCCTCTTAACATTATTGAATTTGTTTATACATTCCACACATCTAAAATTTCATTAAACAAATTATTGAAGTAGTTCTATTAAATATATCAAAAACTGTCTATCTTGTGATATAACCCATTGACAGTCAAGATTCTAGGAATCTGGAAATGAAATGTAGGATCTAGAATAATTTCATTGTATTTAGAATCTTAATGATCCAACCTGTGATTTCTCTTAGGTATAAGCAAGTTGCCTCCAGTCCCTAAGTTTGCTTAACTAACTGTCTTTAAAGTTTCAGGACTCTGAAGAGTGTGTACATATGTAGATATATTTTAGAATGTAGGCTAATTAGTAATCATTCATTGGCCTTCATCAGATATTCAAGAGAAAAAATAAATTTAGATTTTAAATAATGAAAAATTCTGCCTGACGATTATGTAAACTATTATAGATGCGACTGTGTAACTATTAGTCATTCAAAGATAAATTTTTTTCTTCTGTCTTCTTGCTGTGCTTTTGTGAAGTTGCTTAGATTGTAATGCACAGAATATTTTTACTCCAAAAAGATCTATTGAGCCAATAAAATTATGGATAAACAAGCTTATATTCTCATGAATCAGCTAAATTTTATACCTTTAGTTATAGAATTTGTGTTTTACATCCGAGGCTAAGTAGAGAGAGAACAGCTTTATTTTCACATCATAGACTACATCCTGAGGTCAAACTCACTGAGTAAGATCATAAGGAAACCAGGCCTTTCACAATAACATCAAAAAAATGAAATACTTAGGAATCAACCTAATGAAGGAAGCAAAATACCTTTATGTTGAAAATTACAGTACTCTGAAAAAGGAGATGAAATAAGATATCAGAAAATTGAAAAATACCACTTGTTCTTGAGTAGCAAGAATCAATATAATGAAAATGGTCATACTCCCAAAATTATTATACAGATTTAATGCAATCCCGATTAAAATTCCAAAAGCGTATAACACAGAATTAGAAAAAACAATCGTAAGATTCATTTGGAACTAGAGGAGACCTAGAAGAGCAAAAGTAATTCTGGGGAACAAAGGCAAGGCAGAGGGAATCACAATCTCTGACTTGAAATTGTACTACAAAGCTACTGTGATAAAACAGCATGGTACTGGGGGGAAAAAAAGGAAAAAAAGAAACAGACCCAAGGATCAGTGGAAGATATTAGAGGATGTAGAAACGACTCCAAACACACTCAGCCACCTTATCTTTGACAAATGGGCCAAACATCTTCACTGGAAGAAACATAGCCTCTTTAATAAATGCTGCTGAAAAACTGGTTTTGCACATGCCGAAAATTAAAACTAGACCCATACCTCTCACCATGCACTACACTAAAATTGAAATGGATCAAAATGCTAAGAACTAAAATAGAAACACTAAATCTGCTAGAAGATAGAATAGGTAGAAGTATTTAAGACAGGTATAGAAAAAGATGTTATGAACAAAACCCTGATTTCACATTAAATATTACAAAGAATTAACAGCTGGGATCTCATCTTATTAAAATGGTTTTGTGCAGCAAAAGAACTCAACAAAGTGAAGAGACAACCCACAGAGTAGGAAAAAAGTTTTGCCATCAGTTCCTCAGACACAGGACTAATATCTAGAATATATAAAGAACTAAAAAGAAAAAAATCAGACCCTCCCATATTTAAAGACCCAATCCAAAAATGGCCATCTGAAATGAATAGACACTTAACAGATGAAGGAATAGAAATGGAAATTAAATATATGAAAAAATATTCAGCATCACTGGTCATTTGAGGTCTAATAGTTTTTAAAAATCACCTGTGATCTAGAAACTGCAAATGCAAAGTATATATTATTATAAAAGAATATATACAAAACCACAGGAGCTCATAGTCCTGAAATTGATATCACTTTTTAAACCAGGACTTTAGAAGAAACTATCCAGGATGTTGTGATAATGCTTCATTCAGTCATTCATTTATTTAGTTGTTCTTCAAATATTTTGTGTCTACTAAATATTGGGTCATGTTACCACCAAGAAATATAATGATAAAATGGAGGTACACTGTAGTTTCTAATGGAATATACAAAATTACTAAAGAAAAATTCAAGATGCTTCAGAAGTTATGACAGAAGAATCTGACTATGGACAAAAGGAGATTCTTCCCCAAAGAGTGCCATTTGGCCTAATATCCAAATAATGAACTGAAGTTACATTAGTGCACATGCTGGTTGGGGATGGTGTACCAGGCATAGAACAGCATTTTCATTCCTCAAAATGGGGGGCAACATGACTCAATAGTAGAAATAAAACAAGGTGAATATTATTGAGACAGATAAGTGTAGAGAGAATGGCAAGAAATGACATGAATGCCATGAGTAACAAACAAGTCAATCAGGTACTTAAAGCATGGAGGTAACAAGGTGAGGCAGAGGGCTTGAAAAAAGTTCTTTACATATAATATAAAGTGGGAATTGCAGGTTGTTGTGCAAGAGTGGTTGTATGAAGTCTCCTTAGGAAGCTTTAATAGTTTACTTTTGAGATGAAAGTGGCTTCAAATTATATTAAAGTGAATTATATACAAAAGAGAAGTCAGATTCTATAGAGTAAAATCAGCATGACATAGTAATATATATGACAGGAATTGAGGAGAAAGGAGTGAAGTGAAAGAATAAAAAATATTCTTGGGAGGCCAGGGGTTTAGCTTAGTGGTTCTGTCACCTGCCTCACAAGCACAAGGTCCCAAGTTCAATCTCTGGTACCAAAAAAAAAAAATTAAAAAGAATATTCTTGGATTTTTTAAATTGTGCCTTGAATAATGACATTCTTTACTAGATTTCAATTACTGGAAGAGGGCAGGTTTGAGGGGGGGGGATCATTAGTTGTTTTAGATTTGTTGCCCTGGAGACTCCTGAGAAGAGTTATTGAAGAAATGGTTGGATAAATGGTGACATCTAAAATTATGATACCTGTCTTAGTTACTTTTCTCATCACTGAGACAAAAATACCCAACACCCACAAGTTAAGGAAGGAAAAGTTTATTTGGCTCATAGTTTGTAGAGGTTTCAATCCATGGTTAGTTGGCTCTAAGGTAGGGTGGCTTGGCAGATGGACATTTCAGAGAATAAATTATCCATGGCAAGCAGGCAGGTGGTAACACATTTTCCCTCTTTCTGTCCCTTATATTCTATGCAAGCTACCTACCCTAGGGTGGGTGTAACACTCACACCCTTAATCCTAGCCAGAAGTAAGCCAAACCAGTCAGTGAACTGATTTAGCAATCACACCCTTGATCCCATCACCACGCACTCTAGATCCAGCCACCTCTGAAAAGCTCCCGTCCTCATGACCCCATGAGGCTTGGGGGGAACATCTAGACACAAGCCATAACAATATCCATATGGGAGTCATGGGGAACTGGCTGAATATTGAAGTCATGCATGTGGGCTAATAATCCTTAGAAGAGAATATAGAGAAGCATTAAAAGCAATTTAGGATGAACTTCAAGGGACTAAAGCATAGCCAGAGATTGGTAAGCCTGTGAAAAGATTAGAGAAAGAAAAGACCTTGAAACACAGCACAGAGACCATCAAAGACTATGTTGGTAGACTGGTATTAATGGCTGAGGAATGAATAAAATTGGAAGACACTGAGACCATTAATATAAACTCCTTTTCTGAGTGATGTGTGAAGAACAGGAAAGACACAAGGCCTTAAAGTGAAAGGAAATTTGATGGAAGTCTGTGTATGCTTATGGGAGAATAAATTATTGACTTTAGAAAGAGTTTATGTTCCCAGAAGACATATGCTACCCTTTTGGCTTGAAGTTTATTTTTCTTAGAAAATTGATAACTTATTCATAGAATCTTTCCCTTTAAGAGTGCTCATCATCTGAGAAACTTATAATCAACTAGTTAATTGATTTAAATTATTTAAAAATTGGTTAAATGTATCCATAACAAATTAGCTGTTTGAAAACTAACTTAAATTGATTCCTCACTTATGATTGCATAATCTAATCAAAGAATAATTTGTAAAATCTTAGAAACAATCTGATTTGTTTTCAATAAGAATATTATTCAATGTTTACCCAGAGAAATAAAATCAGCAGGAGAGATTAAATTATATATATACATATATATGGCTATATAACTATACAGATTAATATATAGAAAGATGTAAATTAAATAAGTAAAGAAATGAATTATTAAAATTTACTTCCTCCTTGGTAGAGGCTTGATTAAATAAGTTAGGCAGTAGGAAGAGAAGAACACAAGCAGACTGGCATCTCAAAGACACAAAATAAAACTTTTTGATAATAGATGAGAGTCTTTTTTACCATGCAAGACATCTTTTTAAAAGAACTTCTAACTAAGCCAGGCCCATCCAGGCTAGTATATTTCTGTTACTTAAAAGTCAAATGATTAATGACTTTTAATTATGCCTGAAAAATCTTTTCACAGCATTACCTATATTAGTGTTTGGTTTAGTAATCTACAGGAGATATATTTGTGTTACAAATGGGTGCCACCTTACTACCACCCTCTAACTCTCATGAAACAATAATTCTTGTAACCTATTCCAATTGTACATCAGTAGAATTGGTGTGGAATTTCCATAAACAAAATATCCATGTTTAATAAAGATTGAAGATTCTATTAATAAGTGGAACATCAGAAAATAAATGAGACCTCAGAATTTGATGAGTTGAATAACAGAGCAATTATGATAAGCCAAACCAGGTAAAGACAATAGTTAAGCTAGTTTGAGGATATAAAAACTAGAGATAAATTTTTCTTGTCCTCATATTTTGGGATAAACTCAAACAAACTGAGTACATCTGTATCACAAACATTCTGAGTACAGTTGCATCACAAACATGTCATGCTTTATTTTCCTATACTAGCTATTTATTGTTGCCTACCAAATCATCTAAAATTTGGAAAATTAAAACACCAATAAATATGAGTCATGTATTTAGGAGTGGGCTTAACTGAGTTCTCTGGCTAGGGGTTACTCATGAGTTTAAAGTTAGGTTATTGGGTTTGCAGTCATCTACAGGCCTCAGTGGAGTTTGGGGACCTGTTCCCAAGATTGTTCTTCTATGTGGTAGGTAAATTAGTGCTGGCTGTTGGTAGGAGTCCTCCCTGTAGACTTCTCCATAGGGCTGCTTGCATACAACATGGAGGCTAGCTTTTCCAGAGCCAGTGGTCCAAGACATAGCTTGACATACAGAATGGAAAAATAAATATGGCATGAATACCAAAAGGCAAGCATCACTGAAAGCCAGCATGGCGGTCAGTTACCACAACTGGCACAATACCTTTAACTTCCATTGTTGTATCTTTGCACAGAGCAGGTATTAGACCAAAGCACAGATTATACTAAATCTGAACTGCCAATTTCACAACTCTTTAAGGATTTTATGTATTATTTTTCAACCAATATGTAATCATATATTTTATATTTTTAGGAATGCCATAACAAAACACCATCAAGAGGGTGACCTGAACAACAGAAAAGTATTTTCTTATATTTCTGGAGGCTAGAAGTCTAAGCCCAAGGTGTCAGAAATTTGAGCTTATATATAGCCTTCTTTTCAAGGTGTGTTCACATATTTACCACTTGAAATGTTTATCGACCATGCATGTGATTATCTTCTCTTTGCATAAAGATATAAGCCATCTTGGATTAAGGATCATCCATTTAATATAATTTATCCTACCTTTTTTAAGATCCTATACCAAAATACAGTAACATTCTGAGGTATTAGGGGTTGGAATTTAAACATAGGAATTTTAGTGAGATAAGTTCAACCCATAACACCATGCATCTGGTTTAACCTTTCAAAGAGTATATAGCAAGATCTAATCTAATTACTCAAATTCTACATTTATCTGAGTGACTGGGAATGTAAACAAACAGATGAAAACTTCAAAACGTTTATTATTATACTCAATTGAACCAAGCCTAAGAAAAGTTTTTCCCTTTAGTAATAGAGAAGTATCCACTCTTTCCAAATGTATAACTCACATTCAATGAAGAAAACATCCTTCTCGGACAGCTTTTCTTACTCAACTATTGCATTTTCAGTGATTCCTTTGCTGACTACTCTGCCTTTCCTCACGTTGTATCATGACCATTTTTAAACTTTATACAATTATACTACTTTTTTTCCATTGTTTATTGCTATATTTTAGGTATACAATACAGTTACATTCATCATTGAGATCTTGCACCTTTACATGATGTATCTTGGTTCTTATTTTTTCCCCATTTCCCTGCCCTCCCTTCACCCCCTCCACCCTTCCCTATTTACATAGACTTTGTTTCCATTTTTTTCCCTTTTCTCATATTTTTTTTCTTTCCCCTTCTTTCCTTTCCCCTACCCCTCCCACTTCCTCTACTCCTTTAGACATTTTCTTCCTATTTCACCATATCAATTAAACATTTTGATCCTTATTTATACTTTTAGTTTTTTACACCAGAGAAACTATTTGGTATTTACACATGTATACCACTTATTATAGCACTATCTAATACATAATATAATTCATTTATGTTTATTTATTTCTTCCAACTGCAATCTGTGTTCCATAAGAATAAAGATTTTGTTAGTCATTTAGTAAGACTCAATAACAGAATTTGTTCTACCCTACAAAAGAGGCTCCAATGTGCTAATTTCCATATTTTAAGTTTCATCATCATTATATAGATCATAGCCTTTCCCAGCCTTACACATGAACAAGAGCAATTGAAGAAAAGACACCACAGCCTGAAAAGCAACAATCTCTCCACTCATTTGTCTTTCATCAATTAAATAAATACATTTAAAAATCCCTTAGAAGATAACTTATATTGAATTAATCCACACAATATAACTAATAACAGCTAGTTAAATTCTATATGAAAAACTTCCCCCAAAAGTAATATAATCCACAGAGATGATATAGAAGAGAGAAAAAACCAAAATATAAATTTAAATGTGGTATATCCTATTTGCAATGAAAAGGAACCAAAATATCTGGTTGTAGAATTAAAGAAAATCTTCTCAGAGAAATTGATATAAAATTGAAGGTAAATGGTATTTTGACAAGTGGAAGTGGGGAAGGGCCTTCCAGGTGGCCAGAATCAAAAGAGGAAATCACACAGCCATGAATGCATAGGTGTAAGGAATGTTACCTTTGATAATTTGAATGAGCCTAGAGAACCAATTCAGGATAGTACAAAATATAACTAGAAATAACATTGAAGTGAAGTCATGGAAGAACCTAAATGACTATCATAAATTGGAATTTGGTCAGTCAAAGGCAGGAAGTCATTGAACATTTCTTAGGGAAAGACTAACATACTTAACCAGTGAGTCCCTCAAGGAATACTAAACTAGCAGTATTGAACTGATTTGGAATTTAAGAAACAATGTTTGAGATAATGTCTCATTCACAGCAGCACAATTTGTAATAGTTAAAACTTGGAAACAGCCCAAATGCCCATCAACTGGAGACTGGATAAAGACAATGTGGTGTTTTTTTTATAAAATGGAGTATTACTCAGACATGAAAAATGAGAAATTAGAGATATTTATAGCTAAATGGATATGCATTGAGGCAATACCCTTAAGTGAAATAAAGAGGACACAGCTGTGTAAACACGGAATTGTTTCTCTAGTGTGAGAAACTGAAAGTATATATAAGGAAAAACAGGTATAATAGACAATGTGAAATAGGAAGAAAAGGGGCAAAGGGGAAGGGGAAGTGGGAGGGGTAGGAGAAAGGAAAGAAGGGAATGGAATTTATATGAGAAAATGAAAAAATGGAAACAAAGTCTTTGTAAATAGGGAGGGATGGAGGGGTTCAAGAGAGGGCAGGGGAAGGGAGAAAGATAAGAACCAAGAAAGATTATGTAAAGGTGCAAATTTCCAATGATAAATGTCATTATATTGTATACCTAAAATGTACCTATAAAATTAAATTTAGAAAAAAAACCTTTTAAACTTTGTTATCTCTCCTACGTTAGTAAAGTATGTAGAATGGATAGGTATGATCATACATGATACATGCTATATGCATGATACAAACATCACAATGAATCCCATGAATACATGCAATTAATGTGTTTTGATTTAAAAAATAGATAGTAGAAAAGTATTTAGAAAAATCCTCTAAATGATTTATTTAGTGTGTCTCTCTTTCCCTATTTCTAAGATGAAAGCAATAATGGTATTTAATTGACAAGGTTGTTGTAAAAATTAAATTAGTTAATAAACATAAAGAACTAATACAAGTGCTATATAATAGTTTATTATTATTGATAAATTTAAAAATTACATGATTTGAGTTTTGCTTTTCTGATTGGTAAGATAGGCATAATAATAGTTACCTAGGTATTTTTAAGGCTTAAGTATGTTAGTATGTTAAACTGGTGAAATTGCCCAAACATACTAAATGACAAATAAGGGTTACTCATCATTTTTAATCACTCGGTCCGCATTAATTTAGTTAAGAAATATCAGGAAAAAATATTTAAACTTCTGACCTATTCATACAAAACTTCACATGACATTATTCCATAATTTAATATTGCAAGTAGATAATACTTAGATAATGGCTATCCAACTCAATTTTTCCCAAATATCATGACCAACGCCCCCCCTTCCCCAAAGTGTCTTTAGATCTAGGTTGATTATTTATTTGGCTTGGTTCATTAAGGATGTGCTTGAAAGGCTAAGAAACAGAAGGATTTTCCAGGAAAAAAATAGATGATATTTACTAAATAGGGAAAAAAAAAAACCCTTTTTTAAAAAGAATTTCCATTAGACCTCAACCAAATGGCCCTTTTACAACCTGAAAAAAATTTTTTTCTTCACAGGATACAGAAAAATTTCTCTTCAGTCTGCTAAGAAGGGGTCTGTTGTAACATAATGACCTGAGTAACTATATCATCCCTTCATCATGGTCCCACACACATTGAAAGGTATGAGCTTACACAGGGTGGACATACAATAGGCAAGAATATTGACAGCTGTCTTATAATTATGCCTATCACATCATGTAAATAAGAATCTGAGGCTCAGGCAGAAGAATCACAAGTTCAAGTTTAGCCTGAGCAATTTAAAAACTTAATGCCATCTCAAAAAGGAGGGTGGGGTTGTGATAAAGATGTAGCTCAGTGTGAAGGCCCTGGATTCAATCCTAAGTACCACCAAAAAAATAATGATAATAGTAAGAATAACAACAACAACAATAGAACCTAAAAGGAAAGACGCTTGGGCCAAGGCTGTCAAGGGAGATAGGAGAGGTGTGTGGAAAAATTTCACAGGGAAAACAGAAGAAGCCAAAGTCTGATCAAGTCAAGTCCATTTTGTCAATGATTTTGCCAAAGGCTCTTGCCTCCTGAGTAGACTCAACTCATACTCAAAAGTCTCTCTTTTCCTTCCCAGAAACTGAGTGATAGGAATTTGCATAACAGTATTCTCAGATAGTACTTTTTAATATAACATGTCATTTAACACTTTTGATTTTAAGTCCTACCTCAGGAATAAAAACTGTTTATGTCCTCATTCCCACTACCAGACCACCACCCTTCCTGACATTTGCTGTCAAAATCGAGACTTCAGAGTCGTTTGTGCCCAAAATCTGATTAGAAATCAGAAACAATGAAGAGATTCCTTCAGTTTTCATTAACCTTGAAAGAATACCCTTGCTGGATCACCTCAGAAAGTGAGCAGACCCTTCAAACAAGTAGTTTTCATGGGATCTTTCAACACTATCCAGTGAACACAACAGGAAGTTTGCAAACAAATCCTAAAGAAGATGGTTCAAGTAGACCGTTAGACCAAAACCCAAATATTTTTTAAATGCCCAAAGGCCATCATAATATGGATATCAAGGTTTGAAAAGGCTTTATGGGCAGAAATTATATCCCCATAATTGTGGTAATAGAGCAAAGTAAAAATTTTCCAAAATTTTTATTAAGGAGCTTATCTTTTTTTTTTTTTTTTTGATACTGGGGATCGAACTCGGGACCTTGCACTTGCAAGGCAGGCGGCAGAACCTCTGAGCTAAATCCCCGCCCCAAGGAGCTTATCATTTTTGTTTGTCTGTTTTTTACTGGCCTTGGCTTATCCATACCTTTCCAGAAGGACAATAGCAGATTGGGCAGCCTAATCTGTTTTTGAATATAATATGCAATTTCCAGGCTATAAATAATCACATCAAGGAATAAGGGATGAAAATTCTAATGTGGAGATAAATCTAAGTATTAAATCTTATCCTAATTTTTTAAAAACTCACTTTTTATGAAAAAATGAAAATTCAAGTAATATTACTATTTTACTTATGTGAGTGCTAAGCCTTCTATTAGTTTAGAGAAAAGTATACAAAATAAATCAATATAAAATTATTGTCAGAGTCACAGAAATAAATTTTTGACAAATTTTGAAACCATAGACATGGGATATAAAGACAATTGGAACTCTTAGGTAGGGAGACTTATATTAGAAGGCATAACAAATTAAAGTTATAAATCTTATCTCAGATATATTATTATTTTATCTGTCCATTAGGTACTTCCATATATAGCTATTGAACAGCACTATGTGACAAGCCCTCTCCTAAGTTCCTTTTATTTACTTTCTGAGTTATTTACACTTCACAATCAATTCGTGAGTTTAGCATAATTAGTATCCCTAGTTTAGGGATGAGAATTGAAATTTAGAGAAGGTAAATGCCTAAGATCAACCTAGATTGAACCTTCAATAAATGGGATTAACTAATTGACAATGACAAAAGAAGACATTGGGAGAACAACCATTGAAAACAAATATCAAATCTAGGAAAAATAGTTCAATTTTAATATAGGAGTTCCATGCAGAAATTACATTTAAAGACTGTTACTCAGAAATTGAAGACAGTGGTATTTTTAAAATTATTACCGTTATTTTTCTTTTCAGACACATATGTCTCTATTTGGGATAATTTTCTGCTACTCCTAAACTAGTGTGTAGTTCTGATAGAAGCCCCAATTTGAGCATCCCATCCCACTGACTACAGTGATTTATCTGAGGCTAAAAGGGACCAACCACAAGATTTAGTTTATTTTCTGACTAGAACTGGCAGAAAAGAGTGCCTTTGTTGGAAAAATAAGACCATAGAGAAGGCTGAGAACTTGCTCCTTGCAAAAAAAAAAAAAAAAGGCTGAGTTATAGAAGAGAGAGAAAAGTAGAATAGGGAAGGGAAATCTGATAACTGCAAACCCTTGAATTCATTTGTCCCCTTTGCCCCTGAAGTTTTACTGTTGTTTTTACCAGGTTAGTTACATTTGCCAATAAACTTTTAATTTTCACTTATCCTAATCCACCTAAAGAGTTCTAAAGATTAAAAATTGACCAAACTCGGGGCCGGGAATGTAGCTCAGTGGTTCTGCTGCCTGCTTTGCAAGCACAAGGTCCTGAGTTCAATCCCAGGTACCAAAAAAAAAAAAAGACCAAACAAGAGGTTTGACAATTTACAGGGTTTTGGAATAATATAGAATTGTACTAAAAATAACAATATAATGAAAACAAATATCCAAGTGATACCATGGAGAAAATATCCACAGAATTTAAAAGTAGGATGACCTTGACAGGATACAGATTAAAAATTCTGAATTTAAGGAATGAGCAAGATAATTGGTTAGGGGTTAGTAACAATTTTTGATTGTTTTATGGCTAATATGGCATCAACTGAATTTTATGCTGTACCTGGGACATATATCAACTCTGTGTAAAATCTTATTAGGTCCTGAACTAAGCTACTGCACAAGTTTATAGCAACAGCTCTCCAAGTAAGCCATATTTATCTACTTTTTAAATAATTCTTCACAGAGACTTACCATCACATTATAAACCATTCTTTATGAACTTGTGCTTTCCCTCTCAAATATCCTTTGCTCTAAGAAAGAGCTTTAAAGTGAAGCAAAAAAATTGTTTTAGGCCACCTATTTACCAGATAATACTTGTATATTTTTCCTGTTGCATGCAAATCCAAACTTCCCTATTAAATTGAAGACCTATCTATTTTTTTGAGGACCAGGAGCATAACATATATTTACTCATCAATAATCTAAATATTAAAGAGCAAATGTAAGCTCTAGTAACTGCAGTAATTACAATATAGTCACCACTGAAGTAAAAATCTATTATTATTGCATATCCATGGCAAATAATTGCATATATTAAATATGCATAAATATTTTGTGTATTTGCATGCATAAGCATGTGTGTGTGTGTGTGTGTGTGTGTGTGTGTGTGTGTGTGTTTTCAGACAAATTTCAAATAACCTACATCCTGGTAAATTTACTTGTATTTTCTTTGTATTTCTCTTATTTTAAAATTCTAAATGAAGATTATGCTTTTGTATTAAAGGTAGTCTTAAAGTTTCATAATATTTTGGGAGGTAGGTCATAGAACCACTTTATTCTTATTATATGAGACTCAGGGTTCAGGGTTAAGGTCTGCCACTGTTTAGATGTGCAAGCTTGGGCAAATTAATTTTTTCTATATATCTCAGTTTTCTTTTCATAAAGCTCAGGTAATAAAGCTCATCTCTCCTCTCTTCTAAGAGATTGTGTGATGATTCAATAAGTTAATTCATGTGAAGTTCTTAAAATAGTTTATGAAACATGGAAGAATTTACCACCTTCATCATCATCATCATCTTTATTCTCTATATCTCTAAGAAATACTCCAGTAGTATGACAGTTTGAACCAAAATTCTTGGTCCATATGCAGCAAGTTACTATGTAAACAGGTATCACTCTTAAATTTAAAACAATAGATGTGAATTAAAAATGAATTCTTTGGATATGTAATTTTTACCATTACAAAGTGCAAACATTCTGATCTGACAGAGCCATATGAGATGTCCCAGAACTATAGATAATAGGCTTTTCTTGTGACCTGGATTGCTGGCAAAAATACTGGTCTTCTGAAATCTCTTGTAGAAGTCCTATGGATTCTCTTCCTGCTCACAAGTTATTTTTATGTTACTATTGTTATTTTTGTAAAGAAGAAATTAAACTTTCAACAAATCTTTATTGAAATTGGTTTTATATGTCACATTTTTAGTGCTGCAATCAAGAAAGAAAATCTGGGGTCTGATGTGTCTCTCAGTGGTAGGCTGCTTACTTAGTATGAATGAGACTGTGGACTCTATCCCCAGTGCAATCCCTCCCAAAAAAAGAAACTTTGGGTTTCCATGTGCCAAGGAGCCACTTGTCACTTTAACAATGCCAAAAACTTAATTAATAGAAGATGACTTAGTAAAAAGGTAAACAAAGACTTACCTTTTAATTAAGAAAATGTCATTTGCTGTCAAGATTTTTTAGTCATGTGATTTAATTATACAATAAACCAGACTGTATCCGTTTATTTAAATAGAAGTTTCCATTTTCTCATTTTCAGTTTTTAATAATAATTTCTTTAGACAAGAATTATTCAACACTTTCTCTAAAACCAGTGTTTTCCCTGCCTTCTCCCAAAATAAAAAAATAATATATTTCATGTCCAAATTTTGAAAAGCACTGAAGAAAAATTTTGTATAGTTTTAAAATTTGTAGCAAGACAGAAAATTATACATTTGCATTAGAAAAAATAGTATATAGAAATTACATAGAAATGACAAATGTAAGAATTAAAATTGAACAGGAGCCTACTACTCAGTGAATATTAAAATAACACTTGTTTTAGGCAACTAACATTTTTCTGTACATATGTCTATATAACCATATGTAAACACATATTCAAGTAGTAGAATATTGTTCTTTCATATTGTCATTTTTAAATTTAATGCATTTTTATGCCATCAAATTTTCATTAAAGCCGTTTTTTTAAAAATGTTTATTTTGTAAATTTTTGATACTTGAAAGACATTCTGAGATAACATATCATTTGAAAGATTCTGCAGTAGAATGCATTTTGGAGGGATTGGGTCAAATGTGGTTAAGCAAGTTTATTATTGTAGTACTTCTCTGAGCTTTTTAACTCTAATCTGCATAATGTTTCTCCAAATGGAACATGTGATTGAAATATATATATAATATAATTATATAAGTATATATAATATATAATATACTTTACATATTATACATATATATCCAGTTCTAATTGTGATTATGGGGGTTCCACGATCTACCACCTGCAAGCTAGGGATTCTGAAAGGGTAGTTCCGATTCAGACGGAGTCCGAAGGCCTGAGACTACTGGGGAAAAGGGATGGCACTTATGTAAAGTCCGGAATTTAAAGAAGTTAGAGCTAGCAGCTTCTGTCTCCACAGAAAAGGGGAGGGCTATCTCAGTTCAAGAGGTGAGAAAGAATTCTCATTTCTGTTTTTTGTTGTGTGTGCTATAGGACAAAATCTTTGAAGAATTGATGAGTTAATACAAACAATAAAAGAATTTAGTAAAAAAAATTCTCATATGAGAAATCCAAAATATAAATAGAGCAAAATAAAAGATAAGTAGATATATGTAGTAGAAGTATATGTATATGATGTATATGAAGTAGATAAATATAAAATTGGATCCATATATCATACATATCACAACTTTTTCAAATGGCAAGGAGCAAAAGAGATGTAGGAAGGGGGAGAAGGGGAGAGAAAAAGATTGGGAACAAAAGAACTGAAAATAAAATAGAAATAAGGCTTTTGCAAATGGAAAAGGGACCAAGAGTTGGGAGGAGTAAGGAGAATTGGGAAGGGTAGGGGACAAAAAGAATAAAGTTGTGCATATGTACCAACCCCCCACAATAAATGTAATCATTATGTAGTACATACATATACTAATAAAAAAACTTTTAAAAGGCAAATCAATAGCTTTCATATACATAAACAGTAATTGGGGGCCAGGGATTTTAGCTCAGTGGCGCCGCAGCTGCCTTGCAAGTACAAGGTCCTGAGTTGGATCCTTGGTACCAGAAAAAAAGAAAGAAAGAAGAAATACATAAACAGTAACCATTCTGAAAGAATACTTCTCACTTATATGACAACACAGATTTATGTATATCTAGAAGTAAATCTGACAAGAACTATACAAAATCTATATGAGGAAAAGTATAAAACTTCTTGCAGGACAAATGTAAACTTGAACAAATTGAAAGGCATTACCAATTTTAGGACAACTTAGTATTATAAAAATATCAAATTTTAAATTTAAAAAGAAATATACAAAAATAACAATAAAAACACTAAAAGAGAAAAACTGCAAAGATTAATTAGCCCTGTAATTAATATAATGTTGAACAGATATTAAAATACACTAATGAAATAGCAGACTACAAAAGTCCAAAATTAGACTCAAATTCAAATCTAAATTTAATACATGATAAAAGCAAAAGTATGAATTTCTGAGGATAAAGATGAGATTTCTACAATTTGTGTTAGGAAAACTGGATAGCCATTTGAAAAAATGTAAAATTGGATCCATATATCACAGAATATGCTCCAAATGGAATAGCGATATAAATGTAAAAATTGAAACCAGGTGACTTATAGAAGGAAATATATGTATCCATTTTGAAAGAATAATCCTCACTTATAATGACAGCATAGATTTATATATATATATAATCAGTAAGTTTGATAAGAATTGTACAAAAACCTATATAAAGAAAAGTATAAACCCTCTTTGCAAGGTAAATTCCTCATTAAACTATATGTCAGGAAAGACTTTGTAACTATAATTCCAATTGAAGAGTCAGTAAGAGAAAGAATCATTTAGTATTTTATACTTAATGCAAAACACTATAAAGTTCAAAAATAATCAGCAAACTAATAGAAAATATTTGCATCATGGACCACAGAAAAAGTGCCAATATCACTTATATTGGAAAAATTCTTATAAATTGAAAACAAAAAACCAAATACCTGATGGGAATAGACAAGAGTCAAAAATGGCCCTCAAATATGTGAAAAATATTCAAATTTAATCATAATTTGAGACACAAATTAAAGCAATACACAACACACAATTCTAATTTATCAAGCTGGGGAAAATTTCAAAAATATGAAAACATTTTCTGTTGCTAAGCCTATGGAAAATAGACACAGACATATATTTGCTTTTGAGAAAGCAATTTAATACAACTCTTCAGGATGCAAACCTGGCAATATCTAGTAAGAAAATTATATACTCATTTACTTTTGTCCCAATACCCCAAATATCAGAATCAGTATTGTTAATATATGATATGGTTGTGGTAGCATCTTTTATAATTAGCAGAAAATACTGGAAATCACAAGCCTATATATTGGAGAGTATTTGGATTAACTGTAAGATTAAAGCATCATCACTTAATTGAGTCTTGTTTGGCTACATTATAAAAAGAATGAGGAAGAGATCTGTAACTGAAATATAATAATGTCCAGATACCTTGCAAAGTGAGAAATTGCAAGTTATAAGTAACTATTGTATATGGTCCTTTATATAACAAGGAGATAAAAATACATATATCTCCTCATGTGCAAAAGATTTAACCAAATAAATACAAGAAAGGGAAACTAAAACAGATATTTGTAGCCTACCTGTAGCAGCTGGAAAAGAGATAGGAAGAGGGAAATGGTAACAGTGTAGCAGGAAAAGAACAACATTTTTCTGACAGTATCTTTTTATATTACCTAGACATAGAAATTATAGTGATTACACATATCATTCACATAGTAAACAACTAGGCTTACAGAGAGGATCCAAAATGGGATACAAATACTAACCAAATAACCTATTTTAGATTGAGTAACATAACCACACTCAAAGTATTGGAAGAAAAGAATTACTAATGTGTAATTGTGGAAAACATTACCTTGACTGAATACTGTAAGGCTAAAGACAAAAAAACTGTGAACAAATGCTGTGATCTAGTTAGCAAAAGTTGTTGCCATGGAGATACAGCTTAGCAATTTCAAACTACCAGAATTGAGCAAACAAATACATCAGTGATAATGAAAGCCAAGTTTCACTTTGTAGGTAAAAGGTGTTATGAATTCTAAACCCTGAAAAAGGTGAGGTTTAAACCTTCTTATGTTGGAATGGATCCTGAATACCAGTATAACCTCAGATCTTTTAGTGTATTTACTAATAAAGAAGAAACAAATATGTTTGTGTGTGGATTTGCAAAAGTACTCATATTTCTTAGTCTTATCTGCTGAGTGAGTCTAGAAGCACTGACCCAGATTCTATGAACAAATCTAGAACTCCATGAACCTTAAACACTGCTTTCTAGGATAGAATAGAACCAATGCTCCTGAGAAAAGTTGTTGCATTCAGAGCTAGGGCAGAGAAAATATGAGACTCAAACACCCCATTCTCACATTGTACCAAAATGCAACGAAATGCTCAAAAACAGAGGGATTCATTTCAAAAAAGCAGAGGAACCAATACAAAGAATTTTCTGATGACCAAAATATTTGAGCAACAGTTTAAAAAATGAAAGTATAACATTTTAATTGATAGATTGAAATATTTATCTATAGGTAATATTTTACTTATATTAAATATATAAATTAAAATAAAACCCACCAATATGAATGAATGAAGGAATAAACAAATGAATAAGGAGAGATAGCTCTGCTTTGAAATAAAGGCCAAATTAATAAATGTGAAAAGAAAGAGTATCACCATTAGACAAACACTAGAATTGTAATTGACTAGCCAATACATGTTATAATCAGTGGGCAAAGGTTTGAAGAAAAACAAGAATCCAAAATCTGAAAACACTTCTTGCAAAATATTTGTCAATACAAAGGGAAATATTATAACTTTACAGTGAATTCAGGCAAGTACTAAGAATATGCACCAGCTAAGCAAGTACTTGTTTGTTTCCTCTCATTGGAGTAATGTGTCTTTCTTCAGATTCCAGGTTATTTTCCTTGTGGTGTCAGCTCATTGACAAATTCCAGAAAAATTTGATTTTGCAGATTAGGTAATAATTTATTTTGTTGTAAATTTGGGTGCAATTATTTGTCTGGATTTCTATATGTCAAACAGAAGCTAGAAAATTCAAATATCCAAATAATCTTTTAATTGCTTATTTCTGAGGAAAGTAAGAAAAATTAGTAGTGACACAAAATGAACAGAAAAAAAGCAATTAAAACAAAATTATAGTTGTAGCACATTAAAGATGGCTCTCATTGACCGGTGTTTCAAAAATGGGTAATGTGCCACATCCATAAATTAGGATCAGCTGAATCACCTAAGAGAAGTACTAATAACATAAACTTAATTTGATGAAGTTTTGAAAGATGAATATGTGTATAATGAGGAAACATTTGAGCAAAGAATGAGGGAGTCCAAAAAGTATAGATTTTATAATTTCTAGGATTATTCATATTTTCCAAGTAACTAAACCCTAATTGTCTTAAATGAACCAAGTTTAAGTGTTTCTGTAAATCCTGCTACTAACTTTTAGTCATTAACATTATTGATTGCAAAATAATTGTGCTAATTATTATGGAATTCTTATAATAATGAAGCTAAAAGATATATATATATAGAAAAACAAATGTAAAGGGAAAATGTGAGCAACACACAATTGTTTTCAAAATTTTTTCTCTGGGACTAAAGGCTTAGAAAGTTTCGCACTCTTTGTGGTCATTTTTAAAATGGGACTTGTGATCAGGATTTTGCCAGGAAGGAAGCAAGCTAATGACCACTCAACATCATAAGGTAATGAGTGAGTTTCACAGATTTTCAGTAACAGAATTTCAGGTAAATCTAAGGACTTTTTATTAAATTATTCTATCTTGAATTATAAAATGTGTGTTATTACATATGCATTATATATTATAAAACATAATAAATTCAAAAATTTACTGAGTACAGTATTAGTTTAGAGACTTTTTACCTAATATTGTGAAATAAAGAAAACTTGTGGCCATTGTGTTATCAAATGTTAACATTAGACTGATGCTGACATAAGATCACACAGAACCATCACTTTAATATATTAGAATTTATTCACCTAAAAGATACAAAGGAAAGTGGAGATAGAAGCTTCCATTCCCCTAAAATTCTTACCAGGATTAAGGTGCACAATTACAGATGATAACATCTGAGTCACATTCAGGAAGCACAAATGCCCTCCTCCAAACTCAACCTCATCTATATAAGGCTAAAGGAGTTCTGCACAGAAAGTAATCTACAGAGCACCTGATCTCACCCAGATGTGTTGCAATCGTGGATTATTCAAAAGAAATATGATTGCAGAGTGTGGCGTGCCAGCACAACAGCAGCATAGCTCATTTACCGCTCTCAGTTTCCTTGAGTCTCAAAGCCCAGCCCAGGTGCATTTTTACTCTTAGACTTGTAGACACAGAACAATGGAAATTTACTCCGTTTTCACCAGGAATAACACCAACAAATCTTGGATAACTCTGAGCTCCATTCTGCAAGTAATATATGGATTTACTTTTTCTTCATTTTTATTTTTTGAGCAAAACATGTATTGGTGCATTTTTTTTTTTTTTTCATTTTTAAAATTTTATTGGTAAAGATCATTAAACTATGAGATTGATTTCCTAGGTGACAAGTCAAAACTCTCCAGAAGTGTGACTAGATGTCAGAAAGACCAAAGTGCAGTGCCAGTGCATCAATGTGCATGATCCGGAATCCTGTGAAAGTCACAAGGCATGGGGATTCAATTATTTAAATTAACCTCTTCCGGGTAAGAGACAGTGTTTGTTTCATGATGGATGCAGATTCTGCCTGCTGCTCATGAGACATACACACATCACTGCTGCAGATCCACTTTGTGACCATTTAGAAGTAAAAATTTATCTCTAGAACATATAAATGTGGAGTATAAATTTGAAGACAGACAGTACAAACAGCAGTTAAGTGGAACCTGCCTGCAACAGTCTTTTATTTTTTTCCTTTAAGGCTACAGAAAATCTACACACAAACAAAGCAATTATTTCTCATAATAAAAATATCACTACAGATAGCCAAGGTGTCCAGTCGGATTCCTCAGTGAGTATATGTTGTATCACATTCTATTCTGCAGGGTCAGGATCAGCTTTTTCTGGAAATAACAGCTTCTCACAAACTGCCTTCTTTATTGGTAAATACTGTGATATTTCATTAGGTTCCGTGAAGAAGGAAGGTGGAACATGCATTAAATCAGCAATTATTCTCTCTCATGAAGTATGTTCTCGTAACATACAGGTCTTGTTAGCCTCATGGTAAACCCGTGTGTCGATCATTCTGATAAGCACCGAATCAATTCTCAAGAAAAACCGCAACAGCAGAAAAAAGCTAGAAGGCATTACTCTAATTTTCACACTCAGGCTTGAAGCTCCATGATCATGAAGTTCATCCTCAAAGAGGAGAACTTCTTCGAAAAATTTAATCTGTTTTCGGGCTTTCAGGTTCTCTGCATCGATATGATCTGTTGTAGGTACAACGTTTAATTTAAGAGCGTCTCCAAGTAATGTTCCTTTATAATCTGTGACATAGGTCCAATCGTACAGTTTAACAATCTCTTTAGAGTGTTTACCTTTCATCCTGCTTTCCTACCACTCTTCAGCACAGGCTACTTTTAAGCATTCCTTGGCGGTTGTTTACACATTTTGTTTCCCCATTGAGTTTATTGGTACATTTTAGGTATAAAATACAGTTACATTCATCATTGGGATCTTGTACCATTACATGAGTATCTTGGTTCTTATTTTTCCCCCTTCACCTGCCCTCCCTTCACCCCCTCCACCCTTCCCTATTTGTTTCCATTTTTTTTCCTTTTCTCATATTTTTTCTTTTCCCTTTTTTCCTTTCCTCTACCCCTCCCACTTCCCGTGCTCCTTTAGACCTTTTCTTCCTGTTATACAATATCAATTATACATTTTTTAAATTACAATATCAAGATCTAGGTGACATTACCACAGATTTTACAGAATTTAAAAGGATATAGAAAGCATATTTCAAAAATCTGTTTTGAAGTAAATTTGACAACTTCTAAGAAGTACCTTGGAAGACAAATTAATGAAGCTAACTCTGGAGGAAATATAAAATTTGAATAGTACCTATTAAAGAAAATACATTCCTAGCTTGAAAAGCTACCTATATGAAAACAGCAGGCTCATATACATTTTAATTGATAAATTATATCAAACGATTAAAGCAGAAAAAAAGAAGGAATACTTTTCCCCTCATTTTAGGAACTCAACATTGTGCTAATCCTAAAACTGGATAAAGATAATAGAAGAAAAAAGTATGATCATAGATAGAAATTTGTTTAACAAAACAAACTATTAGAAGCCAGATCTGGCAGTATGTAGAAAGTGGTTTTGTTATAGGGATGGCAGTATTGGCTCAGCATTGGAAGATCCACCCCCAAAAGTCATCATTTTAACAGAGGAAAGGAAAAAGCCTTATGATTCTGTCACTAGTTGGAGAAAAAGTATTGGACTAAATTCCACAGCTGTTCATGGTAAAAGCTATCAGGAGACTAGAAATAGAACAGAACCTTCTCAACAGATTAAAGACATGTACTCCATTCTACCAGCAAGAATGCCTTATATGACTGGAGAAGATACAATGCTTTCTCCTTAAGGTGGGGAACAAGGGCAGATATGCTTACTCTTTATCTGTCCATTAAATTTTGAAACCTAGGCCCTAGTCTGGCAATAAAATGACACAATTAGGATAGAATTGGCAAGGTAGAAGCAAAATCTTTATATGTAGATGAAATGATCATCTACAGAGAAAATACTAAGAAATCTCTAGGAGCCCCTAGAACTTGTATTTGAATTTAGCAGGATTAGAAAACACAAGGTATATATAAAAATTCAGGTCTGCAGGGCTGGAGATTTAGCTCAGTGGTTTCACCGCCTGCTGCTCAAGCTCAAGGACCCAAGTTTGATCCCCGGTACCAAAAAAAAAAAAAAAATTCAGGTCTGTGTATACTTGCTATAAATGAAGAATTGGATATTGAAATTTAACAGTTATGTAAGAGTACAAAGGACCTAGAAAAGTTAAAAAAACAAAAACAGTGTTGGAAGACATTTAGCATGCAATTGTTAAGACTACTTCTAAAGCTACAGTAATCAAGGCAGTGTTGGTGTAAGGAAAGACATATAGATCATTGGAATAAAACAGAGAACCTAGAAATAGAACCACACATATATGGTCCACTGAGTTTTGAAAGATTATTTAACATTAGCATTTTATAGAATATAAACTCAATTTAAGAGCCAAGGAAGAGATAGTGTTTTCAGCAAATGGCGCTAGAACACCTGGTATCCATATATAAAAAATTAACCTCAACCCTTTATTTCCATACATGAAAATAACTTGAAGGGATCTATGAACCTAAATAAGAAAGCCTAAAAGTATAAAACTTTAAGAAGAAATTATAAGGGAAAATGTTTATGAATTCAGGGTAGGCAAGAACTACCTAGTATACAAAAGACATGATGTATAAAAGAAATAAATTGATAAATGAGATTCCATCAAAATTTAGAATTTTAAATGACATCATTAAAATGAAAAGTAGTCCTTACACAGACCATATTTACAATGCATATAACCTATGACCAGAATATATAAAGAATTCTTAGAGCTCATTAATAGATAACCCAATTAAAAAGTAGATATAAGAAGATGATAAATAGCCAGCACAGCACAAGGAAGGGTGTGCAACTCTAGAATCAGAAAAATACTAATCAGTACAATAACAAGATAGAATTATACACTCATTAGGGAGATGAAGTTAAAAGTTTTAAAAGCCTTGTCATGACTTCTTTTTGTTGGATTCTCCCCCTTTGTGTTTAATTTGTCATGCTCAATGGATTCATTCTGCTGGGTTTCCTGGGGTTGTGATCCTCATTGTCTTTTCCTAGGGTATTGTCTAAAATTTTTTGGAGTGCCGGTTTGGTATTCATGAAGTTCCTGTGGTGCTCTTTATCATGAAAGTATCTTATTTCTCCATCAATTTTAAAAGACAGTTTTGCAGGGTGCATCAATCTGAGTTGGAGGCTGTTTTCCTTTAGGGTTTGAAATACATCACTCCAAGCTCTTCTTGTCTTGAGGGTTTGCATTGAGAAGTCTGCTGTGATTCTGATGGGCTTTCCTTTGTATGTGATTTGTTTCTTTCTCTAACTCCTTGTAGAATTTTGTTCTTCTGTTGGATTTCTGGAATCCTAACTATTATATGCCTATGTGTAGATTTTTTTTGATCAAGGCTATTTGGAGTCCTATATGCCTCACTTATGTGTATGTCAAGTTCTTTTCCCCTCCTTGGGAAGTTTTCTGCCATCACTTCTGTGAAGAGTTTTTTTATGTCATCTGCACTCTCTCCTCTTTCTTCATTGACTCCAGTCAGTCTTATGTTAATCTTCTTTGCATCATCTAGCAACTGCTGGATTGATTTCTAGTGTTCCTTTACAATTTTAAAGCAATTTTTCTTTTCCTGGTCACTAATCGCAATCTTTTCTTCTATATCTGAAATTCTATCCACACATTGGTTCATTCTGTTGCACAGACTTTTGATGGAGTTTTTAATCTCCTAGAAATCTGTTTGCATCTGTTTTATGGATTCCATTTGTTTCCTATGTTGGGATTCCATCATGTTCCTCAGATCCTCTTTTTTTTATCTGTGTCTTCTCTAGATTTATTAATTATGTCTTGCACCATGAGCAAAATCTTTGCTGTTATCTGAGTAATTATTTCTGATTTCATTTTTCCCAGATCCTCTTTTGTTGCCAGTTCAGAGAGTCCAGGTGGTTGAGTATCAGATTGTTCCATCTCATTTCCCTTTGGAGTTGCAGTAGGTCATCCAGAAGTTTGTTTTTGAGGCTTGTTTGCATGTCTTCTCATTTCCACGGTGGGGGACGGGGTGGGGGGTGCATTTCTGGCACCTGCATGTCTCACCTTCTCTGCCCTAGGAGCTTGGGATGGTGGCGGGGGAGCTTCCTTCCAGGTGCTGGGACCAGCTCACCTTCTCTGCCCTAGGAGCTTGGGATGGCAGTGGGAGAGTTTCCTTCCAGGTGCTGGGACCAGCTAACCTTCTTGGCACTAGGAGCTTGGGATGGCAGCAGAGGAGCTTCATTCCAGGCACTGGGACTGGCTCAGCTTCTCTGCCCTAGGAGCTTGGGATGGCCTGTAAATTCTTATATATCTAGATACCTTGCATTAGATCTCTTTCTCTAGTAAGCATTGACTGATACAAGAATGGAAAGTGATTAATGTGGGTACAAAGTATCTTAGATAATGAAAAAGCTAAAAAACTAGAAAGAAGTAGTAGCCATATAAATTGTGAATATATTAAAAGCCACTGAATTGTAGATTT
Organism: Heterocephalus glaber; assembly: GCF_053883595.1. NCBI lineage: Eukaryota > Metazoa > Chordata > Mammalia > Rodentia > Bathyergidae > Heterocephalus > Heterocephalus glaber. The sequence continues at coordinate 6,241,497 of NW_028258336.1, forward strand.
CCTCTCAACTTCTTGTTTATACATTTTAATGTGTCTGTAGCATTGAACTCAATCTCAAAGCCAGAACCATGCTGGATTCTTCAAACATTGTCTCCAAACATCATTTCTGGGAGAGATGGCATATGTAATTCATCTGCTAACTTCTCCACATGTGCTAACTTCATGATGTGGGTCTTGGCTGCTGTCAGCTTCCATGGCCCGAAGGAGAAGTTCTAGTGGCTGCTCTGGAAGCCATATATCATCATGGCCAAAGTATGTGCGAGCTGCAACTATTGGTGCATTTTAGATATACATAATGATAATATTCATCGTAGGGAATTTACACCTATATGGTATATCTTGCTTCTTCTTTTTTCCCATTCCCCTCTCCTAATGACCCTTCTTCCCCTCCTTATTTAGCAAAGCTTTGTTTCCATTTTTTCCTTCTATTCTCTTTTTTTCCTTGTCCTTTCTATCCTTTCCCCCTCCTCCTTCCCTTTTTCTCCTTATTTGAATATTTTATCCCCATTTCCAAATACCTATTATACCATTTTGGTCCTTATTTCTACTTTTGGTTTCTCACACCTGGTAAACAATGTGGTATTTACACATGTGTGTCCAATTTATTTCACTTAAGGGTATGGTCTCAAGGTGCCTCAATTTAGCTAAAAATATTTCATGTTTATCCTTCTTTATAGCACAATAGTAGTCCATTGTATTAAAAAATATTCTTTATTCATTCATCAGTTGATGGGCATTTGGGCTGTTTCCAAGATTTAGAGCTACTACAAACTGTGCCCCTATAAACATGGACGTGCATATATCACTGTGGTATGATGCTTTTAATCCTTTCTGGAAGATAAAAAGAAAGAGAATAGCTGCATCGAATGAAACCTTTTGTTTTAGTTTTTTAGGAATCTCCACTCTGCCTTCCACAGCACCACTCTACTCTCCCACCAGTGGAGAAGTGTCCCCCGCCCCCTGCCCTGCCAGCATTTGTTACTGGCTGATTTCTTGAGAATAGCCATTCCTTCTAGAGTGAGATGGAATCTCAGTGTTGTTTTAATTTGCATGTCTTAGGTGACCAGTGATGTTGAACATTTTTTCATATATTTATTTACCATTTCTACTTCTTCATCTGAGAATTATCTAGTCACTTCAGATGCCCACTTTTACACTGGGTGTTTAAATTTGGGAGTCTTGTTTCTTATTTAGTTCTTTATATAGTCTAGATGTTAGTCCTTTGTCTAAAGAACAGCTAGCAAAATTTTTTCCTCTGTGAGTTGTCTCTTAACTTGGTTGGTGGTTTCTTTTGCTGTTCAAAAACTTTTTAATAAAATGAGATCTCAGTTATTGATTCTTTCTGATATTTCTCAGTCTAGGTTTTGTTCATAAAGTCCTACATCAATGTCTTCAAGAGTTTTACCTATTCTATCTTCCAGCAGATTTAGTTTTTGTATTTTAATATTTAGATCATTGATCCATTTTGATTTGTGTTTAGTGCATGGTGAAAGATATGTATCTAGTTTTAATCTTAGGCATGTGGAAAGTCAGTTTTTTCAGCACCATTTATTAAAGAGGGCATCTTTCATCCAATGAAGGTGTTTGGCTCCTTTGTCAAAGATAAGGTGGAGGAATGTTTTTAGAGTTGTTTCTTCATCTTCTAATCTGTTCCATTGATTCTTGGGTCTGTTTTTCTTTTTGTTTTCCCAGTACCATTCTGTTTTTATCACAGTAGCTTTGTGGTAAAATTTCAAGTCAGGGATTGTGATTCCCCCTGCCTTGCCTTTATTGCCCAGAATTGCTTTTGCTATTCTAGGTCTTTTCTGCTTCTGAATGAATTTTAGCATTGTTTTCTCTAATTCTGTGAGAAGTGTTATTGAAATTGTGATCAGGATTGCATTAAATCTGTATAACAATTTTTGGAATATGACCATTTTCAATGTATTGGTTCTTCCTGAGAGCAAGAGATATCTTTCTATTTTCTGATATTCTCTTTGATCTCCTTTGTCAGAGTAGTCATTTCCTATGTAAAATTGTTTTATTTTCTTCTTTAGATTGTTTCCTAAGTATTTCATTTTTGTGGCAATTCCATTGTGAAAAGTACTATTTCCTCAATTTCTCCCTCAGTGAGTTTTTTTATTTATGTGCAGGAATACTATTGATTTTTGAGTGTTGACTTTGTATCCAGTTATTCTTCTGAATTTGGTTATAAAATATATAAATCTTTTGGTGGAGTTTTTGGGGTCTTCTATATAAAGTATTATATCATCCGCAAGTAATGATAATTTAACTTTTTCCTTTTCTATCTTTATTCCTTCTATTTCTTTTTCCTGTGTAATGACTCTGTCTAGTGTTTCTAGAAATATATTGAATAAGAGTGGTGACAGCCATCATCCTTGTCTTGTTCCTGAATTTACAGTGAAAGCTTTCTATTTTTGTCCATTTTGTATGATGTTGGCTGTTGGTTTGTCATAGATGGCTTCTATCGATTGAGAAGACCTTCTATTCTAATTTTCTTTAGGGTTTTTATTATGAATGGGTGTTGGACTTTGTCATTGAGATTATTGTATGGTTTTTGTTCTTGGCTTTGTTAATATGGTGTATTATATTTATTGATTTGCATATGTTGAGCCATTCCTGCCTCCCTGGGATGAATCTCACTTGGTCATGGTGTATAATCTTCTTGATAATTTGCTGCATCTGTTTGGCAGTATCTTATTGAGGATTTTTGCATCTATGTTTATTAGGGAGATTGGCCTGTTGCTTTCTTTTTTCTTTTTTTCAGTACCAGGGATTGAACTCAGGACCTTGCATTTGTAATAAAGGCATGGTGTCACTGTGCTAAATCCCCAGCCCTTGTTTTCTTTTTTGGTTGGACCCTTCTCTGGTTTTAGTATCAGGGTAGTTCCAGGAATGAATTTGTGAGTATTCCTTCCCTTTCAATTTAATTAAAGAGATTGAGAAGTAGCAGTATTAGGTCTTCTCTAAATTTCTTGAGCATTCAGCAGTGAATCCATCAGGGCCTGAGATTTTCTTTGTTGGTAGGTTTTTAATTACATTTTCAATTTCATTCACTAATTCTAGATTATTCAGAATTTCTATATCTTATTAATTCAGCTTTGGTAATTCATATATATATATATATATATATATGAATCTTTCCATTTCTTCTGTGTTTTCTATCTTATTAGAATACAGGTTCACAAAATAGGTATTGATGATCTTCTGGATTTCTGCACAATCTGTTTTGATTTCACCCTTTTTATTCCTAATTGCAAGGATTTGAGCCTTTTCCTCTTTTGATAAGGTTGGCTAAGGGTTTGTAAATTTTATTTAAACTTTCAGAGAACCAACTCTTCAACTCATTGATTCTTTGTATTGTTTTCTTAGTCTCTGTTGCATTAATTTCTGCTCTGATCTTTATAATTTTTTCCCTCAAATGAACTTTGGGCTTGACTTGATCTTCTTTTTCTAGAAGCTTGAGGTTCAAAATTAGGTTGTTAGAGCTCCTCTGTTTTTTCTGATATGGAAATTCTTCACCACTATAAATTTCCCTTATAGTAGTGCTTTCATTGTGTCCCATAAGGTATGATATGGTATATTGGCATTATCATTTACTTGTAGAAACTGTCTAATTTCTTCATTAATTTAATCTGTGACCCATTGGTTTTTCAGGAGGTTATTATTAATTTCCATGTGTTTATAAATTTCTCGTGGTTTCTTTTCCCATTGATTTCCAATTTCATTGCACTATGGTCTGATAATATGCCTGGGATAATTGCATTTCCATTTCTTTTATTTCAGCATCCTCTATGAGCTATTATGTGGTCTATTTTGTAGAACATTCCATGCACAGCTGAGAAGAATGTGTATTCTGATGTTGTGGAGTGGAACAATGTAAACATCTACTAAGTACATTTGTTCAAAAGTTTGAGTCAGTTCTGATATTTTTTGTTGATTTTAGGCTAGTTGATTTGATTTGTGACAGTGGGTTATTAAAGTTCCCCATTACATTTGCGTTAGTGCTTATTTGATTTTTCATGTCCATTATTTGTTTTATATCTTGGGTGCACTGGTATTTGGTACATCTATACTTATGATTGTTATCTTTTCCTCTCAGAGTTTTCCCTCAACTAATGTGTAGTGACCTTCTTTGTCTCTTAATCAGCCTTGGCTTGAAGTTCACTTTGGCTGCAAATAGAATAGCTTCCTCTGCTTTTATCCAGGTTTCTATTGCATGAAGTATTGTTTTCTAGCCTTTGACTTTCCATCTATAAATTTATTTTTAGTTAAATGTGTTTCCTGTATGCAGCATATTGTTGGATCTTGTTTCTTGATCTCTTCTGCCAATCTGTTTCTTATGATTGGTGAATTGAGAGCATTTACACTGATGGTTATAAATGAAATGTATTGACTCATCCTTGTCATATTATTTTTCTATTGTTGGTTCTGTGTCTTCCCCCTCTGTTTAACTGCTTTCATTGCCTGGTGGATTCTTTCTATTAGTGTTCATGGAATTATAGTCTTCTTTTTCTCTGTCTAGAATATCTTTCAGAACATTTTGGAGGTCCGGTCTGTTGGTCATGAATTTCTTCACTCATTCTTTGTCATGAACATATCTTATTTCTCCATTGATTTTGAAAGATAGTTTTTCAAGTTACATTGATCAGGGTTTGAGATTTTCTTTTAGGACTTAAATTAGTTCACTCCAAGTTCTCTTTGACTTCAGGGTTTGTGTTGAGAAGTCTGCTCTAATTCTAATTGACCTTCCTTTATAGGTGATTTGTTTCTTTTTTCTCTAACAGCTTTTAATATTCTGTTCATGTGTTGAATTTCTGGAAACTTGACTATTATGTGTCTTTGTGTAGATATTTTTTGTGTGTGATCATGGGTAATTAGAATTCTGAATGCCTCACAGATCTGTATGTGAAATTCTTTTTCCCTGCTTGAGAAGTTTTGTTCCATTACTTCTGTGAATGGGTTTTTATGTATTTTGTGTTATCTCCTGCTTTTTCATTGACTCCAATCAATCTTATGCTATTCTTCTCTTGTTCATATAGCAGCTGTTGGATTGATTTTTCATGGTTCTTTGCTATTTTTAAGAAATCTTTCTTTACATGGTAGCTTACTGACATCCTGCCTTGTATATCTGATATTCTGTCATCACACTGGCTCATTTTACTGAATATACTTTCAATGAAATTTTTAATCTCCTGGATATCTGTTTGAATGTGTTTCAAGGATTCCATTTATTTCCTTTGTTGGATGTTCATGGTTTCCATCATTTTTCTAAGCACCTCCATTTTCTTCATCTGTATCTGCTCTAGAGTCACTAACCATGTCTTTCATTACGGTTATCTGACTTTCATATAGTTATCTGAGAAACTACTTGTGCTTTGATTTTTTTAGAACCTCTTTCATCTGCTTTGTTACTTCTGTTGTTACTACTTTAGAAAGTCCAGGTGGGTGGGTTTCAAATTCTTCCACTTAATTGCCCCTTAAGTTTGCTTTTGGTGAGCTGGAAGTTTGGGGTTGCATCTAGTTTAATTGTCTTCTCATTTTTTTTAAATTTAATACCCAGGTTGATGTTTATAAATTGCTTATGATAGGTAGTTTATTGGTCATATTTAGAACCTTTAGTAAATGACCACTTCTCAGAGATGTCTTCCAGGTGTAGCTGGCTTTTGGGTTTTCAGTGCATTTCAAGATCTCACCTCTTCAATTTATTAAGGATGAGAATTTCCTACCTATTTGGTCTAGCGCCTGATTCTTTGTCACTGGCCTATAGTCCTGCCGCACCAGCAGGAACAACTGATTAGAACAACTATGTCATCTTGGCTAAAGTAGTGCAATCAACAAAAACCATAGCATCAAATACAGCCAGCCATTGCAGTCCACTGAATCCACTGCTCCATTCCACTGATGAGTTTTTCTGTGGAGGCAACTGGGGTCACCAGTAGTCTCAGTGCATAACTTCTAGTCACACTTCCCACACAGAAGACAGGGCTTGGGGAGAAAGCACTACTTGCTGCCTCCTTATTCTTTGCTTTCTTAGTATTATGAGTGAGTGGGGCACTGACCAAAAACCAACAAATATTTATTAAATGCTTCCTAAGTGCTGCCTCAGGCCTCACCACCCCAATCAGCCTTCAGAAACCTCTGAGCACTAAGGTGGCAAACCTAGAGTCCTCTTTCCCAACCTTATGATATTCCTCTCTCACAGAAGGCTTTTTCTTCATTTTTTAAAGTTAATTTGTTAACAGTACCATTTTTTCACCACTGACGTGTTAATTGTGCAGTTATCATAGAATGCAAATAGTGTATATGTTATTCTATGTAAAGAACCAGTTTTCTTCACTGAAAGTAAAATAACCATTCTAATTTTTATTTTAGCTCTAAAAAAGTTCTACATTATTTTATTAAAAAGTTTTACTACAATATATTTATATGTAATGAAAATAAAATTGAAAATTGTTTTAGTCAAAATGAACAAATATTTAGTAAGATGGTTCTTGAGAAATACAGACAAAATTGTGAAAATTAAAGGAAATATTTTCATATTTTGAATCAAAATTAGATAAAACCTGTTTCCCTTCTGTTGATGGTAAAATTCCCCTTCACTATATGTACCCTAAAAATGTATCTTAAAGAAAATTGTGATTGTCTACCATTGAAAGCTCTCTAGCCAAGAGTTGTGAGATTTCTATATGATGGCGCATAAAAGGGATTCTGAAGAGAAAGCATTGTGATGAGCTAGAGGCCACAGTACTCTTCCAACACTCAGGAGACACTTGGAAGACACCAAGGTCCACAGGTACTCTGATGGTGGTAGTGGAGAAAAAACTCAACCATAGGAAAGCAACTTGAAGAAGAAGCCCATCAGATAACATCCAGTGACAGGGATGTTTAGAATAAGAAGCAGGGCTGTTTCTCAATCCCAACTGTTTATAGCTCTGGTTCTCAAATGTGCCACCTTTGCCAATGTTCAAGTACACCTGTGAGGAGAAGCATGGCTGTGGGGCTGCCAATTGGTTTTCAGTTTACCAGCCACTGCCCAATGCTTACCCAGCCTAACTCTCCTCCATCAGGGGGAAGGAGCCCAGCTTGGTAGATATTCACAAGAGAAGGCCTGGTCAGATCAGGACACTAGGGAAAGCACAACACAGAGAATTATTCAGAGGGCAGAGATTGAAATAGAAGTGGTGAGCCCTAGGTACAGAAAGAGTAAAGGTCACAGCCCTGAGCTTGGGACCCAGAACCAGGCATTAAGGGGTATATGGGGCTTGCAGTAACTGTGACGGGTAGGATTTAGGGCTGGAGCAAAGACACTAGTGTAAGGGCAAACAAGAAATACTGAAAGGCACCCAGGACTTTGAGGCAGAAAGCAAACTTTATTTACATTTATGGGGCTGGTTGGGAAAATTCCTCAGAAAACCAGGTGAGTTTCCTTTGTCTGTATATCATTTATATAAGATTTACAAGCAGGAACTAAGTACATAAGCAGAGTAAGCAGTTGATTGGTTACATATAATATCATTATTACTGATTGGTCTGCAGCAAGTTCAAACTCTAAGAAACATTAATTTAGGGTCATGTCAGCTAGATAAGGGAGACACATATTTGGAGTATGCATCAGTTTAGGGAAGGGTCTGCCAAGGAGGAAATTCCTTGGGCTGAAAAACAAAATTGCTCATGGCTGACATTATCTTTGACTAGTGTCCCACCTGTCTGTCAGGCATGTTATCTTTCTGTCCCAGGAGTAGCAAGTCACAGTGGCACTGGCAGACAGAAAGGAAGAGTTAGATACCCTCATGTGGGTCCTCACCACCAGCACCAAGCTTCCATGAGCACTTGAGTGACTGAAATGAGGGATAAATCAGAAATGCATCATACAGAGTATGTTACATTCCAGGATGGGTTCAAGCCCTGGGTAGATAGGAAGTCTTGAAGGTAGATATCAAGGTATGTCCTTGGCAGCAATTTAACAGGTTAGATAGGGTGTTATGTTCTTGGTGGTACTAATAGGTTACATAGGAAGTCATGTTCTTGGCAGCACTAGCAAGAAAATATGTGCTTATAATTATCATTCATTACAGACTACAGGACTTTGGAATTATTAACTTCAATTTCAGATTAACTCATATCACACTTTTCCTTTTCAGTAGAACAGGCACTCCCACCACTCCACAAATATTGCTCCAAGCTCCCTGCCAATGTCACCCAAAATACTACTAAATTCCACATAACAGCATTCTCTTCCACTAGTGCTCAAATGCCACTAAATTTGTGGACTGAAAAGGACCCTATTTGAAGCTCACCTGCTGGGATACAGGATTACTGGGGGTGGAGAAAATAATTCAGATCAGTGCTTGTGAAGTCTATTTCCTGCGAATCACCCAAACTCACTAAAATGCTGGGTCAGATTTTAACTTGGAAAGTGAGAGTATTGCTTTGACCCCAGAGAAAAGGTATCAGATGGTGTGCAAAGGTGGGAATACTGCTTCTTGTCTGACCAGTGTCCCACCTGGGGGACCACTAAGTTGCTGGCCAAAGAAATCCTGGGCATAACTGAGACAAAAGTTAAATGAAAAATATGAGAGGCTGAGAGATCTGAAATAACATATCCTGCTGCAGAAACTCAATCTGGAACCTGGGGTTATTTCATGCCAATAGGAGGAGCACAGTTCACCCACTAGTGGCTCCTGGCCATTGTGCCCCTTGTACGTTTTTGTTTTGTGTGTGCATGTCTGTGTGTGTGTGTGTGTGCTTTCTTTTTGTCTCACTGCTTTTTCTTGATGGATTTTTAAGTGGCAGATATATATGAATAGATTTTGCACTGTTGCTTATAATATATTCTATAGCCCATTTCAAAGGTTCTGTCTTGGCTTTACCTAATTGTAATTAACTGTAGCTCAAAAGTTGGATACGGTGTCCCTAAGAGTTCTCTCACATTCCATCTACAATCTCATTCTTTCTTTACCTTCATTATTTTCACCCATACCTTCTTCTAGACATTCGATAAGAACCAATAGAAGCTACCTCTCTACCACCCTCGAGCATAGAAAAGAGACATATAATTATAATTTAAACAAAGACAAACCAAATATTCACATACATTAAATGTATACTAAATATAACAACTCTACAGTACTACCATTAACAATAGAAAAAAATTCAAAAATAAAGGCATTGAGTTAATAAATATCTAAAGATTAATAAAGCATTATGTTAATTTTACTAAAGATGCAGTGGTTGGGACACATGATAATAAAAGAATTAAAACTGGCAAAATAAAAGTATAAGAAGGAAGAGAGAAAAGTGATGTATAAATAATCCTATTGAGTGAAAGTAATGGAATTAGACAAAAATAACAGAAGAGAGCAAATAAGAAAAAAAGAAGGCAAAATAAACAAAGAAAAAAATAATAAAAAGAGAAAAAAATTCACAAGCCCATAAAAATGAATAAAGAAAAAGAAATGAGTGCCCTCAAAATTCCTGCATGTTTTGAATGAGAAGTTTCTTCTAGTGTCTACAATAGTGGAATCCATCAGCTATGGAAGAGAGATAGGGAGTCTCTGCCAAGAACTATTTTGTTTCTGTACTCTTACTTTTCTTTGTGAATGCTGGATCCTATCCTGCTTTTCCCATTGGGCATGGTCAGTCAATAATTGCCAATTGGCCTGTAGTCTCTCTGCAGCTAAAATTTCCATGTTCCTCTGTGCATCCAAAATCATGACTTCTTTGCTTAGTTTTATAGCCTGTGGGCTTGGGCTTATGAGGTGCCCTCCTCAAACACTTGAGAGGCTCCTCTGTCTATACTTCAGGTGGTTTCAAACATCCAAGCTAAGCCATATTACAGATCATGATGGTAGCTAAGGAAATAAAACAAACTACTGAATTCTGTGCTGTATGTAGACAGCAGGTGTGGAGTTCAATCAGGCTACAGGGCTTAAGGTCAACACTTTCAGATCCAGCCCCCTCTAAAAGCCACACACAACTTCTTGCCGTGAAGTCCAGGTTCCATGTGTCCTGCCCAGCCTGTATTTTAATTTCCAGGGGGAGTCTATGTCTAGCTTGCACTCTCTCCACGACTGTCTGCTGTGGCTATCTCCCACCCAGTCGCTGTCATAGGGTGACACCAGAAACTCTCAAGTGTATTTGTTCTCTAGTTGTTCTGAAGCCCTGTCTTAAAAAATTACCCCCTTCCCAAAATGGCACCTAATTAAAACCTCTCAAATATGGCAGCCACTGCACTGGATTTTTTTCTCCAACTCAAACCTGACTTATGGAAGGAGTCACTTTTACAGTAAAAACTCACACTTTTTTTTGGAGTTTACAAAAGTTGTGGTTTTCTTGGGACTGCCACTGCCAATCCAGGTTCTTGTTTCTCCATGGGCCTGCTAACTCTCTCTAAGCTTACCTTGTGTCAGTGGAGATATTTCTCCCTCCCTGGGAGACGATCAGCTTTGCTGTCTGCTTTATTCTTTTCTCTGCACTGTGTCCCATTTCTAAAGCTTCTCTGTACTTTCTACTTTTCCTATGAGCACCTTCCCAGTTCTCAGAGGAATACTTCTTTTTTTCTCTTCACTAAGACATTGTTTTCCAGGTGTCTTGATTCCAGGTTGTAGAGAAACTATATTTTACTACTGGTCTCTACACCACCATTTCAAAATCTACTAAAAACTGTAATTTTAAATACTCTTTCAATAATGCTATATTTTAAAGCAACCACAAATCTATAATCCCTTATCTGAAAGTAATATTTTTATTAGAATGAGAAAAGAACAAAGGAAAATTAGAATAAATGGAGGAAGAAAACTTAGATAATCAGGAATATGTCAAAAAAGTAGATATTGGAAGTGGCCATGAGAAGGGCATTTGGAAATGGAAGAAGATGATTAAAAGACTCAATACCTCACATTTGCTCCAAGGGCAGTCACAAGAGTCCAAGTGAGGAAAAGTGGCAATATTTCTTGATTCTCAGAACTAGTGGGCTGTTGCTCTTACTAGTAATCTAACATTTTCTTAATTTTTTAATATTTCTAGGCTATATTTTTCATCTGCAAGATTTTCCAAACTGACACAAATCTCAAAAAAAATCCACATATGATAAAACATAGTTCAAAGCCATGTTCAAGGGTAAACTGTACATGAACACATTATTCCATGAGTTTACTCCTTGTTGAAAATATGCCTGTCTACTGTCCTGATAACAAAATAGAATCTAAGATTAGTATATTCTTGGGTCACAATTTCTCTCAGAATTTCGTTTATTTATTTTCATCTGGTTTTAAATAGAAAAGACTTTAGAGAAAGCTTAGGACAGCCAGATTTAGTTGCCATAGGTTGTTTTTTTGATAAAAATTATCTTTTCCATTTTTATAAGTGAATACAGTTACTATAATACAATTTCAAAGTACTTTTTAAATTATAAAAATCTGTTTGCCCTACTTTTTATTCACATATCTTGTTAGCTATACATTCACATTCCATTTTAAGACCTGATCTAGTCTCAAATTACTGAATCACAAGTAGGGTAAGAATCTGATCTGGAATCTGTAGTTAAAATTCAAAATCAGGATGGAATATTTATACATATTATTTTTTATTTATAGAATTTGGCATAACTTTTCTTTCCTCTATATTACAAATGCATATCTGCTAATTAGATAACTGACTATATATTTAACCAATGTTTTTGTTAATAACTATGTCATTAATTTAAACAAGCATTTTGAATCTGGATTAACTTCATCACCCTTCAAATATAATGATGATACACTCTGCCTATATACCTACTGCCTATATTTTATTTTACATGCTCAATTTACTTACTGAGATGCAGATTAAAGGCTATGGTTTTTGATATTTCATCAGAGCATACATTATAATATATTGCCTGCTCAAGTAATATGCCAAGTACTTTCTATTTGAAGAATATAAATATTTATTTGACAGGACTAAAATGCATATATTTGGTAATATGGTCAGTTTGATGTAGAAAAACACCTATCATAATGCATAAAATAAGACATATAAAACAATTAAAAGTAGTTTTAATTAAGAGAGGAAAAATATGGAGAAAAAATTGATCCAAGTCCAGAAATCCACAGATATAATTGCAATAATAAGAATTGAACTTTCCTACCACATTTGTAGATAGAGAGTCGTGCATTGCACAGGCTTTAAAGTATCATTTGACAGAAGAGGTGACAATCTGCCGATTGAGAATGATAGGAAGCATCTTAATGAAAGTATGACTCCAAAAAGATACCACACACTAGGAGGGAAATCTCTAAATAGGAATACTTTCCTATTTCAGCCTTGTCAATAAGTGGAGAGGAAAAACATAAATCTTTTCTTAAAAACACTCATCTTAAATGCATATGTGTTTGAAATTTTAATTCAAAGTTAAACAAAAGACTCAAAGAACCACAATACAAAAAATTGCTAAAATCATGAGCACACAATAAAAGAATATAAAAAATTAGAAAACCATCCACCATGAGTAAGAATATAAAGAACCAACAAACAATAGCTTCAGGTACAAAAGGTACAGAAATTGAAATACTTATATAGAGAATATAAAAGTGGTTGTAGTAATGACATAAAACAATTGAAAATTTAATACAGAGAGGTATGAAAGACTATTAAATTTGACCAGACAGCATGTGTATGTGTGTTTACATATGTACACATATATTTATATTTAAAAGAGATTGTTGCAAGTAAATTTCTATAGATGTCAAAAACTCATACTGATTTAAAACAAATTTTGAAAATATTTAAAATAAATGCCTAACATTCAATCAATAATACTAAAATTGTTAAATAATAACTTAAAAATTAAGAGGGAAAATACAAGCCTGTGAAAAATACAGAGAATCTATCAGATTAAGATAAACATTACAATAATCAATACTGTGTTCAAGAAATTAACCAAATAAATGGAGAATTTTAACAAATAAATGTAAAGACAAAAACAAATTCAATAGTTGTAAAATTCAAGAACTGATATTATGACAGAATGACTATTTTTTTAAGAATTAAAGACAATTTAGGAAAGAATAAGTAATAGAGAGAAAGAAGCTGCTAGAAAAGATTTACCTTGAAGCATAAGAATACAAAATATAAAAGAAATGTAAGAAAAAGAATATAAGAATCCTATAGGACATGGTAAAAAGTCTAATATGTAATAGGGGCCCAAGAAAAAAGGCAAAAGACTATAATAGCAAAAGTATTCAAAAAGTAAAAATAGAAAAGACTCAAAACTGAAAAAAGACATCAAGTCAGACATTCCAAAAATTTTATTGAACCTAAGTTTGACAAATACAAATAAGTCACACTGAAGATTAACTACTGATAAAAGCTTACTCAAATTTGTAAATGAAGTCTACATGTACTTTACCATCAAGTTGAATCAATTTAATGGAATACATGTTTGGTTTAACTCTTTAAAAATCAATCAATGCAACTCACTACCTATATCAAAAAAATCACATATGTGTCTCAAATTTATCAACATTTTAAAATTCAAAATCTGTTTTAATCCTTATTTACACTTTCAGTTAATTTGAAATAGGAAAAAAAGGTCCAAAGGGGTAGGGGAAGTGGGAGGGGAAGGGAAAAGGAAAGAAGGAAAAGGAAAAATTATGAGAAAAGGAAAAAAAGGGAACAAAGTCTTTGTAAATAGGGAAGGGTAGAGGGGGTGAAGGGAGGACAGGGAATGGGGAAAAAATAAGAACTAAGATACATCATGTACAGGTACAAGTACCCAATGATAAATGTAAATGTATTGTATACCTAAAATGTACCAATACAAGAATTTAAGAAAAAAATTCAAAATCTGTTCTTCAAAACATGGAGTGAGAAGATATTTTCTTAATTAAATGTACTTTAAAAATACCAACCTCATCATACTCTTAAGTGAAATAAATAGGACACACATGTTTAAATACTGAATAGTTTTTCTGGTGTGAGAAACTAAAAGTGTAAATAAGGATCAAAATGTATGTCTAATAATGTGAAATAAAAAGAAAAGGTCTAAACAGGTAGGAGAAGTGGGAGGGGTAGGGGAAATGAAAGAAGGGAAAGGAAAAAGTATGAGAAAAGGAAAAAATGGAAACAAAGTCTATGTAAATAGGGAAGGGTTGAAGGGTTGAAGGTAAGGCATGGAAATGGGGAAAAAATAAGAACCAAGATACATCATGTAAAGGTACAAGTTCCCAATGATGAATGTAACTGTTTTGTACACCTAAATGTACCAATAAACTTTATAAAAAAAAACCTACCTCATATTTAATGATGAAATATTGAAAGCCTTCTTTTGATATGAGTAATAATACATTTTCTATTTTAATTAAATTTTGTATTAGAGATCCTAGCCACTCAAATAAGCTAAGAAAAAAGAACTATGAATTATGGGATTATTTAGAAAACAATAAAAATGTAATTGTTTCTAGATGACATGATTGCAGTCATGTAAACTTTCAAAATAATTTAACAAACTGTCAGAATTATAACATATGAGATATTGCTTAATAATAATGAGCTAATAAGTAATTTAGAAAAATTAATACATTCAGGTCACCATTTAATGATCAATTGTAATTCTGTTTGCCAGCAAAAAAAATTAGAAGATGACATTTTAAAATAACATGATTTATATAGTATCAAACAACATTTAATACTTGAGGAGAATAAATCTAATAAAAGATGGGCAAATCTTTACAAAGAAAACTTAAAACCCAAAAAATTATTTAAAGAAAAATTAAGTGGAAGGCCATATTGTTTCACAGATTAGAAAAGAAAATATGTCAAGTCAAATTATTCTAAATTATTTTATAGATCCAAATGGCCTTAGAGATCAAAACCTTGGTGTAATGAAAAAAGGATTAAAACTCGCAGTACCAAAATTTCTCTGCTGAGATAATCCTGCCTAGAATTATGGACAGTCATGACACACTGCACAAACATTGACTACAAAGAGCACAAGATTAAATTAAAATAGCACTTATTTATTCTTTCCAGTGAACACTGACCCATCTTCTCTCAAAGAGTTAATGTGTATAGACATTTGTATTAGTCAATTTTCTCATTCCTGGGACAAAAATATCCAAGACCCACAAATTCAAGAGGTTTATTTTGGCTTATGGTATTTAGAGGATTCAATCCACATTTTGTGGCTCCAAGGCAAAAATTACATGGCAGAGGAAAGCTGCTATTTCATGACAGTCAGGAAGCATAGACAGAAAAGGAACAATCTGGCACACCTGTTCCAATCAGGCCTCAAATCCTAACTGCACATTTAGTGTCCCCATGATTCAATCACCTTCCAAAAGCCCTACCTTTCAAATATAAATCTTTGGAGGATATTTTACATGTGAATCACAGAATTCTGGCCCTGTCTCCCAAGTGTGCCATGTCCATTACATTTTGCAAAATCCATTTAGTCCATCACTAGGAGTTGCCAAAGTCTGAACAGTTCCAGCATTGCTAAAAAGCCCATGTACAAAGTCTCTGAGACACATGGAAAACTCTTCAGTGTGATCCCCTGTAAAACTCAAAAACAAATTATATCATCCCAAGGTACAATGGCAAATGGTAAACATTTCCATTCAAAAAGGGAGAATAGAGGAATAGAAAAGAATCTGAAACTAGTAAGGAAAACATTAAGTCTTGTAAATCCATTTTCAAAACCCAGGGCAGATTGTGGTGAGATGTAAATTCCAGATGGCTTGGTGACCTAGAAACACTATTGTGTTCTCTAATATGCACATCATTAGACCCCTAGAAGGACTAGAGTAAGGCAGGAAAATTGAAAAAAAAAAAAAAAAAAACCCTTATGCTTAGGTTTAGACTTCTAGAAAATAAAACATTGCTTTAGCTCAACAAGAGAAAGCCAGATATTCTACAAAAACCATATTTCTAGAATGTAATCAAACACTGAGGATACACAAAACCAATTAATCTAACACATAAGCAATTTGTCTGAAACCTAAGGAAAGGCAGTTTGAGAAGATGTGAGGCATGAGCACCAATTCACCTGGAGTAGAACACAGAAGGAATAATAACCAATATAAAGGTCTAGGCTAAAAATTCTCAGCTACATATTAAAGGTCAAGTGTAGGTGAGAGTGAGAGGGTGGAATTCCTGAAATTCAAATACACTAATGAAGTTTGATCTTTTACTCTCTTCTCTGCAGAAGAGAGTACTTTCACATAGGAACCAGTCAACAGTGCAAAACAGCAATGAAAGGAGGTAACCCAAGTAACGCTGCCCAGATCTTTCTCCTGTGAAACACAATGACCTTAGGACTGCAAAGGAAGGACAGCAAAGATTGTCATCTCCAAGTACTGATGAAAACGCATGGCAGCTGTGTTATTCTTTATAACTAGATGTCTTTTCATGTGCTCATAGGTGTTGTTATTGGAAGGTGCTTGGATCATGGGTGTGTGTTAATCATTAGTGGATTAGTCTACTGATGAGTTTTAAGCTGATTTGCTATTAGGAGATGGGATCTGGTCAGAAGAGGTGGGTCACTGGGGGCATGGCCTGGAAGAGTTTATGTTTTTCTGACTCCTCCCTTCACATTCTCTCTCTGCTTGCTGTCTACCATGCTATGAGCAACCCTCCTCTACCATGCTACCCTATCATGACTTCCTGCCTTGGAGCCAGCTGGCTGTAGGCTGAAATGACTACTATGAGCCAAAATAAACCTTTCCTCCTTTAATGTGTGAATGTCAGGTATTGTACCCCAGTGATGAGAAAGTAAATAAGAAAAGGTGAAAAAAGAGAAAGGAAAAATCATCTAACTCTGACCAAGACCAGAGGTCTACACTATTAGAGATTGTTGCAAGCAGGCCTGCTCAAACATTAAGGAACATTTTGCAGGCAAAAGTAAAATGGTATCTTATAAAACCTTGAATCTATATTCAGAATCCATAAATAGTGAATATTTTAAGGTTTATAGGCAGTATGTACTTTATAGCATGTTCTTGACCCTGCTGTAGCAGGAAGGAACCATATATAGTCCCTTGGTCTTTTAAGGCTGGTATTAGAAAATTATTATTGACTAGAGGAATTTTAAATGGCAACAATTAATTTCTCACATTTCTAAAGACTGGGAAGTCCAAAGTCAAGGTGCCAGTGAATTTGGTGTCTCATGAGGGCCTACTTCTTGGTTCATAACTCTTATGTTACCTGTTTCTTCACATGGCAGAAAGGGACCAAGGGGGTCTCTCAGGCTTCTTTTATGAGGTCACTAATTCTATCACCTTCCAAAGGCTCTATCTCCTAATGTCATCACCTTGGGGCCTAGGGTTTCAACACACGAGTTTTAGAGAGACACAAACATTCAGCCCACAGAATACACTAAAATGTATAAATGAATGGGTGTGATTGAGTTCCATAAAACTTTATATACAAAAATAGGTGTAAAATCAGTGTGTCAACTTCTGATCCATGCAGAAGAATAGAGTGGAAAAAACTGTAAATAATATGACAAATATAAAGAAAACTTTTTTAAAAATAAAATATTGGGTACTACCTAAGAGAGTAACTTATAATAAAGCAAAAGACATAAAACTAATCAGCCTAAATATGAAAATAAGATAGAATCTTCCTAAATTTCAATTAATCAAAAAAATCAAAAATTAAAGAAGGAGGAAGAAGACTAAAGGGTACAATAAAAACAGCTATAATACCGAGCAGAATAAATATAAATGAATTATAGGAAAATACTATAAAATTTTAAATATATGAACTGTAAATGGGCTAAAAGACCAATTAAAAAGCAGATTGTCAAATTTTTTTAAAATCAAGGCCCAGTTATATGCTACAAATGGGTTTTAAATATAAAAATATAGATAGCTTAAAATTAAAGGCATGAAAAAAACGTATGACATGACATGTTAACATAAAGAAACAGGAGTGGCTACAAAAATGTCTGGCAAAATAGGCAAGAACAAAGGGCCTTATCAGAGATAGAAAGGAGCTGCATAGTTTCTGACAATTGATTTGTGAATATTATTGTTCATCAGTAATGGTCATTTTAATATTATTTTTCACCAGTTTTTAACAAAATATTTTAGGATATACCACAGTATTTTTCTTTGGAAATGAAAAGGTCAATTCAAAGAAAAGAAATCCTGCATATTTGTGGACCTAAAATATACCAAAGTATATAAAGCAAAGGATATAAAGCTTTATATACCAAAGTATATAAAGCAAAACCCAAGAGAGGCAAAATGAGACATAGATACATTTAGGAAATGCTTTTAAAGAACACAAGAAGTATATCAATGAAAAAAATCTAATAAACAATTAAAAACAATATGCTAGTAGGTACATGGAAGACTTAAATAATCAAACAAATTTACAAATTTCACATAAATCTTCATTCAATAACTGAAAAATATACACATTTTTTCAATATATAATTTAAATGATTTCCGTGTATTCACAAATTTTTGCATAACATTTCCATTACATTTTCACCCCCACCCCCACCCCTGCAAAAAAAAAAAAACCCTATTCCCATCAGCAGGCATTCTTCATTCCTCTAATCGGTCCTGGCAGTTTTCTATCTCTACTATTCAGTTTTTTATCTTTATGATTTACCTCTTTTGGACACAACATAAAAATGGAATCATCTGAGAAGTAGCTTTTTGTGTGTCTGGCTTCTCAATATTTTTAAATTTATTCACTGCATAGTATGAATCAATACTGCATTTCTTTTTACAGTTAAAAATGTCCCATCATATGGGTACAGCAAATTTTATTTGTTCATCCACTGAAGCTTTCCCCAATGTATTTCACTAATTGATTGTCATTTTAATTTCATGGTGGTGTCATACAAGCACAGAAAATATCAAGGAAAAGAATAGTTACAAACTAGCCAGAGAAATAAAGGTACTTAGTTTAGGTGTCAGTCAGTTTTCTTTTACTTGCTTTAAAAATTAAAGCCTTCTAGAAAAGATCTAGTCCACCCTTGTAATCCTTGGGAACCCTTTAAATCTTAACTTAAAAAATAATACAGGGCAGGCAGTGGCACCACTGATCTAAATCCCATTACATTCTAAATGTACATACAGTTTCACTGAGTTTTACTCATATTTTTTTACCCTTTTTGATGGCACAATGAAACTAAGGGAGACTTTTTAAAAAATTCTGAATGTTCTGAGGATAATTTCTTAAATATTTAATTAAATTGAGACCAGCTGTAACTGGAAATTGTTTAAGCTAGAAATATCTTAGCTATTTTGTATAGATTTATTATAAACTGAATGTAATTGGTTGGCAGAAATATCAAGGAAAAGACTTCCTTACTAGGAACATAAGGTTCCCTGAATATCCCACAAATTTATGTCAATCCTATGGGTCATGCCAACAGCTCTTAATCAGCATTTTCCTAAAGTGTTTTGCTAAGATTACTTTTTCAAAGAATAAAAGACTGTTTAAGAAGAGTATCATTAGACTTAAATGGAATCTCTCTTGAGTGATATCAAAGAATATTTTTCCTATGTTCACCAGAGAATGAATACTTTTATATTACAGACTATAATTCTCTTTCTTCTTCATAAATGCTATTCTTATCACAAGAATAAGTTTTGTGCTAATTAGGAATATAAGCAGGAATAAGTTACATTTTACATTTCCTAAACAAATCTTACCTTTGTCTTTCAAGTCTTATAAATAAGAGTGTAAAGAGCTGAGGATTTAGCTCAGTGATTGTGCTGCCTGCCTCACAACTACAAGGACCTGAGTTCGATCCCCAGTACCAAAAAAAAAAAAAAATAGAGTGTAAAGAAAGTCACTTAAAAATGCTTTATTGAACAAGAGATACTGAAAAAATTTTAAAACATATGTTTAAGTACAGCTTTGAACTACATATAGCTGTTGGTTGTTAAAATGCATCTCCTATGAAACAAGACCAATTTTTTGTTTGTTCAGTAAGTATTTATTGAGCACCTACTGTGTCCTCTTCTTTTAGGTACCTGGAATACATTCATGAGTAAGAAAATTGACATGACATGGGGTGCGGTAATCAATGGTGAATGATGAATGAGTAAATTTTTTTTTTATTTTAAAAGGTGATAAATTATATGGAAAAAAGTAGATCTGAGTAAGGCACATCAGGAATACTGGGTGTAGGAGTGGAGATCATGCAGATTATAATTTTATATACAGTCTTCAGAATAAGTCTCACTGAGAAGGTAACATTTTGAAAAAATATATCTAAAGATGATAAGGAAGTGAGCTATTATTTAAACGCCCAGAGGAAAAACATTTGGAACAAAAAGAAGAGCCAAGGCAAATAGCCTTAGGTGAGTGCTTGTGTGGTTTGTTTGCCTGAGTGTGAGAAGTTTCTAACCTAATTTTTGCTTTTCACTCATTCTTGCAGGAGGCATCAAGTCCTTGTATTTTCACTCTTCTTTTACTTCTTCATGTTAAATGTCACATGGCACTTTCTGACCCCTGTCCATTACATGCTTCTTGGCAGTCCCTTTCCTCAGCACTTGTATGAATCCTGCAGAGATACTGCAGTTGTCCCAGAGCACTTTGTACCACTCTTACCTCAGGTATTACTTTGTATTATGGTTGCTCTAAATATTATTGTACTTTTCCAGTAAATAAAAGTCTCGTAACTTTTGGCACAATTTCTTATATATTTTTATAACATTGACAATTGTTATTGCAAGTATGCAATCAATAGAGTGTGATAAGCACAAAATTGCATTTTTTTAGGAAAAGAAAAGAACATCCAATTAATTAATATTACATTTGTCATGTTGACCAAGATTCAGAAAGTTGGGCTATATAAGGATCTAAATAAATAGACAAGAATAGATATAACTCTCTCTCTCTCTCTCTCTCTCTCTCTCTCTCTCTCTCTCTCTCTCTCTCTCTCATGGTGTGTTGACAGTACTAAAAAGGAAAAGCTGACTCTGAGACCATTAATTTATCAAATGTAAATATTCTGATAAGAATAAAAAATGTACTACAATTTTAAGGATGCTAATAATAGGATAGCATTAAATGATTATTATGGGCCTACCAGTGTGGAAGTACTTTCTATAATTTATGTTACTTACTCCTCAAAAATTCTTAAAGTAGTTTTTATTATTCTCTTCATTTTCACCTGACAAAACACAGGGTATGAGTGGCTGAATAACACATTAAACATTGCATTTTCATAATACTATGGATGGAACCCATTCTGAAAAACTAGAACACACATTTATTTCCATATATGATTTATACTTTCAATACTTTGTAATGCTAGTCTATGGATAATTCATGAATTTCACAATTATAAATTTAATAAAGTGAGAAGACTTACTTGAAATAAAATGTTCACCAGCACTGAGGAGGAGCCTTCCAGGCCACCAAGTCACCATTCCAAGCACCAAGAAGCAGAGTTGCCCTCAGTGCTTAAGAAGAGTCTTCTTGACCACAGTACCACTGTCCACAGCACCAAGGAGGTGAGGCACATGGGTGCCAGCAGCACACCCTCCACCCCTGTGAAAGAAGACATTTAAACAAGTCTCAAAACCAGGCTTCCAGATAACCTAAAGCAATCCCAAAGGGAAACCAGATGGAACAATCTGATACTAAACAACCTGGACTCCCTGAACTGGCAATGAAAGAGGATCTGGAAAACTGAAATTAGAAATAATTTCTTAGATAAAAGCAGAGATTGTGCCCAAAGTGCACGACATGCTTAATAAATCTAAAGAGGACACAGAAAAAAAAAATTGATGAGCTGAGGAACATGATGGAATTCCAACATAGGAAACAAATGAAATCCATAAAAGATACATACAGATTTCCAGGAGATTAAAAACTCCATTGAAAGTTTACTCAGCAGAATGAACCAATGTGAGGAAAGAATTTCAGATGTAGAAGATAAGATTGCAATTAGTGGCCAGGAAAAGAAAAATTTCTTTAAAATAGTAAGGAACCATGAGAAATCAATCCAGCAGCTGCTAGACGATGCAAAGCAGAATATCATAAGACTGATTGGAGTCAATGAAGAATCAGGAGAGAGTGCAGATGAAATAAAAAACCTGTTCACAGAAGTGATGGCAGAAAACTTCCCAAATAGGGGAAAAGAACTTGACATAGAGATAATAGAGGCATATAGGACTCCAACTAACCTTGATCAAAAACAATCTACACATAGGCATATAAGAGTTAAGATTCTAGAAACCGAATGGAAGAACAAAATTCTACAAGCAGTTAGAGAAAAGAAACAAATCACATGTAAAGGAAAGCCCATCAGAATCACAGCAGACTTCTCAGTGAAAACATTCAAGGCAAGAAGAGCTCGGAGTGAACTATTTCAAGCCCTAAAGGAAAATAGCCTCCAAGACAGACTTATGTAACCTTCAAAACTGTCTTTCAAAATTGATGGAGAAATAAGATACTTTCATGACAAAGAGCACCTTAGGAACTTCATGAATACCAAATCAGCACTACAAAATATTTAGACAATATCACAGGAAAAGACAATGAGGATCACAACCCCAGGAAGCAAAGTAGAATGAATCCATTGGGCATGACAAGAAACTAAATGCAAAGGGGGAGAATCCAACAAAAAGAAAAAGTCATGGCAATGATAACTCAGTATGTTTCAGTTATAACCATCAATGTTAATGGTCTCAATTCACCAATCAAAAGAAATAGCCTGGTAGAATGGATCAAGACCCAACAATATCCTGCATACAAGAAAGACAATTAATTCAAAAAGAAACTCAGAGACTGAAAGTTAAAGGGTGGAAAACAATGCTCCATGTGACAGGAACCTGAAAAAAAGCAGGTGTAGGTATCCTCTTTGCAGATCAAGTGGATTTCAAACCAACACTGATTAAGAGAGACAAAGAAGGACACTACATCCTTGTAAAGGGAACAATCCAAGAGGAAGAGATGACAATCATAAACATATATACACCAAACACTAGTGTGCCCAACTATATAGAACAAATACTAACAGACAAGAAAAATCAAATAAGCACTAATACAATAGCAGTGGGGGAACTCAATACCCTACTGTCACAAATAGGTAGATCAACTAGACAAAAAATAAGCAACAAAATACTAGAACTCAATCAAACTCTTGAACAAATGAACTTAACAGATGTTTACAGAGTTCCACCCCACGAAGTCCAAATACACATTCTTTTCAGCTGCACATGGGTCACTCTCCAAAATAGACCACATACTCACTAATAGAGCATGTTTAAGTAAGTGCAAAGGAATTGAAGTTATCCCCTGTATATTATCAGACCATAGTGTGATGAAATTGGTGATCAATAATAAAAGAAAACAAAAGAATTTCATAAAACAGGAAAATTGAACAACACATTTCTGAATAACCAGTGGGTCTAAGAGGATAATAAAGGAGAATTTTCACAGTTCTGAAAATTTAAAGACAATGACAATACAACATATTGGAATCTATGAGACACAATGAAAGCTGTCTTATGAGGGAAATTCATAGCAGTGAATAATCATATTAGGAAAACAGAGCAAGCCCAATTAACCTGATGCTGAACATCAAGCTTCTAGAAAAAGAAGAGCAGGGCAAACCCAAAACTCATAGAAGGGAGGAAATTATAAAGATCAGAGGGGAAATCAATGCAATGGAGACTAAGAGAATGATACAAAAAATCAATGAGGCCACGAGTTGGTTCTTCAAAAGAATAACAAAATTGACAAACCCTTAGCCAATCTTATCAGAAAAAGAAAAGAAAAGGCTCAAATCCATGCAACTAGAAATGAAAAAGATGAAATTACAACAGACCCAGCACCAATCCAGAGGATCATCAATACCTACTTCAAGAACCTATACACCAATGAAATGGACACAGAAGAAATGGGCAGATTCCTAGATATGTATGAGTTACCAAAGTTAAACGAAGAAGACATACAAATTCTAAATGACCCAATTACAATAAATGTAATTGAAAACATAATGAAAAACTTACCAAGAAAAGTACGGGCCCTGATGGCTTCACTGTTGAATTCTACAAGACATTTAGAAAGGAACTATTGCCACTAAAGTTTAAATGCTTCATTGAAATTGAAAGGGAAGCAATACTCCTGAATTCATTCCTGGAAGCATGCATCACCTTAATCCCCAAAGCAGAGAAAGACTCAACTGAAAAAGAGAAGTATAGGCCAATCTCATTAATGAACATAGATGCAAAAATCCTTAATAAGATACAGGCAAATAGAATAGAGAAAATCATCAAAAAGATCATACAGACTGACCAAGTGGGATTCATCCCAGGGATTCAGTTATAGTTCAACATATGCAAATCAATAAATGTAATACTCTATATTAATAGACCCAAGGTCAAAAACCATATGATCATCTCAATGGATGCAGAAAAGGCATTTGACAAAATCCAATATGCATTTATGATAAAAAACCCTACAGAAAAGCCATCTATGAAAAAGCAACAGTCAATATCATACTAAATGGTCAAAAACTGAAATCCTTCACACTAAAATTAGGAACAAGACAAAGAAGTTCACTATCAACACTACTGTTCAACATAGTTCTGGAAATATTACCCACAGCAATTAGACAAGAGAAAGAAATAAAAGGAATAAAGATAGAAAATGAAGAAGTAAAATTGTCATTATTTGCAGATGACATGATACTCTATATAGAAAATCGTAAGAGCTCCACCAAAAATCTTCCAGACTTCATAACCAAATTCAGTAGAGTAGCTGGATACAAGCTTAACACACAAAAGTCAATAGCTTTCCTCTACATGAACAACAGTCTCACTGAGAGAGGAATAGGGTAAACAATTACTTTCACAATAGTATCCAAAAAACTGAAATACCTAGGAATCAACCTAACAACAAAAAAAAAAAATCAAAGACCTCTTCTCTGAAAACTGTAGCACTCTGGAAAGAGAGATTGATGATGACATCAGAAAGTGGAAAGACATCCCTTGTTCCTGGATAGGAAGACTCGACTTAGTGAAAAAGGCCCTGTTTCCAAAACTGCTATATAGATTGAATGAAATCAAAATTGAAATCCTAGCAGCATGCTTCATGAACCTTGAGAAAACTATCCAAAAATTCATTTGGAACAAGAAGAAACCTAGAATACCAAAAGCAATTCTAGTCAACAGAGACATGGCATGGTGTATCACAATCTCCAACTTGAAACTATAGTACAAAGCTACTGTGATAAAATCAGCATTGTACTGGCAAAGAAACAGACCTGAGGACCACTGAAACAGATTAGAAGATGCAGAAAAATCTTCAGACACACTCAGCTACCTCATCTTTGACAAAGGAGCCAAACACCCTCACTGGAGGAAAGATAGCCTCTTTAATAAATGATGCTTGAAAAATTGGGTTTCAACTTGCCAAAAATTAAAATTAGACCTATATCTCTCACCATGCACTAAACTAAAATCAAAATGGATGAAAGATCTAAATATTAAAATAGAAACTCTGAACCAGTTGGAACAGAGGTTTGGAAGAACTCTTGAAGACATTGGTATAAGAAAAGATTTTATGAATGAAATTTCAGTTGCCCATGAAATAGCAAAAACAATCAACAAGTGTGATCTCTTCTTATTAAAAAGCTTCTGTACAGCAAGAGAAGCCACCAACAATGTGAAGAGACAACTTACAATGGGGACAAATTTTCACCTGCTGTTCCTCAACAAAGGTCTACTATATAGAATCTATAAAGAACTTAAGAAAATCGGACCTCCAAAATTTAAAGACCCAATCCAACGATGGGCATCTGAAATGAACAGACATTTCTCAGACAATGAAATGGAAATAGCAAATAAACACATGAAAAAATGTTCAACATCACTGGACATTTGAGAGATGCAAATGAAAACAACACTAAGATTCCACTTTACCCCAGAAAGAATAGCTGCTATCATGAAATCAACCAATAACAAATCCTGGCCTTGGCTATGGGGCAAGAGGAATCCTGCTCCAGTGCTGGAGGGAGTGTAGACTGGTGCAACCACGGTGGAAATCAGTATAGAAGTACCTCAAAGTACTAGGACTGGAAATCTCATTTGATCCAGCTATTCCCCTGCTGGATATCTTCCCCAAAGAAATAAAAGAACCATATCACAGTGATATATGTGCACCCATGTTCATAGCAGCACAAT
This sequence comes from Heterocephalus glaber, assembly GCF_053883595.1. Taxonomy (NCBI): domain Eukaryota; kingdom Metazoa; phylum Chordata; class Mammalia; order Rodentia; family Bathyergidae; genus Heterocephalus; species Heterocephalus glaber. The sequence continues at coordinate 6,267,644 of NW_028258336.1, forward strand.
CCATGATAGATAAAACTTGGAAGCAACCCAATTTCCCATCAACTGGAGAATGGAGAAAGAAATTTTTTTTATAAAATGGAGTATTATTCAGCCATAAAGAATGAGAAACTAGAGACATTTATAGATAAATGGATGCATATTTAGACAATAATCTTAAGTGAAATAAATAGGACACACATGTGGAAACACTGAATAGTTTCTCTAGTGTGAGAAACTGAAAGTGTAAATAAAGAAGGACGAAAAGGTATAATAGATAATGTGAAACTGGAAGAAAAGGAGCAAAGGGGAATGGAATTGGGAGGGGTAGGGGAAAGGAACGAAGGGAATGGAACTAATAGGAGAAAAAGAAAAAATGGAAACAAAGTTCTTCTAAATAGGGAGGGATGGAGGGGTTGAAGTTAGGGCAGGAGAATGGGAAGAAAATAAGAGTCAAGATATATTATGTAAAGGTGCAAATTTCCAATGATCAAAGTCATTATATTGTATACATAAAATGTACCAATAAAATTCATTTTTAAAAAATAATGTTCTAAAATATAAATATGGATTGATGAATCTAGAAGTTTCTCTTTTTTTGCAAAATAACATTTTTGTGTGTTCTTGAAAAATCAATAATCCCAGCTAATTTAGGAGAGTGAAAAGATCGATTGACTCTAGGAGTTCAAGGAGAGCCTGGGCAACATATCTGTACTTTATTTTTAAATAAGTAAGTGTGACAAATATTGTGAACCAAATCCTTCACAAATTTTACTGCTAAGTTGAAGGACAAAGAATTCCTCCAGTAATAATGAAATAAAATTCTTAATCTCACATCCAGTAAACTACTTGCATATGACCCCAAGTTGTGAGCATAGACTGACCTTCCACCAGTTTTTAATTTGGGAGGCCTTCTGACAGAAAAGATAGGAGAGCAGGTTATTACATCAAAATTCACTATCTACTTCACAAGTAATATTTAGCTTCATACTCCAAATACTAGATTTGGCCTTTCAAATTTGTTAGTGAGAAAGAAGGTGTAGGGAACACTGGTGGCTTTGCAGGATTTGAATGGTGAGAAAATGTTACTGGCATTAGGCAATAATGGAAGTCTAAACTCCATAATTTGGAACTGACAGAAACTACTGAGCCAGTTTTAATCTTCAGTAAAGTCATAAAAGAGTAAGCAAAATAAATTATTCTTACAGAAAACCTATAGTATTTCCTGGGAACAAAATAAAAAATAATGTGACAGAGGCAGAATAAAATCAGATAGATAGATATATATGAGTTTCATAAAGAAAAAAGAACAAAACTGTGTCCAAAACAAGAGATAATACAAACAGATGATATCTGAGGAATTATTTTAAAGCAGGAATATCTAAGGGCATCATTTTTATGGAAAAGATATAAAGCACATATGAAAGATGACATATTAACTCTATACAGCAAAAAATCCTGTCCACTTATTACTTTAAGAGTAAAAAAACCACGTGGAGTGGGGCTCCATTACACCTGTGCCCCACCCCCCAGTGACCAGTTTAGCCACGGGAGCCCCTGCAGCTCCCCCCCCCGCAACCCCCCACCACAGCCTCTGGCCTCCTGGCTGTGCTGGTACCTGGTTCCACACTACAGAGGCACAGGGGATCATAAAGGCCATTGTCCTGAGCTCCAGAAGGTAGAGCAGAAGTGAACAACAGGAAAAGGGCCTCTATCAGGCTCCTTGATAAAAACTGAAGCCCACTAGAAAACTGAAGAGAATCTCTGCAATAAAGACACCCCAGCCCATGTACTTGGTAAGTTGGAGGGATCATAACCTCCCATCGGAACCTGGACTGTCTTCAGGGGAAGAGCAGCTGAAACCTGCAGTAGAATCTTGCAGAGTTCAACCCTGCTCGGGGACAGGGAGCTCAACTTGGGATTTGGCAGCCAGAAATCTGCCTGAATCTCACAGGTCTGCTACTGGCTTGCTGAGACTCATTGACTTGTATATGCACACGGCTGCCAATGTTGTCTATTGTGACAGCAGGGACATACCCTGAAGGAGTACCCTTCACTTTTATCTTTTATTTGTTATTTTCAAAATTACCACTTTTTTTGCTCTTATTTTTAATTTTTTTCTTCTATTTCTACTCTTTTAGAATTTTTGTTTTACTCTTTTTCTTTCTTTTCTCTTTTCTTTCTCTTTCTCTCTGCCTCACTCCCTTGCTGTCCCACATTGCTCTTCATCTCCCTTTGTGTTCCTGCTCTGGCCCTAATTCATATTTCTTCTTTATTTTTCTTTTCTTCCCCTGCTCAGGGACAGGGAGCTCAGCTTGGGACTTGGCAGCCAGAAATCTGCCTGAATCTCATGGGTCTGCTACTGGCTTGCTGAGACTCATTGACTTATATCTGCACATTGCTGCCCACATTGTCTATTGTGACAACAGAGACATACCCTGAAGGAGGCCCTTCATTTTTATTTTTTATTTGTTATTTGCAAAATTATTTTTTGCTTTTTTTAAATTTTTATTTCTTTCTACTCTTTTCAAATTTTTCTTTTTTCTTCTTTTTTTTCTTTTCTCTTTTTTCTCTATCTCACTATCTCATTTTCTCACTGTCCCATATTGTTCTTCACCTCCCTTTTTGTTGCTGTTCTGGCCCTAATTTGGATTTCTCCTCTATTTTTTTTTCTTCTTCTCTCTTTTTCCTTCTCTTGATTATCATTAGTTTTAAAAGACAGTAAATACAGTTTCTAGCCTCCCTATTGCTGTTATGTTGTTCTGTTCTCATCTTTGTTCATTCTTTCTGTCTTTTCCCCTTATCTTCAACAGTTTCCTAGAGTCTGTGTGATCTTCCTGTGTCCTCTGGCCTCATTGTGAACCTTTCCCTGTCTTTTTACCTATCTATCCCTCCCTCCCCAACTCCTTCTAACTCCCCATCCTGAAGGGTAAAGTTGCTTTATTGAAGAGTTTATTCACTATAAACATATGTTGTGCTGGTCCTCAATTTTGATTTAATTCACACAGTTAAAGGTGATAGATTAATAACTATCACAAATTTCATTTTCTAAGATCTACTTCATGGTATGGTGTGGCTGATTGTATCACTTGGGCTAAGGTATTGTGATTGATCTAATCAGTTGTCCTTCCTGGTATAATGAAAATGAGATAGCCTCAGAGTCATTAGAGACTCAAAACCTAGAGACTCAAAACCTAAAGACCAGCTATATCTGGAAGACACCTCTGAGAAGCAATCATTCCAAAAGGGTTCTAAATACATCAACAAAGATACTTAAAATAAGCAACTTCAAAGTATCAACCCAGGAATTAAATGAAGGACAGTACCAAAAACAAAAATGAGAAGGCATTTAAGCAAGTCACAAACCCAGACCTCCACTGCACCAAAGGCAAATTTTGGAGGAAACAAAGTGAAAAATCTGATAATCAACCACCTGGACACCCTGAACTGATAGCACAGGAAGTAACAAAACAGATGAACGAGGCTCTAGAAAAATTCAATACAGAAATAACTTCCCAGACAACTACAGAGATGGTGAGCAGAGTGAAAGACATGATTAGAGGCTCTAGAAAAGAAACAAATTAAAAAAAAAAAAAAAGATAAGCTCAGAACCATGCTGGAAGCCATGAATGCACAGCATAAAAAAGAAATGGAAACCATGATTGCCGAAGATAGGAAAGAAATGGAATCCATGAAACAGATTCAAACAGATATCCAAGAGATTAAAAACTCCATTGAAAAATTCACAGCAGATTAAGCAAATGTGAAGATAGAATACCAGATATAGAAGACAAGATTGTGGTTAGTGACCATGAAAACAGAGATTTCTTCAAAATACTAAGGGACCATAACAAATCAATCCAGCATCTGCTAGATGGTGTGAAGAATAACATAAGATGGATAGGAGTCCACGAAAAAGCAGAAGAAAGTACAAATGACAGAAAAAAATTGTTTGCAAAATTAATAGTAGAAACCTTCCCAGACAGAGGTAGAGAATTGGGCATACAGAGAAGTGAGGCATATAGAACTCCAACTAGCCAGGATCAAAAAAAAAAAAAAATGTACACCTAGACATCTAATAGTCAAGATCCCAGACACCCAACAGAAGAAAAAAATCCTACAAGCATTTGGAGAAAAGAAACAATCACTAAAAAAGGAAAGCCCTTCAGAATCACAGCAGACTTCTTAACACAAACACTAAAGTCAAGAAGAGCCTGGAGTGAGGTCTTTCAAGCTCTAAAAGAAAATAACTTCCAACCTAGACTGTTATATCCTGCAAAATTATCTTTCAAAATTGAGGAAATTAGATACTTCCATGGCAAAGAACACCTGAGAAATTTCATGAACACCAAACCAGCATTCTAACAATTCTAAACAATATCCTAGAAAAAGACAATGAAAGTCCCAACTCCATGAGGAATAACAGATTGAAGCCACCAGCCAGGGCAAGAAACTAAAAGGAAAGGGGGAAAAATAAGAAATAAAAGAGCCAACAACAGTAAAACATCATGACAAGGATGAGTCAATATCTATCAATTATAACCATCAATGTTAATGGCCTCAATTCCCAAATCAAAAGAAATACACTAGCACAATGGAACAAGAATCAAAATCCAACAAAATGCTGTATATAAAAAACATGCCTAGTTCAAAACGAAATTCATAGACTGAAAGTAAAAGAGTCAAAAACATTTCTCCACATGACAGCAACCCGGAAAAAAGCAGGAGTAGCAATCTTATTTTCAGACAAAGTAGATTTCAAACCAAAATTAATTAACAGAGACAAAGATGGTCGCTACATCCTTGTGAAAGGAAGAATCCAAGAGGAAGAGATGACAATCATAAATATATATGCACAAAATATGAATGCCCCCAACTATACAAAACAAATATTGAATAAAAGCAAATAAGCACTAATGCAATTGTAGAGGGAGACTTCAATAACCCACTGTCACAAACAGATCCACCTAGACAAAAAATCAACAAGAGAATTCAAGAACCGAACAAAGATTTTAGACTCAATTGATGTCTACAGAATGTTCCACCCCAGAAAATCAGAATATACATTCTTTTTAGCTACTCACAGGCAGCTCACCAAAATAGACCACATGCTAGCTCAGAGGGCATGTTTAAGTAAATGAAAAGAATTGAAGTTACCCTGTGTATATTATCAGACCATAGTGCAATAAAATTGGAGATTAATAGCATAAGAAACCACAAAACCCCCACAAATACATGGAAATTGAATAATACTCTCCTGAACAACCAATGGGTCACAGAGGAAATTAAAGAAGAAATTAGACAGTTTCTACAAGTAAATGATAATGACATGTTAAATTCATAGCTGTAAATGTCCATATTAGGAAAACGGAGAGAGTTCAAATAAACAACCTAATGCTGAACCTCAAGCTCCTAGAAAAATAAGAGCATGGCAAACCCAAAGCTCTTATAAAATAAGAAATTATAAAGATCAGATCAGAAATCAATGCAAGGGAGACAAAGAGAACAATACAATAAATGAATGAATCAGAGTGGGGGTTTTTTGGGGGGTTTTTTGTTGTTGTTTTTTTTGGTACTGGGGATCGAACTCGGATCTTTGCGCTTGCGAGGCAGGCGGCAGAACCGCTGAGCTAAATCCCCGGCCCCTCAGAGTGGGTTTTTTAAAGAATAAATAAAATCAATAAACCTTTAGCCAACCTTATTAAAAAAAGGGAAAGAAAAGGTTCAAATCCATGCAATTAAAAACAAAAAAGTTGAAGTCACAACAGATCCACCAGAAATCCAGAAGATCATCAATACCTACTTCAAGAACCTGTACTCTAGTAAAATGGAAAACACAGAAGAAATGGACAGATTCCTAGATACATATGAATTGCCAAAGTTAAATGAAGAAGATATAGAAATTCTAAACACCCCAATTATGATGAGTGAAATTGAAAACATAAATAAAAATTTATCAACAAAGAAAAGCCCAGGTCCTCATTGCTTCACTGCTGAATTCTACCAGACATTTAAAGAAGAACTATTGCTATTACTCTTTAAACTCATCAATGAAATTGAAAGGGAAACAATACTACCAGGTTAATTCTTGGAAGCAAGTGTTACTTTGATTCCAAAACCAGGGAAAGACCCAACCCAAAAAGAGAACTATAGGCAAATCGCCCTAATGAACATAGATGCAAAAATCCTCAACAAGGTACTAGCAAACAGAATACAAAGAGTCATCGAGAAGATCATGCACACTGACCAACTCGGATTTATCCCAGGAATGCAAGGATGCTTCCACATACATAAATCAAAAAATGTAATACATTATATCAACAGAGCCAAGGACAAAAACTATATGATCGTCTTAATAGATGCAGAAAACCATTCTACAAAATCCAACACCCATTCATTATAAAAAGCTACAGAAAATTGGAATAGAACGTCTTTATATTATCCTGATTAAGGCTATCTATGAAAAACCAACAGCCAACATCATACTAAATGGACAAAAAATGAAAACCTTCAGGCTAAAATCATAAATAAGAAAAGGATGCCCACTATCACCTCTCCTGTTCAATATAGTTCTGGAAACATTAGCTACAGCAATTAGAAAAGAGAAAGAGATAAAAGGAATAAAGATAGAAAAGGAAGAAGTTAAAATGTCATTATTTGCTGACGATATGATACTGTACGTAAAAGACCCAAAAAACTCTGACAAAAGACTTCCAGAATCAATTGACAGATTCAGTAGAGTAGCTGGATGAGGTCAACACTCAAAAAGCAATAGCCTTTTTGTACACAAATAACAGACTCACTGAGAGAGAAATTAGGGAAACAATTCCTTCTACAATAGCATCCAAAAAAATGAAATATCTAGGAATCAATCTAACAAAGGAAGCAAAAGACCTCTACACTGAAAACTACAGCACTCTGAAAAAGGAGATTGAGGAGGATATAGAAAAATGGAAAGATATCCCATTAATGGGTAGGATGAACCAATATAGTGAAAATGGCCATACTTTCAAAACTGCTATATAGATTTAATGTGATGCCAATTGAAATTCCAACAATATACTTCACAGAACTCAAGAAAAGAATCCAAAAATTCATTTGGAACCAAAAGAGACCTAGAATAGCAAAAGCAATTCTAGGCAACAGAGACATGGCAGGGGTATCACAATCCCCAACTTGAAACTATACTACAAGGCTACTGTTATAAAAACAGCATTGGACCAGCAAAGAAACAGACCTGAGGATCAGTGGAATAGATTAGAAGATCCAGCAACAGCTCCGGACATACTCAGCCACCTCATCTTTGACATAGGAGCAAACCACCCTCACCAGAGGAAAGATAGCCTATTTAATAAATGGTGTTGGAAAAATTGGATTTCAACTTGCCAGAGATTAAAACTAGACCCATTTCTATCACTATGCACTAAATTAATATCAAAGTGGATTAAAGATCTAAATATTAAGAAAGAAATATTAAATTTGCTGGAAGATAAGTTAGGTAGAACTCTTGAAGACATTGGCTTAGGATAAGACTTTATGAACAAAACCTCAGTAGCACAGGAACTAGCACAAAGAATCAACAACTAAGATCTCATCTTATTAAAAACCTTCTCCTCTGCAAGAGAAACCACCAACAGAGCTAAGAGACAACCTAAAATGTGGGAAAAAATTTTAGCAGCAGTACCTCAGAGAAAGGACTACTATTTAGACTATATAAAGAACTGAAAAAAATCAGACCCCCCAAATTTAAAGACCCAATTCAAAAATAGGCATCTGAAATGAACAGACATTTCTTAGTCAAAGAAGTAAAAACAGCAAATAAAGATATGAAAAAATATTCAACATCACTGGTCATTCAAGAGATGCAGATGAAAACAACACTGAGATTCCACCTCACCCCAGAAAGAATGGCTGCTATCAAGAAATCAATCAATAACAAATGCTGGCTGGGGTGTGGGGAGAAAGGAACCCTTCTCCATTGTTGGTGGGAGTGGAGACCGGTGCAACCACTGTGGAAATCAGTATGGAGATACCTCAAAGAACTAGGACTAGAGGTCCCATTTGACCCAGCTATTCCCCTGCTGGGTATCTTCCCCAAAGAAGTAAAAGAATCATACCACAGCGATATATCTGCCCCCATGTTTATAAAGGCATAGTTTGTAATAGCTAAAGTTTGGAAACAACCCAAGTGCCCATCAACTGGAAATTGGATAAAGAAGATGTGATTTTTTTATAAAATAGAGTACTACTCAGCCATAAAGAATGACAAACTGGAAACATTTATTGCTAAATGGGTGCATATTGAGGCCATGCTCTTTTATTTTTTTATATACCGCGGAATAAATAGGACACACGTGTAAATACCGAATAGTTTCTCGGCTGTGAGAAACTGAAAGTGTAAATAAGGATTAAAATTATTAATACAAATAAGTGATAATTTGAAATACCCCAAAGGGGTAAGTGAAGTGGGAGGGGAAGGGAAAAGGAAAGAAGGGAAAAGAAAAATTTTGAGCAAAGGTAAAAATGGAAACAAAATCTTTGTAAATAGGGAAGGGTGGAGGGGGTGAAGGGAGGACAGGGTATGGGGAAAATACAAGAACCAAGATACATCATGTGCAAGTACCTAAAATCACCCAATGATAATTGTAAATGTATTGTATACTCTATCACCTATCTCAAGTCAACTAAATCTATCAGTGTTGGGTGAGTATGGAAATGTCTTAAGCGAACAAACCTATACTTTATCTTACCATTCTAATCCTTAAACTACATTCAAGCCTTTTACTTCTGGTGTCTTCCAAACACCAGAAGATCTGGTATCTAAAGATTTGGTATTTTTCACAAACTGGTATCTTCACTTCGCTCACTATGTGTGAAAAGCTAGCCTTACATTAAAGAAGTAGGTTTCTAATGGCAACCATTACTTCACCTTGGAGTTTCAGGAAATCTACATTTCTCTGTGTGCACCATGCATATGATAGAAGATGATACTCTAAAACTAACCATCATTCTCATCTTTCTTAAAAATCTTCTATATCACAAGGAAACACTGAGGATAAGTGAGAAAGTAGATTCTTTCTCCAAGCAGAAAGTTATAGTAGTAGTCTTCTTAAGAATAAAAAGGAGAACTTTGTTACACTATTTCTATAGTTTCCTCTTTTCTCTCATTTCTCCTTTTCCTACACCAGCATTCTCTTAAGATAACGACCTTAAAGTGAGCAATTTTATTTTCTGGATTCCTGTACAGAGCATGAACTCTACTGATATCAATCAATTGTAGTCTGCTTTTTTGAATGAACATTAGAGTGTCATTCTCAAACAAGCAAAAGTAGATACAACCAATCTCTCTGTTCCTTGTCTTTACTAGGTATATTATCTGCCCCATCATTGTTTTATTTCACATAAACATCCCTCCCTAAATCCAGCCTAAATCACCACCATTCATCATTTCTCCTACTTTAATGTTTCTGGCTTCTGTTAATACCATCTCTTATCTTGTTTAGACCCTTATTATTTCTTTTCCAATTTATTACCATAGCTACAAATATGAAGAATTGCTACTGCATTTTCATTCCTTTTTGCAAGAATTATCTTTTAAAACCCCAAACTGATCATGTCATTCTCCTACTTACAATCCTCTAATGGCTTATCACTGGTATAAGATAAAGCCCAATGTCATCAGAATGTGAAAACTCTTCAAAATCTGGCAAGACTCTGACTCACTTTCAGCTACATTTTATGGCAACTAAATACTAGCTACACCTATCATTCCTCCTGTATATTGGCATCCCCAGAAGAAGACACTGGAACAGGATTAGGAGACAACTTATTTGGAAGGTGATCCCAGAAAGCACCAGGATGGAAGTATAAACTAAGAAAGTCAAAATAAGAAAGTCTATTGGTATATGTTTATATGAAGTAAGTTTTGCAGGCTCAGATGCATACAATTCATTCCCCTGCCAACACTGAATTATCATAAGGAACATATTTCATACTTACCCACCCAAACACCAAGGACATTTGAATATTTGTTTTTAAATTCCCATTCATTTCACTTTGAATTCAGCTCCAGAACACATTCACACCCTGACACTTTCAGACTGAAAGCTGAGCAGATAGTCATGTTTAGAGAGGCCCTTGAGCCGTCAGGATGAGTAGGGATAGGCTACACCCCTAGAGTATCTGCTAGCACACAAATCTGCAAACATGCCAAGTTCCTTCCATCTCTATCACTTTAATATCTGTTTTCTATACTGTTATTTCTACTTGAAGTGTCTTTACCTCATTTTTGGTGGTGGGAGGGGAGTCCCCATCCTTTGAAACTTCCCCACATATACCAAGTTGATTGGCCCCTCTGCCTCTGGGCTTCATAACATACACTTTCATATGCAGTGGCTTTACTTTCATCCCCTCCCTGCTCAGTGTAAATAACTCAAAATACATAACTCTAGTTTATCTTTCTATCCTCATTATCTGCCCAACCTCAAGTGCCCAATATATATTGTTATTTGTAAATACTTTAAATTAAAGACACCCAAAAAATTTATCCACACTTTTTTCTTAGTAAGTATAGTATTTATTGAGGATTTAATTTTTAACAGAGAATAGTGACTACCGTATTTTAATGTATTTATTGATATACATACAGATCTACATTTCCCTTAAAATCACAAATGTGCAGTTATATTTATATATTTTTTTAAAAAATTGAGATACAAAAATCTTGAAATATTTAATATATATCTTAGATATATATTTCCATAAATATCCATAAATATCTATTACCCTGTTCAAATCAGGGTAAATATTCAAACTCCTTTCTCATCTTTTTTTTTAACAAATGTAGTATAATTACTGTTTTCTATACTCACCCTACTGTGTAGTATAATATCAGAAATTATTTATCCTGTGACTTAATACCCATGGACCATCCTTTCCCCTTTCCCTACTCTTTATTCCTTCTAGCTTCTCAAAACCACTATTCTATCAATAACATCAAAATGGCCGTACTTCCAAACCTGTTATACAGATTCAGTGCAGTCTCAATTGAATACCAACAGCATACTTTACAAAGCTAGAGAAAACAATCCTAAAATTCATATGGACCCAGAAGAGACCCACAATAGCAAAAGCAGTTCTTGGGCAATAAAAGCAAAGCAAGAGGTATAGCAATACCTGACTTCAAGCTATACTAGAAAGAAATAGTGATAAAAACAGCATGGTACTGGAACAAAAAAATATGCGTGGATCAATGCAACAGAATTGAGGATACAGACACCTCCCCAGACATTTCAACTATTTGATCTTTGACAAAATGGATAGAAGCATATATTGGAAGAAAGATAACTTATTAAAAAAGTGATGTTGAGAAAACTGGTTGTTTGCAGAAGATTGAAACTGGGCCCTTATCTTTCACTATATACTAAACTAAAACCAACATGGATCAAAGAATGGACACTTCACAGAGAAAGAAATACAAATGACCAACACATGTAAGAAAAGATATTCAACACATCTGTTCATTGAAGAAATGCAAATTGTTCATTGAAGAAATGCAAATTAAAACAATGCCATCTTACTCCAGAAAGAATGGCAATCATTAAGAAATCAAGCAAAAACAAATGCTGGTGTGGCTATGGTCAAAAAGGAACCCTCCTTCTTAGTTAGTGGGAATGTAAACTAGTACAACTATTATGGAAATCAGTATGGAGATTTCTCAAAGAAATGAAATTAGAAATTCTATATGACCCAGCTCTTGCTAAGTGTGTTCCCCAAAGAGCTTAAGTCATCATAATGCAGTGATACATACACATACCACTGTCTATAGCAGCATAATTCATAATAGCTAAATCCTGGAAGCAGCCTATATACCCATCAATAGACAATTGGATTAAAAAATGTGGCATCTATTTATAATGGAATTCTACTTGGCTACAAAGAATGACAAGATTGAGACATTTGTAGAAAAATGGATGCACCTGGAAAATATAATTTTGAGTGAAATATAACAGACACACAAGCTTAAGTACCACGTGGTATTTCTCATTTGAGTGAGGCAAAGTACAAAGAAAATGATACAGGATGGATAGAAAGGTATAAGGGGTTAGATCTCATGTAATAGGGAAGTGGTCCAAGGGATGGAGGGCAAAGGGTAAGGAAGAGAGGAAGGAGAAATAATAAGAATAAATATATGGCATGTTCAGAGATGTAATAACCCCAATTAATGTAAAAATTATAGGCCCTATCATGAGCTTAGACAAATAATATCAAAAGGAATGAAAAATGGGATGGGGTACTGGAGGAAGGGGTAGGGGAGGGAAAGGAGAGAGGAAGGGTATTAAAAAAGAGAGAAAGAAACATAAAATACATAAACTCCAAACATGTACAAATAAAATTTAAAAATTTAAAAATTCAACTTTTTCAGGTTCCACATATTATTTAGAAAATGCAATATGTTTCTTCCTGTGCTTACACTTTCTGGTAGTTGATGTTTTGTGATTTTACTACAAAATTCTCATGGGTTATTGTTTTTCTGTTTTATACTATATCTTAATATTTGCTAAAACTTTTAACTGAGGCTATGCCATTACATCATATACCATGATGTGGAGTTACCAAACATCATAAAATATGTGCCTGATTATCAAAAACAGTGAGTGGCTTGAGCACAGACAATGGATTTTACTCCCCTCACATTTTAGTTTTAAAAGTGATATTACTGAAGTATAGGGAAGTGACTGTCTTTTAAAAACAGAGGGAAAATGTTTCTCATGAAAATTTTCAGTCTTAATCTTTCACTATGGATCACGAGGCAGCAAACCTTTTCTGTAAAGAACCAGATAGAAAATACTTTTCATCTCTTGCAACTGTACAACTTGCTATTATAGTGTGCAAGCAAGCATACACAAAACATAAATCAACTCTGTTTCAATAAAGTTGTATTTATAAAAAACAGGGTAAGATTTCACCCACTGGACATAGTTTCCTGACCCCTAATCAACAGGATTAAAGTACTTCACTTGTACCCTTATCCTTTATGATAAAGTCTAGAGATAAAAAAAATTACAAAGCACATTATAAAACAAGATCAAATCATGATAAAACAACCATAAAAAGACAATAGAAACAAAATCACAGCTTGATAACTACAGTATTTGAATCTTAGTCACAAATGCTTACAACACAAAAATAATAAATATTTTATTTCATACATGTCTATGTGGATGCCTCTATGCTCCAGTCCTAATTCTCTTTCTCTTTAGTAACCTCACTGTCCTTCTGTGACACATATTCTAAATTATAGTGCATATTTTAATTATTTGAAACTTTTGAACATTGTCACCAAGCATAGGATTCCTAATATATCTGTTTATCTATTTGCCTTGCAATGAACTCCAACGTATCAATGAGATATAAGAAATGGAGATCACTAAAGCACAAGCCTTTGGAGAAGTCAAGTGAAAATTATAGATAGAGAAAGATATAGGGATGGATAGATAGATAGATAGATAGATAGATAGATAGATAGATAGATAGATGTGTCCTTTGATAAGGAATGAAAATATAATGGTAGTGGCTATTTATGAACTTGTATTTTTGACAGTGGGAAGCATCTGAGCAATAGACTCAGATTTTGCTTTGCTTTGCTTTCTGTATTTTGCTTTTTTTTCAGCCTTCAAGTTTTTACTAGTTTTTCAAAATTTAAATAAATACCTAACATATTCTTAATAGTTGGGAAATGATATTTGTGAAAATGAGGATTTTATGCTTAATTTTATGTTACATTTTTTAAGAGAAAAATTAGCTTACATCAATGATAATTACCTTCTCTTCTTGTGCTTTAAAAAAAGGCATAAAATAGGCTGTTTTACATACTTTTTTTAATTTCTCATTACGTTTATTGGTACATTTTGGGTATAAAATGCAGTTACATTCCTTGTTGGGATCTTGTACCTTTAAGTGATGTATCTTAGTTCTTATTTTTTCCCCATTCCCCTGCCCTCCCTTCACCCTCTCCACCCTTCCCTATTTACAAAGACTTTGTTTTCACTTTTTTCCTTTTGAGGATATTTTTGGTTTAGAATCCATTGTTTGTTTGAAGGATGAAAAAAACTTACAGAATCTACTTAGGAATCATAAATAGAAATTATTAAATTGCTAATGAGTGAGGGGGTGTTGGCAAATTGATGCTGTAGGAAAAATTTGATAAGTTTTAAGCAATATTACCTTGAATGGATGCTAAATTTATTCCTGCAGAAGTGAATAGCATGTACCAAAATCTTCACTCTTTTGTGCAAATAGAGATTAAGTTTCAAAACACTGTTTACTTTAGGTCATTATATTTCTTTAGCCCTAAGTAATTTAAAAGATTTCCATTGTCAGAGAGCAATGTCTCATGAAATTCAAACCTATTAATCTTATATAGACTAAGAAGCAGTGATGACAATAGCAAAAACCCAAAAACTTTTAAGTGTTTTGGTAACTTCTTTTACAGATTTAGTGTGTCACAAATCATAGGACACCTTAGTTCTAATTTAGAAATCATTGAATGTTCTTTTGATTCCTTTAAGCCAAGTTATCTTGATATGTCCCTTGTTTTTCTCAGGACCTGTATACATTTAAATGAACTATCCAAAGGGGGCATAATTTTTTAAAAATGCATTACAGAACTTGAACCATTTCCCAGGTGATAAACAAGATCTGGAGGATAATCCTAAAGCCAGAAATTTCTGGAAATCTCTGTTCAGGAAAATATATGGGTTGGATTCCTCATGCTTCACACTTCTTTCTCATTAGAAATTGAACAGTCCTACCAATTTCTGAAATAAAATAAAATGGAAGTCTCAGGCAGCAGATACAATGAAGAAATTTCGAGCAACCATAACACCAAAAATACTTGACACTTTCCAGAGTCATCAATGTAAACATATTATTAATGTATATAAATATGACCTTTGGAAAGAGTGTCCTAAAATGTTTGGTTATCGCTGAGAATATATTTCCTCTATAATATAAAAGTATACTTTTCAAATATCTAAAACATTTTAAAATTTAAGAAATGAGCTGGGGATTTAGTTCAGTGATTCTGCCGCATGCCTTACAAGTGCAAGGTCCCAAGTTCAATCATCAGTACCAAAAAAAAAAATTTGGAAATCAACTATTGGGGCAGGGATTTAGCTCAGTGGTTCCACTGCCTGCCTTGCAACTACAAGGTCCTAAGTTTGATCTCTGGTACCGCCCCCCCCCAAAAAAAGATTTAAGTGATGAAAAAGTTTTAGTAGTATCATGATCAAGTGGAAGACAAAGCTTTGATTGTGATTTACTTGGCAAGATATGGCCAGAAAAAAAAATAATAAGTAGTGTTAAGAAAGGATAACTGTGATAAACTCAGATTTTTCTTAACATTATTTAGTAAGTGGTAAGACTATTTTTCTCTCTTGCTATCAGGTTATCATCTCTAGTGATATTTTGCTTGAAAACTCTGGATGAACTTATTTCCCAAATTTATCCACACCTCTTACAATGATTTTGCACAAACTGTTATCAAGAATAATATTCCCATTCCTAGCTTTTGGCTGCTTTGACTTGCCTGCACTAGTTGAGTGTAGCAAAATTTATGTGTCATTCCTGATTCTAGGCCTTAAAGGGTCTTGTGCACATCTATATACTCTTTTAGAAGTCTAATCAGCTGCTTTTTAAAAACTTGGTAGTTTCCTAAATGATGATAGACATGAGCATTTATTGTTTTGGTTGCACTGTGTCAATCCATAAACAAGCACCTGAAATGTAAGGTCAGCCAGGCTGCCAGCAAAACACAATGACGTGGCTAAGCCCAGGTGAGACCAGAGTAGTAGATCCATCTATCCAACTCTCACTCATGAACAAAAATGAATATTTGTACTTTTAAAATCACTAATTGAGGTGTTGGCTAGTTATATAGTAGAAGAAAACTCTTAGGCCATTTCTTTATCTTATTTTCTCATTTTTCTAATTTAATCAGATCTAGTTTAATATCTAATTTCACTGTGACTTAAAATATATTGAATAAAATTGGAGAAAGTTCCAATGAAGATATTTATGCTCTAATTGATCACTTAGAGCATAGTTTTAAGGTATCTTAGTGCTAGAGCATAGTAAAAATGTTATAAGAAAGCTCTAATGTAGCTCCTTCTAGATCTGGATGTAGACTAGAGTAGAAGAGATAATAGAGTATAGGGTAACATATCTCTGTATTGCCTTCCTTCATTTCTAGAGTGTAGTAGAATAGGGAAAAGAAGTGTGGAATTTTAAAACTTCTATCTCTTCTCTGTGCTAAAAATGGAGCTCCAAAGTAAATGGTTTTTTGTATATCCATACTTTATAAGGCTGTGGAAACCAAGTGCAAAAAGCATAAAGAAATGATAATACAATCTTGGAGTGTGTCAAATACTTTTTTTTCTAAATTGCCTTACTTAATGCTCATTGCTAGTCTTACTTTAAGGAAATAGATGTTGAAGGTGACATCATTAACAATAGATGGAAAATCTTACATAAACCTGGGAGAAAATTTGGGGGATGGTCCCAATTTCCACTTATTTGGGCAACTGCAGGAGTTCATATATGCTAAGAGAAGAAGCATTGAGGCAAATATTACATTATTATTCTCAGTTTGCCTGGAAACTGAGAGTCAAGGAGGTTAATCAACTTACTAAAAGTTCCTTACCTCAAAGATTTCAGATACCATACTCAAAACAATGTCTTAAATTTGAAAACGAAGTTTCTCAGAAAACAGACCTTTAGGTTTAGTTTAGAATATCATTTTTGTCCACCTAATTCTTTGTACCTAATCTAAAACTTCACTAAAAATAGGAATGTTTTTGTCATTTTATTCTCAACCTGTTTTGCATGGGAAAATGGCACAGATAGCTAGTATCCTTGCTACACAGATCATCCAAAAAGTTGCAATCATAAGCAATTTTTTCCTGAGAGGAATAACAGAAGGGATTGCTAGTAGAATTTGGAATTGAAATTGTACTCTTTTATACCAATGCTGGTACAGTCTCTCAAAAAAAAAAAAAAAAAAAAAAAGAAAGATTTTTAAATTTGCAGCTTGACTTGCATGAGTCATGTCATTCCTCAAACCTCTGGCTCTTATTTTGCATAATCCTTTATAAAATATGTCTGCTGCCTTCTATGTTCAGTTAATTACTCCTAAATTATAACAAGAAAAAAGTCCTTGTTATTGGCTTAGCATAATCCTTTGTAAGTTTTAGATTTAGCTTATTTTATTATAATTTTGAGGAAAAATTAAAAACTGATTTTCATTTTCTTGACTTGAGATTGAGAAATAAAAACTGGATTGGAGGTCAGGGATTTAGTTCAGTGGCACTGTGCCTGCCTGGTAAGCGCAAGGTCCTGAGTTCAATCCCGGTACCAAAAAATAAATAAAATAAAAAATAAAAAATAAAAATAATTTTAAAAACTGGATTGGGTTGCATATGCATTTCCTTGCAAATTGATATATATTGTTGCATGTTGCATGCTGCTCATACTTTTTGATAGTTTTGCTATGTTTTTATAAGCTGTATATTTAACTGAATTTATATTCGTTTCTAACTTTCACCTTACATGCTAAAATTATCACTTGTTTTAAAATACCGAGTTACTTGCTAAAAAAAATTCTGTGTAATAGAGACCAGAAAAATGATAGAAATTAGTTACTTAAAAAGACAATGCTGAAGTTTTAATATTTTTTTTTCATTTTTCCAAAGCATCTCTAAAGAGGTATTTATTGAGCATGAATTACATTCAAGAGGCTTTCAGGGATGCAAGGGCAGTAAGACACCTCCACAAAGAGCTAAAAACCTTAGAGGACAAATCCACAGATAACAGTAAGATGAGAAGGAAAGCTAAAAGTTCCATCAGAAGGGACAAAGAAAGATCTATGAATCAGTTATCCATCCAGTAATACTGTGTATTGCTACATGATTTAATTTCTTGCTGTGTTGACTATAGAACCACCCCATGAGTGTTTTATCAGTAGTGTACACAAAAAACATATAATGGAGTTTTGAAATTTGCCTGCAACTTATCTCTGAAAATATGGTGTTTCCAGGGAAAATTGTATTATAAGCATTCATTTCAAAACTCTACTGGAGCAAGTAGAACTCACAAAACAGTAGAAGAGATAAATGATATATAAGTATAAGAAACCTTATTATTGCCTTCTTTCCATGTTTAAAGACTAGTGGACAGGTAGAAAAAAAAAAAAAGAAGGTTGAAATTCCAAACTTCCGTGTGTTCTCTGTGCTTGAAAAGCTGAGGCTCAGATTAAGTGATTTTTCACACGTCCATTCTCTGCAAAACCATGGAACTAAGTGCGATTAGCATAAAAAAGGAGCTTGATGAATCCTTTCTCCAGAAACACAACAAAATGGAATCAAATTGCCACAACCATTTTAAGCCTTTGGAAATCCAGCAAAGCCATAGAACAAATTGAGAAGCACTTATCCAAGAAAAACTACTAAAGCTTTGACAAAAATAGTGACAATCTGTAGTCTTCTTAGAGTATACTTTTCTGATAACCTTGCTCCAGGTTGGTCACTACAGTTGTGCTACAATGACAGACAGGGCTTAATAGCCAGCAGCTTCACCACCAATGCCCCTTCCTAGATTTGGAACAAAAAGTGGAGAAACTCTACACCCAGACCTATAGTCATAATCAGCAGCAATCTCAGCAACAGACAGACAAAAAAAGACCAACTCCATGGCTAACAAGAGGTTGCAGCCCTGTGGAGGGGGCAAACAATGGAATGAGAGACAAGCCAGATACTCAATAGGGAGATTCACATACACAATTTAAAAAAAACCAAAAACTTGTATCCAGATGTATAAAGAACTCTTACAACTACATTATTAGAGGATAGGCCAATTTAAAAATAGGAGAAGACCTGATTGATACTTCACCAAGAAGGTCAGCATTACTAGTTGCTAAGGAAATGTAAATTAAAATAAGATGCCATGCCACAGCCATCAGAATGGCTGTAAGCAAAAACATGTACTACAATAGTCATTAGTGAAGATGAAGAGAAACTGACACCTTTGTGTTTTTGGTAACAATGTCAAATATTGCAACACTTTTAAAAAAATTTGACAGTGTGGCAGACATCTTTGCCTAGTATTTGTTTCTTTTGTAATCACATGCCTTAAAATTGGCATAGCATGTTTCTTGTTCTAACCAGTGGAATGTGGTGCAGAAAGTTTGCTTCTGTGATTACATTTCATGATATTGTAACATCTGTCTCGCCTGGTAGATTCTCTCCATTGCTGACTTGATGAAGGAAGCTGCCATGTTGCAAGTTGCTCTATAGAGAGGCTCACAAGTCATGGAAGGAAGGGTAAAATGAGGGTAGCCTCTGACCCTTAGACAGCAGGAAACTAAGGCTATCATCAATCCAACAGTTCATAAGGAACTAAATTCTGCCAACAACCACATAAACTTAGATGTAGATTTTTTTCCCCAGCTGAAATTTCATAAAAAACCACAGTGCAGCCAACATGCTATCTTGTGAAAAACCCTGTACCAGAGGACCCAACTAAACCATGTTCTGACTTCTGACCCATGGAGACTACGAGAAAAAGGACATTTATTATTTTAAACCACAAAATTTTTAGTTATCTGTTACAAAACAAATGATAATTAGTAAAAGTAGTTTCTTTAAGAGCTAAGCATGAATTTACCATACAATCTAAAAATTCTAAATCCTAAGAAAGTAAAACTTATCCACACAAATACTGAAACACAAATTGTAATAGCAGCATTATTTTAATAGTTCAAAATTATAAAGTATAATCAACTGGTGAATAGATAAATAAAATAAAATGTGGTCTATCCATTCTTTCTAATATAATTCAATAATTAAAATGAACTGTGCCACACCATGAATCAATCTCAAAAACGTTGTGCTAAATGAAGGCACTATAGGCAAAGACAATGCAAAGACAACGCATGATTCCCTTTAGATGAAATTTCAAGAGAAATTCTGAAGAAGAGAAAGGTAAATTTTAGTGGTCTACCTAGTTGTATAAATTACTAAAACCATTGAATTGTGCACTTAGAGTGAGTGAAACTAATTATATACTTAATATAAATAAATTTTATTTCTATTCTGTACTTTCAAAATCTGATAGAAATCCTTCCTTAGGAAGCCTTATGCTCACTCTCTATTCATCATGTCTCTAATGTAGCTCCAAATGGAACTGACAAAGAACCGTCATCATGTTTAAAAAAAGAACTTCCCAAAACAAAGCAGACTCCTCCTGCACTTGGGCTTCTTTGAGCAGAAAAAAGGAAGAAGACCATGCTAATTCTGCTGTTCACTTTGATAGAAAACAGGAATTTGTGAGCTGGATCTCAGAGGACAGACAGGATTGATAGCACCTGGAAGGAAGAGTGTTCTGAACAAAAAGAAGGAAAGACAGGAAAAGACAAAATATAATTGGAGAAGAGCAAGTAGCTTATTTTAACTAAAATGTTGCAAAAGGTGAAAAATTTATAGTTAAAAACAATAGGCCTCTTAACATAGGTTAGTTCTTCCAGGTGGGAATTTTGTGATCATCATTATCATTTTATTTCTCATTCAATAAACATTTACTAGGAACTTGCCCCACAAAATATAAAATCACAGGTTTAAAACAGGAGCATATATGTTATCTAGACCAGGCATAAACTTATTAAAAGGATAAAATTATAAGAGAATGAATTATTTTAAATAATGCCTGCTGTTTTCTTTTCCCCTTTCTTCTTACATAAACAAAATGATGAAAGAAATTCAAACTGTCCTCTCTCTGCTTTAAAAAACCTTTTCCCAGAAACCAAAGGAACAAAAGAAGTTTCATAGTAACTCCAATAAGGTCCTTTTTTGGAAATATAGTCGTGCTATAAGGTCAGAGATTCTAGTTCTAATTACTAACTTTGCCAAACTGTATTCCTAAAGTGCTTTCTCAGAAGTAGTGTTAATGGTTGGAAAAATATATACTTCAACTCCAGTAACAAAGCCCCATAGAAGGCATCCTATGCTTTATAGAGAAACAAAAACCATATTTTTCAAAAAGCTCAGGTGAAAAGATGATGTCTATAATTCATCATTAAAGAGGGAATAGATTACTGTGCTTTTTTCTTCTTCACAAGAAGAAATGAGTGACTTTCTTTGGTACTATAATCCAATTGCTGTCATAAAGGCCATGCAATAATATCTTTTTTCTTATATCTTAACGTTGGTGAAATAAGGGCAAGAGGTCTGCTCTGACCAGTGTTTCATTGCTTTCCATTAGCAATTTACACACAAAACCCATGATTTTAGCAATGCATAAATTCTTTCAGAAATTTATCGCTATTTGGAAAGTTAATTTCAAAGTAATCCAAGCATTCAGGAGGCTAATTCAGGATTGCTGTGAGTGTAAGGCAAGCCTGGTTTACATAGTGAGTTTGAGGCCAGCTTTAACTACATAACAAGTCCTTGTTTCAAAACAACAACAACAACAAAATCCTAAGAAAAATCTGAATTCAAAGGAGAAAGCAACTACAATCTCTGAGGATAGCTACCCTTTGACTTCTAAATTGTAGTACAGAGATGCATGTAGGTATTAAAACTGCTTGAAATGCACAATTCAAAATGAAGAGTCACAAGGAAGTAATTAGAGCTTTAAGTGAAGCCTTCAACGATTTTACACAACTCAAAATTTCTCACCTTAACGGGATCTACACAAATATACATAAAGTCCATCTGTCTGAATATGCATTCTCCTCTGTTTGGGTTAAACCTTCATTCCAATCCTGGGTTAACTGCTTTAGGCACATTAGAAAGTTTTGTTCTGCTATGTTGGAATGTCACAGTGTGACTAACTCGAGCTGAAAATAGAGAACAATGTGAAAGCCTGTGAATGTGGCATTCAACTTGAAGGCCACATGGGGAACGATAATTCCAAGTAAGTGGAGTGCGAAGCTGGGTGTGCCCACAGACTGCTGGAATGAGATTTATTGAGTTGTGGCTCCGGAAAAAAATTTCCCAGGCATTCTTTGCTTACCAGCTCATCTTTGTTCACCTAATTTATCTCTGTGAATTAAAATTACCTAAAGTATTTCTAAAAAGGCACATTCTCTACCTTAATTCTTTTAGGTAGAAAAGTGACAGAAGATGAGTAATTTCTAGATTTTTTTTTTTTTTCCAGTACTGGCGATCGAACTCAGGACCTTGTGCTTGCCAGGCAGGTGCTGTACCACTGAGCCACACCCTGGCTTTGGATTTTTGATATTCTTATTTGGCATTGAATAAATAATGCTACCTGTCTTATTTAACATCTGAGATAAAGGAAGAGAAATCCAGATGAAGTAATTCTGAATAATGTACCAAATAGAATTATAATTCTGTCAGAATAAAAATAATCAAATATATTCTTCTAAATAGTAAAACCGCAATAATGGGGTGGGATACAAAATTTGTGCTGAAAGCCAACATTTCTTGCTGCTGAGACAGGTGCTGACAAAGATCTCCGTGAGCAGGCTCTTATCAGTCTCTTCTCAACCCCAGTTCTTGAATTTTGGACTTTCACCTTGGGCTTTGCATTGTCCAATTTTGTAAGCATCCTGTTAAGTCAGTTCACTCAAAATTCCTCACTTTCAGTATCTGTTTACCCTCAGTATCTGATTGTGTTCTTCATCCTCCACTGTCCACCAGGTGACGGCCTGCCTTCACAAAGAATAATTCAGTTAGGTCAGGTTAGCCAGAATTGTCCATTACTCCTGATGCTTCCTCTTAGTAATTTTTTACTAGCAATTCCCCCACTCTATACCTTGTTTATAAATTTCAACTTTTCATTGTTGTATTTATAGTTGAGCCCAATCTCTTTCCTGTCTTGTCAAACACCATTGCCAAACACCTACTGTAGTCATTCTGAATGAATTTCTTACCATTCTTTAGCATGTGAATGAATACCCTAAAAGCCTCCACTCAAAGCTGACTAGGATGTATCTTACACACATGTTGGAGACACACTCTAACCAGGTAACATGTTGACTGGCATGGGGTAAAGAATGGAGATAGTCCCAGTAAAATCTGCTACCTCTACTTCTTCACAGCTGTGTCCCAGAGCACCAAGGGACTCCCAGTAAAAAGACAAACTTCATCCTTGTTTTTATGAACAGAGATAAGAACATTTCATTTGCTTCCTGCAGGAGCTGAACTTCCAGAGCTGAACATCTAATCTGATGGAGAGCCATACAAAGACAATTTATCTGTTTGTTTTTTCCTTGTTTCTAAAAATGTGCCCTTCATTAGAACAGCCTCAAGGCACAAGAACAGCCATCAAACCACACTAAGAAAATATAGCAAAAACAGCAAGCTGTAATAATTAAAATATATTAACTTTCCATAGCATATTTTAACTGCATCTTAATTCATCTATCATTTAGAATGCTTAGCACTTTTAATGTATAGATAGATGTTAGCCAAACAAAACACTTAATATAGACAATATGAAAATGCCTCATTTGAGGAAATTACTGGAGCATGGCTGCTCATAAAGGGGAGAAAAGTTACTGACAGCACAGCAAAACTGTCTTTATGGATCAACACCCAGGCCCTCTCAATCACTGGGGAGCAGAGCCACAATGCCCTGAGTCATAATCTTGTGTTCAGTGCCAAGGTGGAAACGAAAACTGTCATTCTTGTCTTAGCCTTATCTAAATTCCTACAAGGATAGGCTCACAAACTAGCTCTGGAAGCCAGTATCCACCTCAACATTTTTATTTTTTCACTGGTTCAACAAGTACTTACTGAACATGTATTATGTTCAAAGTTTTGAAGTATACAAAGAAAAATTGGACACAATTTCTGTCTTGAAGGAGTACTTTCCCTATGCTTATTTATAGCAAGAAGGTATTCATCCCAAACATATTCCTTTCCCCCATAATAACCTTCCAGAAGACTGTTCACTTTAATTAGAATTTGTTAAGACCACTAACACTAAAACCACTGCCCCTCAGCAGCCTCAATAATTATCTTGAATTGTGAATATCTATGTCAGCATAATATAAAAGAGGATTATCTATTGGCTAATACCTGTCTTTAGAAGAGAGAAAAGACATGTAAAATATAGACAGGGACTCCTTACAGGTTATACTAATTGAGATACAGTAAAGCTTAAGTAAAAAACTATCTTGGGTAGCTTCAGCTAGTGTACCTGCCCAGTAGGTTTATGTTACCACTAATTAATATAAGCAAATTTTTATTTTAATAATAATAATAAATATTAAAATAGACCCTAGTGATTTTACAGAATGCTTTCTTGGAAATAGAGAAAAATGCATAAAGATGTGCAAAGAAAAATAACTTAGAGAAGTTGATTATGGGGTCACATTTCTACAAATTGGAGGAACCTAACTTTGTGTCTTTTCTTTATCATCTCTGCAATACCTACTTCTTTGTAAAGCAGTCCCCAAACATTAAAACTACCTTCTTCTTTTTTTAGCTCATTGTTTCCTCTTAAAATTGGGACAACTGCTGACCCTAACTGCTGAGAAAAAAAATTTCCATAACATATTGTGACTTTTTTTAAAACTAAGGTTATAATACAAAACTTCCTTATTTGCAATTAGACTTCAATGGACAGTTGGGTTTTCTAGAATATGGGCAGTAGGAGATAGAAATAAAATTTCCAACAACAAATAGGAGAAAGCTACTTGGGAATGACTTGAAAATATTCAGGAGTTGGCCTCTGAAAACCTAACCAAAGAAGACATGTGAAAATATTGGCTAGAAGACAGGAAATGCATTTTAGAAGTTTGCTGCCATAATCTATACCTAAATCTCTAGAAATCATGTTGACAATTATAAAAGTCCAGTGAAAATTATCAGAGCCCTTCTGTTAAGGCAATTTGTATATAATTATCTCTGCTTCTTTCAGAAACTCCAGTAATAGTAAAAAAAAAGGAACTAAAATATATATCCAAAAGGAAAAAGAGTAGGCAATAGTAGATAAGAGAGGTCACCAATTTGCATGATGGAAAAGGGGCAGAGAAATGATCACTGCTTTTGGTGAAATTTTGCTGTCTGTAATTCCTTAAAGAGAAGCTGACTTACCCAACAGACACTCAGAGAAGCTCAGGATTTGGAATGAATGAACACACAGAAGCTAAAGATGACACAAAGCACTTTGGAGTTCAAAATAAGATGGGAGGAAAAAATGAAAGAGAAAGAGAAATATTTGAAGAAAATTTCTCAGAATGGAAGCACTTTAACATGTGAATTGAAAGTTTTCTCTATATTGTTGCATGGGGTATAGATCACTTATTCTCACTTGCAAATAGTATACTACCTGTACAGTTTTATTAACTTCTATGAATACATAAATTTTATTAAAATATAAGTTAATATGGAAAATTAAAAGAAAATTTAAGCAAAATTATCAAGCTCTTTTAAAGCTATTATTAATTATTGCAGCCAATGTTTGCTTTAAATAAAATGTTTGTAGGGTATACTGGAGATTGAACCCAGGGACTTCAAAATGATGTACATTCTCAACCCTTTTTATTTTTGTCCTTTTGAGACAGGATCTCACTAAGTTGCTAAATTGAAAAGGCTAGCCTCCAACTTGTGATCCTCCTGCCTCAACCTCCCAGGGTGCAAAGATTTACAAGCATATACCATCATACCAGGCTAAATAAATAGTATTTTAACAGAAATATTTGAAACTTTCTTCTGACTTTTTATCATAGGAGTTTCCATTTTAGAAAAAAAAAAGGTAAACTTCATGGTGTTATTTGTTTAGCAGTGTGCTTAGCATAAAATATTTGATATTTTGCTGCTAGTTGAAAACAATCCAGATAAGTCGATAATGAAAACATTTGAGTTGCCAGTATAGCACAAGAGGTAGGAACAGATGGAGAAAGGAGATTGCGAACTTCTTAATATTCGAAGCTCATTAAAATCTTGCCCTATCTACATTTTCAGTGTATGTTCATCTACTTAATAGATATCTTTGCTCCAGTCACACTAGATATTATTCTCAACTTTTAGTTTTGCTTCTTTCCTTCTTTCTTTCCCCATATCCTAAATGTTCTTCCCATTTTCTTGCTGCCTAGCTTACCAACTTGAATGTACCTCATGGAAAATTTCAAATGCTATTTTCCAAATGGTGACTTTTCTGCCCATCCTAACTACTGCAAACTCTTATTGTATATGTTGCCATAGGCCAGTGTTTGTTAAACTTGGCTGTCATCGAAGTTATCTGTGCATGTTTACAAAACAGACAGACTCCAAGACAGATTCCTGTTCCCAGTCAGCATTTTGGTGAAATCCATATTAAAAGGAAAAGAGATAGACAGATATACAGGAAGGCAGGCAACCTTTCTTACAGCCTCTGATGACAGTTATATTTAGGATCTAGCTATCTGTTCATTACTTAGCATAGGTAGACTACTTATAATTAATATCAACCTATGCAACTAATCATCAGCTAAACTGTACAGCCCATGAGTTCAGAGCCCATATCCTAACACAGCATTTTCTGTATAATAGCTATTTCATTAAACAATCTATTCACTGGTGATTGCTTTAAGCAAAAAAACCTGCTTCTTCTCATCGATGAACACACTTTCTGGATACAAATATAATCAAGCTTCCCAATCAGTATGGAAAGGAGTGATGACCTTCATTACTATAGAATTCCTCTGACCATTTTAATTGTTTCAGCGGGAACCAGAGAGCATAGCATATGTTTTCTATGGGGATAATAATACTTCATTTCTTCTGCATTCACCATGTGTGGAGTTCCAAAGGCAACTCTCTCAATCTTACATGTTGCTGTGTCTATACTATTTGTGTCTCTTTCCTTTATAAAAAGAACACTTCCATGATTTTGGATTCCCTTGTATTTTAGGAAGTAAAAAGAACATGAGAGCCTATGAATTTTAATATAAACACAAATGCAAATTTAAATGTTAAGTACAACTGCAAACACAGATGTAGAAATGTTTTTTCTCTTGAGAACTAATCAAAATCACCATTTTCAAATAGTGTTCTTGCTATTGTAAATCTAAGTTCTAGCTAAATGAAACATACTGGGTTGTTTCGTGCAATCCAAGGTTTGAATCACTTTTTCATTTTAATAAGAAATAACTAGCTCAAACTTGATATCAAACCCAAAATGAACATTTTTCCAGATAAGAGGAAGAATTGCTTTTAAATATGTTCCCTGGACATATTTCAAAAATAGCCCATGTTTTAAGTAGCAAGACATTAGTATGTTGAAATTGAGTAATGTTGATTCTTAATGTATTCTGAAGCCCTGTAATACTCTAATATGTTAACTACTTCCTCAGGCTTTAATCATATCTTTTTAAAAAGAAACATAGTTGAAATCAGAAACATACATAATTAGAAAAACACATACTCATTTGTGTGAATTATAGTTTTCAAAGTACAAAAATGTACAGGACAGTACTTGCTGTGCTCTGTGGCTCTTATTTTCTTATATATTTTCTTGCATTTCATGGGAGATCACAACTTTTTCTAGTGACTCATTGCATAAGATGGAAGTAATTTCTAGTGTATACATTGTAAAGTTTTCAATTTGTAAATCACCAATAATGAGGCCATGCATTAGGGACCATGTACAAAATTGGTGAGCTATAAATGATAATCAAAAAAGGAACTTAAAATTAAGCTAATCTGAGGATTTTTGAACCAGAATCCAATAAGTTTTCACAATAAAACAACAGATTACATGTTCATGTGTTAATGTGCACCCAGAAACTAGCACATGACAAGTATTAGGACATTACACAAATTTTGGGTTAAAGGAGCATCATGGGGGAAGCGTGTATATAATACCTATGTTTATTTTTTAAAGTATTTCTTTTGATGAGTTATTAATTTTAATTTTATAAGTTTTATTATATTAAACAATGTGTACTTAACAAGAAAAAATATCAAAAAATAAAGGATTACATTTTAATATTTATTGACTGTATATACAAGCATCAAAGTTTTCAATGTCAACTGATTTTTTTTGTTTACAAAGTCTAAAAAATAACAACAGAAATAAATTTCTATATAAACTACAATGAAAACACCAATAGCACTCTTCAACAAAAATGATCTTTGCTTCATTTGTCACACTCAAGCCAGTCTTCACACATGACAACTGCATGTTCCATACACAAGTCTCACTTATGCGACAGCACATGTGGTTAGCTTTCCTTTCCTTGTATGACAGGACATCCTTGTCCCTTTTCTTGTCTTCCCTTTTTTGTCAGGAGATTCTTACTATACTGTGTTATGGGGACTTATTTTCCTGAAAATAAGATATCCATAAAATGAAATATCAAATATGTAATGAGTGCTTAGAATAAACATCATCATTTTTGCATTTGCCATTTACTTGTTTACAAAACCTGAAAGATAACATCAGAAATAAATAGCTAAGAGAACTACAATGAAAATACAAACAAACTTCTACCATAAAAATAATCTTTGCTTCAACTGTGACACCCAAGGCAGTCTTCACACAGGACTTGTGCATGTGCACAAGTACTGCTTACACTGCTAACACATATGTTTTGTTTCCTGTCCATGTTTCACAGCACACTTGACATCTTTTTTGGTTTTCTTGTTGCCATAGTAGGTCTTTGTATTGTTGCACATGCCTGTTCACCTGTCAACTCACCAATGTGCTCCAGAATATTTCTGTATAGTTCCCTGAGCAGAAACATTATGAATTTCTGTTATAAATGATCTCTTATCAGTTCCAGTCCCAATCCTCTAAGAAAATTTCTCTATATTTTGCACTTGTTATTATCTTTGTAAACTATGAAGCTATTTATGTCACACATGTTTAGGATCAAGTAAAATACAACCATTGGCCAATGCTTTGCATTTTGAGTAACATCATAGTTGCTTCATGACTCCTCAACAACATCTACTATGCCTTTGGGTTTGTTGTAAAAAGTTACCATGTCTGACTTCTGTTTTGTTGAGGTTTCTCTGTCAATCTTGCCATCATGGTGCCATGTTGACATCACCAGCACCAGTTTGTTTTTCTTTGCTATGTATAAAGCCAATGTTATGTCTTTCTGAAATCCAAAGGTTGTAGTATACAATTCTATTCTGAAATTGCAACATTTCATTCGGAATTTCTGCTTTGTTCTTGCTGTAAAGTTCGCACCCTGGTCAATTTGTTCTCTGTTAGCAAATGTAACACCAATTGGAAACTGGTAAACAAATTGTTGAATGTCACATTCTGATTAGTTTGGGAGATGGGAGCAACAAGTCTGTTCACAACATCATTTGGCTTATTACTATATAAATAAAGAGTTGGTGGCTGAGTTCCAGTTTCAATTTTTAAATTGAAAGTATAATATATATAAAAAGTATAACATATTTTAAATTGAAAGTATAATATATCTTCACATCTACCAGGGAATATATTTTTATATTTGAAGGCTTTTGGGGGGAGGGTATACTACATAAAGCTATAGCAACCATGAAATGTTGCAAGATGCACATCAATGGTCTTGTATTCAGATACTGTATAAATTTCCTGATATTTAGACACAAAGCTCTCAAACAAAGAGCAGATAGCAGCCAGATGATCAGTTCTTTTTCTTTTTTGGGTAGTTTTGTCATCAAACCTCAGGCAATGTTGAAAGAAACCAAATCAGTGTCACTGTTATTCTAGAAACCTCAAATCCACATCCATCACTTCTCCATAAGTTTTTTACAATCATGAGATTACCACGAGAAAGCCCTGCTAAGTACTGCAGACCTATGAAAGCTTTAAGTTCAGCTAGGGAGGTGTCATAATAATAAATTCATTTTTTAGTATGACCATTAATGCATGTCATATGCTTTATTTGTACTTCATCATTTGGGTATTTCACATCTTGTAGCATATCACATGTTACAAAGAATTTCCAATGTTTTTTTTAATTCTTTTACTGGTACATATTAGTTATACAATATAATGACATTCATTTTTGAAAATTTGTACCTTTACATAATCTCTCCTGGTTCTTATTTTTCCCCATTCCCCTACCCTCCCTTCACCTCCTCCATCGCTCCCTATTTACAAAAACTTTGTTTCCAATTTTTCATTTTCTCATACTAATTCCATTCCCTCTTTCCTTTCCCCTACCCCTCACACTTCTCCTTTGCCCATTTTCTTCCTATTTCACATTATCTACTATACCTTTTAGTCTTTATTTACACTGTCAGTTTCTCACACAGAGAAACTACTCGGTATTTACACATGTGTGTCCTATTTATTTCATTTAAGAGTATTGGCTCAATGTGAATCCACTTAGCTATAAATGTCTCTAATTTCTCATTTTTTATGGATGAGAGGCACTCCATTTTATTTTTTAAAAATCACATTTTCTTTATCCAGTCTCCAGTTGATGGGCAATTGGGCTGCTTCCAAGTATTAGCTATTACAAATTGTGCCGGTATGAACATGGGTTCACATATATCACTGTGGTATGATTGTTTTAATTCTTTGGGGAAGATAACCATTAGGGAAATAGCTGGGTCAAATGGGACTTCCAGTCCTAGTTCTTTGAGTTATCTCCACAGTGATTTCCACAATGGTTGCACCAGTGAACACTCCCACCAACAGTGGAGCAGTGTTCCTCTTTCCCCACAGCCCTGCCAGCATTTGTTATTGGTTGATTTCATGATAGCAGCCATTCTTTCTGGGGTGAGGTGGAATCTGCTATTTCTACTCCTTTGTCTGAGAAATGTCTATTCATCTCAGAGGCCCATTGTGGGACTGGGTCTTTAAATTTGGGAGATCTGATTTTTTTAAGTTCTTTATAGATTCAATATAGTAGACCTTTGTCTGAGAAACAGCAGGTGAAAAATTTTTCCCACATTGTGGGTTGTCTCTTCACACTGCTGGTGGTTTCTCTTGCTGTGCAGAAGCTTTTTAAGCAGAAGAGATTCCACTTTTTGATTGTGCTAGTTCATGGGCAACTGAGGTTTTCTTCATAAAATCTTTTCCTACACCAATATCTTCAAGAATTCTACCTAATATCTGTCCCAACTGGTTCAGCATTTCTGTTTTAATATTTAGATCTTACATCCATTTCCATTTTAGTTGAGTGCATGGTGAGAGATATAGGTCTAGTTGTAATCTTTGGCAAGTTGAAACCCAATTT
Source organism: Heterocephalus glaber (assembly GCF_053883595.1). Classification (NCBI taxonomy): domain Eukaryota; kingdom Metazoa; phylum Chordata; class Mammalia; order Rodentia; family Bathyergidae; genus Heterocephalus; species Heterocephalus glaber. The sequence goes on from NW_028258336.1 coordinate 6,298,812, forward strand.
GTCAAACACCATTTATTAAAGAGGCTATCTTTCCTCCAGTGAGGGTGGTTGGCTCCTTTATCAAAGATGAGGCATCTGAGTGTGTCTAGAGTTGTTTCTGCATCTTCTACTCGGTTCCACTGGTCCCCAGGTCTGTTTTTTGCCAGCATAATGCTGTTTTTATAACAGTAGCTTTGTAGTATAGTTTCAAGTTGGGGGTTGTGATACCCCCTGCCATGTCTCTGTTACCTAGAATTGCTTTTGCTATTCTAGGTCTCTTCTTGTTCTAAATTAATTCTTGGATTGCTTTCTCAAGGTCTGTGAAGTATGCTGCTGGAATTTCAATTGGGATTGCATTGAATCTATATAGCAGTTATGGAAGTATGGCCCTTTTCACTATGTTAATTATTCCTACCCAGGAGAAAGGGATGGCTTTCCATTTTCTGATATAGTCTTCAATCTCTATTTTCAGAGTGCCATAGTTTTCAGAGAAGAGGTCTTTGATTTCTTTCATTAGGTTGATTCCTAGGTATTTTAGTTTCTTGGATGCTGTTATAAAAGCAATTGTGTGACCTGTTCTTCTCTCAGTGAGTCTGTTGTTCATGTAGAGGAAAGCTATTGATTTTTGTGTGTTGACCTTGTATCCAGCTACTTTACTGAATTTGGTTATTAAGTCTGGAAGGCTTTTGGTGGAGTTCTTGGGGTCTTCTACATAGAGTATCATGTCATCTGCAAATAATGACAATTTGACTTCTTCATTTCCTATCTTTATTCCTTTTATTTCTTTCTCTTGTCTAATTGCTGTTGTTAATGTTTCCAATATATTGAATCGGAGTGGTGATAGTGGACATCTTTGTCTTGTTCCTGATTTCATTGTGAAGGATTTCAGTTTTTGACCATTTAGTTTGATATTGGCTGTTGGTTTTTCATACATGGCTTTTATCAGATTGAGGTAGAGACCATCTATTCCAATTTTTGTAGGGTTTTTATCATAAATGCATGTTGGATTTTGTCAAATGCTTTTTCTGCATCTATGGAGATAATCATATGGTTTTTGTCCTTGGCTCTATTGATATAGTGTATTACATTTATTTGCATATGTTGAACCATCCTTGCATTCCTGGGATGAATCCCACTTGGTCAGAGTGTATGATCTTCTTGATGATCTTCTGCATACTATTTGCCAGTATCTTAGTAAGGATTTTGGCATCTATGTTCATAGTGGGTTTGGCCTATAGTTCTCCTTTCTGGTTGGGTCTTTCTCTGCTTTGGGGATCAAGGTGATGCCTGCTTCCAGGAATGAATTTAGGAGTATTGCTCCCCTTTCAATTTCACGGAAGTGTTTAAACAGTAGTGGCAGTAGTTCCTCTCTAAATGTGTTGTAGAATTCAGCAGTGAAGCCACCAGGGCCCAGGACTTTCTTAGTTGGTAGGTTTTTAATTACGTTTTCAATTTCATTCATTGATATTGGGTCATTTAGTATCTCTAGGTCCTCTTCATTCAACTTTGGTAATTCATTCATATGTATCTAGGAATCTGTCCATTTCTTCTGTGTTTTCCATCTTATTGGTGTATAGGTTCTCAAAGTACGTATTCTTGATCCTCTGGATTTCTGCAGGGTGTGTTGTAATTTCATCCTTTTCATTCCTAATTGCATGGATTTGGGCCTTTTCTTTCCTTTTTCTGATAAGGTTCGCTAAGGGTTTGTCAATTTTGTTTATGCTTTCAAAGATCCAACTCTTGGCTTCATTGATTTTTGGTATCGTTCTCTTAGTCTCCAGTGCATTGATTTCTGCTCTGATCTTTACAATTTCCTCCTTTGTATGAGTTTTGGGTTTGTCATGCTCTTCTTTTTCTAGAAGCTTGAGGTTCAGCATCAAGTTGTTTAACTAGACTCATTCTGTTTTCCTAATATGGGTGTTCACTGCTGTGAATTTCCCTCATAAGACAGTTTTCGCTATGTCCCATAGATTCTGATATGTTGTATTGTCATTGTCATTTAATTTTAAGAACTGTCTGATTTCTTCAATTTACTCTGTGACCCACTGGTTATTTAGAAGTGTTTCATTCAGTTTCCATGTTTTATGAAATTCTTGTGGTTTCTTTTATTATTGATCTCCAATTTCATCATACTATGGTCTAATAATATATGGGGGGAAACTTCAATTCCTTTGCACTTACTTAAACATGTTCTATGAGCAAGTATATGGTCTACATTTGGGAATGACCACTGTGCAGCTGAAAAGAATGTGTATTCTGATTTTGTGGGTTGGAACACTCTGTGAATACTCAGTAAACATCTTTTAAGTTCATTTGTTCAAGAATTTGATTGATTTCTAGTGTTTTGTTGATTATTTTTTGTCTAGTTGATCTATTTGTGACAATGGGGTATTGAGGTTCTCCACTACTATTGTATTAGTGCTTAATTAATTTTTCATGTCTGTTAGTATTAGTTTTATATAGTGGGCCACACTAGTGTTTGGTGCATATATATTTATGGATGTCATCTCTTCCTCTTGGATTGTTCCCTTTACAAGGATGTAGTGTCCTTCTTTGTCTCTCCTAATCAGTGTTGTTTTGAAGTCCACTTGATCTGCAAAGAGGATAGCTACTCCTGCTTTTTTGGAGGGTTCCTGTTGCATGGAGTATTGTTTTCCACCCTTTAACTTTCAGTCTATGAGTTTCTTTTTGAATTAAGTGTGTTTCTTGTATGCAGCATATTGTTGGTTCTTGCTTCTTCACTCATTCTGCCAGTCCGTTTCTTTTAACTGGTGAATTGAGACCATTAATATTTATGGTTATAACTGATATGTATTGACTTATCCTTGTCATGCCTAATTCTTTTTGTTGGACTCTCCCCCTTTGCATTTAATTTCTTGTTGTGTCTGGTGTATTCATTCTGCTGGGCTTCCTGGGATTGTGATCCTCACTCTTTTCCTAGAAAATTGTCTAACATTTTTTGGAGTGCCAGTTAGGTATTCATGAAGTTCCTAAGGTCCTCTTTGTAATGAAAGTATCTTATTTCTCTATCAATTTTTTTTTCAGTACCAGGGATTGAACTTGGGTCCTTACACTTGTGCAGCAGGCAGCAAAACTATTGAGCTAAATGCCCAGCCCCTCTCCATCAATTTTGAAAGATAGTTTTGCAGGGTAAATCAATCTGGGTTGGATGCTGTTTTTCTCTAGGGCTTGAAATACATCACTCCAAGCTTTTCTTGCCTTGAGGGTTTGCATTGAGAAGTCTGCTGTGATTCTGATGGGCTTTTCTCTGTATGTGATTTGTATCTTTTCTCTAACAGCTTGTAGAATTTTGTTCTTCTGTTGGGTTTCTGGAATCCTAACTATTATATGCCTATGTGTAGATTTTTTTTTGATCAATGCTAGTTGGAGTCCTAAATGCCTCCTTATCTGTATGTCAAGTTCTTTTCCTTGCTTGCAAAGTTTTCTGTCATCACTTCTGTGAACAGATTTTTTTATGTTGTCTGCACTCGCTCCTGTTTCTTCACTGACTCCAATCAGTCTTATGTTATTCTGCTTTGCATCATCTACCAGCTGCTGGATTGATTTCTCATGGCCCCTTAGTATTTTGCAGAAATTTTTCTTTTCCTGGTCACTAATTGCAATCTTATCTTCTATATCTGAAATTTTGTCTTCACACTGGTTAATTCTGCTGCATAAACTTTCAATGGAGTTTTAATCTCCTGGATATCTTTTTGCATCTGTTTTATGGATTTCATTTATTTCCTATCTTGGGATTCCATCATGTTCCTCAGCTCCTCTCTTTTTTTATCTCTGTCCTCTCTAGATTTATTAATCATGCCTTGCACTATAGAAACAATCTCTGCTGATATATGCGAAGTTATTTCTGATTTTGTTTTTTCCAGATCCTCTTTTGTTGCCAGTTCAGGGAGTCCAGGTGGTTGAGTATTAGATTCTTCCATCTCTTTTTCCCTTTGGGATTGCTTTAGGTGATCTGGAAGTCTGGTTTTGAGACTTGTTTACATGTCTTCTCATTTCAATGGGGGGAGGGGGAGTTTGTGTGCTGCTGGTGCCCACACAGCTCACCTCCTCAGTGCTTGGTGCAGTGGTACGGAGGTCTGGCATCTTCACCTCCTCTGTGCTGGGGGCAGATCTTCTCCTTTGCACTTGGGCCAGTGGTATGGTGGCCTGGAATGTTCATCTTCTCTTTGCTGTGGGCACCTGTGCTCAGTGGCACTTGGTTCAGTGGTACGGTGGCCCAGAAGTTTCACCTGCTCTGCGCTCAGGGCAGCTCTGTCCTTTGGTGCTGAGGGCGGTGGTATGGCAGCCTGGGAGGTTCACCTCCTTCACACTGGGGGAAGCTCTTCTCTTCTGTGCTCAGGGTGGGGGTACTGTGGCCTGGGAGGTTCACCTTCTCTGTGCTGGTGGCAGCTCTGCTTCTCTGTACTGGGGGCAGTGGTGGTACAGTGGCCTGGAAGGTTCACCTCCTCTGCAATTTATAGAAATTTCAGTCCATCATTAGTTGTCTCCAAGGCAGGGCAGCATGGCAGAGGCCAAGAATTTCCAATATTGAAGTGCAGTGCTGTCATTCCATCCAATAGATTTCACCCCTGCCAAGAACCTCATTATATTTTCACACCTACTTCTAACATCAGATTATTCCATTTGGTTCCATGATCATTTTGTACTGTTTCATCTAATCAAATATATACTCAATTGCAGTTTTCTTCCTCACCTGAATCAAGTAGGTATTCATTTTCTGTGTCTGTATTGGTCGATTCTTGCTCCAATTCACTGTCACAGGAACTTTGACTTACATGGCCAAAATTAAAGTCATCATAATCCATGCCCACAGTCCTAGCCTAGAAGTGAAGGCATTACAAGAAATGACCAATTATAAAAGAATTATAATATAACATTGGAAACAAGAGAATTTAAATAAAAATAGTTGGATCTGTGTTTTGCCTTTGGAATTAGCAAGCAATTAATCTATATATCACAGAATGCTGTATGGAGGTAGTAAATTAACAATCTCAACAATCATATGTCAAGGGTATATTTTGTGCTAAGAGCTGTATTAGGAGCTTAATATAAATCTCTCATTTTTCCCAGTACAGGTTGTTTTAAAGAATATATTAATCACTGACTACAGTAAACCTTTCCAAATGAGAAAACATACATTAAAGAACTTTGAATAATATACCTAGCAAATTGATAAACCCAGTTCCTTAGACCTACTCTTTCACATGACTTCAGAGGCTATGTAATATATAGTAGATAAAGAAATCTGGATAGCAATCAACAAGAATTTTGTGATGGTTAATCATGATTGTCAACATGATTGGGTTAAGAGAAAGAGATGACTAGAAGATTTAGTAAAGCACACTCTGGGTATGTCTGTGAGGGTCTTTCCAGAGATTATTGGCATATAGACCAGCAATTTGATGAGAGAAGATCCATCTTAGGTGTCAGTGGCACCATCCAATAGGCTGGTAGCACAGGTAGAAGGAAACAGGACAGAAGGAGAAGGTCATCATGCACTTATAAAGCTCTATTCTGCTTGAGCTGATAACATCTTTTTCTTCTGCTATTGCTAATGGATATCAAATATCAGCTTTTCAATATGGACTCATGTCAGCAGTTCTTCAGGAAGCTTCCATGCCTTTAGCTTCAGACTGGCACTGCATCTTTGGTCTCTTGTTTTGAAGTTTCCAGCTTGTTAGAGTGAGCAACTACTGGATTCTCTGTCTTTCCAGCATGCAAATGTCCATTGTGCACTGTTTTGTCACGTTTTATAAGCTTTTTTTAAATAAATGCTGTTTCATAATTATATACATATACATATATGTGTATACACATATGTATTCTCTACTGATTCTCTTCTTCTATTAAACCCTAATCAACACAAATGTATTTCATGTCCTTGCTGTACCATCTACAGATATTATAGCCCTGAACATATTATTTATCTCTAAATTTAGAGTCCACACATACTTGCTGATAACAGTTTGTCCCAGGAATATTGTTTCAAGGTATATGATACACTAAATTTAAGATCTGAAATACGACAAATATTTAATCATAGAAGATATTATTTGTCATACAGAATTTTATATTTTTGTGTATATTATAGAGTTTGTCATTCTCTATGTGCATTTTAAGATCTCATTAGAAGGTCTTAAAAGCCACAGCAGACTACAGCAGAGATCTATGCAGCTTCCATAAGCAGCCAATCTCTGTGTCCAAAAGTAAATGAAGTTATGTGGCATGACAGATTTGCCATATAGGATCAGAAATCTCTAACTCAATAGCATCTTTTATGTTGGAGAGTTCAAATATAAAAACTTTAGAAAGAATCAGAATTTGGTGGTAGTTGGTTTAATACCAAATATACAAAGAGAGGGCAGTAATTAAAAGTATTAACAATAGATACCATGAGTAAACTGGAAGCCATAGAGGACAGTATAGTTGTTTCTCAGTGTGTAGGGACTGGTTTTAAAACCTCCGATAGAATGAAAATTCACAGATACTCAAGACCCCTGTATAAAATGATGTATTTACATATAACCTACTACATCCTCCTGTGTACCTTAAATCCTTTTTAGATTACTTATATACTTGATGCAATGTAAATGTTATTTGTTATGCTATATTGTTTGGGGAATAATGACAATGAAATATCTGTACATGTTTAGAACAGTCCACTTATTTTTTCAAATATTTCTTTTTCATATCCATGATTGACTGAATTCACAGATGTGGAACCAAGGCCTGACTGTACTTAATTAGCTGATAACACTTGAAATGTCTATAATCATTAAACCCTGAAGCAATCTAACTCAAGAGCACATTTGGCATTATTAGAATGATAAGCAAGGAGACCAAGTGAACACAGCTGATAAACAACTTAACTACTGTACTAAAATACATTTCTCAAGCTGAAAAGATTGTAAGGAGAATTATAATCACATGTAATTATTTATGGAGTATGACTAGTTAATAGCAAAGAAAGAACATTGTCTTCTCCCTGAAGGCAAAGAGAGACTTTCTCTGGGATTATGCATCAAAAGGAAACTGCAATCTTAGAAAGAATCAACATAGCCAGTTGAACCCATCAGACACATCCATCCACACAATGCCAGTTGACAAATAAATATTGGAAAATATCACAAGAAATATTTAATTGAGCTGATAATGGCTATCCTTGTTAGCTTTGCCTATGATTATCCCTTATTTCCTTACCATAAACAAATTAGTTGTAGTAGTATGTCAGACAGTATTTTTAATCTCCACAGGACTTCTCATTTGCACTCTTTTCAGTTACTAATTAATCAAAACTGTTGAATAAATATATTCCCTAACCCATGCTTCTGCCTTTGTGATGATCTTTTGACTTCAGAATGTCTATTCATTTATTTTTTTCACATTGGAATCATTTTTCCTTTGTCCTTAAGCAATAATTTTATTTTCTAAGAGTAGATTTAATATGGTGTCAAGCATTGGAGAACTTCAGCATACTAGAATAATTTCCATGATCTTGTGTGTATTTTAGAAAACTCCTATGTTTAAGGTAACAATGTTCTTCAATGACTTAATGCAACTGAAAGACAAGACACATTTTAAAATTTGAAAATATTATTTTGTTGTCAATGAATTTAAAATGAGTTGCTATTGTATCTAAACATAATTAATGGGATGTTTCACTTTAAGTGAAAGGTAGGAACAATTGACTATATTATTATCTAGGAAGCAAGGTGAGCTTAAAGTGTTGCTTTTCTACTGAATACAATAGCATTTCTCATCATACACGCTATTGCCACCTCGACCTAAAGAAGTCAGTTATCAAATACTAGCTGCCATAGCTGAAAGTTGGCAAAGGAGGGGGAAAGAGACATTAAAATCTGTCTGCAAATAGCCCTCATTTCTATCATATCCAATGTATTGCTCCTCTGTTGATATGTTTATTGAATAACACGGGCATAAAAGGGGGGGCTGTTTGTGTATGACAATTTTGACAGAGACCTAAATCATTACTTCATAGTTGGAATTAACAGCATGATGGGCTGCCCCCTATATTTATAAATATATGTGTTCTAACCTGCAGAGAAATGGATTTTGTAGTCCAAGTTAAGCTAGAAATGTCATTTCTTTTATTATTAATTTTATTGGTTTATTTTGGGTATACAATATAATGACATTCATCATTGGAAATTTGTACCTTTACATGATATATATTGGTTCTTATTTTTCCCCAATTCCCCTGCCCTCTCTTCCACCCCTCCACTCCTTCCTTTTTACAACATCACTGGTTATTCAAGAGGTGAAAATAAAAACAATACTGAGATTCCACCTCACCCCAGAAAGAATGGCTGCTATTATGAAAACAACCAATAACAAATGCTGGCGGGGGTGGGGGGAAAGAGGAACCCTGCTCCACTGCTGGTGGGAGTGTAGACTGGTGCAACCACTGTGGAAATCAGTATGGAGATACCTCAAAGAACTAGGATTAGAGGTTCCATTTGACCCAGCTATTTCCCTACCGGGTATCTTCCCCAGAAAATTTAAAGAATCATACCACAGTGATATATGTGCACCTGTGTTCATAGCAGCACAGTTTGTAATGGCTAAAACTTAGAAACAGCCCAATTGCCCATCAACTGGAGAATAGGTAAAGAAAATGTGTGGGTTTTTTTATAAAATGGAGTACTATTCAGCCATAAAGAATGAGAAATTAGAGACATTTATAGCTAAATAGAAATGTCATTTCAATAACGTATTTCAGTGTATTTTTGTACCAAGTGGCACCCCGTACTTGTTTATCAAAATCTCCTTTTGTATTTCTATAAACTCAGCTTTCTGTCATTATCTATGTCCTTTCCACAAAACACTGGCTGTATAGTTTCTTGAGGCTCCCTAAATTTTTAAAATCTACATTTATATTTTAGAAGTCATTTGGACACAACCGAAATGTTGTGGGTTGAAAAAAATGTCTGTCTGAAACAAATCAGTGAAAAATATAATCATAGAATTAACAGGATTTGGGAGTTGTACACTTCCAGGGATTCTTGTACCGAACAAAGAATTGGACAAGAAATACACAAAAGTACCAAGGTTTTGTATTTATTAAAGGTATTAAAGGTAGGAAAAGAAGCGTGATTTACAGAATGAGTGCAAGCCAATCAAAGTACCAGTAGGAAAAGAAGTATGCTCTATAGTGCGCGGAGTGGACCACTGAGAAAGACAGAACATGGTGACAAGAAGGTTAATGGCTGTGTCTTTTGTATCTTCCATTCTAACATCAGATCTGGGCCATCCTACCAAAAACCTGCTTGATGTCTCGCTAGAAGAATGGAAGATAGCATTCTTTGTTTGATCCCAGATGCAGAATTTAGGCACATGTGCCCTGCATCTCCATGATTGACAGGTCATTCTCACTTGTCTAGCTAGTTGGCCATGCCCTCATCTCTTGACTGAGTAGCAGGCAGCCTCTTCCTTAGGGAAGTATATCACATGGAAAACATCTTTTATCCATATGAATCTAGCCCTTGTGAAAAGCCATGTTCAACATATCACCCAAATGAGGATTCTAGTGGCTTTTTCAGTTTTTTCTCAGTTTATTTCTGAGGCACCAAAAGTTGCACTCTTAAGTAACAATGAACAAGTGTTTTAGAGGTATCATTATTTTTTCAGTAATCCTTCAGGAGTTGAAAGTTTTAGCTAGTTTATATTAGAAACCCAAAGATAAACCAGAGAGTCATCCAGAATCTTTATAACTTTTCATATTCCGGGATAACCTTACTTCTTCCAAAATCAAATGACCCTCATCTACCCCTTAACCAAGTTCACTCTGGTGTATTTATGACATATTTAAATGTTTAAGCTCAAAATGATTGAATTTCAGAATAATATAAGAAAACAATAAGCCTCCAAAATCATTGAATACCAACAATCAAAATCTTCAACATAGACAGGAAGGAGATAACATCCAAATGCTATATTTAGAATCAGTAGAATCTGGTAGTTTTTGTACCAGTCTCCTCTTCTCTGGCAATTGCTTTGTGTGCTATTGGAGAAATAAACACTCTCTTCCTGAACATACTAGCCTTCAAAGTTTGGAAATAAATGAACATTTTTTTTCTAAATGTAATGACATTTTCCCCAGTAAATGTTCTAATTAAATATCTTGAGGGTAAAGTTTCAGAGCTTAAAGTGTTTTCTCTTATACAATGGCAATTTTCAGGATTTTCTTCGTCTGGAGAGAAGGCTCAGTATTAAGAAATATCTAAATACAACATAAAAACTCCTTTAATTTTCATTTTACATGAGCTGGGGAGAAAAGTTTAAGGCCATCTATTTTCTGGAACCTAATAGTGATGTTTAAATTTAAATAAAATATATAATCCTGAATGTTACAGCATGAAAATGTAGGAGTGAGCCCTAAAATATCTAAAGAGATAGTTCCAAATTTACCTATCATTTAACTTTCTGGGACTCAGATTTCTGGAAGGTGATTAGATCATGGGGATGCTATAGCTAAATGTGCTGTTAGGTTTGTGGCCTGGTATGAAGAGGCAGGTTACTACGGAAGCATCCTCCCTCTCTAGCTCCTCCATTCTCTCTCTGCTTCTTGGAAAGACATTAACAGGTTTTCTCCATCAGACCATTCCACAATGTCCTTCCTGTATGGGAGTTAGCTGAATAAAGACTGAATATATGAACCAATAAAAAGCTCTCACTTAAGTTGTGGGTGTTGAGTATTGTATCTCAGTGATAAGAATGTAACTAAGACAAATTTTGGTACCAGAAGTAGAGTTATTGCAGTAAATATACCTGATCATGTAGTTTAAAAGCTTTGGAACTGGTTCACTGGAGGAGTTAAGAAAGGAAAGGTATGGAGAGCTGGGTTAAGGAAACCATAGCACACTGTAAGCCAAGCATAATGAAAGAATCTGACCAGAGCTCAGAAGATTAAAATGCTGATAGGAATAGAAATTGTAAAGACCATGATCAGGATGATTCATTTGGGAACAGAGGCTCTATTGACAGTTGGACCAAAGGCTATGAATGTTTTTCTCTAGCAAAAAAAATGTCTAAATTTTGCTCATATCCTGAGGCTTAGCAGGAGACTAAGATTAAGGGTGATGAACTACTTAATTTGATAAAGGAAATCTCAAGGCAGCCTAACATTCAGGCTGTGGCATGAGTATTGCTGGTGTCATTTAGCCAGGTATATGCTGAAAAATGGGAGCAAAAAGCCTATTATAAAGTTTTCAGTTTTGCCAAAAAAGAAGCACCTGTAAAGTTGGAGCAAAAGACAACATGGTTGCTAAAAGGGTTAGAATTTAAAAAGAATCTTAATACTTTGCATTAGGGTAATAGGAAAGATTCATTAAGTTCATCTCTAAAATCAGCAATACCTTAGTCTTCCCAAGCTCATGGGTTACTGGAGGGATGGTCTATAAGAATTTATACCCCTCTCTGGATCCTGCCCTCTCTCTCTCTCTCTCACCACTTCCTAGCCACCATGATGTGAGCAGCTGTCCTCTACCACACCCTTTCACCATGCCTTTCCTTCCCTGAAATAAACCAGTTATTGATTAAATACATGAGCCAAAACAAAGCTCTCCATCTTTAAACTGTGTTGGGTGTCACAAGCAAAAAAAAGTAACTAAGTTATGAACAAAAAGTGTAACTAAGACAGTTTTCCTTGCTTTTTGGAAACCATCTTTTGATAAGAAAAATCCCTGGTGTTAGTAGAAAGACTGATATAATTTAAAACAAGATAGCATAATGCATGAAATTAGCCTGCTGGGAATACCTAGCCAGAGGGGCTGAACAGAGATTAAAGACAAGACACAGAGATAATTTTGAAAGAGAGGCCAGGGGGCTCTTCCCTCCAGTGGACTAAGAGCCATGAGCATTTGGCTCACATTGCTTTGAATTAACTTAACCAAGGGAGTAAGCAATTAGGTTAATGAAAATTTATCTGTTTGTCATTATTTGCAAAGTATACCCAGGTAAGTATTTCTCTAAACTAGATCTCAGCTGTTGTTGACTGCTTCTCTGAAACTTGCAACAGGCCAGCATGCCAGCATGTTGGCAAAGGAGGATCAGTTTGATGTTCCCTCCTTTGTATCCACACCGAAGGTCAAGTGGGCCTTGATCCTTATGTCTAGTTTCCCACAGCATAATTTAGCTTTAGTAACAAATTTAATTTTTTCAGTCCACAGTGATCTCCGCTAGGCTTGATAGCTAAGACAGAGTAAGGCAATCTCTCATATATATATAAACTCAAAAGTAATATGGGCACAAGAGTTATAAAAGTACTACTTTTAAAGGATAGATGGTATAGCATAAGGAAAAGTTGCCACCTGTCACAAGAAGTAGGAAAACTTTGGGGTTTGAATTTGAAGAAGAGATATGGAATGGAAGACTACAGGAAGGTGATGCCTCTGCAAAGAAATATAGTGTTGAGAAAAAAAAAATCTGAGGAACTTTCAGATATTCCAGTTGATGATATACCTTCAAAGTGCTTTCACTATGCCTTATCTTCCCTGTAATGTTAAAAGAATCCATAAGTCCTTAAATGTCCCTGTATGGCTGGGAGAGATCTTTCATCATAATGGGAGCAAAAATGACTTTGGACATGATAATACCTAAACACTGAAGTCAATAAATAATATGGCAGCCAGGCAGCCATCAGAGGTTCAATTGTGACTTCAGGCACACAGTCAGTAAGGAGAGCCATCCCGCCTTGCTTGTGCCAAAAGACCACACTAGAAGTGCAGGTCTTGCTACAGCAGCTGCAGTAAAAATCTGCCAGGCCCCATAAGGAAGACTGTCATGTCCCCCTAGATCCATCTTCCTTACCTAAATGATCGTGTTTTCCATAAATTTTCTCCACAAACTGGAGAAGGAAGTCATAAAAAGAAGAGAGTTGGGAAGAAACCTAGAAAAGCTGACAGTTTACATAAAAGATGTTAAGTTGAACTTAAAGTATATTGTTTAAGACCCGAAAAAGTTACCCCCAAATGGCAAGCTTTCTTTTTACTTCTGTCAGCAACAGAAAGGAAACCTGATGAAGACTATATGAGAAGTAATATTTTGCATATTGATTGTGTAAGTTAAACTGACTTCTCTGTAATTGTAGTTTTCATTATTATCCTCTTATATTTATGAATATTTCTATTAGATGTGCAAATAACTATATCTTTCTTTGTGGAACCTATTATGTCATTCTGTAGAGGAAACACCCCCTCTTCTTAGTCACAAAATCTACTTTTTCTGCCCAATACACTTATTTTGAAATCCTTTCATTTTCTTCCATCACCATAGCCACACACATGAATAATCACAAGAGATTTCCAACTAGTCTTGATTCCCATGCTTCTACATTTTTCCCAAATTCATTTTCTCCAAATTCATAGCTAATAAAACTTCAGACTTTGTTTTCATTCTTTATATACTGCACCTAAATCCCTCAACTCAAAAATCTGCTCCATTATTTTCCTGCTTGAAATCCACTGGTTTCCCTCTTTCCTGAGGATAAATATAAGAATATTTAAGTAGTGTATCAGCCAGAATCCCAATGGGAAATATGTAGCACATTCCAACTAGGATTATTTCAGGTAGAATTTATAAATTTGAGGTGAGATGCAGCAAAGCCATATGGAACGCTGTGGTAGAATTGTATTATGTCCATTTGGCTAAGGTAGAAACACATTTCCTATAATGATCTTTATTGTATGGTTCTCAATTTCAGTTGAGCAGGAGAGAAATTTATTGTGAGACTTGGAAGGTAGAAATGAGGTATTGTAATCTGAAGGTGGGTGTTTTAGAGCAGTAAATGACAGACACAGAAATGCAAATTACTTTCAGCTTGTCTTTGTTCTCCTTTCCTCCATATCTAGTTCTGCTAACCAACTACAGAATCCACTGATGACAACCCCAGATTCATTATTAGATGTAAAGTTCACCAGTTTTCCCTCATTGTCTCAGTCCAGGACCTGAATGTGCCAAGTTTCACAGATTTCCTGGCAAACTCTAACTTGTCCATGTGGGCCAAGGCCTCTAAAGACTGACCTGGAACTTTTCTCTGATCCTCCAACTCTCTTTTTTGGATCATAATTTCCTACAATTGTCAGATAAGATTCTCTTAAAATTGTTTAAAATCTTATTCTTACACAACATCTCTATAAACACTGCCTAAATTATATGTCTTTTATGTCGGTTTTTAAAACACCCTAATTCTCCCTATCACATCTCATATCACTCTATTTTGTTAACTATGATGTCTTTTTTGATAAAATATAGACATGTTATATTATATACATATATATAAATAAAATAAACTGAGACTGATGCTCATTATTATAACCCAAAATACAGCATCATTCCAGGCACTTTAGTAGGCACTCAATATTTACTAAATAATGAACTTTTAAAATAAGAAATACTAAGCAGCTGAAAAAAATATTACTCACAAATTGTGTACTTGGAGTGGCTGTGCCTAAATCCCTAGAATGAGCCTAAAGACAGCCTCTAATGCTTATGACCTCTTTATGTAGTAGGATTTCAGGATTTGGTGGGAACCCACCCCCTTAAGAATCATTGCCTTTTTCTGAGAAGAAAATAAAAAAGGGACAGATAAATATCAGTTTAATGACTATGGCCCAGATTACATTGGAATATTCCACTTACAAGTAGGACAGATTTAATCTATAATATTATTCCCTCTTTAGAAAGAAACTACAACACTTAAATATAATTTTTGAAATACAACTATCTAAGAATATTAAGACATGAACAGAACACGCCAACTCTGACAGAAAGTACACAATCTTCTGAAGTGGGAAGACAACGTTCTCCACACATATGGCTTTTAACCTGGGACCAAGTACAATCAATATGGTGAACAGCATGGTAAGAAGGGCTCACATAGGGAAGGAAACAGTTATTCTGGTTTTAGGAACTGAAAAAGTAAAGCCAAACAATGTCAAACATGGAAGAGCTATTATCAAGACAAGATTTAATGCCTGAGCAACAGAGCTTGCAGTTCAAATCCAGCCAAGACAATTACTTGCTGAAAACATGGAAACAAACTTCATCAAAAAAAAAAAAAAAACAGCAGAATAAAGAATAACCACAATTTAACTTTCATAATCTCTCAGATATAATCTAAAATTATTCAACATAAAAATACAGTATATTTTCAGAAGAAAATAAACAAGATACTGGAACAAACATATAAAGATTTTGAACTGTCAATTTGTAATAGCTAAAACTTGGAAACCACCCAGTTGCCCATGAACTGGAGACTGGATGAAGAAGATGTGGTTTTTTTTATAAAATGGAGTAGTACTCAGGCATAAAGAATGAGAAACTAGAGACATTTATAGCTAAATGGATGCACATTGAGGCCATATTCTTAAGTGAAATAAATAGGACACACATGTGTCGATATCAAACAGCTTCTCTGGTGTGAAAAACTTAAAGTGTAAATAAGGATAAAAATGTATAATTGATAATATAAAATAAGAAGAAAAGGTCTAAAGGAGTAGGGGACATGAGAGGGGTAGGGGAACAGAAAGAAGGGAAAAGAAAAAATATGAGAAAAGGAAAACATGAAAACAAAGTCTTTGTAAATAGGGAAGGGTGGAGGAGGTAAAGGGAGGGCAGGAGAATGGGGAAAAAAAATAAGAACCAAGATACATCATGTAAAGCTTCAAGGTCCCAATGATGAATCTAACTGTATTGTTTACCTAAAATGTAACAATAAATTTAATAGAAAAAAAGATTTGGAAGTATCTTTTATAATTGTCATCAATTAATTAAAATAAAACTTTGTTTTCAGTAGGAAATATAAAAAGACTGTAGGAGGGGGAACAGAGAGTATCAAGCTACATAACTTAACATGCATGTAATTGAAATAATGGAATAGGGACACAGAAAATGAGGAAGAAGAGCAAAATAAAAGATAATAGGAAATAGGGAGAGCGATATTATGCAAATGGGAAGATGTTATTGCTTATATCTAAATGTCCCCTCAAATCCTCATATACTCATAGGTAGGACTTTTGGAGTGACTAGATCATGGATGTGTTGTATTACATTAGTCCACTGATTGGTTTAGCATAATTCTGGGTGTGGATGATGGATTTACTGAAGAGGGAAGACCCACACTGGGTGTGGGTGGCACCAAACAATAGTCTTGAATCCTGGAAGGAATAAACAGGAACAGAGAAAGGAAGTTTCACTGCTTCCTGCCTGCCATGTCATGAATTGTTTCTCCCCTGCTATCCCCCTCTGCCACACCACCCTGCCTTGGAGCCAGCCAACTATGTACTGACAAACTGCGTACCTTTACAAACTGTGAGCGAAACTAAACTTCTCCTTTAACTTGTGGGTGTTGAGTATTTTGTCCCAGCAATGAGAAAATAACTAAGAAAGAAAGAGACCAGTAGATGGAGGAAGAGGCAAAGGAAGTGAAGAGAATGAGAAGAATAAAAATATATTGTGTACATGTGCCAACTCCCCATAAGGAATGAAATCATATGTACCGCAAATATGTATTAATAAAAATAATCAAATTGAAGAAAAATATGAACAAAAGAGAAAATATAATAGCTGAAAATTTCCTAATTTGATAAAATACAATTGGTGCATGGGTGGTTCAGTGGTAGAATTCTTGCCTGCCAATTTGATAAAATACAGAAAATTTTTGAAAGACACTAAACCAACATCAAACAAAATAAACCTAAATGCCCTATGATGAGACTCATCATATTCAAAAATGACAAAAACCAAGCATAAGTACCAATTCTTGAAAGTAGTGAGAAAAAAATATAACACCCCTAGGGGACAACAGATATAATTAATAGTTGGCTTTTCATCTGAAACCATGGAGAATGATTACATACATTTTATTATTTAAACAATTTTTTTAATGTTAGACTGGGGTTATAGGAAATCTGAAACAGATTTCAATTATATTCAATCTCTATTCTTCATCTACTAATTGCATGGACTTTGGTAAGTGAATACCTTTTAACTAAAGCTATTTATTCCATCACATTGATATAAAAAGTATAACTTGGAAGACTATATACAGTGTAAATATAACAAATATATATTGGAGAAATATAATTTGAAAACTTCTTTCCTACTTAGAAAATCTCTCCCCAAAGATTGAATAGAATGAAAAGTTTTATTATTGAATAAGTATTAAGCCACTAAGAGATTGAAAAGAAGTCTCACTCTCTGTGTAGATAAGCAAATATAACCCATTACGAACAAGTTCTCAAAATAATGAATTGTCTTCATAAGCAGTAAATAGAATAGTAAATAGTAAAAGAATTGAATGGCATAATGTATCACACATACTTTATTACAAATTCACCTAGCATTTGAGTCATCTATACTTTCTTTATGGAAAGAAAAATATCTCATGTATTTATGACAGGAGGTGGTTTTTGTAATGGAGCAATAAGTCAGTAAATCAATCTTCTACTCTCCAGTACAAATTAGGATAGCATCCAAGAGAACATAGGGTTCTATGTTCTTTAATGATTTAGTTTCAAAGAGATGTTTCCCAGATCCTTTAGAGAGACATTTCTGTGTCATAAAGTTGGTAAAAGACTTACTTAGCTTCAAAAAATGTTTACACACACCTCAAAGAGGAAAAAACTAGTCACTAGTTTTCTGAAGTGCATGTTCTAAGAAAAGAAAAGTAGAAATCTCATCCTTTATTTTCTATGGGAGAATTAAGCCTCTTATATTTAATTGATATTTCTTATATTTAATTGATAGCTCCATGTCTGCCACTTAGTTGATATTCAATAATTGGTAATGTTTATTATCTCTTCATTCAAAATTTCATTGATATCTACATGAAAAGTAAGCATGTTTTTTGTTTCCTATCAAAATTTAAATTGGTACCACAAAGTTTCCTAACAATTCTTCTGTTGTACTAAGGAGAGTGGCGGGAAGGATGGGGAGAGAGCATGAAAAGGAGAGGGAGCAGGAGAAGAGGAGTAGGAGAAGGAGGAAGAGGAGGGGGTAGATGAAGGTATAGGCCCTAAGTAGTACAATTCATAAACGCAGTAAAAATTAGTCTAGTCTAGTGCTTAACCAGAAAAACTACCAAAGAAATTTAACTAAAGGCAACTACTGAATTATTGAAGAGGCAAAACATGAAACTACAGAGGTTGAAGAATGCCAAGTGGCTCCATATCAGGTTACATAGTTAGAGAACATTTCTTTCCTAACTTACAGCACTGAAGAAGCTATGTGATGGACCATATCAACATTAGATCCCTCTAGAAGTTATGCGCCCGGGGGTACTGGAATTGGTCTTTTCCCTGGAAGGATATGCCTTACAGTGGAGTTTCTTATGGTCATGGCACATAGACCTAACTAGATCACACACAGTATACCTCTATGACTTTAAGTTTCATTGCCCATTTCATGTTTGTCCCCCCCTCAAAGTTCCTTAGAGAGAGAAAATAAAATACTGAGGAAAAAGTAAATGCCAAGTTCAGATAAAACTATAGCCAATGTGAGATCATATTTCTTTAAAGATCTTCATTATTGTCTAGAGAGGGATAGCAGGAACATGCTGAACAGTCAAATCATCAACATTTGAGGGAAACTGCTGAGCATAATGAGAAGCTCAACAAGCTGCATATCTGCAGCTGACAAGGTACTAGAAGCATAAAAATGTCAACTCAAATGATAATGCAAGCTACAAATTTCTGAAAATGACAGACAAGTTTAGCTACATTGTTAAAAATAATATTGGTTGACAATCTACAGTTTGCATATATCTTAATAAATTTTAATAGGAAGGAAAAAACATAGCCTTGAAATATACACTTAAGTGGGCTGGGGATGTAGCTTACTAATAGCTTTATTATAGTTGAAAAAGAGATGATCATAGGGAAAGAGATAGACATACTTTTTTGAGATAAAAAGCTGAGAAACTTAAGTATCAGTTACAAGCATGATCAATACACAAAAGCCATCATCTAATAATTAGAGAATACATATTCCTCATAAATACATGCAAAATATGTGTAAAAAATCACCTACTACATGGTCTCAAAACAATTTTCAACAAATGTCATTGATAATTGAAGATCATGTTCTTTGATCACAAAGCCAAACCATTAGAAAAAGGTAACAAAGAAAACAGGAATCTCTAAAATATTTTATATTAAATGACATATATGTATAATTCATAGATCATAAAAGAAATCACAATGACAATAAAACTGGCTTATGCCAAAGTTGACTACAGAAATAGAAAAGATATACATAAAATGCAATATTAAAAAGGAAAGCTTATTAAAGATAAATCATATTAAAAGATAATAAGTAAAATTGTTATAGTTAGTTATAATCATGATGATGACCAAAAATGAATGGGCAATTACTTTATAATTATGAAAGACAGCACTGTTGCAAAAGAAAATAGAAAAGTTAAATATCTAATAATTATTAAATATAATGTATTAAAATAAAAATGAAACCCTTCCTCTCCCAAAAGAGTTTTCAGGTGACCATACTGAAATATTCAATATTACTGTCAGACTTTCTTTTTTATTAGTGTATGTTTGTGGTATATAATGTTTCCAGTCATCATGAATTATTGGTACTTGTACATAAAACAATTTAATTCTTTTTACTTCCTTTTCCCTACCCTCTCTCTCCTCACCCTCCATCTCTGAAACCCCTTCCATTTGCATATGATCTATCTCCCTATTTCCTATTTTCTCTTTCAATTATTTATACTTTGGGTCTCTCAGATGAGAAAAACTATGTGACTTTTAAACTCGTGCGTCTGATTTAGTACACTTAATTTTATGGTCTAAAGATGCACTCATTTTCCTGAAAATTACTAAATTTTATCCTTGACGAAGGAGTAACATTCCATTATATATTTAAAACCACAGTTTCTCTTTTTTTTCCATTTAGTTTGTTGGTACATTTTAGGTATACAATACAGTTACATTCATCATTGGGATCTTGTACCTTTACATGATGTATTGTTTCTTATTTTTTCCCCATTCCTAGCCCTCCCTTCACTCCCTCCACCCTTCCCTATTTACAAAGACTTTGTTTTGATGGTTTTCCTTTTCTCATATTTTTTCTTTTCTCTTCTTTCTTTCCCCTTCCCCTCCCACTTCTCCTATTCCTTTAGACATTTTCTTCCTATTTCACAATATCAATTACACATTTTGATTCTTATTTACACTTTTAGTTTCTCACACCAGAGAAACTATTAGGTATTTACACATGTGTGTCCTATTTATTTCCACAGTTTCTTTATTGATTCATGTGTTCATGAACATATAATCCTCTTCCAACATTTACTTATTATGAGGTGTGCTGCTACAAACATGAGTATGGCTATATCAATGAAATCTGGTGTCTTTTTAATTCTTTCAAGAAAATATCTAGAAGGGGAATAGCTCGGTTGAATGGAATTTCTATTTTTAGTTTTTGAGAAATCTCCATACTTATTTCCATAGTGGTTGTACTAGTTTACCCCCCAGCCAACAATGTAAGGGGTTCTTTTACTTTGCAGCCTTGCCAGCATTTGTTATTTTTTGAATTATTAATGATATCTATTTTTTCTGGAGAAAAATGGAATTTCAGTGTTGTCTGAAATTTGCACTTGTCAAATGGCCAGGCATATTAGAGCTTGTTTATATACTTATTAGCCATTCATATTTCTTTGAGAAATGTTTATTCATTTTAATTGCCAATATTTTATTGGCTATTTTATTTGAGGGAATCTAATTTTTTGAGGTCTTTCTGGTTTAGATATAGTATTCTATATGAGAAGTAGATGGCAAAATTTTTTCTCATTCTGAAGGATGTGTACTCTATTGGTTGTTTCTTTTGCTGTGTGGCCATGTTTAATTTGATATAAGCACCAATTGTTGATTAATGATCTTTTATTTTGTGTAATTAAGGCTCTATTGAGAAAATTTTTACCTATCCCTATCCCTTCAGAGTTTTATGTATTTTATTTCACAGCAGAAGAAGAGCTTCTTTTTTAGCATTTAGAGCTTTGCTCCAATTTGATTTTAACTTTGCCTGCAGCTATTTGGAATGTCATTGTTTTCCTTGTTTCTTTCTCAGTGAGTTCATGATTGGTATAAATTAACATCATTGATATTTGTGCATTGATTTTGTATTTTCCTACCTTGGTGAATTTATTAGTTCTAGGAGTCTTTTGGTAGAATTTTGAGGTATTGTATATAAATCATGTCATCTGTGAAACATTATAGCTTGAGTTCTTCCTTTGCTGTAAGTATCCCTTCAATTTGTTTTTCATGCTTCATATCTCTGGCTAAAGTTTCAAGTACTACATTGTACAGGGATGGTAATAGCGAATATCATTATCTTGCTCTTGATTTTAGAGGAAATGTTTAACTTTTCTTCTTTTAATATGATGTTGGCAGTAGATTTGCCATAAATGACTTTATCAGATTAAGATAAGCCCATTCTATACTTGTTTTCTTCAGGGATTTTTCTTTTTAAATAGATATTGTGTATTGTCAGATGCTTTCTCTGCATCTGTTGAGATGATCATGTGATTGTTGTCCTTGCTTCTACTTAAGTGATGTATTAAATTTATTGATTTGCATATGTTGAACCATCTTTCACTCCTGGGATAAAGCCTAATTGGTCATGATGCACAATTTTTTTTTTTTTTTTTTTTTTTGGTACCCGAGATCAAACTTGGGACCTTGTGCTTGCATGGCAGGTTGAGGAACCACTGAGCTAAATCCCCAGCCCTTGATGTATGATCTTCATAATGATTTTTTGCATTCTATTTGCCAGTATCTGGTTGAGGATTTTTGCATCTATGTTCATTAAAGAGATTGACCTGTATTTTTCTTTTTTTCAGCAGGGTCCTTTTCTGGTTCTAGAATCAAGGTAATCATAATATCTAGAAATAAGTTTGGAAGTACTCTTTCCCTTTCAATTTCATTAAAGGGTTTCAGGAGTACTGATATTAGATATTCCCTGAAGTTCTTACAGATTTGAATAGTAAGCCCACTGGGTCCTGAGTAGGATTTTTATTACTGCCTCAATTTCATTGCCTGTTATTGGACTGTTCAAGTTTTTTGTATCTTCTTGGTTCAGTTTTGACAATTTATATGTGTCCAGGAATATATTGCTTCTAAATATGTAAACTTATTGAACTACAAGTTTTCAAATTAGTTACTGAAAATTTTTGAACTTTAGTGGTTTTTGTTGTGATTTCATCCTTTTCATTTCTAATTATATTCATATCAGCCTTTATTTAGTTCGGTAAATTTAGCTAAAGCTTTGTCTATTTTGTTTAGTTTTTAAAGAACCAGCTCTTCAATTCTTTCTTTGTATTTCTTTTAAAATCAATTTCATTAATTTCTCCTCAGATCTTTATAATTTTCTTTTTTCTAGCATTGAATATGGATTATTCTTGTTTCTCTGGGACCTTGAGGTACATCTTTAGATTATTTCTTCGAGGTCTCTCTGTTTTCCAATGTGAGTATCCACAGCAATATATTTGACTCTTAACTCAGCTTTCATTTTGTTCCATAAATTCTGGTATATTACACTGCTGTATTATTTAATTCTAGGAACTGTTTGATGTCTTCTCTGATTTTTCCTGGGACTCATTGATTATTCAAGATTGTATTATTTAATTTCCATGTGTTTGTAAAGATTCTGTGGTTTCTCTTGCCATTAATATCTACTTTCATTGTACTATGATTTGGTAATAAGTATATATGGGATATGAGTCTTGTATTAATTTAAGCAAGCCCTATGTGCTAGTATGTGGCCTGAAAATTCTGTGACTGCTAAGAAGAATATGTATGCTTTTGTATAGTGGAACTCTGTAGATTTCTATTTAGCCCATTTGTTCAGAGGTGTGGTTTAAGTCTGATATTTCTGCATTGATTTTTTTTGTCTAGTTTAGCTGTACTTATGCAAGTGGTTGTTGAGGTTCCCCATTAAGATTTTCTGTGTTAATCTGATCTGTTATGGGCACAGGATGCACATAAGCACAACACTCTCAGTGTGTAGGGAAGGAATGAGTAATTATTTCTGTGTCACACTGGCTTTTTCTTTGTCCAGGCTCCTATCACTCCCAGATGCTGCTTGTTTATGTGGCCTCAGGGCCACTATCCTCTCAGTACTCAGGTTAGAGTCCTTAATGATAGTACCATGCTTGTTTTCAAATTCCCAAGAGATCTCCAGTGTCCTCTCATATACTACTCTCTGGTTTTTATTTTCTCTGAAGCCTAATTTGTGAATAGCTCACTTGCTGTTTTCATCTTCCTGGTAGAGTGATTGGGAGCCTCTTCTATCAGCCAGGTTGCTACTGAAATGCCAGCTCCTTCCCTAGGGTAGCCCAATCTTCTCCCAGGGTGGCATGTTTGCCACACCTGGGGTGAAAGAGGTCCCAATCCAGGAGCAGTGCAGTTTCCCTTTGTAAGCTCCTGGCCATAGTCTATTTTGAACCACTGAGTTTCTCCTCCAGTTACCTTCCCATAACTAGCTTTCTCTATAGCCCCCACTTCAGTGTACTTTCTTTCCTTTTGTAAAAAATTCAGTCTCTCTCCTGTGCTGCCAGTACTTATTCAGCCATGGTGATTTTCCAAACTTTCTAATTAAAGCTAAACAAATATTATTGTTTTTTCCAGCCTCAAAAGAAAAGTGGAGTGAAGACAGAAAGCGGGATCCAAAAAGATTTCATTACAAGCATACTTCAAAGATAATTGCTTCTAACTGAAAAAAATTAATGGTAATTTTCCACTTGGTGTTGAGCTTATTTATCTCTTGATCTGCTGAGTTTTATTTATTTATTTATCTCTGTGGAACTGTGGATAGATCATGGCAAATATTCTTGAGCTCAGAAAGTTCACAGCTTTAAATAAATCTCCAACAATGTTAAAATTAAATTTTACACTGCAAAGGTAAAGAACCACATATGATAAAACTGGATTACAATTTGAGAACCAGAACAGCATCAGTTCTATCAACTGAATGAATAGTCTTTATGTATTCCCTGAGCACATTAACATCTACTCAAATCATTGTTCCTGTGGGAGAAAAAAAGTCACCTTTTGCTTCTGACCAACTGTCTTACAAATGAACTTTGGAAAAAAGAAACCCAGTCTCTTTATGATCATTGAAATCTTCTGAATTCTCAGCCCTCAAGTCCCTGGGTTTATATATTTGTGTTATTATAATAACTGCAAAAAAGATAATTATTTTATTTAAAATTTGGTTCTGACTGAACCAATTGACAACAAAATATTATTTAAAAGCATATCTCTCCAAAATGATTCCTAAAAGCACTGTTTCCCAAAGAGTAGTTCCCAGACCAGGAGTATCAGCATCATCTGGAAATTTGTAAGAAATGTGAATCCCAGCACTGCATTTAGGAGACTCTGAGGCAGGGCCAATCAATCTGGGTTTTAAACCCTCTGAATGATTCTGATGCAAACTCAAGTTTGAGAATCACTGGCTTAAAAAAAATCTACTACACAAAGAAACTACTGCCGTTTATCAAGGAATTTGTGAACTGTAGATTGTCAACCAACATTATTTTCTACATGTGCCTGAATTTATCTCTATTTTAGGAATTTTTAGTCTGCCACTTCAGGTGAGTAGATATTTGCATGCTTCCAGCAAACTGTCGTATTGTAAGGATGCAGCTTATTGAGCTTCCCATCATGCTTAGCAACTGTCCTCCAAATATTAAGGACTTGGCAATTAGACCTTGGAGACCCCTAACAACACACACACACACACACACACACAGGCACGCAAACACACACACGCACACACATCTCTTCCTAGCAAATAACCAGGGTTAAATTCTACTGTCCTTTAAAGCTATTGCTATTTAAAAGTTATATAATCCAAATGAATTTTCAATAAGTGATCTCTGAGAGATAAATTTATACATTTCTGGTGCTGAACTTCTGCCCCATGATTCACTTTCTCTTCACTTTTCTAGAGTTATTAGAGATTAACATGAAAAGTGGATATAATTAGGAACATAAAGCTCTATATGATCAAGTTACATTTTTTTGCCTTTTGTAAATGAGTCTGCAAGGAAAGCATCATACATGCATCATCACTACAGGCCAGAATGGTGTTGGCACAGAGACTGTTGAAAACTAGGAATCACATAGAGAATAATGTATCACTGGAAGAGTTTAAATTGAGGATTGTGTTCACCGATCCGTACATGACAAGCTTTCCTGCTGATAAAACCAGCCCACACTTGGGATGACCTCCAGAAATCCCTCTGCATTTGCAGGAAGATTGCCCCATCATGCCAAATACTACCTCATTCTTCACTTCAAAGTGCTCAGAAATTTCCACAGGAGCAGACCCTTCCCAACACAGAAGCCTGTCCTTTACCACTTCCGCTCTCTCCAGGATACATAATTGCATGCTAAGGAGGCAATTATCATACTGTGGGAATACAGTGCCAAATCGATACTCACAGCCATAGCTGCATTCAGAAATCATCTAAAAACACATTTTATCAATGCTTTTGTCTTACATAATCGTACACTCTGGATACAATTCTAATTCTCAAAGAAGTAACCAAATCCACACTCCAGTGCTCACCACTTCTAATTCACCCATCACTCTATTTTCAGTGTTTGTTAATGTTTTAAAACTCATTGTCTTGAGAAAATATTAATGTTTAATGTAGAAATGTATGTAGCATCATACAAAATGCATAACACTTTACATATGGAGACATCATTTTTAAACTCTGTGTTAAAGTTTAACTTGGTGTTATGGGTTTAACACCATTAAAACTTGGTGTTAAGGATTGAATCATGTGTGAAAGTCATATGTTTGAAGTCCTATTTTCCAAAATTCCACAATGTAATTGTCTTTGAACATAGGGGTTAAAGAGGTGGTTAAGGTTAAATAAGGTCTTTGTGGGTAGGTTGTAACTCAATCTGACAGGTGCTCTTTTAAGAAGAGGAGACTAGAAGACAGACACACAGGAGGAGTTCATGTGAAAACAGAAGGTGGGCAGACATCTACAAACAAATGAGGCCTCAGAAGAATGAACATATTGATCTTACACCTCCAGTTTACAGAATTGTGACCAAATAGATTTCTTTCTTAAATGACCACACCTGTGGACATTATTATAGCAGTCTGTGAAAACTAACACCCTAGCCTCCCCATATCCATATTTCCTCATCTTCTAGAGCCACCTTCTCCTTAGAAGGCACTCATTCCTCTGTCTCCATAAAGCTATGATTTAGCCAGCATGTGATGTGGGATTTTTTTGCAATGCAATTTTCTCTCTCATTTAAAAGAGAAATACGTTTTTCTTTTCTCATAAAGTCTTTGTTTCTAGGATGACATAGAGAAAAATAAATAAATTTGAATTGAAGGAACAGGGAAAGACAGAAGTTAAAAGTAAGAAGCAGAGTGCAGTAAGAAGAAAAGTGGCAAAGAGTTGCAAGAGAAAAATAAAAGCAAATGTGCAAGAGACTGGATTTCACAAATAAAAAGCCAAGTATCAAAGGATTCAAGATTACAATAAGAGATCCCAGCATGGGTGTGAGGTGAGGAAATGCTTCTTTATATATCAATTATGAGTTTGGTCATGCCTAGTACACTGATTAAATCCAGGTCAAAATTAACAAAAATTAAATCAATTTAAGTATTTGAGCATCCACACAGGGAACATGCTAACAATATGCTACATTTGAAAGAAATCTTTCCACAAAAGAAGAGGCTGTTCTTAAAAATTATAAAGGAAGAGCACTCTGAGAAAGAAATCACAGTAAAGAAATACTCGGATAGTGATTCCCACTTACCTTCAAATCACTTGCCAGGGTGACATCCTCTGCACTCGGTGCAGCCAGCCTCACTCTGTGTGACTGATGGCCTTGCAATGACAATAGCAACAACTTCCCAACCAGGCCTTTTCATTTTTATTTCAGTTCACTTGTCCCAACCAGTTAGCCAGCGATCTCCTCACAATCAATTCCAATGAATATGTCACCTTGGCCCACGCCCACTATTGCTTCTAGAGTTGTCTCATTATTAAGTGTGGTGACAAAGGTAGAACTAGACTGTTGTCAATAACCCAGGGAGAGGTTGGGAGGCCCAGGAAAATAAAGTTATCAAGTAGAAACTTCTCCCTCTTCTTCATCTTCAGGTGAAACATTTCTCAAGAATTTGAATTCTGGAAATACAGCAATATATCTTTCCCATTTCTTCTATTTAGATCTTTTTAATTTTTTTTAATTCATGGGAAGTAAAATGTATTTTTAAAACCAATAAACTGCCTTTTATTTTTAAATTTTTGTTACAGAATATTAGTTCTACAGAATTATGAGTTTCATTTTGGTATATTTATACACACACACAAGATTCTTTGACCATTATCACCCACCATCATACTCTTTCTCCTTCCCTCTTGTTCTTTAGTCCCATCTCTAATAGTTTTCTTTCCACCTTCCTCTCTGTGTCTGTCTCTGTCTCTGTCTCTCTCTGTGTCTCTGTCTCCCTCTCTCTCACTCTGTCTCTCTCTCTCTCTCTCTCTCTCTCATTCCACATATGACAGAATACATGATTTTTGTCTTTTTGAGTCTGGCTTATTGTGCTTAACAGATCTAGAGTTTCGCCCATTTTCCTGCAAACAATATGATTTAATTCTTTATGAATGACTACTACTCCATTATGTATATATATCACATTTTCTTTATTCATTCTGCTCATGGACAATTAGGCTGTTTCTATAGCTTAGGTGTTGTGAATTGTATCACAATAAACATAGCATGCAGGTATCTCTATAGTACAAGATATGATTGAAAAATACAATGAGTATTTAAACCTTAAAAAATATTCCAATAAAAGAAAAATTGCTATTAATACTCCTCAAAATACATCTTCCTTTGAACCCAATTTTTCCACTATTTATAGCAGTTCTGGAAGTCCTCTTTTGTGATTGCCTTTATTTGTGCTGTTGTGGCCACCTCCAATTCCTGAATCCATTCAAAACATTTACCTTTTAGGGTCATTTTCACTTTGGAAAAAAGCTAGAATTTGCACTATGCCAGATCTGGGGAATAAATTGGTGAAGACACACCATAATGTTTCAGTGAGGCTGAATCTCCATCAGATGGTATAGGCAGCAGCATTCACACTTATGAAACAGAACTTCCAGAACTGCTTCCAAAAGTGGCAAGAAGGATGAGGTAAGTGTGTTTGAAGTGTGTGTGTGGTGGAAGGAATATTTTGTGGGAGCTTAATGGCAATTAATTTACTGAAATAATGGTGAAACATTCATCATATATTTCTATCACACCTCTTATACTAACTTTAATTTCTTCAGAAATGTACTAATGTTTAGATTTTTGAGACACTTTCATACTGATTTCCATGGTGGCTGCATTAGTCTACCCTCCCACCAACAGCATACAACTATTCTTTTTGTCCCGCTATCCTCACCAGAACTTATTGTCTTGTATTCTTGATAGCAATTCTAACTGGGATGAAATGCAATACCAATGTTGCTTTGCTTTGCATTTCCCTGATGCTAAAGATTTTGAATATTTTTACATATACTTATTGACCATATGTATTTCTTCTTTTGAAGACAGTCCGTTCAATTTTTTTGAACACTGATTGATTGGAGTATTTTATTTTTTGAGTTTTTTTAAAGTTCTTTATGTAATCAGGATATTAATCCACTGTTGGAAAAGTAGCTGATAACATTTTCTCCCATTTTGTAAGCTGTCTCTTCATTCTCTCAATTATTTCCTTTCCACTCCAGAAGCTTTTTATGATGATGTAATCCCATTTATTAATTCTTGCTATTATTTCCTGTGCTATTGGAATTCTATTCAGGAAGTCTTTGGCTGTTTTACAGAAAAGTGCGTTTATAAATAAGATATCATTGACATTATTACTGGGGTAATCAGGATATAATTTTGTTTTTTGTTTTGTTTTGTTTTGTTGTTTATTTGTTTTTTATGGGTACCAGGGATCAAACTCAGGACCTTGCACTTGTGAGACAGGCGGCAGCCCCACTGAACTAAATCCCTGGCCCCAAGTTATAATTTTCTACAAATGGAATCTTTACAACAATAACTTTTAGCCAATCATACATTCTTTCTGAGTATTTCATTTTTAAGATTTTTAAGTCACCCTTCTCTTCAAGCTTAACAGAAAAAGAAAACTTCCTTAAGCTACAATACAGATAAGCAATGTTTTTTTCTTTTACCTCTTTTTGTTCTTTATTTTTTCAAATTACATTTGTTGCTTATTGTATTAGTTACTTTCCTGTTTCTGGACACAATATCTGACACAATTTAAAAAAGGAGAGGTTTAATTTCCTCAAGGTTTAGTCTGTGACAGGCTGGCTCTAGGGCAGAAAATCATGGTGGAAGGATATGGAAGAACAAAGCTGTTCATTTCATGACAATTGGGAAGCTAAGCACAAGAACAGTAATGAAGTAGAAGAGACAGGGGGCCAAACATAGACCCTAAAACCACACTTCCATGATTCATGCAAACATACCTAGCAGTGTGCTGCAGTAATACCTGGGGCGTTTCCCAAAGCCAGTCAAATCAAAACTCCCCCTTAACTGTCAGAACTCACTTATTTTTCCACTTATTACCCAAATACATCCTGTTAAACCATACTTAATCTCCAGAAAAAGACAATAACAAGTTCATAATTCTGCCTAACATAATACCATTATCCAGTGTAGAACTGGAAATGCAATAATCCTTTTGCCAAATTCTAATCAGTTCCAGCATTTTTCCAAAGTTCAAGTCCATTTCTCTTTTCTGTGACTCATGGCAAACTCTTAGCTATAAACATCTCTAAAAATCAAAAACAAATTCCATAATTTCAGGGTTCAATGGCACAGGGTAAACATTCCCATTCCAAAAATGAGGAAGAAGGAATAGGAAAGAAATGGACTATTGCTAGGTTAAAACCGAACAAGGCAAGCATTAAGTTCTGTAGCTCCATTTCTGACATCTGGGGAACACAAGAGTAAAATGTGAGTTCCAGAGGGCTTCAGCAGCCCCACCTCTAAAGACCTCCTGGTTGCGCTGCACATGATCTCTCTGTTGGGCTGTTCCTTTTCATAGCTTGAAAATTTCATAAGCAGATATTTTACTTTCCTGACATCTTCAACTTCCTGAAATTTCCACAGCACCTTTGGCTTCATTTCCAAAGCTTCATGCACTATCCTCACAGCAGCTTTTTGCCTGGCTTTCTAACAATCTGTATGGAAGGCTCTCTGGCCACATAACTCTTTAATTCTGTATGTCAGTAAAAACAGAATCATGTAGATAACAACAAGGTATGCCCTGAGCAGAAGTAGAAGCCAGACCCTCTAGGACCATGGCTACAGCAGCCTCTCAATACTTGGATGGCTGAGAGTGCTGAAATGAATCCCAGGAAACCAGTTCCCTAGGCATCCCTTCTTGAACCAGAGTCCCATGGACTCTATTTTCCAATAAAATGTTGACACTTTTGCATCCTT
Source organism: Heterocephalus glaber (assembly GCF_053883595.1). Classification (NCBI taxonomy): domain Eukaryota; kingdom Metazoa; phylum Chordata; class Mammalia; order Rodentia; family Bathyergidae; genus Heterocephalus; species Heterocephalus glaber. Next base: position 6,329,330 of record NW_028258336.1, read on the forward strand.
GAGCCTGGGGTTTGAGGGGTCTTGCTGATTCCTGAGATGCCCTCAAGTCATCTTTCTTCTTGTCTCTATACAAAGTACTTGGTTTCATTTAATGGCACTATCTCTTTAGCGGCCACACCTCTTTGATCCTAGCTTTAATTCCTTCTGAGCTAAAATTTAAATTTTTCAAATTTTCATACTCTATCTTTTGCCCCAATTCTCAATATAAATCTAGCCCAAAGCAACCAGAAGTACCCATGCCACACCTGGAATGTTAGGCTGTTTTAAAAATTCCTCCATCAAATTAATTAGTCCACTACCCTTAATCTCAGTCTACTATGATGTTTCAGGTGATAGACCAAGTGTAGACAAATTTTCTTCCAGAGTATAGCACACATGGCCTGGAGTTCAACTGCCTATGGAGTCCTTGTTCCCAGGTAAAACCTTCTGACCTGGGTCCTGACTGTTTTCATTCCTGTCAGCCTTCTGGTCTTCTCAATTCTGACCATGCTCACTCATCAGGCTATGCTTATAACATTATAGGGACTTCTGTAGCCTGTATTGCCAAACTTTTCCAAACTACTCTCACAAACCTGATCCAAAGACTTCTAAACCACACCCCAAGTATAGTCACAGCAATGATCCCATTTCTTAGTGCTAATTTTCTGTATGAGTTACTTTCCCATTGTTAAACATAATATCCAGCATTCACAACCTAAATTTGTAGAGGTTTAATTTGCTCATATATCAGTCTGTGATTTGCTGGCTCCAAAGCAGAAACATCATGGCAAAAAAGGAGCAAAGTTGCTCATTTCATGGTGGTTTGGAAGCAGAGCACAAGAACAGTACCAGACAGGATGGGAAAAGGGATTCAACATGGACCGGACATGGAGCCAGCTGATTATGAACTGAAATGAAGTCAAAGTAAGCCAGTCCACCTGTAAGTTGCAGGTGTCAGGTATTCGGTCCCAGTGATGAGAAAAGTCACTACATAGCTATGCTAATTTACATTCCCACCATCCTCTTCTCATCCTTGTCAGTACCTGTTATCTTTCATCTTTTTGATAATTGCTATGTTAATTGGTATGAGATGATATACATTATGGTTTTAATTTTCTTTCCCTAGTGACCAGTGACACTGAACAGTTTTTCATGTATCTGTTTGTCATTTATTTTTTGAGGAATTTCTATTCATCTACTTTGCCCATTTTTTTCAATTGAATCATTTGATTATTGAATTGTTTGATTTACTTATATATGTTAAATATTAACTACTTATTTGGTGTATGATTAACAAATGAATTCTCAAAAAACTTGATTGCCTCTCAAGTCTGTTGATTGTTTCCTTTGCTGTACAGAAGGTTTTCAGTGGAAAATAATACCATTTGTCTATTTTTACTTTTTCTTTCCTATGCTTTAGGTTTCATACTAAAAAATTATCTGATGCAATTCTTGGAAAGGAAACGAGTGCTACTTCTTTGTTGCTAGGTGAGGTAGAAGCCTGCATGCTCCACCTGGTCCCCCTTGTCACCTGGGCTGGAAGGAATTTTCATTATTACTAGATATAATTGAAAGCTCAGGTTGATATTACTAATGCCATACTGACATTGGAAGCAGAAGTGCTTTATTAAGGCCCTCCTTGGCCACCACTGACTCTTGATGGGATGGTCTTGTTACTGTTGATTGGTTATGAACAACCCCAGCAGGGAGAGGGAGGGATGCTTTATTACAATTGAGGTAAGGATATAATTCTAATTTCCCCACAAGTTCCCATCTGACACTAGGAGTGGGCAGGGTAAATATATATTATTATTGCTCTTCTGAACTGAAGTACAGCTCCCCGTCACTTCCCATTTGTTTTTCTCTGATATTCCTCAAGCAGTAAACAGGAAAGTGAGAGAACCTCATTATATCCTGCCACAGGTGGAACTGTAGGTTCTATTCAGCCTTTTCAGGTGGAGTAGGGAATTAAGTCACAACTGCCACCCTCCCCACCATGGTGTATGGCCAAAGTAGAGCAGGTACTGTCTAAAAGTTTTGTTTTGCTAGATTGCCCTTTCCTTGTCCTTTGCCTAGAGAGAAGATTTTGATGAGACATTTTAAAAATCTGAATCCATTCCATTTCTGTGTTTTTCACCCCTCCAGGATCCATCCTGGATATACAGTATGAGGGAAAAAGAAGACATAGGAACTTACTTCTGAGTCATTTCTCAGATCATAAAGTCTCTAACCAGTATGTCTTCTCTCCAACTTGCATAGTCTTCTAATGTTTGAATTTTTTACTTAATATAATGCCTGAATTTTAGCTGTATTTTGTTGGTCTAACAGGAAAAATATATCTATTCTATCTTTTTTTTTTTTTATCAGGGATTGAACTCAGGACTTTGCACTTGAGATACAGGCATGGTGCCACTGAGCTAAATCCCCAGCCCTACTGAGCTAAATTTCCAGCCCTCTATTTTTCTTCCAGTAGGGGCCCTGTTTCCATTTCAATACTAAGTAAAAATACTAATAAACAAAAATACAATTAAATTAATAAGATTCATATGAGTCATGTTTTTAAACTTTTACTAAAAGAAATAAAGGAAAGATGTTATTAAATGCTCTTGTATATAATGTATTGTTATTATAAAAATATAAATCCCCGCTAAATATATATTCAGTACAATCACAAGACACACTCCAAATGGGACTTCTTAAAATAAAGCATTACTTTTTTTAAAAGGACATATTCCTCATTATATATTTTTAGAAATTACTGAGGAGGAGGAGGAGGATGGAAAAAGAAAGATCTTCCAGAGAATGAAGATGAATTCCATAGAAAGGAAAGGATAGGAACTATTCCCAGAGAACTGAAATGTGCCTAATAAAAGAGGATTCCAAACCTCAGAGTAGAGACCTAGAAACACTTTGCAAGTGGGCTTCAGAATTGTCATGGACAAGAGAAAACTCTACCTACTTTTCTTCTTCTTTTTTTTTTCTTTTTTCAGTACTGAGGATTGAATCCAGGGCCTTTTCACTGAAATATATCCCCATTCCCTTTTGTATTTTGCAACAAGTCTTATTAAATTGCTAAGTTGGCCAGTCTGAGCTCAAAACTGCAGTCTTTCTGCCTCAGTGTCCCAGAGTGCTGGGATAACAGGTGCGAGCCATTATGCCCAGTTCATCCTCCTCCTCTTCAAATGGAGGTATTCATTACATTATCCCCTTTCTGTCCCATCACTATATTTTGACTATTTGAGGAGGGAACATTCAATTTTTCAATTCATGAATTGCCAAATCAGAAGAAGTGTCCTGAAATCCTAGATTGAGCCTGATGCTGTGATAGGAAAATAATTTTGGAAGTCTTAGAAAATGGATGAAATGCTGTATGTTGCACATGAAAAAGATGGATTCATTAGGGCTAAAAAGGCAGATCATTATTCATTACATTCTCAACTTCAATTCCTTCCATTTCCCTCTATCCATGCCTTTAACTATAATCTATAAATTTTGTTTGCCTTTTCTCAGACTTTACTTTGATTTCCCCATCTGATTTGCTTTGGCCAGTGGGGTTTTTTTTATTAAGTTTATTGGTACATTTTAGGAATACAGTATGATGACAATCATCATTGGGAATTTATACCTTTACGTGATATATCTTGGGTCTTATTTCTCCCCATTCCCCTGCCCTCCCTCCAATGCCTATTTACAAAGACTTTGCTTACAATTTTTCCTTTTCTCATATTTTTCCTTTCCTTTTTTTGTTTCCCCCTACTCCTCCCACTTCCTCCTCTCCTTTAGACCTTTTCTTCCTGTTGTGGGGAGAAAAGAACCCTTCTCCATTGTTGGTGGGAATGCAGACTGGTGCAACCACTGTGGAAATCAATATGGAGATACCTCAAAAAACTAGGATTAGAGATCCCATTTGACCCAGCTACTCCTCTTCTGGGCATCTTCCCAAAAGAATTAAAAGAATCATACCACAGCGATATATGTGCACCCATGTTTATAGCAGCACAGTTGTATTAGCTAAAACTTGGAAACAGCTCAATTTTCCATTAACTGGAGACTGGATAAAGAAAATGTGTTTGTTTAATAAAATGGAGTAGTACTCAGCCATAGAGAAAGAGAAACTAGAGTCATTTATAGCTAAATGGATGCATATTGAGGCCATACTCTTAAGTGAATAAATAGGACCCACATGTGTAAATATCGAATAGTTTCTATGGTGTGAAAAACTGAAATGGTAAATAAGGATCAAAATGTATAATAGATAATGTAGCCAGTGGGTTTTTATATACAGGATTTAAGCAAGAGCTTGAATTGTGTTTGTGCAATAAAAGTGCTGTCTCTATGCCTCTGCAATTGCCATGAGAACATACCCTTGTCTGCATTTGCCACAAGAAGACCACACCTTGCCCACTGGTCTAAAGATGATGAAATACATGAAATATTATATCTACCTCCACTATGAATCAACAAAATTCAGCCTTTTAAGGATATTTTGCTTTCCAGAAACTAGTTCTCCATGAATTGTATAGTGAGTTGCACGGAATAGCTTGGCCTAATACTGAGTAGAGATCTTAAAGTAAAAGAGTACTTTAACACATAAACCATTGAAATCTGTTAAAAGTACAAATGATTTCCTTTCATAACTGCATATTCAGAAGTACCAGATGGAGTAATTTGATAAGAACAACTTTTAAATTCTACTAAATTCTTCATGGATGATCCCTTAGGCTATGCCTATCTACATGAGGTTTCTTGTATTCAAACACATTTAATGAACTTCTGACATAATTAGCTTATTTTATCAAAAGCCACTGACTTTAGCAAGTCATGTATATTTAATTTACAGACAAGCAATCTAACATCCCCCTTAAAAGTTTTCTACAGGTTTATAGCAACAACTGTATTTTACACATGCATAACCACATTACAACTTGATAAGAAGATATTCATAGTCTATAAAGGACTGAGATAACAATTCTTATCTGGAGAGACTATATTGGACTTCCCTATGTTTACAGCCCATGAACCAATCTTCCAAATGAATGAAGAACATGCTTACTCACTCTTCATATTTATATCTACCCCCTAATAATAAATATTAGCCCTCATACAGATCTTGCAAAATATTCCAAAAATAAATGTGGGGGCTAAATTACACATACATACAAGGAAATGGACTAGTTTACCTTGATAGCCAGTAAGTATGGACACCAAGAAAATTAATCCAGTGACTTATTTTTGGTATTTATCTTTTTTTCCAGATATATTCATTGATTGTATGTGTGTGTTTTCAAATGCAATCTGTTATCCTGCTTGAGTATATTGTGAAAAAAATTGAGGAATGACTCTTTTGTCTTTGAGTCCTTGTAATATAAAACTATCTTTAATGAAATCAAAGCTATAAGCACCCAAGAGAAGGTAAGAGATCAAGTCTTACTACAGTATCATGAGTTTGCCAAACTTCATGAATTGTTTTGACCTTTTCTTTTTCATTAGCATTAGGGTAACTGTGGGTCAGGATAGTGCCTTTAGTAGCTGCCATAATCAAATCTTGAAATATCAATGACTTAGCCCAATAATCCTTTATTTTTCTCTTAAATTATTGTCTGATAAAGCTCACAAAGCTCTTTTTGTCAGATTTTTTTTTTCAGAAAGTAACTTATGTATCTAGGCTACTTATATTTTGCAATTCCATCATTCCAACTTAATCTCTTTTAACAACATATAGAAAAGTGAGCAAGCATGGAGAATACTTGGTTATCTTAACTGCCTCTTACCTCAAGTAACACATAACTTTCACCCACTAAAATTCAAGTGAGAATGGTCACATGGTTTCAATCTAATTATAGATGCTCCCCAACTTATGATAGGTTACATCTTAATAACATTCATTGTAAGGTAAAAATAGTGTATGTTGAGAATAAATAAAATATACCTAACCTACTCTACCTAACCTACTCTTGGGTAGGCAAAATTCAATCGAGTGTAAGTTGTTTATTCCTGTGATTGCATGGCTGATTAGGAACTTCAATTACTGTCACAACTCACCATTGAATGAATATCATACTGCATATTGATTAGTCAAAGAAAAGATCAAAACTTAAAATTTGAAGTATGTTTCACTAAATTCACATTGCTTTCCCATCAAAAAACCATAAGCCAGACCATCAGAAATTGAGGATCATCTGTATAAGGAAACCTGAAAAACTGTCTTCTTATCCACCTTCATATCCAAGGTGAGAAAAATGCTATGTAACCAACATTCCAGAATTTTAGTGACTTGATACTGCAGATATTTATTTCTTACTGACATACAGTACACTTAACAGAGAATAAGCCTGGGAAGAGGACAGTTTCCTACAATTATTTCATAGTCCAGCCTTATGAAGGATTCACTTTCCTCAACATTTAGTTTTGAAAGTTGCTTTGCATGTAGCTATTCATCTAGCAGAGGACAGAAGTGAGAGATCAGAGAAGCTATTCCATTTCTTAAGATCATAGTCTGAAATACAACACAGTTCTACTTATGTGACATTTGCATGAAGTAGTCACATGATACCACCTAGGTATGGGGAAAAGGAGGGAAGAACTGGAAATGTATTTCCCAATAAGAAGCAACTCCCCTGTAATTATAGTATGAGTCAATTTTTAATGGACAACTAGACTTTTCTGATACAACATCATTTATCAACAACCTAAAAAGGATGTGATCTTTTACTCAGTAATCCCAATTCTGAGAATTAAAACCAAAATATCCAAAATATTACAAATCTCCACAAACATAGATATATTATGGTGTTACTCATAGATATTGGTGCTACTCATACCTCCTTACCCTGTGACAAGATTGCAAAGGCCCAATTTCAGGTAATTCTTCTCCCAGACACTATCTCTGGCCTTTCAGAGAGATAGCTCTTTGATGAATCAATTGGTTGTTATACTTGTTCATTAGATTTATTGCAATTCTTTAATCATTTATAGCCTCATTCTTTGCAGCTCATTGATAATCATGTCACCCCACTGAAACCAGACCCCAGAAACCCCAATCACTAAAACATTTGAGTGATTCAAAGGTTCTTTATTACAATATTATTTATAGTGGCAAAGATTTAAAGCAATTGAAATTTTTAAGGAAAAAGATATTAAAAATTGACTGTTCAATCTATTAGATGTAATTTACTCTAACCATTTAAAATGATGGCCAAGAAACCCCCAAGTCACGCAGATGCCCCACACCCCAGCCAGAGACCATGCAGTGTGGACACCTGCAGGAGGTCTGAATCCATACAGCAGAAGCAGCAGGGGGAACATAAAGGCCATTGTTTCGAGCCCCAGAAGACAGAGAAGTGAACAACAGAGAAGGCCTTTCTGATGGCCCACTGGGAAAGTGAAGAAAAACTCTTCAATAAAGCACACTGGACCATTGTGGTGGGTAAGTTGTGGGATCAGCACCTCCCATAGAAAACTGGACTCACATAGCAGGGAGGACAGCTGCAACCTGCAGTAGAACCTCCCAGAGTTTAATTCTGCAGGAGGTCAGGGACCTCAACTTGGAACTTAGAGCCAGAAATCAGCCTGAATCTCAGTAGACTACAGCTGGCTTACTGAGACTAATTGATTTAGACCAGCACACTGCTGCCCACATTGCCTACCAAGACAGCAGAGACATCCTGAGGGAGACCTTTTTTTTGTTTTGTTTTATTTTTTTTCTTTTCTTTTTCTCTCTGTATATAACTTCTGGCTTTATATTTCTCTCTCTCTCTCTCTCTCTCTCTCTCTCTCTCTCTCTCTCTCTCTCTCTCTCTCTCTCTCTCTCTCTCTCTCTCTCTCTCTCTCTCTCTCTCTCTCTCTCTCTCTCTCTCTCTCTCTCTCTCTCTCTCTCTCTCTCTCTCTCTCTCTCTCTCTCTCTCTCTCTCTCTCTCTCTCCCGTTCCTGTCTCATTCTGAATTTTTTCTCTCTCTGGCCTCTCAGCTATCACTTTTATAGGAAGGTAAATACAATTTCAAGCTTACCTATTATTGCCAATTTGTTCTGTACTTACCTCTGTTCTTTTGTTGTCTTCTCCTCCTATCTTCAACAGATCCCCACAATTTGTGTGATCTTCCCCTGTCCTCTAGCCTCAACTCTAACCTTTCCCTCTCCCTCTATCTCTCTACCCCTCCCTCCCCAACCCCTTCTAAAACGTTATCTCAAAGGGTAAATTTGCCCTATTGAAGGGTTTACTTACTACAAACATATCTTGGGCTGGACCTAGATGCTGATCTAGCTCCAGCAGTTAAAGATGACAGATTAACTGCTACCACAAATTGTCATTTTCTAAGCTGTGTTTGATGTTGATTGTGTCAACTGGGCTAAGGTGTTGTGATTTATCTAATCAATTGTCCTCACTGTTATACTGAAAACAAGATTGCCTAAGAGTAATTAGGGACTCAAAGCCTAAAAATTTCATCTATCCCTGGAAGATATCTCTGAGAAACAATCATTCCATAGGGGCTCTAAACACCACTAATAAAGATACTCAAAATAAAAACTATTGGAGTATCAAGCCAGGAATTAAAGCAAAAAACAGCAACAATAGAATTAAAAATGAGAAGACACCTTGGCAGGACACAAACACAGAGTTCCAGTTCACCAAAGACAAATTCTGGGGGAAAGAAGGGGAAAAAATATGATAATAGTGAACCACCTAGACACCCTGAACTGATAGCATAGGAAGTAACAAAACAGATGAAAGAGAAAACTTCAAAACAGAAATAATTTCCCAGATAACTACAGAGATGGAGTGCAGAGTGAAAGACATGACTAGAGGCTCTAGAACAGAAACAGATGAGCTCAGAACCACACGGGAAGCCATGAATGCCCAGCATAAGAAAGAAATGGAAACCATGATCACCCAACATAGGAAAGAAATGGAATCCATGAAACATATTCAAACAGATATCCAGGAGATTAAAAACTCCTTTGAAAGTATTCAGATCAGATTAAGAGAATGAGAAGATAAAATATCAGATATAGAAGACAGGATTATGGTTCATGACCATGAAAACAGATTTCTTCAAAATAGTAAGGAACCAGGAGAACTCAATCCAGCAGCTACCACATGATGGAAATAAATAAATAAATAAATAAATAAATAAATAAATAAATAACATAAGACTGATAGGAGTCCAAGAAAAAGCAGGAGAAAGTACAAATGACATTTAAAAAAAAACTGTTTGCAGAAGTAATAGTAGAAAATCTCCCAGAGGTAGAGAATTGGGCATACAGATAAGTGAAGCATATAGAACTCCAACTAGCCATGATCCAAAATAGCTACACTGAGACATAAAAGAGTCAAGATCCCAGAAACCAAACAGAAGAAAATCCTACAGGCAGTTAGAGAAAAGAAACAAATCACAAAAAAAGGAAAGCCCATCAGAATCACAGCAGACTTCTCAACACAAACCCTCAACTCCAAGGAGAGCCTGGAGTCAAGTATTTCAAGCCCTAAAAGAAAATTACTTCCAACATAAACTGTTGTATCCTGCAAAATTATCTTTCAAAATTGATGGGGAAATGAGATAAATTCCATGACAAAGAACACCTGAGAAATTTCATGAACACCAAACCAGCACTCCAAATAATTCTAAACAATGTCCTAGAAAAAGACAATGAAGGTCACAACTCCATGAGGCACAACAGAGTGAAGCCACCAGGCAAGGCAAGAAACTAAAGGGAAAGGGAGAACAACAAAAAAATAAAAGATCCAACAACAGTAAAACGTCATGACAAGGATGAGTCAATATCTATCAATTATAACCATCAATGTTAATGGCCTCAATTCCCAAATCAAAAGAAATAGACTGGAAGAATGGATTAAGAAGCCAAATCCAACAATATGCTGTATATAAGAAACACACCTAACTCAAAAAGAAATTCATAGGCTGAAAGTAAAAGGATAGAAAACAGTTCTCCACGTGACAGGAACCCAGAAAAATGCAGGTGAAGCAATTTTATTTAAAGACTAAGTAGATTTCAAACCACAACCAATTAAGAGAGACAAAGATGGTCACTACATCCTTGTGAAGGGAAGAATCCAAGAGGAAGAGATGACAATCATAAATATATGTGTAGCAAATACAAATGCCCCCAACTACACAAAACAAATATTAATGGACATGAAAAACAAATAAGCACTAATACAATCATAGTGGGGGACCTCAATAACTCACTGTCACAAATAGAAAGATCCATCTAGACAAAAAATGAACAAGGAAATTCTAGAACTGAACCAAGATATTGAACAAAGAGACTCAATAGATGTCTACAGAATGTTCCACCCCACAAAATCAGAATATACATTCTTTTAGGCTACTCACAGGTCGCTTGCCAAAGTAGACCACATGCTAGCTCATAGGGCATGTTTAAGTGAATGCAAAAGAACTGATGTTGCCCTCTGTATATTATCAGACCATAGTGCAATAAAATTGGAGACTAATAGCATAAGAAACCACAAACCCCCCACAAACACATGGAAATTGAATAACACTCTCCTGAACAACCAATGGGTCACAGAGGAAATTAAAGAAGAAATTAGACAGTTTCTACAAGTAAATGATAGTGCCAATACAACCTACAGGAATCTATTGGACACAATGGAAGCAGTTCTATGAGGGAAATTCATAGCAGTGAATGCTCATATTAGGAAAACAGAGAGAGCTCAAATAAACAACCTAATTTGAACCTCAAGCTCCTAGAAAAAGAAGAGCATGACAAAGCCAAAGCTCTTACAAGAAAGGAAATTATAAAGATCAGATCAGAAATCACTGAAATGGAGACTAAGAGAACAATCCAAAAAAATCAAAGAATCAAGTTGGTTTTTCAAAAGAATAAAATCAATAAACCTTTAGCCAACCTTATTCAAAAAAAAGGAAAGTAAAGGCTCAAATCTATGCAATTAAGAACAAAAAAGGTGAAGTCACAACAGATCCACCAGATATCCAGAAGATCATCAATACCTACTTCAAGAGCTTGTATTCTAATAAAATGGAAATCAAAGAAGAAATGCACAGATTATTAGTTAGATACAAACTGCCAAAGTTAAATGAAGAAGATATAGAAATTCTAAACACCCCAATTACAATCAGTGAAATTGAAAATGTAATTAAAAATTTAACAGCAAAGAAAAGCCCAGGTCCTGATGGCTTCACTGTTGAATTCTAAAAGATATTTAGAGAACTATCACCATTACTCTTTAAACTCATCATTGAAATGGAAAGGGAAGCAATACTTTCAGATTCATTCCAGGAAGTATGTGTTACTTTGATTCCAAAACCAGGGAAAGACCCAACCAAAAAAGAGAACTACAGGCCCATCTCCCTAATGAACATAGATACAAAAATCCTCAAGATACTGGCAAACAGAATACAGAGTGTCATCAAGAAGATCATACACCCTGACCAAGTTGGATTTATCCCAGGGATGCAAGGATGGTTCAACATATGTAAAACAAAAAATGTAATACACCATATTACTGGAGCCAAGAACAGAAACTCTATGATCACATCAATTGATGCAAAAAAAGCATTTGACAAAATCCAATACCAATTCATTATAAAAACCGTACAGAAAATTGGAATAGAAGGTGTTTATCTCAACCTGATTAAGGCTGTATATGAAAAACCAAGAGCCAACATCATACTAAATGGTCAAAAACTAAAAATCTTCACTCTAAAATCAGGAACAAGACAAAGATTCCCACTATCATCATTCCTATTCAAGGTAGTTCTGGAAACATTAGCCACAACAATTAGATAAGAGAAAGAAATAATAGGAGTAAAGATAGGAAAGAAAGAAGTTAAACTCTCATTTTTTGCTGAAGATAGGATACTTCACATAGAAGACCCAAAAAAGTCTGCCAAAAGACTTCTAGACTTAATTGAAAGATTCAGTAGAGTAGCTGGATACAAGGTTAACACTCACAAAGCAAAAGTCTTCTTGTACACAAATAACAGAATCACTGAGAGAGAAATTAGGGAAACAATTCATTTCAGAAGCACATCCAAAAAAATGAAATATCTTGGAATCAATTTAACAAAGGAAGCAAAAAACGTCTACACTGAAAATTACAGCACTTTGAAAAAAGAGATCAAAGAGGATATAAGAAAATGGAAAGATATCCTTTGTTCCTGGGTAGGAAGAACAAATATAGTGAAAATGTCCATACTTCCAAAACTGCTATATAGATTTAATGCAATGTTGATTGAAATTCCAACAATATGTTTCATAGAACTAGAGAATAAAATCCAAAAATTCATTTGGAACCAGATAAGACCTAGAATAGCAAAAGCAATTCAAGGCAACAGAGACATGGCGGGGGTATCACAATCCCCAACTTGAAACTATACTACAAAGCTACTGTGATAAAAACAGCATAGTACTGGCAAAGAAACAGCCCTGAGGATCAGTGGAATAGATTGGAAGATCCAGAAACAGCTCCAGACATACTCAGCCACCTCATCTTTGACAAAGGAGCCAACCATCCTCACTGGAGAAATGATAGCCTCTTTAATAAATGGTGTTGGAAAAACAGGATATCAACCTGCCAAAGACTAAAACTAGACACCTATCACCATGCACTAAACTAAGATCAAAGTGGGTTAAGGATCTAAATATTAAAACAGAAACACTAAACTTGCTGGATGATAAGTTAGTTAGAACTCTTGAAGACATTGGCATAGGAAAAGAGTTTATGAACAAAACCTCAGTAGCACAAGAACTAGCACAAAGAATCAACAACTGGGACCTCATCTTACTAAAAAGCTTCTCCACTGCAAAAGAAACCATGAACAGAGCTAAGAGACAACCTACAATGTGGGAAAAAAATTTTAGCAGCAGTACCTCAGAGAAAGGACTACTATCTAGAATATATAAAGAAGTTAAAAAAATCAGACCCTCCATATTTAAAGATCCAATTCAAAAATGCGCATCTGAAAAGAACAGACATTTCTCACACAAAGAAAACCAAAAGCAGCAAATAAACATGTGAAAAAATGTTCAATATCACAGGTCATTCGAGAGATGCAGATGAAAACAACACTGAGATTCCACCTCACCCAAGAAAGAATGGCTGCTGTCAAGAAATCAACCAATAACAAATATTGATGGGGTTGTGGGGAGAAAGGAACCTTTCTCCATTGTTGTTGGGGGTGCAGACTGGTGCAACCTCTGTGGAAATCAGTATGAACATACCTCAAAGAACTAGGACTAGAGGTCCCATTTGACCCAGCTATTCCCCTGCTGGGTATCTTCCCAAAAGAATTAAAAGAATCATACCACAGCAATATATCTGGACCCATGTTTATAGTGGCACAGTTTGTAACAGCAAAAGCTTAAAAACAGCCCAAGTGCCCATCAACTTGAAACTGGATAAAGACAATGTCATTTTTTATAAAATGATATGCTATTCAGCCACGAAGAACTAGAAACTAGAGACATTCATAGCCTAATGGATGCATATTGATGACATACTCTTAAGTGAAATAAATAGGACACACATGTGTAAATAACAAACAGTTTCTCTGGGATGAGAAACTGAAAGTGCAAATAATGATTAAAATGGATAATTGATAATGGGAAATAAGAAGAAAGGTCAAAAGGGGTAGGGGAAGGGAAAAATTATGAGAAAAGGAAAAAACGGAAACAAACTCTTCATAAAAAGGGAAGGGTGGAGGGGTGAAGGGAGGACAGGAAATGAAGAAAAAATAAGAACCAAGATATATCATGTAAAAGTACAAGTACCCAATGATAAATATAAATGTATTGTACACCTAAAATGTACCAATATGAGGATATAAGAAAATGGAAAGACATCCCTTGTTCCTGGGTAGGAAGAACCAATATAGAAAAAATGGCCATACTTCCAAAACTACTATATAGATTTAATGCAATGCCGATTGAAATTCCAACGATATACTTCACAGAACTAGAGAAAACAATCCAAAAATTCATTTGGAACCAGAAGAGACCTAGAATAGCAAAAGCAATTCTGGGCAACATAGACATGGCTGGGGGCCTCACAATTGCCAACTTGAAACTATACTACAAAGCTACTGTGATAAAAACAGCATGGTGATGGCAAAGAAACAGACCTGAGGATCAGTGGAATAGATTAGAAGATGCAGAAACAACTTTGACAAAGGTGCCAACCACCCTCATTGGAAGAAAGATAGCCTATTTAATAAATGGTGTTAAAAAAACTGGATTTCAACCTCCCAGAGATTAAAACTAGACCCATATCTATCACCATGCACTAAACTAAGATCAAAGTGGATTAAAGATCTAAATATTAAGATAGAAACACTAAATTTTCTGGAAGACAAGTTAAGTAGAACTACTGATGATATTGGCATAGGAAAAGACTTTGTGAACAAAACCTCAGTAGCATGGGAACTAGCAGAAAGAATCAACAACTGGAATTTCATCTTATTAAAAAGCTTCTGCACTGCAAGAGAAACCACCAACAGAGCTAAGAGACAACCTACAATGTGGGAAAAAAATTTAGCAGCTGTAACTCAGACAAAGGGCTACTATCAGAATATATAAAGAACTGAAAAAAATCAGACCCCGAAATTCAAAGACCTGGTTCAAAAATGGGCATCTGAAGTGAACAGACATTTCTCAGACAAATAAGTAGAAGCAGCAAAAAAACGTGAAAAAATGTTCAACATCACTGGTCATTTGAGAGATGCACATGAAAACAACACTGAGATTCCACCTCACACCAGAAAGAGTGGCTGCTATCAAGAAATCAACCAATAACAAATGCTGGCGGGGGTGTGGAGAGAAAGGAACCCTTCTCCATTGTTGGTGGGAGTGCAGATTAGTGCAACCACTATGGAAATCAGTGTGGAGATACCTCAAAGTACTAGGGCTGGAGGTCCCATTTGACCCAGCTATTCCCCTGCTGGGTATTGTCCCAAAAGAATTAAAAGAACCATACCACAGAGATATGTGCACCTACGTTCATAGCGGCACAGTTTGTAATAGCTAAAGCTTGGAAATAGCCCAAGTGCCCATCAACTGGAAACTGGATAAAGAAGATGTGGGGTTTTTTTATAAAATGGAGTACTACTCAGCCATAAAGAATGAGAAACTAGAGTCATTTATAGCTAAATGGATGCATATTGAGGCCACACTCTTAAGTGAAATAAATAGAACACACATGTAAATACTGAATAGTTTCTCTAGTGTGAGAAACTGAGAGTGTAAATAAGGATTAAAAGGATTAATAACTAATAATTGAGACTTTGAAATAGGAAAAGGTCCAAAGGGGTACGGGTAGTGGGAGGAGATGGGGAAAGGAAAGAATGGATAGGAAAAATTATGAGAAAAGAAAAAAAAAGGAAAAGAAGTCTATGTAAATAGGGAAGGATGGAGGGGTGAAGGGCGCACAGGTAATGGGGAAAAAAGAAGAACCAAGATACATCATGTACAGGTACAAGCACCCAATGATAAATGTAAACATATTGTATACCTAAAATGTACCAATAAAAGAATTTAAGCAAAAAAAAAAGTACCAATAAAAGAATGTAAGGAAAAATAAATAAATAAATAAATAAATAATATGATGCTATCTCTGAAGGTCATTTAGAAGTATAAAATATATGTACTCTATATCCCTAGGTTTTATGAAATATATATTTTATAATCATAATCTTTATGACAGACAAAAAGTCTGTATACTAAAAACTGTATACATAAAAATGATTGAGAAAAGTTAAAGTCAATTCAAGAAAGTTAAATTCATGAATAGAAAAGTAATAACATTGTTAGGTAAACAAAATTAGTAAGAATTTCTTTCCTTTTAATTTTTGACACTTTCAAATTTCTTTATTTTTTATAAGTAAACATTCACCTAGGTGCACACACAGAAACATAGAGTATGTTGACAAGAGAAAAACTGATAACAAATGAAATTTTAAAGTGGTACCGAACCCTTGTAGTTATAAATTATGTATGATGTTATACCCTTAGGATATAAGTAGGTATCATATTATGCACGTCTTTGTTATCCAAAAAGAAAAGAAGAAATTGTCAGATTCTTGGAAACAGAAAAGGCATATCTCTGCCCTCTTTATATTTTTCCCTCTTCTCTGCTCTTGAAAAGCAAAAACAAAAAAGTTCTGCAAGAAATATAGAAAAGAATCTAGACCTTTGATAAAATAAACAAACAACTATTGTCCTGAATGTGGACATATATATATATATATATATATATATATATATATATGTACAAATTCATTGCAGTTGCAGCAAATTCTTGCCAGACTAAGAATATATACCAAGAGCGCATGCAAAGGCTATAGATATCCTACTGAACCCCACAACACAATGCAGAATTTCACCAAGTTAGAGGCAAAGTACAACATCCGGATTGCATATCCTGTTGTCTATGAAGAGATCAAAACATGAGAGATGCTTTAGGATCTTTTCGTTGTTGTGGGACAATACCAAACACCACGTTGTAACAAAACCATAGACAGATAAGAATCTGTGTAAGAAGTAGCTGTAAAGACATTAATGATATTAACAGAAGAGTAGAGGGTAACCTTTCAGTAGCATACACTCCATTACAATAAGTTCAATAATGGGCTTCTCTAAAAGCTGGAAAGATTTCTATCTTAAGTTTATCTATTTCCTTTCTCCCTTCACCATCAAATTGCTGGTCTAAGAAAATTTCACCTTATTCAAAGATGATCAATAAAATAAAGAAACAAATAGAATATTAATGACCTAATAAGACTCACATCTTTAGAAATAAATATGCACAACTTGAAAGTGAGTTGTTTTGGGGAGGGAGTTTGTCATCTCTTCTCCATCTGGTAGGTTTGCTCTAAGATCTGCTGTGAAGTATTGGTATTGAGTAGTTTGCTATTAGAAAGTTCTATTGCCATTGATAGAAGTCAAATCCTGTCTCACAGTCCTGTCACATTTATCAATCAACAGTGATACTTTGATTCTTAAATGCTTTACTCTTTGTATTATTAGCGAATTATTTCAGGACTTATATAACAAAAAGTGTATTCTCTATTGGATACCTTGAATAAAAACAACAACAAAACAAAAACCAGTGAGAGATTAGTGCAATGATGTTCTTTCTTCAGAACATATGTAGGTGACTTTTTAAGCATTCAACTCAATGACTCACTGAATAAACAGTAACACACAAAGAAGAGACAAAACATTATTTTGATGAAGAGAACAGGAAAGAGTGTAAATCCATAAAAGAAATGAAAGATTTCCCTAGAAGCAACAACAAGTATTACAGACACTTCTGTGAATATGGAATAGAATTAGGGACTAAAATAATTGGATAAATTAGAGATGAAAAACAGATTTAAAATATTTTCAAACTAGTATAATGAAAAACAAAAATCTATATATAGTTATATATAGTTATTGACAAATAATGATGGCAAAGATTTAGGAAATGGTTTAGGTATTATTATTTTCTCACTCAGGAAATAAAAGCCATCACCTAAATAAAGTGACTGAAGCATAAATATATTCTCAGATAAAATATTAAAAACTGAAGTCATCTATATTGCATGTGTACAATAGAGAAAGGAAAGATAATAAATATACTAATTTTGTCATTGTTCTTAGTGAGAAAATACAAAATATTTTCTAGATAAATGGAGAAATGAGCACATCGTATTCAGTGTAAGTATATACATAGAAAAAATACTTAGAAAAAATAAATGTGAAAATTTCAAACTCATTAGAGTTTGAAGTGTATACATAGAAAACTCATTAGAGTTGAAGTGTATACATAGAAAAAATACTCAGAAAAAATAAATGTGAAAATTTCAAACTCATTTCAAACTATAGAAATTGTGCATAACATAAAAAAACTGCAAAAGAAACATTCAAGCAGGAAGCAAATGTGAAATAACATAATAAACTAAGACCAGGAATGTGTCACATCAATAAGCATAATTCAATAAGCAAATACATTTAATGTAATAAAAACATAGATTGGATTTGAAAGTACATCTCCAAATATATGTTCTTATAATAGAAATTTCTAAAAGAAAATCTCTAAAACTTTGAAAATGAAAGCATTGGAGGGTGGCTCATTTAAAAATTAACAAAATATCTCTTTTTCTGTGTATAAACAGCAATCAGTTCAGAAAGATTACTAGGAAGAGAAAAAGATCAAACATGTAGTCAATGTATGGAAATATATACAACAAACATAATCCAAAAGGCAAGTTGCAAACTGCAAAAAGTTATTTCCAACATGTATTACAGATAAAGAGGCAGATTTCCTTCAAATTATTAAGAAAATTAAAACTCAATAGGAAAAACAAAGTTTTAGAACAGATCATAGAAAAAAAATGAATCTGAATTCTTGAGAAGATGCTTAACCTTATTCATCATTTAAAAATATGAATTAGTTTTGCAATAAGATGCTATCTTTCACCCCACAGATTGACAAAGACAAAGAAGGTTGTTCATGCAGGATTGAGAAATTATGAGGAAAGAGGCATTATTGTATATTAGTGGCAGAAGCATAAATGGTGGTAAATTTCAAAGGGAAGTAATTGAGCAAAAGCTGTAAATTGTCTATGAACATAATAAGTGATATTTCATTTAGTATGAGAGACAGAAAGAGAGAGAATAGTGATTAGAATATGTGTATTTCAGTCTCCAGAAACTAAAAATCAGTAGTGGTCTCTGAGGAGGGAAAGAGATGGAAAACAAAACATTTTCAGTTTATGCCTTTCTGAGCCTTATCAACTTTGTTAGTATGCCGCCCAAAAAAAAACTGATGGAAAGGAAGGAAAGAAAGGACAGGAAAAACAAAAAAGAGAGCAGTGAAAAGAGAGAAGTAAGGGAGGCAGATAGAAGGGAGAGAAGAAATCCAATGAAAAAAATGATGCATAGCTGTTAAAATGGGGGAAAAAAGAGAATGATGTGGAAAGATTTCCCATGTTATATAACTAAATATAAAAGTACGGAAAAAAAAGTTTATGTTGTATCCTCTTATAGTTCCAAAAAACACGTAAGAGACCATTAGCCATGTGCATACTCATAATAAAAATTAGAAATGGAAGGTTGGACAATCTGGGTTCAGCTTTATGTTTGATATATGCTATGTAAACATTTTTGTAAGTTTTTCTAATAAAGTATCAACAGAATTTGTTATGGATTTTGAAAAATAGATATTTTTGGCATTCTTAAACATCTTTACTTAATTTTTAAAGTTCTTCTGGCATTTTAAACATTTTTCAATCCTGACAGAAAAAAATAAATGTTTCCATTGCATGGGTAGACTTGAAGTTTGGTGGGGAAAAGCATTTTAAAAAATTGCTTAGCAGCCGGGGATTTAGCTCAGTGGTTTGGCAGCCTGCTGCACAAGCGCAAGGACCTGAATTCGATCCCTGGTACAAAAAAAAAAAAAAAAAACCTTATATTTTATGAGTATAAATGTAAAATTGATTTTTTACATAAATCCTATTATTTATAACATTCATATTTCTTAACATTTTTCAGGTACATTCAAGGTCTTCAGAGATCTGGTTCATCTTGCTTAAAACCTGTTTTCATGTCAGTTGCATATTAATTATGTTGTTTTAATTTTCATGCTACATTATCACCATGATGTTATTTTTTATGTTAAATTTACAAAACTGAGTCAGTGTCTCCAGGGGGATTGATTGAAATAGTATAATTATTTCCACAGTTCAAAGGAAAATTTTGGGAAATACTGGAATTCATGATCATGGTAATTCCACATAAGTAGCTTCAAAAGCAAAACAAAGTCAGTGCAGCTAGAAAGTGAAATGATAAATATTAGAAAATCTCATTTTTGGGGGGTGAGCAATCCATTTTTCCCTTTTTCAACTTGGCACTGTCTGTATGAAACATTATCAAGCAGCATTTTGAAGCCATTGAAGTTTTCAAATCATTTAAAAGCAAAAGAAAATGCCTTTGCTATCAAGCAAATTGATCTTCCCCCAGTTGAGTACAAACTAATGTTTTCCGATATCAAATTCATTAATTTTGTGACAAACATAAAGAGACTAGAAACACAGATGCATCATTCAAAGTTATACCCTTTCTTTAAAAATGCAAATTTAACTCACCATATTAATAAGAAGATAGTCTAATGCTACAAAATGAATACATATCATGTGCAGAAAGTAGAAAGAACCATAAATTTCTTTTGCAAAGGCCACTGATGGATATTTTACATTGTCAGTGGTATTCAATGTGAATGACTGATAATTACCACTCTATGCCAACAGAGACTTAACTTTACAGTTGCACATATCCACTGACAAGTTGTAGGGATCTTTTCTTTGCAAGTATGCAATATATATGACATATATATGACACTTTTCTATTATCCTTTTAAAACACCTGCTCTAAAAAAAAAAGATTCAATTTCAGAAAACAATGTTTTCTGCACTGTAAGCTAAAGAGCACTATATTTGAGCTCCTGAGCCATGGATGAGATGGAAAGAAAAAAATCCAGACCCTTCCCTTTTCCCCCTAACAGCCAGAAGAAAATGTTTTCCAACTGACAGCTGTCACACTCCCTCCCTCACACCCCATCTTGCTCCCTCTGGAACTCCTAAGGATGGCCTGAGGCAACTGTCCCCAGTGTTTTCCCACCACCACAGGGTGACTTCACAGCCACCCACCAGGCCATGCTGACAGAACATGCAGCAAATGACAGCTGGGATGATTCTCTTCTGCCCCTGCTCCAGGCAGCTCTGCCACTTCTTCTGCCTCTGTGGAGAACAGCTGGGAAACTATCTGACAGGACAAAGATTAAGGCAAGGATCAGGGCCCACTACTCATTTCTGGAATGTCCAAGGCCTAATGAGCTGTGATTACCACTACTGACATCCTAGAGATTCTTGGAAAGTCATGATTTCAGCCCCAACATTCTTGTAGATTCTGGAGCTATCAATCAAGCAGCTGCTTTTCTTGAATGTCTTCCAACTGTCATCATGACTACTGCAGCTGTCCTGGACAGCTCCTTTGGTCCAGCAAGCTTAAATCATGAACAAATCCCAGATGGTTTTGCTCTGTGGCTACTTTTGATAACTCCACCCTGTGACTTACATATGACTCTGGTGCACCGGGCTCGAAACTTTGACCAATTCCAGAGGACTCTAGCATGCATGAACTTGGACTAATTCTAGATCTGTGAAATGTTCCAGATTGTTCATGTGCAGTGTTATGGTTCATATCTAGATGTCCCCCAAAGCCTCATGCAATCATAGGTGAAGGCTTTTGATATTCCTCAGATTAGTCCAGATGAGATTTTTTAGTTAAATGTGATGTTGTAAGGGGAAGCCTAGCCTGAGGAGGTGGGTCACTGGGTAACTGGAGGTGGCCTGGAAGGGTCTATCTCCCTTCCTCTTCCCTTAATATCCGCCCCCCCCTTCCTACCTGTCCTGCCACAAGCAGTTCTCCTCTGCCATTCCCTGCCTTGGAGCCAGCTATGAACTGAAAGCACCACAAGTGTGAGCCAAAATAAACCTGTCCTCATTTAAGTGGTGGGTGTCAGGTATTGTGTCTCAGCAACAAAAAAAAAGTAGCTAAGACATTCTGGCCAGTGCTGCTCTAGATAAGAAGTGCCCCCTACACTCCTCGGATTAGTCCAGAAGGGTTCTCTCTGATATACTGACCCCTAGATCCAAACAAAACCTTTCCCAAGTGGTCTTGTAAATCTGCTATGATTCTTATTTGGGTAGCGTAGGTTCCTGTGGTCCTGTAAATCCACTTATGATTCTTATCTTAGGTAGTGTGGGCAAGAAGGTCACACAAGAAAGATCTCTTTAACCACTAGGTGCTGCTATCCCTGAAGAGTTACAGGGATTAGCAGAGACCTGCAGCTTTGATGGCAAAGATTCGCAGCCTTTGGCAGAAACCTATGGAGAGTCTCAGAGAAGCAGCAAAAGCTGCTGCAAGAGCTCCAAGAGCCCCAGATGATGAGTAACTGTTAGAAATGGCTGGCAGCTTCTGAGAGCTGGGACACTGAGGGCTGGGGGCAACTCGTGTTCGGGGTCCAGGGCTGCTAAGAGAACTGCACTTGGTTCATTAATGATTAAATCTGAATTAAGTAAAATGACTCCCACTAGTTTATAACATAGATGCAGCCTGGAGAGAAACCACTATGAATGAACAGAGGCACCTGAAACCATTCACATAATACTGGGGGAAGAGAATGGGTGAGGCCACCAAATCTGATACCTGAAGAAATATCCAATAATTTTGAGGCTTTCATATTTCATATGAAAATACACATTCTCTTCAAGTCAAAGGTACAATTTGCTGAATGTTTTCTAGGTAGAAGGCATTTTACCTGTATCTTATGTAATTATCACTTCAAACATTTTTTCCTTGATAAAACAGCAATAAAGACTTAAAAATATGCAGTAACACTTTGCTTTTAAAATCTAATTTAGATCTTCAAAGTATTTTGAGAGTTTTTGCTATATTTAGTAAATTGACTAAATTCAGTGCATACTTTATTTTATGGTGAATAGATCTCAAAGCCCCTCTTGTCTACATATTTATCCACCTAATCTATCTACATATCTCATATATAACGTATCTCATATATAGCATATCTCATATATAGCATCTAGTTGTGAATAGAAACTTAATGCTCATAACTCCTCTTAATTATTTCCACACAGAACTCAGGATAACATATCAAATGCCAATAGCTATTATACAAAATGGCATCTTAAATACAGCCACATAATTAATTATTTGAAGGCAGGAAAAAATGTACTCCACAATGCTTTAAACAAGGTGCTATTAAGTGAACAAACACAAAATGATCAGATAATAATTTCTTTATTAATATCATAAACAATGATTTGACAAAAAGAATTTCATCCAGGTAGACTGCCAAGAAGGAAAATTTATTTTCCAAAGCACATATTCTGACCTAAATTTTTCAGTTTGGCTGTCCTTGTGTTCCCCTTGATCAAATTTGAACATTTTGCCTAATTCAACTTTTGGTTGACTGGACATAATTATTAAGTTTGTTATTGTATCTTAGGGAGAAAATAGTTACAATAGATTTGACACCTCTGTATTTGTGAACTGGATCAAAACTGGCTGTGGTTAATTGGTCAGACTAATACTACCACTCCATCCACCTAAACCAAGATGACAGCACATGCGATGGGTCTCCCAGACAAGAGAATATAATCAACATCCAGAGATGCAGCTCCCCTTGCTGGCTGGATGCACTGGAAACACAGCCAAAGCCACTACTACTAGTGCTCCTTGGCTTGTGCTTCCAACACAGCACTCTTCTCTAAGTGCCTTTAGAGCACATGCCTTGAAGGGAATGTGATTGCCCAGGGCATACTTTACCACAGTAATAAGCTATTTTGATTGCTTATACTCAAGGAAGATTTTTCTTCATTGGAAAGGCCACATGTAAAATTAACATAGCTAGAATTTTTCACTGTTTGATCTTGTATCTTTGATAATTTAGGAAATCTTAACCTCTATATCCACATACCATATGTTGTCTTGTGGGAATTTCTTTCCAAAGGAAATAAAAGTCTCCTGAACATATCTGTGGATTCACTGATCAAGTCCTGTTAACTTGCCTTTGATGGAAGTATCAAGACTTCTAAAGCCTTTTCTCTTCTACTTTCTGTTGATAAAATTTATCTTATTTTTGCCTCCTTCTCCAGACCCAGAAGATATCTGGGATAAGTGGGGTTGTTTGAATATCTTTTCCATCTTACTTCCCCACATGATTAGCTTAGGCTCTCTCATAGCATGGTTTCATAGCACAGGTGGTCTTGGGGTAGTCAGGCTTCTTACATGAAAACTGACCTTTCCTCAAAATGTGTGTTCCAAGAACAGGAAGTCAGTTTCTGGTAATGCACAGCCTGGCCAGAAAACTGGCACAATATCACTTCTACTGATTACTAGTTGTGAAAGCATGTATAGAATCCAGATTTACAGTAAGAAGCTACATATACCACATTTAAAGAATTGGCTCTTCATCTTAACCCACTATACCAACCCAGTAATATCTGAACTTGAGATGAATCAGGCTGCCAATTCCAATGTCCAATTGCTGAATATTTCTAAGGAAAACCACACCTCTCATATTACAAAGGAATCTTAGTCTTCAGTTGTATTTGAGTCTCAGCACTGATTTTCTCTCCTGCTCACTTTAAGCAGCATTGTTAACAGCCAATCTTCTCTAACTTCTTAACCCACCATCAATCTGTAGCCTCTCAGCACACAATCTCACCTCCTGCCTCAAAGGAGAAAATAGAGCCATCATACAGAACCCCCTCAATTTCCTGACACCCTAACTACCGGTTTATCTATATCTTTATTTAACACCTTCAGTCTCTTGAGAGTGGCCACTATGGCTCCTATTTTCTGTGGCCAGTCCTACTACATCCTGACCCTTCCTATCTTCTCAGTTATTTGTCATCATAAATTCTCCATCTTTTCTTCTTCAACTGGCCCCTCTCTTCTTATGTCATTTAACTTGTCCTTACCTTACTCCAGATTTCTTTTGCCTTGAAAGGCCCACGATCAATGACCCCCCATTCAGCTTATATCCTCTGACTCCTCTTTACATGAGAAAAGTTTTTGAATAAAGGAAGTGAGCTCTATCTTCATTAGGGTATGGTTATCCAAATTCAATTAACAGTACCCTTAATATTTGCATTTATTATAATTTGTTATTATTATTGAACACATATATTAATACATGTATTTAAAATGTAAAAAACTTAAGCCTCTTTGAGAAAAAGAAGGCAAAATTGGAGGGAAAATGAAATCAGTTCCTTCTTTCAATATAACTTTGCTGTACAAATATTTTTTTATTTTCAAATTGTTTTGGTTTGATTGAAATAATTTAACATCTGCTTTAATAGTTCACGTGTGAATGCCTGGTAATTAAGAAATGTTAACCCATATGTTATCTGCAAATACAATAAAACACTTGTAAATAATAACAAAACAAAAATACACTTTGAATTTAGCATTCAAACTCCTATGAATCTGTAGAAATAGAAATGCCCTGTTTATGTATATGAATACAAGAATCATTTTTATAGAAGAAAAATTACTGCAGACAAATTGAATTCCCATAATTGAGGAAGAAACTAATTGTAGTCTCATTTTTATCATGTAATATGGTAAAATTCAATAAATCAATGAATTAGGTCTATGATCATTGATTTAGTGGGATTACAATAATATGTTTTACATGATAGAAGGAAGGTGTAGAGATGTGTATAAAATATGATTCCAGTTTTGGAAAGTAGATATACAGCCCTTTTATTTAGTTTCTAACTGATATTACAAACTTGGAGAAAGTTAAGAAAAAAATACTCAGTTAAACTTAGCTATCTGTGTGGTGTATAATGAATAGGGTGAGGAAGGGAGAGGAATGAAGTAATTCTTTTAAAACAAAGGTATGACTTTCAGTTTGGCCTTAGTTGAGATTAATAAGTGTGAGAACACCCTCTAGATCAGAAGCGGCTAAAGAACATAATTCTTTCTGAGAGAAAGGGAGCTCTTTATTCATTCATTTTACATGAAAAAACAGGAGTCCTTTCTAGAAATTCTTTCTGATGGTCCTAAAAGGGAACAAATCCTCCCAGGATAAAGATACTAAACTCAAGTGCCTAGCTCCCTAAATTTTAGGCTTGATTGTCACAATTTCAGAAGTGATATTCTTATGTACTCTGCCTGAAAAACCTACGACCTAGATTTAGTATGCTTCATGTGTAGTTAATGTGGCCTAATCTACCTTTCAGAGATTTGCCTGTTGTTGGTTAATAACTGGATTGAAATTCAAAAATGATTACCTTTCCTGTTAGTGTCAACAATTATCCTCATTCATCCTGTTTCCATAGAGATTTGTACTTTGCTGACCAGGCAGGAACATTTTGACTCTCTCCTGCCCTTCTTTTCTCCCCAGAAAAGACAAAGAGACTAGATGGGTTAGTAAGTTCAAGAAAAAAGTTCAACTTTGTCCCTCTAAATCCCTTCAAGTCTTTCCACCTGGAAAGATGACTATATGCATGGGAAGTTTAATCAGGAAAGCTATGCTTTTGAAAGGGAGTCCTTCTTTTATGTCTTATTTCCCCTTTTAAGCTATTGTAGGGAAAAGGATATCTTTACCCCAATCAAAATCTAAAAAATGTTTAGTTATATTTTATCTATAGGAATATATCACCTTGATTTAAAACTCAATCACAACCTAGATCAAAAAATTTTAACTATATGAGCTTGAGGAATTTTTGAACCTCATAAAAATATATGCATAATCTTTTATTCATTTGCATCCTTTCTAGGATAAAGTGAAAAATACTGCTTTCATCAGATTTTCTAAGAAGTCCATAGCCCAAAGCTGGTTATAAATTACTACTCTTCAGATATCCTGTTTCCTGTCTTCCTGTGCACTTAGTTCTTAATTCATTTGCAGGTGTAGAAAGTCTTTTCCTCAGGAATGTAGTATCTCTTCCTAATTTCTATATGATTCTTTGGTGTTTGCTTTATGAATCATTATTTTGCAATATCAATGTATTTTAAATTTGTGAAAACAGGACCGGGGATTTAGCTCAGTGGTTTCGCCACCTGCTGCGCAAGCTCAAGGACCCGAGTTCAATCCCCGGTACCAAAAAAAAAAAAATTTGTGAAAACAGAAAAACATGTTACCAAAAGGACTGTCTCCACAAATATTAGATTTGGAAAAGACTGGCTATACCCTATATTAAGGACAGATGGGTTTCATAGTTTTCAAACTTTCAAACTTTCAAACTTTAGAAAAATAATATGATTTACAAAATCTTTATCACCCAATGCATCCAACAAGGGCTGGAGCAACATTCCATGATCAAATACATTAGTGTTTCTGAAGTAAAACATAAACATTCACTGGGCATGGTGACACACACCTGTAATACTAATGTTCTGGGAGGCTGAGGGAATAGGTTCAAAAGTTCAAGCCTAGCCTAAGCAGATTAGCAATTTGGCAAGATTTCATTTCAAATGTTTTTTTTTAAAATGGCCTTGGACGTAGCTCTGTGAAAAGGCAATGGCTTCAATCCTCAGTACAAAAAACAGTGCATATTCATACTAAGTGGGATACAGAATATAACGCGCACCACCTCAGTTCAGGTTAGGTTTTCTTTTTTTATGAAACTTTCAGTGTTCGACAGAGAAAATGTGGTTAAAGGGTTTCAAACCCATACATACCTACCACCATTGCCTTTCTTCAATCTTTCTTTGTCCAGTGTGAAATAATTCCAGTTTAAATATTCCTTCATTCTCATAACTCATATCCTCCTACCTATTCTTTTTCAGTACCATCTGACCAATCCAAAACATTATAATTACACAATGGAATCTGAATAAAAGATTACTTTTGGCTTCTTAGGCCTGTGAGCAATAGTCAATTTTGCATAGCTTCAAGGATAACACATAATTTATTTCTGCATCATGCTTCCCAGATCTCATCACTAATTTCTGATCTAAAAGCCAGTCACTAAACTGCCACAAAAATCATCTTGTTCTTTGAGCCCTTGGAAATAGACTCAATGATCCTTTTATCCTACAACAAAATAAGCTGTTGCAAAATGAAACAGGCTGACTTAGAGTATAATGAGTTCCTTTTATTAAAGGTATTTAGGTAGAAGCTAGAGAATATAGTGAGTGTGCTCATAATTATGCTCACAATGAACCATCCTTGAGCGATTATACATTTCATCTTATAAAACCACTTAAAAAGACTTCATAACAGCCTTATTCAACATGTTCAAAGTTATTAACTAATATTTTGGCAACTGAAAATCTATGATCTCAGTTCTTTAGTTGCCCACCAGGAGAAATGAGAGTCCTATTAAGAATTCATAGGGTTCTAATGTTACAGAACTGCTCTTCACAGAAGGGATAGCATTAATTATCAGGTAATGAGCATTTATGGCTCCCTTGCTTATTTCTTATGATCTGTTTGAGTCTGCTGGGGGAAAAGCTGATGTGTATATGTAACCAAAGAACAACTCTAAAGACAACAAAAGCATATGTGAAAACACTATGGTAAACCCTACAGACAGCAATTCAGAGAGAACTTAGGTAATAAAAGAAAATTAAGAAGGAAGGCAGTCTGATTGAGGAGTCTAGAGTCTTGCTATGGCCTAGGACCATCTCAAGGCAAAACTAAGAATTAGAACATATTTGTATCAAGAGACTAATCTATTCCTTTAATCCTTTGTGCCAATGAGTGTTTCTAGGTCTTCAATTCCATATTTTTAATTGAATTTCAACTCTTCTTTGGAACTTAGTGTTAGAAAAATGTCTTATCAGATTAGATTTTTGTATTAAAATTAGATTATATTGAGGATTAAGTAGTAATTACCACAGTGGTAGATACAAAAAGTGAAAAAACTGAATATATAACAAAAACTTAACTTTTCCTCTATTTATTTATTCACATTCAATAGAACAAGCTTCAATTAATTAATGTTAACATGCTGATATTTGTGTGTATACAAGACAAAGACAAATATAGTAAAGCCTATGTAACTGCTAGCAGTTATAATCAACAAAGCATTGCATTTCTGAGGGTATTATCAGGAGATAAGAACTACTGAATCAATGAAATAATGTTAAATGATATGTTATTGTATGATTCTAAATGCAAGTTTCAGAAAGACATCCACAAAATGATATTATCTTTGGAACATAAATTATTATCTACTTAAATATATATGGTGAAAATATATAAATATGTATGAGAAGAATACATTCTTACTTAACAATAGTGGTTTTCCAATAATAGAATCAGGTCACCTCTCTAGGAGTCTCTTATTCTAATAAAGTTGATAAATAAACTTAACCATCACAACCATACAAAAACACTAAAATCTCAGTATATTACTGTGATGCATATAGAAAAAAGTTTTAAATAAATATATAATAGCTGCTGAATTCCAACTTTATAAATTATACAATCAGTGGTAATCAGCCTTATGGTGGTCCTGTTGAGCAATCTGAAAACATTTTTGAGTATGGGTTTCACCTAGTGACTCACTTCTAATGGACAGAATACAGCAAAGGTAATAAAATGAACCTTCTGGACTTGACTGGCTAGCATCTCATTTGCTCAGGTTTTCACACCCCTCAGTCTGGAAGAAAAAAACTGCCATGTGAGCTGCTGTATGGTGATATGTATTATAGTAACTTTTGTCTGTGATCTACACCAGTGAGGCTTGAGGCCTGCCAATATCTATGTTACATGAATATAGCAGATTTTTCATCCATCAGTGAATAGTTTCCTCTGGTAAATTCACAGCACTTATGTTCCAATTTCCCCATCATGAGATTAAATTGTACAATTTACACCTGGGCACTTTATACAATTTCAATTGATACATGGATTGACATATATATATATATATATTTGTGACTATTTATATCTAACAGTTTTGTCACCATCCTTTTCTAAATGGAATCTCTTAGATTAAATTTTTCCTTTGGAAGTAATAAAAGCCAAAACTGAAACAAAGTTTTAGGTATGTCTATAAGAGAAGCATTTAGTGAAGTGTCAATACCAGAGGTTCTGTCTACTTATTGTCATCTGAGAAACACAAATTTTTTTTTAAATTTTCAGGTAAAGTAGTCTTTGTCTTGCCTTCCACTGTTGGCTTTCCAACTCCATGCATCGTTACACATACACACTGTTCTAACCCTCCAGCATGCTGCAGAACATGATGCTACTGTAAATGTATTTCTTACTCATTGGGAGTAAGATTTTTATGTTTCTTTACCCAAAACAGTGACAGTAGAATCACATTTCACCCATTCGGTTCTTCACTGAGAAGGAAAATTGGTTCAGTTTTACTTCTTTTGACACAGCCTTATGTATTTAATCCCTAATCACAGCCTTGGTTCAAATTGCATAAAAGGACCACTATAGAAGCTGCTTGCAAGCTGTAGTAAAAGACAGAGGAAAAGTATTGGTGCATAGTAAACACAATACTTTCAAGAAAGTACAGTCTGCAGATAATGCTAATAGAAGAAATTAGATCACTCACTGCTATCTTATTGTTTAGTTTATACTTTCTTCTAAGTGACTCTGAAATATAAACAATTTAAAATTTTGAAGTTTTATACATCAATGGCACATCAATGATAGAAAGATTATCTCATTTTAAAAATGATTTTTACATTGTGCTCATTTTGGCAGCACATATCCTAAAATTGGAATGGAAAACGACTTTTACATTTTCAGATTATTGAGGGAATTTAAGCTATATTCCTAAATATAAATTAGAAAACAAAATAAAATTTGCATTCCCTTGCCTAAACCTTACTCTGTCATTATTCTATTGTGTAACTACAATCCATTCTCTAATATATAGAAAGTTAGCCAGTAAGTCATTTATACTACATTGCAGCAAATAGGAGCAGGTTAGGAGCAAGAAGTATGAGAAAGCAGGGATTTTCCCCTAAGTGTAGAAAATCTTTAGTTTCATTATAGAATGAATAGGAGTGCCTTTTGTAAGATTTCATGAAGGGTATGTTGCATAATAGACATAAAAACACTAATCTTGCTTTGCTACCCTGTTTTGCAAAGGATAAAAACAAGAAATGGAAAGAAAATGCATACTTAAGGATTGCTTCTGCAAAGCAAATCTCCCTTTCACATCATCAGTTTAATTGATTCTATCACAAAGCTGAATCCCCTGCCTTATAGAAAGTGCAAAAATAGCAAAATTTTAAGACGCTAAGTTGAATTTGATGTTGCTTTTACTTACTCAAGTCTCCCCCCCTCCCCTTAAATTTGTTCCAATGCTTAAAGGACAAACTAATCACGGACTCTGTGAAAGCAAAGTCTGGAATTTAGGTGTTTTCCCATAGAAGGTAAAGTTTCACCAAAAGTGAGTTTGTTAGTTTGCATGTTTGTTTGTTTTCTCCATTAACACAAGAAGGTACAGTTCTGATAATCCAGGTAACAACAAATATTGTTCCTTTCTTCAGAAAAATACATTATAAACAGATTAAGAGAATTTCCGCTTGGGCCGAGGCCTGAGCATACAGTTCTCAGCCTCCCTCTGTCAT
The DNA here is from genome assembly GCF_053883595.1 of Heterocephalus glaber. Taxonomy (NCBI): domain Eukaryota; kingdom Metazoa; phylum Chordata; class Mammalia; order Rodentia; family Bathyergidae; genus Heterocephalus; species Heterocephalus glaber. The sequence continues at coordinate 6,360,431 of NW_028258336.1, forward strand.
AGCATGATGGCCATGGCCACTAGGGCTACTGCCTAGATGATGATCACTTCATAAATGAGCAGATTCAAGTAGGCAAAGACTCAGTAAGTATAGGCTAACCCCTCCACATACTGAATACTGTGCTGGGAACCAAGAGGCACCTAAAGTATTAAACCTCAAGAATCTGGCAATCATCCAGCAGAAAAATAAGTGCTCTTCACTGAGATGGAAAAATTAGTTTTAAAGTACAGTATTAATGATCAATCAAAAAAAAAAAAAAACTGGGACAATGCTTTGACTTTGTGACCTTAAGCAAATCAGTAAACTCTCGATCTTCATTTCCACAGGAAAAATCAAGGAAGGTAAAATCTTTATATATTTAATTATTCTATAATTTATGAACAGCATACTCTTGAAGAGGAACTGTATCACATAATATTTAAACATAAAAACTCTGTAGTTAAAATTATCTTGGCTCAAATCCTGGTTATCACTTATTTGTTGTGAGAATTTAGCTAAGTCAACCATTTTGCCAAGTCTAAATTTCTTCAGCCATTAAGTAGCTATATTAACAATATTAACATTACTGTATAAGAAGGCTTAAATGGAGTAACACACTGCGAGTTAGCTACTGTTTTGAAAAAAATCACTCAAAATCGAGTGACTTTAAAGAATTAGCATTTTATTGTTTAAATCTATGGCTATATGGGTGTTTCTGTTGATCTAAGCTGGTGTCACTCTTGCATCTTCAATATATTGAGGATCAGATAGACAAATCTCTTGTGTGTTTGGGGGCAAAATTGCATAGACTGGCCTAGGGTGGTCTTAGCAAGGACAACTGTCCTCTCTTCCACGTGGATTTCAGTCTCTAGCAGGAGGTCCAGGCTTAATCACATGGTATAGTAGTTCCAAGAGAGTTAAGGTATATGAGTGATGGAAACCACCCTGAGTGAGCTACAAATTCATAAACTGACTTGTCATATTAAAAGTCTGACTCTGCCTATTAGCTCACAATGGCTTGCCTGAAGAGCCAGCCGTTGACATGTGGTAAAGGAATGACTCCCCACACCACTGGTCACAGCAGAGGTCTCAATGATCCATGACTCTGTGATGTCTTGGATGGCAACACAATAGTGCTGCATGACTCATACAGAAAACTCCCACAAAGGTAAAAATTAATCCATGAGAAGAAACAAATTTCCCATTAATCAATGAGATGTTCTTACAAGAATATATTGTTCCTTTGTTGCTAGTACCCTGCTTTCATCAGTCCTCTCCATTTCACTGTTCCCTGCATGGGCCCTTACTCCTTCTAGAAGTTGTATGATCAATAAATAGTGGCAAGCTGCAGGAGATGGTATCTTAGCCAGATAAGAACTTTGATCATCCTGGGCCCTCCATTTATGCATTAATATCTTATCTTGTTTTTCTAATCTGTCTGCTACCATACCCTTGGTCAGGTGATTGGGGATCAGCCTAAAACACAGAAGGCCCTTTGAAGTCCAGACTCAACACTGGTGCACTGTCAACTCCACCACATATGACTAACAAAACACAAGGACAGTCTAGATTCAAGAAATGGAAGAATAAGTTTTACCACTTGGTTTTTAAATAGTTGTGGATACCTGGGGAAAGACAGCAGATGAGAGAACATTAAAGACGTGAGGCTGTTTCTGCAATTGATCTACTACATTCATAAAAGAACTTCAAATGTCTGATGAATAGGGAAGCACCAGTCATTGGCACTGTAAGTTTCGATAAGAATTCAAAGGCTAGAGACATATAGATGGGTCCAAAGCTAGGCGCTCTTGAATTAGTAAGGGGCACAGTTTGGATACATAGCATGGGAAGTAGTCATGGACCATAAGGATTTAATGAGGAATGAAGAAGATTGAACTATGTAGGGGACACTATTAAATGTTGGGGTATGTCAGGAATAAACAGAAAGAAAACTCAGATATAGTTCCTAGTAGAAATCATTTGCTTGAGTGGCTCTTAAGCATCCCTACTAAATTTGAGTGGAGTTGTGACTTGCCAACATGTCCTCTGTCTTTCCACATATGTGGACATAGAAGGCAAAATATTTAGGAAACAAGAAGACTGCACAGTCTGTTCTCTGACCAATCTAAACCAATCCAGACCAGAAATTAAGGATAAGAACCCAAATAAGCTGTAGATATGTCAAGTGATGCTTAATATGAAAAAGAAATGTGAGCAATGCAAAGAAATCTGCTCCAAGACCATTGGTGGGAGATGTTCTTGTCTGTTGTCTGCAATAAATGATTTTAATGAAGGTTTTCAGCTAATGCAGAAGAAAACCTGCAAAAAGAAAACCTTCCCTCCCAGTCACAAGATGGACTGATCCCAGGCACCAACGAACCTGTGTGAATTTTTTTAAATAAGAATTTGGCAACATATTGTGAAGGTTGGGAATAGTAACAGCAAATGGCCAAGGATATGAAAATTCTGTGACTAGATTTTAGTATGTAGTCAATATTTCACAAACTTCATTGATATTCAAGGCCATATATGTGCTACAATTGTTCCAAAACTGAACAATATAGAAACTTCACCCTTAGGAATGTGTGTTTTAACTGTCAGATAAAGAAAATAGTGGCAGTAGTGGATGATTCTCTGGACATTAACAATTTCTCTATATGAAAAACATTAGCATGTTTTAGTGAACAGAAAAAATATGTTTTATCAAAAGGCATAGTATTTGGCTGAATTTCTAACCTTGTCTCATTTTACATATAGTCTAACATTGTGATCTGAAATCAAGGTTCAGAGTTAAGGATCTTGGTTTAAGTCCTGCTTCTGCTAGAAGTTCTGGAAAAGTCATTTTACTTCTATAAGTCTCAATTTTTTAACCTGTATATTAAGTATCAGTCATAATAATTACGTTATAGAATTATTGTATTAAACATGATAAAATTTGTTATTTATAAAGGTTATTTGTTACCTATAAATTGCTGTGTGAATTTATTTCTTTAGCAGCTAGTAAGTCCTCAAAACGATACTGTTAATAATTCATACATGAGTAAATATAGACTTTGTCCTCAAAGAGCTTATAGATTATTTTGGGAAATACTGGTAATTAATTATAAAAGTTCATAGGATAACAGTAACAGATTGATATGAAGGCCCAAAAGAGCACAAGATTATTTATGAAAACAGGCAGACAAATGAAAAAAGAGAAGTAGCAAATAAGATATAAGTATTGGATCCTAAACAATGACAAGAAATTTGCCTAATAAATAACCTGAGCTAAAAGTAAACCCAGCATGAACTGAATTTTAAAAAGGAGAAAAACCAAGAGAAAAGCCCTTTGGCAAGTGTGGGGTACAGAAGGGTATCCTCAGTGTGCAGCTGCATCTGATGGTCAAAGACCTGACTGCCACAAAAAGTCAGGATTGTATTTTGTTGGCTCTGTAGGGCCATTAAAGCTTTTCTAAGCAGAGGAGGAAATAATACACCTGGGTTAACAAAGGTTATTTGGGAGACAAAATAAAAAGACAAATTGAACAAAAGTTGTGGGCATGAATAAGGATTTCTTTTCCTACTAATCTGAATGAAGGATGAAGAAACAATGAATGGGGGAAGAAATGAGTAGGGAAATGAAGAGAAAAGATGGGTTTGAAAACTATTTCAGAGAAAAAGTGAACACCTTCCATAACTGATTGAGTATAGAAAGTGAGGAAGATCAAAGATGACATAGAGGCTTCTACCATATCCACTATGTGGTTAGTTGTGCTACACACAATCCCAGAAAGAGGGACATATTTTGGAAATGAGTGGAGAGTGACATCAGTCTGAGATCAGTTGAGTTTGACAAGTCAGCAGGATATCCAGATGGAAATGTCCAGAAGACTGGGACACAGAAACAAAGCAGGCAATTTACTTTACCTTTCTTTCCTCCACTGGAAAATAATGGGATATTGCTTGCCACTTCTCTCCAAGGACAGTAGAGAGGATTAATGATCCAATGTTCACATTTATTCCACACTAACGATCAATGAGAGTTTGGCAAAGAATTAGGTTGAAGTCCCATTATGCTAAAAGGGAAACAAAGCAGCTTTAATATAAAAGTCATTGAGGGAGGAAAATGCAAACTTTCAAGGCCATATTGTAAAATATAATTCTACTTTAGGCAGCCACTATGGGCACAGCTTTGATATGAGTGGACAGTAACTTCTTTCCAGCTAAAAACAACTAAAATAAAGCAGACTTCCTATTGTCTGGTCATTCTCTTTATTTCTTTCTAAAACCACCAGGACTCAGCTCAAGTGTGCACCTAGGCATTGGTCAAACAGAGCCCTTGGAACACATTTTAGTGAAGCTTATTTCATAATTTCTCACTCTGTCAATAACACTGATTGCTAAAATGAGTTTTTGTTAGCTGCCTCTGTCCTAAGAGTAACTTAGTGCTGCCTCATCTGTTAATGGTCACTGGCAACACTGACACCTAAGTGGACAATTTGGCTAAAAGGTCACCAGGTAGCATATTCTTAAAACCACTGCCCAACCAACAGTACATATTTCAGGCATTCTTGCTAAAAAATGTTAATTTAAGGTTACATTTAATGCCTGTTCATAAATAAGACCTTGTTAGAGTAGTTCAAAATCTTTTAATTCACAAATTTTCTTTTCCTACACTTCATAGATGGTAGAGATCCAAAATGAACCATGAAAAATATGTCATGCAATAGAAAGAACATGTTCTTGAAGGACTCATGTGGATCTGATTTCAAATTTTCCACTTACTCTGTACTTGGTTCTGGCCTTTTTTGGGGATTTAGTGTCCTTATTTGTCAACTATAGTGTCATGGTGTTGAATTCTTGTTACTTGCTATCTGTGTGGCCTAGTACCAGTCACTGAGACTGTCTGCTTTCATATGTGAAATGACAAAAGTATTACCTATGATAACCTGTGTCATAGTTAAATGAAATACAATTAGTTAAAATCTTTAGCCTTGGGTATGATCCACAGTTATTACTATGTAAATGACAGTTATACTGTGAAATTTGAAGCAGATGACTCATTGTACATTTTCGATAAATATAAATTTAAATATAGAGGGTGAATATCACTACAAGCAATGATGGGTAATGTAGGTTATAATATACATGAGAGGTTAAACAGAAAAATAAATAAAGATAGCTCACCAAAAGATAGCCTTAAGTGACCAAAAGAACCATCTCATCTGCTTTACCTTGGTTTTGAATGAGAAAGCTATATTGGTCAGTTTTCCATCACTTATTGCTTGGACAAAACACCTGACACACACAATTTAAAGAAAGGGGTATTCTGGCCCATGACCTCGGATATTTAAGTTCATAGTAAGCTGGCTCCAAAGCAGAAATACCATGGAAGGAGGGAGAGATGGAGGAAAGCTCTACAACTCATGTCCTCTGGGAGGCAGAGACATGGGAAGAGCCTAAGAGGAAAAGGCCAGGGACCAGATATACATATAATCCCCTAGGTTCAGCTCCTTGATTCCTCCAACTAGGCCACACTTCCTAATTAGTTAAGCTGTGAACTCACCATGGATTAACCCATCAATGAGGTTTGTGATTCACACTTCAATCTCCTGGGCAGGAGTCTCTTAATTCAGTCAGGTTGACAAGGTTTACCACCCCAGGAGCATAACACACTGTGTAGACATAAAAAATTCTACAATAAAATAACACCCTGGAATATTTTAGGATATCCTAGGATTCTTTCAGCCTCAGCAGTAGCTTCCCTGTTGCTCATAGTGAGGTCTCTGGAGCAAGCTCAGGGACATTGGGTTCTCTTGCCTTTATTCAAGAAAACCTCTGAATATGAGATATAAAGAAGATCTAGGATGTCTTCAGTTGCTCAGAAAAAAAAACAAAGAAGATGAAAACAGATAAAACAGATCCCTACCACGTTCCAAGCCAGTGGTTTCAAGGACAGTGGATCCTTCAGTGAGTCAGAGTGACTTATTTTTATAGTATCATCCTTGTCTTTTCCTCGAAAACTCTATCGCTTTTCTTCCAGTTTTCTACTTGTTGCCGTGTTGGTATGGTAGAGTTGCTTAACTTTATAGCCCTTAAAGACAAGGTCATTCAAGATCAGAATCCAAAATTAAGTAAAAACTGTGTCTACTTGTGTCCTTTCTTTCTGACATTGTAGGTTGTTTGAACTAGAATTAACCTAAATCCACTAACTAGGGGCAGGATGATGTTTGGAACATAGTTCCAAGATTATAGTATTCTTCCACTTGCTTCTTACTTCTTCTTAATATGGCTGTATGTTTCTGCATTATGTTCTTCACTTCAGAGATCCTCAAGCCACACACCCCCACGCTGCTCTTTCCACTCCCAAATATCCAGGGTTGCTCATTTTATGACTCAGACATGACTTTCTAATTTATCCATTCTCAGGAAGTAAGAATTTACTGTGTTTTAATCTCTCGCAGGAGTATCTACTAAGCCCCATGGACAAAGGAGTAATTGGTCTTAATTATGTAGATTTTGCATCATCTTTTATTCCATTTAATTAGAATTTAGAGGAATAAGTCCACATATTCCTTTGACTGAATCCCTCCCCAAAAGTACACTTAGGATAAAATTTCAAGCACAATGGCATCTAGTGAAGAAGAGGAGTATGAATTGAAATGAGGTATTATTAGCACCTCTTTAAAATACACCTTGGGGACCATCATTTATTTCATCTCCCAGTAGGAGCTGCACTGGTAATAGGAAAGCAAAATCCAACCATTATGACATTAACAACCATAATTTGAGCCATTCAGATTAGTTCAAGTTTCCTAATATGAGATGTCAGATGCATAAATACTGAGGTAACTTGCAGTAGAAAGGAGTAAAACATTTTATCAGATCAGAATAATTCTCATATTCAGGGCTGTGTCCTCTACTGTAAATGTTGTGAAACTACTTCTACTACTTCTGCTAGTAGTTTTGACTAATATGGTGCCTTCCTGGATAGATGAGTGAAGCAAATACTCATTTTGATCTTTATTGTTAGCATTGATGCTTAATACTAAGATGATACTGCCTTTCATTGTAGTACAATATTGCTATTAAAAGTATAACACTTTCTAAGATGATTATATAGGTGATTAACTAACTGCTGTGGGGATCTTTACCTTTCATCAGTTATGCTGAGAATTAATATTTTCACACATTATTTTACTCAAAAGAAGATCAATGTTAGAAATTATTTGCGAAAATACAACTTTAGCTATCAGACTTTAATAGACATATAACTTTTAAATTCTGGAGATTATATAAGAAATGAAAAGTATTATTTTAAAAGTTGAAAGTGTCCAAGAAAAGTAATGTGTGCAAATATTAAAGTACTAGCATGATGTTTCTCAAAAAGAAATGTATTGCACAGTTTTTCATTCTTTGCCTCCCACAATGGATTCATAAGACAAATTAGGCAAAACTCATATGCAATGAAACCTTTGTAATTTGGATAATAATAACAAAACCTGGAAAATGAATGAAGCCATATGTTCTCATGGTTGAGAACATATCTTATACTTAGATATATATATATATATGTATATATATATGAAAACAATATAAAGCATAGCACTAAGATTCATGACAGCAAAAGGAAAAGAATCATTGTATTCAGAGGGACAATTTTATATAGAACTGAATTCTAAGAACCTTGGGAAATTTCTTCTTATAAAGAATATTTAATTCACTGTTGATCAATGAATAAAATAGCTGTTTTACAAAAGATACGGAAATTACATTCCCATAATTGGATTCTATACATACTTGGCAGTAACAGCAAAAATCCCAGGAAAATAACAAAATCATAATTCCATGAAGAGTTTTTCCCTGTCGTTAAATCTGTAATTTACAGGTGCTTTTTTTAAAATTCATTAAGTTTATTGGTACATTTTAGATATACAATATGATGATATTCATTATTGGGAATTTGTACCTATACATGATATGTCTCTGGTCTCATTTATTCCCATTCCCCTGCCCTCCCTTCAACCCCTCCACCCCTGCCTATTTACAAAGACTTTGTTTCTGTTTTTTCCTTTTCTCATATTTTTTCCCTTCCCTTCTTTCCTTTCCCCTGCCCCCTGCCAATTCCCCTTCCCTTTACCATGTGGACCTTTTCTCCCCATTTCACAGTATTTATTATACATTTTGGTCCTCATTTACACTCTCAGTTTCTCATACCAGAGAAACTGTTTAGTATTCACACATATGTGTCCCATTTATTTCACTTAACAGTGTAGCCTTGCTGTGCATCCATTTAGGTGTAAATGTTTCTAGTTTCTAATTCTTTATGGCTGAGTAGAACTTCATTTTATAAAAAAAAAAAAAAAAAAAAACTTCTTTATCCAGTCACCAGTTGATGGATATTTTGGCTGTTCCCAAGATTTAGCTATTACAAATTGTGCCACTATAAACATGGGTGTGCATATATCACCGTGGTATGATGTTTTTAATTCATTTGGAAAGATACCCAGCAGGGAAATAGCTGGGTCAAATGGGGCCTCTAATCCTGATTTTTCGAGGGATCTCCATACTGATTTCCACAGTGGTTGCACCAGTCTACACTCTCACCAGCAGGAGAGAAGGGTTCATTTTCCCCACAACCCCACCAGCATTTGTTATTGGCAGATTTCTTGATAGCAGCCCTTCTTTCTGGAGTGAGGTGGAATCTCAAAATTGTTTTCATTTGCATCTCTGAAATGACCAATGATGTTGAATATTTTTGCATATGTTTATTTACTATTTCTACTTCTTTTTCTGAGAAATTTCTGTTCATTTCAGATGCCCATTTTTTTATTGGGTCTTTAAATTTGAGAGGTATGATTTACTTAAGTTCTTTATGTATTCTAGATACATAAAGGAGGAACAGTTTGTAAAACTTTTTCCCAGATTGTGAGTTGCCTCTTCATTCTGTTGGTAGTTTCTCTTGCTGTGCAGAAGCTTTTTAATAAGATGAGGTCCTAGGTATTGATGACCATTGGATTTCTGCTAGGTCCATTGTAAATTCATCCTTTTCATTCCTAATTGCATGGATTTAATCCTTGTCTTTCCTTTTTTTAATATATAAGGTTGGCTAAGAGTTTCTCAATTTTGTTTATTCTTTCAAAGAACCAATCCTTTGCTTCGTTGATCTTTTGTATCATTCTCTTAGTGTCCATTGCATTGATTTCTGCTCTTATCTTTATAATTTCCTCCCTTGTATGAGCTTTGGGCTTATCTTGCTCTTTTTTTTCTAGAAGCTTGAGGTTCAGTATTAGGTTGTTTATTTGAGTTAGCTCTGTTTTCCTAATATGAGTATTCACTGCTATGAATTTCCCTGGTAAGACTGGTTTCACTGTGTCCCATACATTCGAATATATTTTATTGGGTTTGTCATTTAATTGTAGAAACTGCCTAATTTTTTCTTTCATTTCCTCTGTGACCCATTAGTTATTCAGGAGTGTGTTGTTCAATTTCTATGAGTTTATGAAATTCTTGTGGTTTCTTTTGCTGTTGATCTCCAATTTCATCACACTATGATCTAATAATATACAGGGGATAACTTCAATTCCTTTGTGTTTACTTAAACATGTTCTATGAGCAAGTATGTGGTCCATTTTAGATTATGACCTGTGTGCAGAACATAAAAAAGAACATGTATTCTGATTTTGTGGGGTAGAACAAGCCACAGACATCTATTAAGTTCATTTCTTCAATAGTTTTATTGAGTTCTAGTATTTTGATTTTTTATTTTTTGTCTAGTTGATCTATTTGTGACAGTAGGGTATTGAGGTCCCCCACTACTATTGTATTATTTTTTATGTCCATTAATATTTGTTTTATGTAATTGGATGTACTAGTATTTGGTGCCTATATATTTATGATTGTCATCTCTTCCTCTTGGATTATTCCCTTTACAAAGATGTAGTGATCTTCTTTTTCTCCCTTAATTAGTCTTGGTTTGAAATCCATTTTATCTGCAAATAGGATAGCTTCTCCTGCTTTTTTTGAGTTCCTGTCACGTGGAGTATTGTTTCTACCCTATAAATTTCAGTCCATGAGTTTCTTTTTGAATTGTTTCTTGTATGCAGCATATTGTTGCATCTTGCTTCTTGACCCATTCTTCCAGACTGTTTCTTTTGATTGGTGAGTTGAGGCCGTTAACATTGATAGTTATAACTGATATGTATGGACTTGTCCTTGTCCTAACCTTTTCCTGTTTTTGGATCCCCCCTTCCCTTCCATTTAATTTTATGTCTCTCACCTGATGGATTCATTCTGTTGGGCTTCATGGGGTTGTGACCCTCATTGTCTCTTCCTAGGATATAGTTTAAAGTATTTCAGAGTGCTAGTTTGGTATCCATGAAGTTCCTTAGGTGTTCTTTGTCATGAAAGTATCATATCTCTCCATCGATTTTGAAAGATAGTTTTATGTCAATCTGGGTTGAAGGTTGTATTCTTTTAGGGCTTGAACTACATCCCAGGCTCTTCTTGACTTGAGGGTTTGTGTTGAGAAGTCTGCTGTGATTCTGACGGTATTTCCTTTGTATGTGATTTTTTTTTCTTTTCTCTAACTGCTTGTAGGATTTTGTTCTTCTGTTGGGCTTCTGGAATCTTGACTATTATATGCCTAGTTGTAGATATTTTTATCATGGCTATTTGAATTTCTATATGCCTTACTTATCTATATGTCAGATTATTTTCTGCTGTTTGGGAAGTTTTCTGCCATTACTTCTGGGAACAGTTTTTTATGTAATTTGCACTCTCTCCTATTTCTTCATTGACTCCAATCAATCTTATGTTGTTTTTCTTTGCATCATCTAGCAGCTTCTGGATTGATTTCTCATGGTCCCTTGCTATTTTTGAGAAATCTTTCTTTTCCTGAACACTAATCACAATCTTGTCTTCTATATCTGATATTCTGTCCTCATATTGGCATATTCTGGTGTGGAAACTTTCAATGGAGTTTTTAATCTCCTGGATATCTGTTTGAATCTGTTTTATGGATTCCATTTGTTTCCTATGCTGTGATTCCATCATGTTCCTCAGATCCTCTATTTTTTTTAATCTGTGTCTGCTCTAGAGTTACTAGTCATGCCTTTCACTATGGCCACAATCTCTGTTATTATCTTAGAAATTATTTCTGATTTCATTTTTTCTAGATCCTCTTTTGTTGCCAGTTCAAGGAATCCAGGTGGTTGAATTTTGAATTGTTCCATCTCACCTCCTGGATTTCCCTTCTTGGACTGTCTTCCTGGTATAGTTGGCCTTTAGGTTTTTAGCCTTTAAGTAATCTCAGACTTGGTATAACAATAAAGACAACTTACTAGAGCAAACCTTGGCCAAAGTAATGCAATCAGCAACAACAATAGCAATCAAACACAACTTAGAAAGTGACAAATTGTGGTTATTCTGAAAACTTTACCTGCATAAACTAGACTTGTGGTTATATATCAAAATCAAGGACCAACCAGAAATATGTTTATAGTTGGTAAGCCCTTAAATATAGGAGCTTTACCCTCCAGGAAGAAAACTTATAAAGAGTTGGTGGGGGGGATAGAGAGATGAAGGAGATGTTAGATGTAGGGCTAGAGGACACAGGAGGATCACAAAAACTTTGGGAAACTGATGAAGACAAGAGAAAAACAGCAAATGAAGGAACAGAAACAAGAACAGAAAAAACTAACAGCAACAGGAAAACTAGAATCTGTATTCACACTCTTTTAACAATTAGAACAATCAAGAAAATAACAGAATAGAACAAAAATAAGAACAAGAAGAGAAATGAAAAGAAGGAAGAAGAAGAAGGAGAAGGAGGAGAAGAAGGAGGAGGAGGAGGAGAAGAAAAGAAGAAGAGAAAAGAAAGGAAGAAAGGAAGGAAGGAAGAAAGGAAGGAAGGAAGGAAGGAAGGAAGGAAGGAAGGAAGGAAGGAAGGAAGGAAGGAAGGAAAAGTCCCCTTGAAGGAATAACTCTGCTATTGCTGGATTACAACATAGGCAGCAGCATGCAGAGCCGAGTCAATTAATCTCAGCGAACCAGCTGTAGTCCAGTGAAATTCAGGCTGGTTTCTGGCTGCGAGGCCAGAATTGAGCTCCCTGACCTCCTTCAAGTTAGGACTCTACAAGATTCTACTGCAGGTTTGAGCCACCCTTCCCCCATAGCAGGTCCAGGTTCAGTAGGAGGTGCTGGTCTTAGCAACTCACCAATTGCTGTAGTTTGCTTTGTCTTTGTTCTCCCAGCGGGCTTCAATTTTCAACAACAAGAAGCCTCTCTGCTGCTCACCACTGAGCCATCTTCCTGAGCTCATAGCAATGGCTCTCAGAACCCAGATGCCTCTGCCACACAGATTTGGATTTCCTGGACAAGGCCCTTATCAGACACTAAATTATCTGGCATCTTAATCTTGGACTTTCAGCCTCCAAAGTAACAGTGGTTTAAAACCTACCCAGTTTAATGTATTTTGTTGTAGCAACCTGAGTGGAATTAATTATACAGCATGGTATCACTGAAAATTCCAAATTGCTAATCTCACACAAGATTTTGGAATGCATGAAGTTCAAGGATTGCTGGACTTTCAGACATGAAAGTAACTTAGAATTGCATAATTTTTAACATGGAAATTATCCCTAAAAGTATCTCTAAGAGTCATTCACTATTACTGATTCTTCAAAAATGCTGTATATTTAGCTCAGTGGTTCCACCACTTGCCTTGCAAGTGCGAGGACCCAAGTTCAATCCCCAGTACAAAAAAAAAAAAAAAGTGTCACTATAACAAATCTAATTGTTAAATAAGCAGGATATCAGGAATTGATTGGCATATATTATTCAGTTAACGCTTTTCTTCAGAGTTTATAGTGAATATTTATTCTCAAAGAAGAGAATCTAGAAATAACTCTCCTTCAGTTACCTCATGTAGAATTTTTTAAAAGCTCATAAATAATCTGAATTTTAGTTTTCATTGAGTCCTTGAGTAACAGAAATTTGTACTCTAATCAGTAGAAATTAGCATTACTTTGGACACTAGATGTGTAGGTAACAAAGTTAGAGCATTGTTATAAAGTAAATAATTTAAGTTAATTAATTTCCTATATATAATAAATAATAATTTGTAGTTAAAAATAAATCTTTACATTAACATGAAAATAAGCTAAGCAGAAATATTTGAAAAAGATATCTACTTGGGAAAAATTATAAAACTTTGATGAAAGAAGTCAGAGAAATCCTACACAAATGTAAGATAGTTCATGTTCTTAAATAGGAACACTCAATAATGTGAAGATGTCATATCTCCCAATCTGACACATATGAGTTCAAACAATCCTATTCAGAATCCTGGCAACTCATTTTGTGAATATCAACAAAACAATTCTAAGATTTATATGAAAGGCAAACAACCTAGAACACCCAAGACAATTTGAAAGAAAAGAACAACATCAAAGAACTAACACTACATGACTCCAATACTTACTATAAAGCTACCATAATCAAGACGTACAACACTTCAAAATAATTGATAAACAGATCAGCAAAATAAAATACAAATCCAGAAATAGACGCAAAAATATATCCAACTAGTATTTGACAAAGGAGAAAACAGAATTCAATGGAGAAATGTTAGTATTTTCAATAACTAGCACTGAAACAACTGGACAAGCACATGTAGAAAAATTAAGAAACTAGACACATATCTTACATCTTTCACAAAAAAGTCTCAAAATGGATCATAGACCTAAATGTGAAACACAAAACCACTAAACTTGTACAAAATAACATTAAATAAAATCTAGGTGATTTTTTTTTTTTTTTTTTTAGGTACTGGGGATTGAACTCAGGTCCTTGCACTTGCGCAGCAGGCAGTGAAACCACTGAGCTAAATCCCCGGCCCCTGGTGATTTTTGACTTGGCAATGAAATTTTAGATGCCACCTCAAAAGTGTAATTTGTGAAAAAAATTGATAATTTGAACATTATTGAAATTAAACACTTCTATTCTGTGAAAGGCACTGTTGAAAGAATTAAAAGACAAGTCAGAAACTAAAAGAAACTATTTATAAAACACATAGCTAATAAAAGCCTTGTAGCCAAAAGGTGAAATGAACTCTCAAAATCAGCAACAGAAAAACTCAATTTTTAAAATGGACAAAAGATCTGAACAGACTAAGGAATATATATCAGTGGGAAATAAGTATGTGAAAAAATGCTCAACATCCTATGTCATTAGAGAGATACATATTAAAACCACAATGAGACATCACTACGCACCTATTATTTTGACCAACATCTAGACTACTGACAACATGAAATGCTGATGATAATGTGAAGTGACAGAAACTCTCATTCTCTTTAGAGGGAATATTAAAAACAATGCAGCCACTTTGGAAGATAGCTGGACAATTTCTTACAAACTAAATATTATCACATAATCCAGCAATCATGCTCCATGATATTTAGCTAAATGAGTTAAAAATACACATCCACACAAAAACCTGTACATGGATATTTACAGTAACTTTATTCATAATTGCCAATAATTGGAAGCAACCAAGATGTCCTTCAAAAATTCACTGAATACACAGTGTTACAACCATGCAGTGGAATATTATGCATCAATGAAAAAAGCTATCAAGCCAAGAAAATATTAGTGGTTGCCAGGGGCTTGGCAGAAAGTAAGAGGAATAGGTGAACCACAGCGATTCTTGGAGAAACTATACTGTATGACACTATAGTGGTGGGTAGTATGCGGTGTTGCACATTTATAAAAATCCACGGCACTGAACAACACAAGGAGTAAACTTAAGGTTAATTATAGACTTTAGTTAATAATAGCATATCAATAGTCATCTCTGAATTGTAGCAAATATGTTACACCAACACAAGGTGTTAAACTTGGTGGCAGGTGGGGAAAAATTTTTTATATTTTTTCTGTGAACCTACAATTGCTCTAAAAAAACACACATATTAATTTAAAATAACATGAAGTTTTTATCATAAGAATTTTAAAATTCAATTCATTGAAAGTTTTTATACATGTATGTAGACATGGGTTGTAATTATATATTTCTTTCATGCAAATGGATAGGGGGAATAAATTGAAAAGGATTTGGTAAAACATCTTCACATGAGGTATCCTCCAATCATTTTTTGACTCTTTTATTTAAGGCTTTTTGTTTGGTTTTGACTTTTTTCACATATTTTCTATTGATGAATCTTGGCAATGCAGATCAATGAGTTTCATTCTGGCAAATTTGTATATACACTTAACATACTTTGATGTTGCCCATGTGGAAGTCATCTTACCCCTCATCCCTGCATGCAATGTCCTTGTGAGTCTAATGAGGTTAATGAGGCATAAGCCAAAACAAAACTTTTCCCAGGAAGCAAATTTAGATAGGCATATATAGGCACACCTGAGTATATTAATATTTTATATTTTAAGGGTCAATAGGAGTCTGAGGACCCTTTGTTCTCCTGCATAGTCAAGTGACTTTTAATATATCAACAAACCACATCAATCTAAATAGTATTGTCTTATATCTACCCATCTAGATGTGGATAAGGATGTGAGTTTAAGCTAAAAAGCTGAAAATGAAATAACTGGGGTAGAAATGACATGAGTCCAATTTATAAAGAAAGAAACTAAGCTCAATATTGATGTTCAAGTGGTAGAGTCATGTATCAGACACTGTATAGGAACACAGACACCTCAGTAACTGAGGTGATTATCAGATAAAGACAGAAATTAAGCCCAGTTCAGGGAGAGGCTTACTGGGAGAGACAAAGGAATTGGGGGACTCTAATCTTACAGCTAAGAGTCCTAGAACAGGCTTGAGTCCCATTAGAACCTAGAAGTGAAACTATTTTTCATGATTTTGGCAGTGTGTTTATCATATGGAAGAGAAATGGAAACTTTAGATCCAACCTCATTAGTTGCTGAGGCTCTGCTTCTTCACTGGACATTCATGCACATTCCAGAGACGACTATAGTGGGAATGAATCCAAAACTATCCTGTAATATTTTATTTTCATTGGTTTGGGAGTTAAATGGAGCTGAGTAACTGGCCTCTAGTAGATCCTGCTAGGTTGAGCACAGGCAGTCATTTTCTCAACTACACCATAGAAAAAATAAATGCTGGTGTTGAATTCCTTGCTAGAGAGGATATAATTGTGTGGGACTTCTATGTATGTAGAAGGTAAGCCCAAGAGCACTAGAAGAGATGACTCTAAAGGCTGGAGGGATAGAAAAGAGAAGGATACACACCAAGAGAAACCTCTTAAATGTCCCTACTTCCCAAATTCACTTTGAATTGTTTGTAAATATCTCAACTCTTTTTCCACTGGAATTGGGATGGATTACCTCTCTTGGTCTATTGTTCTTCCAAAACCTATTTATTCCAGCTCCTCTTCCTCACTGTAAAACCTGGTTCAGGAGAGGGAGCTCAAGGAGCAAGGTATGCACAGCCTCAAATGTGTGTGCATATGTGTTTCTGATAAACATGCATACACCTATGCATATAACCATGTTCCTCAATCATAAATCAATAGTATTAGGAACCTAAAAATAGGCATTGTGATAAATGCTAATCAAGTAGCTTCCCTTTGGAGATGATACATGTCAATCAAGCTGATCACTTTTCACAATCATAGTACAATCATGTGTCAATGACAAAGATAACTTCTGAGAATTTAGGATATTTTGCCATTAAGTGAATATAAAAGAATATATTTACACAAGCCCCAGTGGCATAGCCTGCTACTCATCTAGACTCTGTGGTATAGTCTTTTAATTCAAGGCTACAAACCTGTACATTATATTGCTATATGAGACATTGGGGCCAATTGTAACACATGGTTAGGTATTTGTATATCTAAACATATGCAAACATAAAAAGCTCAGTAGAAATACTAACTGGTAGAAAAATTTTAGCTCCTCTATAATCTTATGGGACCACTCTTGTACTTGTGCTTTACCATGGACTGAAAGAAAGATCATTATGTAGCACATGATTGTTTTATAGAACCAAAATCTCACTAAATTATACACATATTTCTTTATTCCCTGAACAAGTACAAGAGTACTCAATGTATGTTTGCTGAATTGAGCCAAACTTCATTGTTTTACTGAGTTGGCTTATACAAAACAGATGTTCAATAAATTTATTTCTTGTATTTAAGAAAATCTTCATTCTAAAACAAAATAAACTCATTTCCACAATCAAAGCCTTGAGATCATCTGAAATTGAAATAAGTTGTAAAAAGAAATAATTACAATGACATTATAGTGAATGAAAAAAATATGAGTCTGTAATCACAGGAAAAATTGGTTGGGGCAGAAATTCCATTGTATTTTTTTTTAAGTTTTCAAGTCCAGATACTCACATTTTGTTATATTTTCATTCAGTCTGATAAGTGTAAATTTGAATAATACATAACATATAAGGGCACAACTATGATTTGTAAAAGCTAATAAATAAAATATATAGTACACAATAAAATATCTGCTTCTAGACTAACTTGATTCAGAATTCACTGTCAACTATTAAACCAGTATAATCACAACCTACAATGAGTCTAGTACTCAGCAAGTATGATGGTTATGCCTGTTGTGATCAGGAACAAAGCCTTTGATATTCAAGAGTTTGACAAAGCGATTAATTTTCAGGCAATGAGTGGTGGCAGATGACATCAAAAGAGAGACAAAAGTTTCTTTGTTTTCATTCAGTTGTCAACAAATATTTTTAGCATCTACTCTGTGGCATGTAATTTCATTTCTCCATCCTTACCATGGCTCTATCAAAGTTTTATGTTTCATATTGTTGAATTTGCTTGCTCATTTTTTAAGTAAAACAACTTTATTGAAATAAAAATGTGCATGCCACACAGTTTACAAACTTAAAATGTAAGATTCAATTGATTTTAGCACATTGACAGAGTTGTGTACCTAAAAACACAATCAAACTTAGGTCATTTCTGTTATCTCAAATCAAAAACTCTACCTACTAGCTATCATCTCCCAACTCCTCCTCAAGGGAGATCAAGGTAACCACTGAGCTGCTCTCTGTATTTATAGATTTTCCCCATTCTGAGAATATTTGTTTCAATATAGATCCTGCTCATAACAACAATGAAGGCTCTGAAGACCTGAAAGCATCCAAAGAAATGTAAATCCTGCACAATGAGCTCTCATACCTATTAGAGTGAAAATAGAGACTGAGAATAGAATCACTCTTAGAATATAAATTTTTCTTTCTCTTTTTTCTTTCCTCTTTCCCATTAAATTTTTCATATAAGGGGAACTATATGATGTACAAGCTTATATATCTGATTTGCTTCACTTAATGTTACAGTCTCAAGGTATATCCATTTTCCTACTAATGACTCAAGTTTATCTTTTTAAACAGAGGAGTAGTACTCCATTATGTATAGGTACCACATTTTCTTTATCCATTCATCTGCTGATAAGCATACAGGCTGATTCCAAGATTTAACTATTATGAATTGTGCTGCTATAAACATTGATACACACACATTGCTCTGGTACAGTGTTTTTAACTCTTATGGAAGGATAACCAAATGGGGAATAACTGGATCAAATGGAATTTCTACTTTCAGTTTTTTGAAGAAACTCCATACTGATTTCCACTCCCAACAACAATGAAGAAGGGTTCCTTTCTCCCCACAGCCTCGCCAAATTCATTATTGGTTTATTTTATGATGGTGGCCATTATTTCTGGGGTGAAATAGAATCTTAATGGAATTTTAATTCACATTAATTGAAAGGCCAGTAAAATTGAATATATTTTATGTATTTATTAGCCAATAGTATTTCTTTATCTGAGAAGTCCTTATTCATTTTGGATGCCTATTTTTTATTGGGTCTTTAAATTTGGGAAAGTGTCTGGGTTTTTTTTTTTTTTTTTTTTGAGTTCTTTATATATTCTAGATGTTAGTCCTTTGTCTAGGAGTAGCTGGAAAATTTTTTTTCCCATTCTTAAGGTTCTCTCTTCACTTTGTTGCTTGTTTCCTTTGATGTACAAAAGCTTTTTAATTTAATGAGATCCTAATGTTACTTCTTGGTATTATTTCTTGTGCAACCAGGATTTTATTTAGAATGTCTTTGCCTACACCTATGTCTTTGAGAGTTTTGTCCATTTTGTTTTCTAGCAGATTAAGTGTTTTTGTTCTAATGCTAAGACCTTTGATCCATTTTGATTTTAGTTTAGTGTATGGTGAGAGGTATTGTTCTAAATTCAACCTTAAGCATGTGGATAGCCAGTTTTTCCAGCACTATTAGAGGCTATCTTCAGCACCGCTAAAGAGGTGTTAAAGAGGCTATTTTCCCTCTGCCAAAGGCATTAAGCCCTTTTGTCAAAGAGTGTGTAACTGAGTATTCCTGAAGTTGTTTCTATATCTTCTGTTCAGTACCATTGATCCACAAGTCAGTTTTTTTGCCAATACAAAGCTTTTTTTTTTTTTTTTATAACTGTAGCTTTGTAATATAACTTGATGTCTGGGACTGTGATGCCCCCTGCTTGTTCTTGTTACCCAAAATTGCTTTTGTTATTGAGTCTCTTCTGATTCCAAATGAATTTTAGGATTGCTTTCTCCAGTTCTGTAAAAAATATTATTGGTAACTTGATTAGGATTGCATTAAGCCTAGCTGGTAGTTTTGGGAGTGTGGCCATTTTAACTATATTGGTTCTGCCTATCCAGGAACAGAGGATAACTTTTCATTTTCTGATATCCCTTTTTAGATCTCTTTTTCAGAGTACTATAGTTTTCATTGTAAAAGTCTTTCATTTCCTTGGTTAGGTTAATTCCTAAATATTTCATTTTCCTTGATGCTATTGTGAAAAGTACTGTTTCTCTAATTCCTCTCTAAGGAAGTTTGTTATTGGTATACAGGAATGCTATTGATTTTTGAGTGAAGACTTTGTATCCTACTATATTACTGAATTTGGTTATTAATTCTTGGAGTATTTTAGTGGAGTTTTAAGGTCTTCTATGTAGAGGATCATGTCATTTGAGAATGTTGCTCTTTTATTTCTTTTGTGGTGCTGGGAATCCAATCCAGCATCTCCCATTTGTTCTATCATTGAACTATACCTTCAGCTTGTTACACAAAAAAATTTTAAGTGGCTTAGGTTAAAATCATTTTAGAGTGGTTCCCTCATAATGTGAGGGAAGCATTTAAACAATGAACACTTCATAACATTATAGACCAATTTATTAACAGGTTATGTTAATGTTATTGTCACAACTGTTCCAGTGGAGTAATTTTTGGTAATTACACCAATACACAGCAAAGTAAAAGAATTCTGATTGTACAAACCCATTAAAGTTTTAGAATGGCTCTGAAAAGCTTTTAGATTTTACAGACTATGTAATGCAAGACTTGATTAACACAGCATTAAATTACTCATGTTCTATATAACCACTTGCTGAAATACCAAATCTCCTACCTTGGAAAAATTTCAATGAGCATTTTCTCACTTAAAGAAGTTTAAATGACTATTAGAATCATTAAGCTAAGTTGTATTAATAAGATCCCACCATATACAAGAATATCTCTGTTAATGAAACTCTGGAAATAAAGCTTTTTTAATAGTAAAGATAAACTTAATTTAAGTCAAACAAAAACCAATCTTTATAAATCATGGGAAGGCACTTTGGCATGGCTGAAGCCCAGGGGCTACCAGATACATTTGTATATAATTGTACCTGGCAAAATTACATATGCACCCATACATGCACACTCAAGCACATACAGATACAGGTAAATAATCAAAAACTAAGAAAAACAAAATTTCCCAGGTTGTCTTCTCTTTTTCCTGAGCATGTTCACTCCCCATTTCCTCTCATGAATCAGCCCTTATATTCCTACAGTTAGTTGTAATATTACTGAGTTCTCCATCAAAATAAATGTTGATGTCAATCATGTGTGCCACTTCAGAATCTGGTCCCTAAAAAAGTCCATCTATGTTCTGTGTTTTTTCCCTTTATGGCTGACTTAAATAGAAATGATTCTACTAGTTCTGGGAAGTCCTTGAAAAGACATATTAAAAATGACAGGTTCTCTATCAGCCAGGTCTCTGAATAACTGTAAGGAGAAAGGCCATCATGTCAACATGTGTGAATCACCCAGTAATCTTTGTGAGAAATATACTGCTTTTGGTTGAGTCACAATACATATTGGAGTCTATGTATTATAGCAGTTACCTTGACGTAATTCAAACACCGGTCAACATGCAGAGGATCTGGATTTAGTCATGTCCCCTTGCATCTCATATTCTCAGAGCTTGTATCCTTAAAAAGCCTAGTCTAAGAACCAAAACAATTCTATTTACTTGTTATACTTTTCCCTTGGAGCTCTGCAAGGGGGAAATTCTCATGTTGAATTTAACTGAGACTTTCCCACTGTCAAGTGCAAATTCTGTGCAGACTCCCTCACCAACATCTTCATCTTTCTTGTCTAAACATAGATCAAGTGTCTTTACATCCACCTTCTATTTTTTTCTGTACCATGATTTACAGATGTGTTCTGTACTCTATTACATTTTTGACATAATTTCCATTTATTAAACAACGTTATGAGATAGCCTTTATTATGTCACATTCTATAATGTGTTTTATTTAGCTTTTATAACATAAATAAGTTTATATACCCTATATTATTTTTATAACCTCTATAGTTTGTATACCTTGTGTAACCTGGATGCTATATGATACATTTTTTATCAGTTTTGAACTTGTTTGAAGAAAAAGAATATGTTTACTCCTGACCCAGAGTAAATCCTTATGTTACCCAGTAGGATAAGTAAAGAAACAAAGTACAGTGTATAGCTAGACAGAAGGGGGATAGGAGAATCAAAATAGTTCACTAGACATGGGCAGTTGTCACAGCCTCTGGTTAGCTAGACTTGCATAAGCTGGTGCTCTGATTCAGTCTAAGCCAACTCATCTGAGCTTAATCAAACCAAAATATACAGAGTATCTATTAAATACTTAAAACTCTATAAATATCCAATTCCAAGAGAGAGAAAGCAGTCCTTTCCCACATAAGACTTAAAGAGGCAGGACATATACATATAAAACATGTGTGAATGTTACAACAGTACATGATCCAGTTCCAAAATGCATCAGCCAGAAATATAGGTGGGTCAAGGAGGAAAGAAATCAGTATGACTGTGAAGAAAAGGATCAAGAAGCAATGGGAAAGGGATAACATTAACTAGAAATAATTTATCATTTTTTCTACCCAAAGCAGTTTATTTTTGCCGCTACTATCTATAATAGAATGTGCACTTGTATCAGAAAGTGGGAAGTCTTTCCCTTGTTGACAAATACAGTGTTTTTGGAAAAGAGAATGTTAGAGATTCAAAGGATGTGAGCTCTACCTAGCTCTTCCCATAATGAGTTCTCCCTTGGGCAAAGGGTACAAAAGAGAACATCACTTACATATCTGAAACATAATGAAGTACCATCTTCTTAAAAGGTCAGGATGCCAGAATGCCACATAACTATTGTGTTAAACTCATTAAAAAAAATCAGTAACCTTAAAGGGTACATGGAAAATTACAGATAAGTGCTACGTAGACTGACATTTACTAAGGCTTTGAAAAATATCATGAAAAAAGACATTTGATGAAATAAGACCCTGCCCTGAGATTTACTAACATAGAGTTTTTATCCCCAGGGTCTTCAATTCTCAAAAAAATTCTTTTGGGGTTACAAAATCTGATTTAACACTGTGTTTTAGAACAGTTTTAAGAGGTAAATATAATCATTCTGGTAAAATTACAGTCTTTAGCTTCCAGCTACTCATCCATTTTGCCTTTACCCAAGTGCCTGATTTTGACTTAGATGTACTTCACTTGTGTGGCTGCTTAACACTGAGCTCTTTCCAGGGAAGCCTGAGTTCTACTGCAGGAATTCTCCAGAGGCAAAACAAGACATTTGGAATGCCATTAACACATCAGTTTGTGAAATATTAGCTGTCAAATCCATATTTTAGAGATTGACCTCTTCAATAGTGTATAAAAATGGATTATCAAAAAAGTAAAGCACATTATTATTTTTGAAAGTTGTAGATTGTAAGTCAACTATTACATTTGTGTTATTATTATTGGTAATATGCTGAAAGGCGATTTATTTCTTCATTTATAATTAAATTATACATGAGTATACCTCTACTAACATCCTGAAATATCTAACCACTTTTTTCCATGTTACAAATTCCTACTTCTAATTCAATAGTCAGCTGAAAACATCACCAGTATTGAGGAGCGGGTGCTTCCCTAGCTCCTCAAGTAAATGAGGCATTATAAACTTTGTAGTCACCCGACAGTTTGCATATTCCTCCATTTTAATGATGGTAATATTATATTTGTGGGAGTTCCTCTAGGCTTCCTTGAAGGAAAGGACTGCTTCTGTTCACCTTTGTTTTCCAGTACTTAGTAAATGATAAGCATAGAGTAGGAGTTTAATAAATATTTTAAAGAAATGAATGGAATTTGATTCTTCAATTTCCTCTTCCTCTTGTGCATAATCAACATATTTAACATTTTACTCAGTCCACAGTAGTCTAGAGGCAAAAATAGATTAGAAAATTCTGTATTCATTACTTCAATAATTTATTCCTCCATTCAATTTTTTGAAAAAATATATGTTAGTGCCCACTGTCTGTCAGACACTATTACAGGAGCTAAAGATACAGAGGATTTTTTCATTTCTGAGTTTTTTCATTCACATTTAAATTGTTTCATATGTTTAAATATCTGCAAAATGTTGCCACTGTCATTATTTCATTCTGATGCTCTCTCGAATGCAGTAGCTAAGCAGGACTCTGGTGACAACAAGTTTAACTTCTCATTCTTTAGTTGATAAAGAAACAATAAGTCTATATGGATTTTGACAGTTATTACCTTCAGCAGTAATACATCTTGGCACTGGTCCCTAAGCAGCTGTGGGTCCCCAAGTGTGCTGCGGGGAAGGCTAGAGACTATCTCCATACTCTGTGGGGATGAACTACAGGAAAGGGCCTCTGAGATTAAAAGATTCTGATTTTATATGAAGGCCACCAGAAAATCTTCCCAATATTTCCTCTGACAGAAATGTTACCTTTATTACCCTGAAAATAAAAATAAGTATCTCTGGGGAAAGGAAGGATGTATTTTAACCCTGAGAATGTGTGCAAATACGCACTCGTACAAAGGGAGTTCCTGTCTATCCTTCTAAGACCATCTACTAATGTAAACATTCCTAAAAAGATAGCTACTTGCCTGATAATGTCCAGAGATATAGAAATATGAAAGATTTATGGAGAATGGCCTCCATACACTCATCTATGGCATATTGAAAAATTTTTTGTGGTACTGGGGATAGAACCAAAGGTCTTCTCACTGATCTACATCCCTAAGCCCTTTAAAAAAAAATTTTTGAGACAGGATCTTTCTAAGGCTCTAAATTGCCCAGATGGGCTCTAACTTGAGATTGTCCTGCCTCAGTCTCTCGAGTGCTAAGATTGTAGACATATGTCACAATGCTTGGTTAAATATTTATATTTTGAAATAAAACTGTCATATACATACTTTAAATGTATCTCATATAATCTAAACAGTATCTCAATTTAAAATTCACTGTCATAAATTTTAAAATTATATGAATAGTAATATCCACTTTTTATCCATTTAAAAATCATAAGAACAAATATTTAAAATATATTAAATTACTTACTTTCCTCCATGAATTCATATTTCCATTCCACTTTCAACAGAGAATTTTACCCTTCTAACTCTACCTAAACATATTTTGTTAATGATTCTCTCGTGTTTATTTATAAATGAAATTTATTTCATTATTTTCTGTGATTATAAAACCCTAAGAGCTAAAAGTACTATGAAATTCTAATTGCAATTATTTGTATTACACTACAAATGTATGAGTATATTAAATTTTAATAAATATTAGTGCATATAAAATTTAAATTGTATTGGAAACATCTTTTGATATAATAAATGAGGCTTTAAAAAATAGTTCATGCATCCATTGATGAGTATTTCCTTGCTAAAACAAAACAAGAGTCAAGATTCTAATTTGGGGGGTTAAAAATTGCTGAAAACTTCATGTATATAAAAATTAAAATGAATCAAGAATTTTATGCTAAAAATCATATACTGATCTATCAACCATTGAATGATCTATCAGCTCACAGTTATTTAAAAGAAAAAAATTGGAAACTATATGATATAGTATAGTCATTAAAGTATTTTTTAGTTTATAAGAAGTTTGTGCAGCAAAGGATTAACTCAGCAAATCTGAGTTGTCTACACCCTGATCAGTTCCTGCTTCTAGAAGGTAACTGGTAGTCCCTGGAAATATTCTTCCCTTCCAAAGAGTATATTTGTTTACATGAAGGCCTTGACCCATTATAGACTGTGTATACTAACCATATGACTTGTGGTGAGGCATTGTATTATGCCATGTCAACTGACCTCTGAAGAGGCTAGAGTGTAAGAATAACCATGCAGGCAGCCAACCTCATGTATGTTACTGAACCCCAACAGAAACTCTGGGCACAAAAGCTGAAGTGAGCTTCCCTGGCTGGCACACTGTCACTCTTCATTACTAGGAAAATTAAAGACTGTCCATATGATGTCACTGGGGTCAATCAACTAGAAAGTTGAGTCTCATGTCTCCTGGACTTTGCCTTCTGTGCTTTTATTATTTGCTTATTTAATCAGCATCCTTCAACCCTAAAAAAATAATGACTTGAATGAATCATGAATACAACAGCTTTTCTGAGTTATGTGAGTCTTTCTATGCAAATCATGAATGAATTGTCTTGAAGGCCATCAACTATAATATCAAGAAAGATTTTAACAAGTAGCTATTAATTATACCCATTACTCCTTTACTTAAAGGCACTACGTACGAATGCCTAAAATAAAATTACATTTTAGTTACATTTCATTCTTGTACAATGGAAAATTACGTACTTGATTTTTATTAAATTATAAATAAATATCAAAATATTTATATCAAATTTAGTATTTTATATACGTCTTGTTTCCCTAAAAGTGTGAGAGATAAACAGAGAAATAGATTCTTGAGAATTATGTATACACAATTAGCAATTTTTATGATTAAAAGTAACAATGTTTATATTTGTTTATCTTATGGATATAAAATAGTATACTGACATTAAAAAGAAAGAAAGAAATTAATCTTAAATAAATGATGTTAAATTCTATTGAATTCAGGATATTCTGGGTAGCATTTGGGAAATATTTTGCCTTATATATTGATGTAAGTAAATGTGTTTCTAAAATATGCACTACATTATGATAATTAACATCAAAAGGATAAGATGGTAGCAAGTCACTAGAAAGTTCAGAGCTTATAAACATTATTTCAATAACAGTGCCAAGTACAATATTTACAACAGAATCTACAATAAACTCAAAACTACTTGGTTAATTTAAGTTGCTTAAGTACTGGAAGAATAAATTAATATTTAAGAAGTAAGAAAAGTGACTGATGAGTGATCTGAGCTGGAGATTTGTTCACAACCACTATAAAAATGAATATTCATTTACATTATCAAATAACATTTTCTGGAAAAATTTAATGAAGATTTTTTTCTATGAGCTCCAATAACTCCTCGTGAAACTCTACCTGTTCCTTCTTTGCACTGATCACTTGCAAGTAAATCTCTTCCTTGTTGAATTCATATTAACTATGCAATTAAGGTAGAGACCAAGTTCTGACAGAGTGAAAGTGCCTCCTTCCTGCTGATAGAAACAAGGCCACACATTGCTACAGAATGACATGTCCTACAATTTTATAAGTCATACTATTCTATTTTTAAGCTAGATAGGTAATAGGTATGTAGCTTTGCCATGAGTTTGTCATCTAGAATAAATAAAATGTTGTCACTGTCACTCTCTGCTTTCCTTCTGACACATTTCCTCAGATACAGTATACTCTTTGACAACAGACCATGGGGTAGAAGTAGCAAAGTTTTGAAAAACTGTATTATTTTTATGGCCTGCTAATGCCATATCCTAAGTCTGAGGTCAGTATCAAATATTTATGGGTCAAAATATCCATTTCTAATCCTGTAATTTTTTAACAAAACATGTCTAAGTAGACACAAAACACTAGCACAAATCTATGATGAATAAGTTATAAAGAGCTTCACAGAACTCCCAGTTCTGCCAGGATGTAACAGCTTTATTCTTCCCAATTCCTTCCAGGTTCTCTTACAAAAAAGAAAAAATAGAAGGGTCTAGAAAACTTAGGGTCCATGGAACAACATAGCAATGAGCTCTCTGAGTCTCCTTATATCGCCTGCATATTTCAGATAGAGCACACAGGAGACTCTAACTCTGGGCTGCCAGTAGGCATAGATATAGAAAGCTCATAGAAAAACTTGTTTATACCACAATGTGTTGCTTATTCTAGAGATGTGTGTGTGTGTTCATATTTTAAGAATTGCTGACATTCAGAAAACAGCAGCAAGAATGTAAAAGTCATCTCTTCACTTCCCACAAGAAAAATAATTATAAAGCATATTTCTATCTAGGCCAGTAATTCCCAAACTTTAGCTTTAATCACAATCTCCTAGAGAGCTTGTTGAAACATATTGCTCAGATCCACCTCCAAAGTTTCTAACTCAGTAGATCTAGGATGTGGCCCAAAAATTTTCATTTCTACAAAATTAACACCAATATAATACCAAAGGTAATGCCAATTACATTAATCTGAGGAACACTCTGAGAATCACTGGTCTAAACCAAGCAAGGCTCAACCAAACTGATATTTGATATTGAGATGTTGATGAGACATTGAATATCTACAACAGAAAATGTAATTTAAACTTAAAATCCCAGATATAAATTTACTAATGGTAAATAAGTGTATACTATGTGTATGATGCAGGGAAAAAAGACAGGATGTTCTGAGTGGAAAAGA
This sequence comes from Heterocephalus glaber, assembly GCF_053883595.1. Lineage (NCBI taxonomy): Eukaryota > Metazoa > Chordata > Mammalia > Rodentia > Bathyergidae > Heterocephalus > Heterocephalus glaber. The sequence continues at coordinate 6,388,375 of NW_028258336.1, forward strand.
ATATTTCCACCATCTAATATATTGAGAAGAGATAGTTCTGAGAGCAAGAAGTGGGCATTTGCAAAGCAAACCTTAGAGTATGAAGTGTGTTGAAACAGAGGGTCATTTCTTCTTCTTGAGTTCCATGCTGTGGGTGGTTGAATACAAGTATAGAGATAAATCTCTAAAGTCACAAAAGTTAGTCTGTTTTAGAAGGCTGAGCAAGTAGCATTATACCATGAGGGAAAAAATGTTATACATACTGGAGTTAAAATTGATCCCTATGTAAGAAAAGAGGACAGCAATTTTGGATCTGCAAAGTGACAGACACACTATAACTGATCATATCTTAGTTCTAGAACCATGTGAAACCATGGGAAGTAGCTTACAAGAGAACCAAAGTATAAGGACACAAAAAATCAAATGAGCTGAGCTTAACACTAAGGAATTCACCATGCCCATAGTCACAGTAGCTATGCAGAAATGTAGGTCATATTGGTCTTATGACCAGTGATTCCATACTAATTCTCCAATGAAGCAATACTTAACTCAAAAGTCATCCTACATAACAAGAAATGTCATGGCAATAGATCAGTAAGATCCAAACTTCTCTCTTGTTGGTCTAAAATATGAACTGCTTTGGTACTACATGAGATGCTGACATTGTTGGACAAATTAAAGGTAAGGGGAAACCCCAAAAGGGAGATTTTCAGTTTCTGATAAATAAGGAAGTTGGGTACTGAAGTGATTAATTGAAAAATTAAGGAGATGTGACCAAATTGGTCTCCTGAGTTAGTGGAGCATTTAATACCAATTACATGGTTTTTGTTAAATTCCCTGTGGCTGGTTGGCTCATTGGGTAAATCGTGATGCTAAGAAAAAGTGAAGAAATTTAATTTTGCACTTGAAAGCCTAGTTCGTGATCATGTAACTCTAGATTCTCCCCTAACACTGACCAGGAATTTTATAAAAGGATGATGATCATGCAAAGTAGGAACTTGAAAAAATCATGGCTGATGAGTACAACTCTATCACCATGGCTGGAATACACAGTTCAAAAATGTGGTGGATGTCAGTGGGGAGTTGTATCAATTAGTATTTCAATTATAGTACTATTCTAAAACATGGAATTTCATATTTACAGAATATCATCATTTTCACCCCTACAGATATCATTGAAATTCATTCAACAAATTGATTATGTACCAAACACTATACTAAACTAAGTGCTTTACTGTAATATCCATTTAATCCTTACAACAAACATAAAATAGCTGTTATCCTCCAGTTACATGAGTAGAAACCTAAGTTTGGATAGATTTTGCAACTTAATTTGATTGCAATTTGAAAATTTTTCTAAAAGAAGGTTCTGAAAGATTTGGAAAGATTTGGACATTTAATTTGATTGCAATTTGAAAATTTTTCTAAAAGAAGGTTCTGAGTCTTTAAGATGGTACTTTCAAAACAAGTTAAGTTTTATCAATTTAGTATGGGTTCCATTGAATGAAGTCAGTGAAAACAAAGTGATCAAATTGATTTTCACCTATGTAATTATAACTTAACATTATGCCTGATGAATTTCTGTGAGACTTTTTGGAGTAGTTTAATCCTGAGGGTCCAGAACCTGTCAGGGTATGAAATTTACCTGGAGAAATTTTTTATAATATACATTCCTAATTCCACCTGAGAGTGCAATCCTTATTTTATTAAAATTATCCAGGGTTTTATGAGACAGAATCATGTTCAGAAAGCACTAGCTTATTCTTCTTTTTGACCCAAGTAGCTATATTAATCAGTACATACATATGGATGCACAAGAAATGCTATGTTTTTTCTTAAAGCACAACAGAGGAGGTGGGTTGATAAATATAAACACAATTACTGCAGTGCACCTAAATATCCCTCTATCACAAATAAATGGATCAACTAGCCAAAATATCAATAAGAAAATATCAGAGTTTAACAAAACCCTTGAACAAATGGACTTAAAAAATATCTACAATTTTCCATCCAACAACCACAGAATACACATTCTTCTCAGAAGCACGTGTAACTTTTCCCAAAACAGTCCACACACTAGTCAGTAAAGCAAGATTAAATAAATTGAAAATAATTAAAATTATGATATACATATACAAGATCATAGATCAATGAAAGTAAAAATCAATAACAAAAAACATAGAAATTATCTAAATGCATGAACTAAACAATACATTTTTAAATAAACAATGAGTTATGGAAGAAATAAGACAAATTCTAGAACTAAATGATAATGCCAGTACAACATTCCAGAAAATATGAGACAAAATGAAAGCAGTCCTAAGCAGGAAGATTATAGCTGTGAATGCCATATCACAAAAACACAGGGAGGCCAAATAAATAACCTAATGAATACCTCAGTATCCTAGAAAAAAATATCTAAAGCCAAAGCAAGTACAAGGAAGAAACTTAGATTAGAGAATTGGATTAGAGCAGAAAGCAACAAAATTGAGACCAAGAAAATACAAAAAAAAAAATAAATGAATTGAAGCATTGGTTTTTTAAAGAATAAAGGAGACAAACCATTAGCCAAATTAACCAAAAGAAGGATAGAAAATAGCCAAATCAACGCAATTAGAAATGAAAAAGGTAAAATTCCAAGACACTGTTAAAATAGAAAATATTATTAACAACTACTTCATAAATCTGTATGCCAAAATATTGGAGATTTCAGAAGAAATAGATAGATACTTAGATACACATGAATTACCAAAACTGAACCAAGTAGATCTAAAAATCCTAAATAATCCAGTAACAGGCAATGTTTACACAGTTTGTGTGGAGTTGGTACATGTACAGAACACATCCCAATTCCTTTTTTTGATCTTCTATACCACCCCCTCCCTCCATCTCTTGATCCCCTTCTTTCTACTTCCTATTATCTATCTTTTATTTTGCTTTTCACTTCTGTTTTGGATTTCTCATATAAGAGAAATCATGCAACATTTAAGCTTGTCTGATTTATTTCACTTAACATTACAGACTCAAGGTACATCCATTTACTACAAATGACTCACGTTTATCTTTCTATATGGCAGAGTAGTATTTTATTTTATCTAAATATCATATTTTCTTTATCCATTCAACTGTTGATGAACATATAGGATGCTTCCAAGATTTAGCTATAATGAATGGTGCTGCTATAAACATAGGTATGCATGTATCATTATTATGTAAGGTCTTTAACACTTTCAGGAAGAAGAGAAATAGCAGGGTCAAATGGAATTTCCGGTTTCAGTTTTATGTGGACTCCCCATACTGATTTCCATAGAGGTTATACTAGTTTACATTACCACCAACTGTATAAAAGGACTCTTTTTTCCTCACAGCCTCTCCACCATTTGTTATTATTTAATTTCTTGACAATGCTCATTCTGGGGTAAGATGGAATCTTAGAGTTGTTTTAATTTGCATTACTCTAATGACCAGAGATATTGAGCATTTCTTCATGTATTTATTGGCCATTTTTACTTCTTCTGTTAAGTGTCTATTCATTCTGCTGCCCATTTTTGATTGATTCTTTTATTTTGGGGGTTTTAATTTTTTTAGTTCTTTATATACTCTAGATATTAGTCCTCACTGGAAAAAAATTTCCCATTGTGTTAGTTGTGATTTCAGTTTCTTGGTTGTTTCTTAAAAGAATTTTAAAATATTACTTGTGATGAGAAGTGAAGATCAGATGTTTAGGTTTACAGAGAGAACCCTGAAGGATGAGACACATTCCATTGCCAGATGTTGGACATGCAAATAGAAATTCCCATTAGGTGTACAAGTATAAAGCTCAGCAGAAATATTAGTATCAGCATACTGCTTTTAGCATTTGAAGTAGATAAGATTGTCCAAAGAGAAAGTACATAGGTATTTGCAAAAAAGACAAAAATTAAAAGCAAAGAAAAAGGAGCATAAAAATTCAGAAATTAACAGCCCAAGAAATAGGAGAATTAGGAAAGACTTCTGACATTAAAAAATTTTTAAAGAATAAAATGTTCAACAATGTAAAAGACTATAAATTTTTAATTCTCTTTTATGCTTTCATTTCACCAATCATAGATCATCTAGTCATTGTCACTCAATTAATGTATTTATGTGGTCCAGAATTATCCAACCTGGATCAAGATCAATTCCCACCTACTACTTAGCCTTAATAGAAAGTAGTTAGATTTATCTGCCCCTCAAAAGAGTAAAACAGCTATCATTATAGAAACATTAGGACAAAATCTCTGCTGACTAAATTGAACCTAAGAATATAATAGCACATTGGAAATTTGTTCTCAGACAAAGTAAAACAAATAATCCAAATGTAATTCTCAATGGAGTCCCAATTACTTAGCTTGATAGAGAAAGAATAGAACCCCATCTGAAGCAAAATGTTATGATAAAGGTGCTACAAATGGACAGTGGCAGAAGTGCCCAAAGAGATTAATGCTAGGTCATTTAAACCCACCAAAGAGCTAATTTCCATGAACTTAATGAAATGGAGTGTTTTCTATTTTTCATCAAAAAAGAAATTGCAACATTGATTTAAATAAAGAAAAATTGATTCTATATAATTATGTCAGCAGCCCTCACTTACTTCCATCCCAAACTCAATTGTACTCCCCAGGACTGATTTTTAACAGCTTTATTGAAATATAATTGATAGACAATAAACTACACAAAATGAAAGTGCCCATTTTGGTAAGTGTCGATATATTTTTATGTCCCTGAAACCATCATCACACTTAAGATAATAAACATATCCATCATTTCCAAATGCTTCCTTATGTCCCTTTGTAATCCTTTCCCCTTTCCTCCTGTCCCTCACCCCTCACCCCTAAATTTCCAGTGAGTCATTAATCTATCACTAGATAATAGGTTATGTTTTATAGTTTTATGCAAATATAATCCTACATTGTGTTAGTTTCCTAAGGCAGCCATAACAAATACTGTAGACCAGGTGATTTTAAACAAGAGAAATTTATTCTCTGAGAAGTTAGAACTCTGAAATCAAACTATCAACAAGGCCAGCCTTCATTTGAAGTCTTTAGAGAGGCTCCTTCCTTGCCTCTTCTACTTCTTGTGGGGTTCCAATGATTCTTGACACAGCTTGGCTTGTAGAAACACAAATCCAATCTCTGCCACTGTCTTCATGTGTGCATTTCTTCCCTGTGTATCCTCTATCTCTTATGTGTCTTCGAACTTCTCTCTCTTTATAGGGAAACTGGTCATTGTGTAGTACAATAACTATATCCTGACTATCCCTACAAAGATTCTATTTACAAATAAAGTCATGTTCACAGGTAGCAGGGGTTAGAGCTTCAACATGTCTTTGTAAGGGACATAATTCAATCCATAATATTCCATATTCTGGCCCCCCAATATTCATGACCTTTCCTAATGCAAAATATATTCGCTCCAACCAACATCTCCAAAAAGCCCTAACCCATTCCAGCATCAACTCTAAATGCAAAATTTCAATAGATAAATTCAATTGCATAAAATTGGAAAAAGAACTTCTGCACAGCAAGGGAATCACTCAACAGAGTATAGAGACAACATAACTGGAGAAATTTGCAATGTATACATCTAGTGAGAGGTTGGTATACAGAATACATTAAATAACTCTAAAATTTAATAGCAAAGAAAATAATAATCTAATTTAAAAATGAGTAATAAATGTTAATTTATATTTCTCAAAAAGACATACAAATGGCCGACAGGTACATTTTTTAAAAACATGATATGCCTAATCATCGGGTATATGCAAATCAAGGTAACAGTGAGCTATCACCCCACGAGGTGATAGATGCATGCTGAGAAACAAAAGGCAATATAGCAGGAGTAGTAGCCATGGGCATCTGGAAAACTTCTCCCTTTAACTTATTTGTAGCCTCAAGACCTGCTCTGGCTCAGTCATGCATATACCATTTCCATTTAATGATGAACTGCTGCTGTGCACATCCAATCTTATGACTAGTGAATCAGATAATACCAGCTCAGGATAGGCTACTCAGGTCACATGGTAACCTGGTATTCCATGTCCAACCATTATGTTTCCACTAAGTCCCAGTAGCAGGCCAAGAGCAGTTTTTTAAAGAGAGAGTAGTTGTCTGCAGATGATGGCAGAGACTTGCTCTAGAAGTCTCTACTGCAATTCACATGTGGGGTCCTGCCAGAGACTCCCAACAGCATCTCTACCTGCTACTGACACTTCAAGTACCATTGAATCTGCTGGATCATATGGCCCTAGAGGTAGAGCTCCCTGCATAAAAGCCTAGACCTATTGCAGAACCTTTTCTTGTTCTGGGCCCCACTAAAACTAGCACCTTTCCAAGTCACTCAATAAATGGGCCAGAGAAAAACACCTAAGTGAGGAATATGTTGCCTCCAAAGTCCAAATATGCCCATGAGGCATGCCTCTTTCTTGTTGGATGGGGGGCAAATGTAACAATTTATCTTTTACCTTAGATGGGATATTCTTCATGCCCTACACCACTGGACTCCTAGAAATTTCACTGAGGTAGAAGGACCTTAAATTTGAGTTGGATTGATTTCCTATCTCTGGCTCACAAATGCTTTACTAACAAATCCAGAGTGGTTGCTACCTCCTGATCACTCATTCCAATCAGCATAATATAATCAATGTAATGGATCAGTGTGATACCCTGTGAGTGAGAAAGGTGAGCAAGATCCCTGAAAACTAAGTTGTGGTACAGGACTGGAGACTTAATAAAATGCTGAGATAGGACAGTGAAGATGTATTTCTGGCCTTGCCAACTAAAAGCAAATTGTTTCTGATGGGCCTTAAAGGTAGGTATGGGGAAGAAGGCATTTGCCAAATCAACAGCTTGCATACCAAGAATCAGGAGATGTGTTAATCTTCTCAAGCAAGGACACTACATCTGGTACAGCAGCTGCAATTGGAGTCACCACTTTATTCAGTTTATGGTAATCTACCATTATTCTCCAAGTCCCATCTATTTTCTATACAGGCCAAATGGTAGAATTAAATGGGGATGTGATGGGGACCACCACCCCTCCATCCTTCAAGTCCTGGATAGTGGCACTAATCTCTGAAATCCCTCCAGGGATGTGATATTGCTCTTGGTTTACTATCTTACCAGGCAAAGGCAACTCCAAAGGCTTCCATTTGGCCTTTCCAACCATAATACTCCTCACATTATAGGTTAAGGAACCAATGTGAGAGTTCTACCAATACTAAGTATATCCCAATTATGCATTCTGGAATAGGAGAAATGACTACAGGATGGATCCAAGGATCTACTGGACTCATTGAGAGTTAGACCTTTGTTAAAACTCCATTGATCACTTGACCTTTCAAGGTCCCTACCAAGGTCCTTACCTCCTTACTGGAGGGCCACAATAATGTTTTGGATCCCCTAGAATCAGCATTCTTTTAGAACCAGTGTCCCATAGCCCCTGAAATGTCTGATCATTTTCCTTTCCCCAATGTATATTACTCTGGTACAAGGCCCTAGGTTCCTTTGAGGAAGGAAGGGAGAAAGAGTGACCATATACATTTTGTTGATGTACCAAAATTTGTTCAAGGGGACCCAAGCTCCCCTTCATTCAAGGGGCTCTGGGTCTGTAGACTGGCTTGTATCTGGGAAGTGGTTGAGGGGCTGTGATTCCCTACTATAATTTGAAGTAGGTTTCTGTTCATTTGCCCTTAAATTTTTTTCAGTTATACAAATCTAGTAAAAATTGTGTAGGCTTCCTATCTATTTCACTTTTGGGAACACCATGGCTAATCAGCCAATGCCTTAGGTCTACATATGTCAGACCATTCTGATCATTTCTCTGCTTCTGCTATCCATTATAGTAAGTGCATGAACTCTGCCTCTGACAATTAAGTGCTTCAGAGGTGCCAGTGCTCTCCTCACAAATCTGTTTCTCATGGTGTTAGTGAAGGGTACATTTTCTAGATCATCCCAGTGTGGCAGACTACATTTCACATGACAAATTCATTTCATCATTCTCATTTCCCTAAGCCTCTGAGTCTCCTCATCAACAGCAAACTACGAAATGTCAGGTATCTCCACTCATTCACAGTGTGCCATATTTTGATCTATACTTCTCCCAACCAGCCAAATAAACTATTAACACCTTTGTTTACTCCACAAGCTGCAACATTAAATTCAGAATCTCTGCTTAACAGGCCAATATCAGCAAACTCAGCCTGATCCAGGTGTATGTTTTTGCTGCCATTATCCCATACCCATAAAATCCACTTCCACACTTGCTCATCATGCCTCTGCTTGTAAGATTAAAAAAAAAAAACTTAAGAAGTTCCTTGGGACATAGCAGACCTCCTCATGGGTCATTCTATGTACTTCATCCTTAGGAACCTTCTGCAATTTGAACTTGGTTATAGACATAGAGGCAAGAGTGGATGGAACAGGTTAGTTTTGAGGAGTGTCAGCATTATGATGCTTGGTCAATACAGGATTAGTTTTCTCAGGAATACTAGGAGAAGCCAACATCACAGAGGGTGAAGGTAGAGATGCCTCTGCCACTGTGGGTGGGGAAGTCTCTTCCTCTGGCAAAATAATTTCATTAGAATCTAGGAACTTAACATTCTCAGCCTTGTCAGGATCCTCCCTAACATCTCCATCCCAGTTTACAGGATCCCATTCTTTTCTGATCAGAGCCTTCACCTATACTTCAGATACCTTTCAAGGCTGAGCATTAAATTTCTGTTGTAATTATTAGGGACTGTGTTTTGGTTTTTTTTGTTTTTTTTTTCAATCTCAGCCCTGTGGCAAAAGGCAAGGAGATTCTCTTTCAGGAAACACTTAGAAACTTTAAAAGTTTTATGTATGTCTGGAGCTGGGAATTTGAATCTTTGAGCTTCATATTTTTCTGTATTAATTTTTCCTCACAGAAGAATTTAAATTTCATATGAATGCTTGGAGTTCATTGTTTTCTTTCACTAGTTTTCCAGAGATGCTAAAAGCACCTACCTAACATCATTATATTTCCCAATCTGCCAGAAATATTCAAAAATTATCATATATGCGGTCATGAAATTTCTTACATTTCATGAGTGAAGACAAACAAATGGATCTTCATTCCATATTACTTTAAAGAGTTCACACCAAACACTATCATTATTCCCCACAGTATCAGAAGAAGAGACCATAGCATCTTTAGGTCTCATCAAGTTAGCTAACCAACTCCAGGAACCCCTAAAGCCATTAAAGAATTTCGTCTTTACAATTCTGTTTTTCTCTAGAGCCACTACCAGTACCAAAATCTGTATCAGTCAGTCCTCATTTGAGAAACAGATTTAATATAAGCTACACAATTATATAAGAAATTACAAGATTAGCTTACAATGGCCACCCATGGAGTGAGATGTAAAAGAGTCCAAAAGCTTTTTCTGCATGCTGGAGATCTGATGACCCAGTCAAAGTCCTGGAGCCCACTGTAGTGTTCCATGAAAGCCTGTGTTGGGAAACTGAAGAGTCTGTGATGGAAGCCAAAAGATGATGTCCAAAGTGAAGGTGAAGACTGGAGCTCCTCAGAAGAAAGAGAAACAATCCTCCCTTCTTCATTTACCTTTTTAAACCATTCTGGTGAAAATCCTCTCTAAGGTGAAGGTCTTAGTTACTTTTCTCACTGGTGAGACAAAATACCTGGTACCCAAAGTTAAAGGAAGAAAGGTTTATTTGGCTCATGGTTATCAGAGGTCTCTGTCCATAGTTGGCTGGCTCAAAGCCAGGGTGGCATGACAGAGGGGCATTGCAAAGGAGAAACAGTTCATGGCAGGCAGAAGACATCAAAAAGAAGCAAAGTACAAGACAAGCCACTTTCTGTCCCATATGTTATATCCAGGCTACTAGGATAGGGTGGCGCCAAACCAATCAGTGGACTGATTTAGTAATCACTCACCCTTAATCCTAGCAACTTTATTCCTAGTATTGCACTACGAATCAATCACAGACTATAGATCAGCCACCTCTGAAAGAAGCTCCACCTATGATTGCATAAGTCTTTTGGGGGACGTCTAGACACAAGCTATGGTCTTCCACAATGAGAACTATGCTAATCCAATTTAGTTGCACATTTCTTACTTAAGTTGACACAGTCAGTCAACTATGACAGTGGGGGACACAATTCAACTCATATGGTACATGTCCTTTTAGTATTCCCTTATTTGGCATAATTGTTTAATATTCACCCATGATTTTGTATATATCAATAGTTTATTCCTTAGTATGGATTAATATTATATTATATGAATAAACATAATTTCTTTATCCATTCTCCTTTTGATAAGTATTTGAATTGTTTTCAGTTTTTGGCTTTGCAAATAGGCTTGAACATTCATGTACAGGTCTTTATATGAACATGTGATTTCATTTCTCCTGAGTAAATATTTAGCAGTGGAATAGCTGCACATAAGGTTGGTGCATGTGCAACTTTATAAATAGCTGAAAAACTCTTTTCCAAAGTGGCTGTTTCATTTTAGATTCTCACCCTGATACATGAGAACTCCAGTTGCTCCATACCTTCAGCACTTTGCATAGTCATTTTCAATTTTAGAAACCCTAATGTGTAGTAGTATCTACTATACTGAAACCTTTATTATAATGCTTTTCTCTGATGAGTAATGGGGTTGAGCACCTTTTTTTTGGCTTGTTTATCTTTTGTTTATCTTTTTGATAGAATATCTGTTCAACTCTTTGCCTTTTTATCAGATGCTTTATTTTATTATTATCATGATTTTAGGATTCTTTATATATTTTGAATACAAATTCTTTATGAGATATGTGACTTGCATATTTATATGTTGGATTCATAATGGGTTCTCTCAGAGACATGAAAATCAGATGTATTATATTTATCACAGGATTCTACAAACTAGAAATACTGGAGCATTGTCTTCAGAATTGTTGGACATCTAGAACTTCATTAATAATATTATGCTAAAATTTTTCTTATTTTAATAAATATTACATAATAACATTAGATAATAATAACAGGGCAAGTGCATAAGGGAGAAACAGAAACTGTCTACCTTTAATTTACAACTTTAATAAATCTAAATATAAAATTACTCCAAAATAAAAGCTGCTTAAAAATTGTTAGAGAAAATAATTTCATCAAGTGTTCCAAAGTCAGCCAACATATAGCTAAGATAAGCATAAATCCACTGCAATTTTTTTGGTTATTTAAAAAAGGAAAAAATACCAGCCTTACAGGAGAAAAGCAATCGCATTTCCAAAAATGATTTCCACTGAAGGTTTCAGACACTCCACATGCAAGTTGATGATGGCTTTTCTCCATACCTGAGAAAAGTTCTGTTAATTAAAAACAAGGGTAACACAGACCTGCCTCAATCAGTAATGGACACCAACTTTTAAGAATATTCAAGAGGAGTATATGAAGTTTAGTACCATGTCTACATGGAATAGTTCAACTAGACAAGTGGACATTTAATGGAGCAAATGATTCCCTGAAAAATGAAGGAAGCTAAACTATTCACTTCTCTAAAAAAAGGGGGGGGGGTGCTCTCCTGCCTTTTCAAGTTTCCAGCCTTTAGAATATGGATGTATGTAACTATTTACTGTCCAAGACTTCACCAATGCTTTCAGTACTAAGCTGGTATTTTCAAGATCCAGGATTTCCATCTTTATTATCATGCCTAAATGCTTTAGGATTGACATTGCTTCAGATGTACACAGTACTTAAAATTAAGTCCAAAATCTCCCCAAATTAAAATAATATTCATTTGTTTAGGGAAAAGTGTGCTAGACAGAGAGTATTTTTGTGAACAATAAGTGTTTATGGTGTTTTAAGGAGAGTTGAGATGCTTGCAACAAGTTTATTGATGAGTTTTAGTACTTTAGAGATTAAACAACTTATTTTTCCAGTAATTGATACCTTTGTGTTCTGATAAATATTTTTTCCATTAGATAGCAAGTTCTTTAATGATAACTTGGCCTGATTCTTTAACTTTTCTGTCTATTTTGGTTATGAAGCCTTATTTCAGTATGTTAGAGTTGTGCTGTACAATCAAATTTGGTACAATTTGTTTCAAAATTTCATTGTCATCTTGTTTTTCAGTTATTTTTCTCTCCATTGGGACTAACTAGGATTATCTATAGCTGCAGTTGCATTGTTTTGTGTGTGGTGGTGGTAGTGGTACTGGAGATTGGAATCAAGGGTCTTCACATTGACCTACATTCCCAGCACTTTTTATTTTTTTGTTTTTAGATGGGTCTTGTTAAGTGACTAATTTGCCCAGACTGAATTTAAATTTGGCATCCCCCTGCCACAGCCTCCTGGAGTGCTGTGATTAAAGGAATGCACCACCAGTCCAGCTGTTGTTGCTATTCTTAGAGGTCTCTTTTCACACATTTTCCATTCTTTTCTTCATATAACTTTCCTTTTTCTCCTCTCTTGGTGCTCCAGGCCTTCCTGAGTTTTCAGTCACAACAATAACAGAGAAAAGATCATTCTCACATGAAGGACATCATCCCCAAAATCTTCTCAGATCCTTTTCATGAAGAGCCACAGAGACACCCTTGACTTTGTAAACTCTCTCAAGGCAACTGAGGACAGGAATGATGAGCATTTTTCTGTATTTTCTCTACTATGGTCCCTTTAGGCTCTTATGGCACAGGCTATGCCAAAGGCTTGTATCTTCAGAAATCTGACATGAGCTTCTGAGCTCACATCTATATTCAACAATTCAGGAAACTCATGTTAAACAATGCCCTACTTTTCAACAGTGCAAAACGATCGTAGGTTCTTTCAAGATGCTTTCAACACATTCTCCTCTGGCAATGACAAGAAGTAGGCCTATAGGTTCTGCAACTCACCAAATACATGGGATCTAGTGTTTATTATTCCCAATAAATTCAATCTGAGATATGATTAGTACATTTTGTCAGTGTTTGGTAATTATAGCAATTAAATTCTTATAAAAGAGAAAACAATTGATATATGTTCTATCCATTCCATCTTGAGGAACTCAGTGCAGTGCTTGGCAGACTCTATAGGAATGTGTTAAAATCTTCAAATCCCAAATCTTCTAGACTTAGATACTGCTGGAGAAGAGTGACATCCTTTTCCCACAAGCAGGTCTATAGATTGACACAGTTCTTTGTATTTAAGGCCAACATCCAAATCACATACATCTTACTGTCTTTAATTTAAATAATATGATGTTATACCTGTGAGAGGAAACAAAAAGTGGCACTACTTGGTTCTTTTTATTAGGGAGTGGTCATATACCAATTTGATTTATATAAGCACTCAGATTTTAAGACATAAGATTTGATAAAGTTGATGAACCAGACTTGTAACATAATAATTGTATATTATTCAGACATAAGTATCTGGGTAACCAGATATTGGTTGGGCATTTCTCCTGTGGTCCCAGAAGTATGGCTAAAGCTGAGAGAGTGTCACCCTACAATCTAAAGTGAACAGATATCATATCCCTAAAGACAAGAGTGTTAAAGAGCAAAAGCTAAGAATGTTTCAGGGAAACAAAGGATATTAATTTCATCAAACTCACATGTTTACAAAGATGATGACAGAAAAATATGACTGCTGCATCTAGTAATTAAGAATAGTCTTGGTAAAATGATAGGGACTGATGACAAGATGCAATGGATGGGAAGATTACAAATAAATTAAGCTAATTAGGGTAGAATATCCTTCAAGAATGTTTTGAGGAAGGGAGAAGAGAGACTAGATCAGAGCTAAAATTAGACACCCTGATTTAAAAAGAACATTGAAAATAATCAATGGGAGACTGAGCAAGGTTTGCAATGATAGAAAACAATGAGATAGATCAAAGTCTATCTGGTACTTAGGGCTCAAAAATATCAAAAAAAGTGACTTTCCATGAACAAAATAGTGTTTTACTTCATTTTAATAGTAGGTATAGTTAGTTCCAGGGTTCAAGTGAAATTCTAAATCCTATCTTTGAATCCCGATCTTCAGCTTATTGGTCGTTGTCCTTTTTTGTAAGTCATCACAGACTGATTATGCAACTTCTTTAGCTAATATATTTCATAACATATTTTGTAATGTGCTATTAGAGAATGTAATATAATTGCACTAATAATCTTCTATACCACTGAATTAAACATTTTAAAAGCATAGTAATTTCTATGTTATTAATCAGGCTTTGGAATTTTTATGCATGATAAAAATATCAAACGTGAAATTCCTCTAAAAAATTATGAGAAAGTGTTAGAAGATGAGGTCTCATTTAAATGCTAATAAAATTTATTTTCTCACATAGCAGACACTTTCAGAGCTAACCTTATTTGGTCATAATTTATCACAAAATAATAAAATAGACTCTCAAAAATATTTTAACTTTTTGTATTTCTAGGAGACTATAATTATCCTTGGGTACTCTGAGGCTTATAATTTGATACCATGTCACTCTTAATAAATAGTCCAATGCTGCAATTCTAATATAATCCTATCACATCTCATTATTAGATGATCATTAACACTTAAACTCAATGATTTATTCTTGCCCTCTGTTAATAATATTGTCATCTCTCGTAAAAAGAGAT